>NC_060088.1:10022278-10663706 GCF_922984935.1 Meles meles
TGCAGACCGTGGAGAAGGGGGCATGTGAGCCTCAGGGTCCGCGTGGGACGGACCGCACACGGGTGGGTGTCCTGGGTCTGGCTTCAGCAATACCCCGCCCTCTCCTCTGTTGCCCATCTGGGGGATCCCAAGCCAAGGACCTAGGGAAGCAGGGAACTGGGGATCATGGGGCAGCGTGGGTTGCTCCGTATGAGGGTGCCTCTGGACACGTGAGTGTGTGGCGGGTGTGTGCCTGGCAGGGGGAGTGTGTGCCTGTCAGGACGTGAGAGTGACCGAATCACGGTGTGTGTGTGTGTGTGTGTGTGTGTGTGTGTTTGGGCGTGGGGGGGTCGCCTGGTTTTGCGGCCGAGTGTATGTGTCAGTGCATGTGAGTGGCTACAGAGTCCGTGGCAGGGGGTGGGGTGCTTCACCCGATGGTGTGCCTCTGTGTGCGTGTGTATGCGCGCGCTTGTGCTGCGAGCGCACCTTTCCCGGCACTTTATACTCCCTCCAGCCTCCTGGGCCAGAAGGAGAGTGTCGTCGTTCCTACGTTCGCCCCTCCGCCGTCCCCACTCCAACAGTCCCCCCTCGGGGCCCGGTCCCCACTCCGTCACATTGGTTCGGAGGTGCAGAGGGTGACTGTGTCAGCAAGAGCCCGGCCCCTTGCTAGACCAGTAGCGAGCACGGGCTCTGGGGTTCGACGGACTAATGAATCTGCAGTCCCACCGTGCTGTGTGCAGTGGATGTGTCTGAGGACATCCACGGGGAGCACTCCGCAGAACTGTCCCCGCCATCCACCGAACCTGGACACGGGGCGTCTTTGGCCCTGGCTCGTCCTTCCCCCCTCTCCTTGACCTCTGTCATTACCGCAGGGAAGACAGGAGCCCCGTTAGCCGGCCTTTCGCTCATCTCCTCTCCCTGCCCAGCACCACCATCCCCAGGGGAAGGACCTCCGCCCGCTGGGATGCCGTCCCAGAGCTTGTGTGACTCGGCCCTCTGGGCCAGCATACGGGCCCATCCCCTCCTCGGCATGGGGATTCCCAGGCAGAATCGTAAGCACCGACCTCATGAGCCCATGAGCTCAGGCACCCCACCTGCCCCTTGCCGCGAAGAAGAGCTCGCACGCACGTACCCACGGTAACGCCCAGGACCACGGGTGACATCGGCCTTCGACATTTCAGTGTTTTTCCCTGGGGGCCTCCATCGGACCCGTGTTTCGCCCCGGCACCAGACTTCAGGTTTTCCCTGCGACGAGGACCCAGGCTGATCACGTCGCTGCCCGTGAAGCTTCTCCTGCCTCTGCTCAACGGCGATGCTCCCGCATATGCATCTCAGCAGCCTGAACCTCCGTGGGTGGGACAGATACGCAGACACAGACACACGGTCACTGGGCACACATCAGGTGGCTACGCATTCCCACACACGCTCTCCGAAACAAAGGCATGGACATGGCCCAAGTGTACACTCGTGCACACACACACGCAGCAGAGGCAAACTCCGGGCACCCAGAGGTGCATGAGTCCACACACAATCACACTCACATGCTATTCTAACCACGGACAGACGCGAGACACCGACGTCCTCCTGCAAATCAGGCACATGCTACACCCACCCACACCTGATCTCTGAATCAAAGGCATGGAGATGGCAAATGGGCACACACGCACGCACGCACACAGAGGCTGACACCCTGGCGTGAATGGGGCCACACAGATCCACACACTATTCTTCTAAACACAGAGGAACTGCAACACACACGTGTCCGTGCCAACACATGCACGTGCCACACCCACGCACACGTCACCTCAGTTCCAATGGCATGGAGATCTCACACACACACGGCGCACACGCGTACATGCAAACACACCCCAGCACGCTCCATTCACACACACAGACACACACAGACACTCGTGCTCATGCAAACCCCCCGAATACACTAAAGACACACGTGTCTCTATTGAACTCCGGCCTGTACACCAGCCCCTGAATGGAGACACACTGGTGCTCTTGTCAACACACTCACACGCGCCACAGCACTCCCACAAGATGTCTGGCACAGGCATACACGTGTGGTCCCACGCCAAATAAAGATCCACACGTGTGACCAGGGTGACTCAGGTGACTCATACTCACACACACGACAGACCATATGCACGGCCTCTGGCCGACCGGCAGACACAACTGACCCCAACACACCTGAGCATGCACACTCACACACACACACACGTGCCCCGAAGGAGAGGGAAGAATGTAAGCAAAAGCCTGGTTCTGCATCCTAGGAAAAACACGCGTACACAGACACACACACACACACACACACACACACCCTCATGCGAACCCACTGTACACACTACATACACACTCGTGCAGTTGGACCTGGGGTATGCACACCGTTCCTTCCATGCAGCCCCATAAGTGCTCGCAAAAACACGCACGGAACACACCCAATTCACACAGGGTCCGGCACAGGCAAACACAGGTGGCCTCACCATCAACACCGTACACGTGTGTGCCCCCAAACACTAACACACATACCCGACCACATCCACGGCCTCGAGCCCACAGGCATACACAACGGACCGTGACCCATCTGAGCACACACACACTCACACACACACGCACACAAGCCCTGCACGGGCACCCCTGCACACATCCTAGCTCTGTCACAGAGTCATGCACCCTCAGCCCCGCAACTGGACACGGAAGTGCACATGGAAACATGCACCCACAACACTCACGGCAGCGCTCCAGCACAACGGTGCACAAAGAAGGCCCCGGAGACACACAGACAGACAGACAGACACACACACACGCACGCACACGCACACACACACAGAGTCTCCAACACAGAGGCATGCAGGGGTGGCGACACCTACAGCACAGATACACACAGAACACCACAGTAAGCCCTGGGCCGGCAAGCCCACCACACCCAACAGCAATCTGTGGGCACACAAGGATATGCACACTACACCCTCACATGCAAGGTCTCTGGCCCACAGCCATACAGGTGTAGCCCTGCAGGGTCACACACCCAGCGGTGCCTGAAAATGCGTGCACACAACATACCCACGACTCACCTCACGCTGGCCTGCGGAATTCTGCGTGCACGCGTGCGCACGTGCCTGGGTGCTTCGAAGCACAGGCATACGCAACAAACACACGGTCTCTGCTCCCAGGCATGACAGCCGGCCACACCAAGACACAGTCCTGCTCATGTAAACACACACCCAAGAAACAGACACCTACACACACGGCGTCCAGCACACACACGTGCACGCTCCCCACAAACCCTCACATGCGTGCACTGAAGCCTACACACCCACGAGGCACGCACACGTGGCCACACTCAGAGGCACAAGTGTGCCCATGCCGACATGCACACGCAGCACACGAGAACACAGACGACCCCGATGTGCATGCAGCCACACGAGGCCTTGCCGCACACTCTCCCATGGGTGTGCAAACACACAGACACAAAAGCACACACTGTCTCCGGAATGCAGGCATACACACTTGCCACACACGCGCACACGAAACGCACACACGCAGCACCGAAGCACACATGCTGTCCTGCACACAGGGGAGCCAAAGAGGACGCACAAGTCCACACACGCAAGTGCGGGATCATACACACACACGGCCCGCCGCTCCGAGGAATGCTCAGGCGGCCACACGTGCTTGCACACGCACACACACACACACACACACACACGCACGCGGACCCGCCCACCGCTGCTCCCTCACACACAGCACACCCACGATGTCACACAGCCCATGGCATGGAGCGCCCCTGCGTTCCCTCACACATCCGTGGAAAGTCCCCCGCGGTGGGTGGTGGTACCTGCCGGGGTGGGGGGGGGTGAGGTCCCCAGGGATCGCGAGTGACCACCTCCTGCTTGGTCCTCCCGGGACCCTTGGTTTTGGCGCGGGACGTGACGTGACCAGAAGCATGCATGACGTCGCATCTCAGCAATGCAGGGCACACTTCCAGGAGCAGAGCAACTTGGGAAAGCTCTCCAAGCGATGGGAATAGGATGGCACTTAGAGCGTTGGGGCCACGAGGGCCCCTCTTGGGAGGACCTTGCCCCTCCTGTGTGCCCTGCTCTGAAGAACAAGACTTCACCGAGAGAGCTCTGCCTCTTCCCATCCTCTGCCAGGTCCCGCCTAGGGAGGGGGGGTTTCTCTCCGCACGCCAAGCCCTGCCGGGCCCTGCCCCCATGCTCTACATCACCCCCACCCATGGGATCCAACAGGATCGGGGCTGGAGGATCCCAAGAGGCTGATTTCCTCGTGGCCACCTCCTGTGCCCCCGATACCAACCGACACATGGGCACAAAGTGCTCTGGAACTTGTTTATGGCCCTTCCCCCTGTCCCTGCAGCTATGGGCAGGATGCTCTCTAGAGCTGCCCTGCTGAACCTTTTCCCGGTCTCTATCGCGTGCAGGCAGAGCACCCCGTAGGCGCCATGTCTCTCAACGGGGGAGGCCTCATCAAATACTTCTGGGTGGTCAAACGGGGATGCTCTGTGGTGTCCACGTCCACCCATCTGCCATGCTCCGACACATAGACACACGCATCTCTCTCACACTAACACACACGGAGAAACAGGAGAAACCACACAAAAGTCTTAGCCCTTTGTGAAAATGGATGATGCCACTGATTGCCAAGGTGACGTTGAGAGCAGGCCTTGTCCTTGGGAGACGCCTGTTCCTCCTCCGCGAGGGCGCCACGACCTTCCTGCAGACGGCCTAGGACCTTTTCCGAGGACGTCCGTATGGCTGTGGGAGGACAGGCGGTGCTCAGGAACGTGGAGGGCAGTCAGGGAACCGTGGCCCAAGAGTGGGATGGGACAAGGAGCCCGACTCCCAAAAACAGGCAGGCCATCCCCAACGGAATGCGTGGCAGCAGGACCGAGCGAGGGGCCGCCAGCCGTGGGAGACAGTTCAGGAAAGTGGGGTGGAGAAGCCCTGCTTCGCCCGATGGACCAGGGATTTCCCGGCGGACGGCCTAGGGGGCGTGAAGCTGCCGGACTAGACACATCCTCCGCCCCGTGTGGGTGCTCTGAGTTCCCGCGGGCTCACTTCCCACCCTGCCACCTGCTCCGTGGGCCCAGGCTCCTCCGAGCCTCCAGTTTCTCCGCCACTCAACTGACTGTCCCTGGCACCCTCCACACACAGTTCAGGACCCAGCCCTCCGGGCTCCTCACCGACAGGCCCTCCGCTCCGCTCCGCTCATCCCCACAGGCTGCCTTCCTGCCTCGGGTAGTACTGCAAGGGATTGGGCCACAGGTCCTCGACGATGACCTGGTAGGGGACAAAAGGCCAGTTGAGCACGGGGCCCCCGGCCCGTTCCCCAGCAGCCGGGACTCCAGCATCACCGTTGCTGACCCAGGCTGCAGGGGCCTCACCTCGGCGATCCTGTCGGACCCCGGGCAGCGGGGGTCACACAACCAGTTGAAGAAGTTCAGGCTGCTGGTGTCTCGCCTGCGGCTGGCAGCTCCACGTTCATAATCCCAGAACCACTGGACTGGAGTGCACCGAGTGGCCCTATATCCTGCAGGGCGAGGAAACTTAAGGGAGGCTCTCCATGGCCTAGGACCCACGCCCGCTCTCGCCTCTCAACCTACAAGCTCTCCCGCTCCGGTGCCAAACCCCTCGCCCGCCGCGAGTCCCCCGTCCTCCTCCCTTCCCGCTCCCGGGCCCGCGTGCCCGGCGGCCCTCCGCCAGCTCCCCCGAAGCTCAAGCCCACTCCTACCGGCAATGCTAAGGTGATACTCCTTAACGATCACATCGTTCCGGAAGTAGGGGTTGCTCCCAAAGTAAAACATCAACCTGCAGCGGTACTTGGGACGACCCAGTTCCTCCACCTGCCCCGGCAGAGACAGAGGAGGGGGAGGGGGAGGGGGACGTGTCCCCTGGCTGGCCTGAGTGACTGACTGACCGCGGCTCCGAGCAACTCGGCCGCACCCCCTCGGGCTCACACCCCACTCCCAAGGCACGGCCGCCGGCCTCAGTCTCCGGGGCGAACCTCTAAATCGGTCAAGTAGCTGAGCATGTCTGGGTCCTGGTCACCTTTCACGGCTGATATCTGGGGGTGATTCAGGATCTGCCTTGGGTCAAGGAGCCTCCAGGTCCAGTGGTCCGGAAAGAGAAGCAGGGGCGACCCGGCCCTTCCCGACGCAGAGCCAGGGACCCGATGCGGCGTGTGCGGAAACAGCAGGCACTGCCTCCCTCCCAACCTCCTCAGCGCGTGCCCCGTCATCACCCGTGCTCTGCGCTGGGGCGTCGCCGGCCTTCGAGGATCAACAGGGCTGAGGCTGACGGGGCCCCGCAGGGCAAGACCAAGAGCCTGCCTGCTCTCCCTTCCTACGTCCCTCTGGCCCGTGCCCGTGGTCGGCTGTGCCAGGAGGCAGTCAGTCACCTCCTTGGCTGTCTGGATGTGCTCGGTCCCCCTCTCACGGCCCTGTTGGCTTGGCTGCTCACCTGAAGCCCGGGGCCCTTGCGGGACCTCCTGTGCCACAAGGGGGCTCTTCCGCTCACTTGCAGCATGGCTGCACACCCAGGGTCCCAAGCAAGAGCCCGGCAGCGTCAGCGAGAGAGGGTCGGAGGACCCGGCGGGAAGGAGGGGAGAGAGGGACACCCAAGTCCCGACGAAGAGACACAGAGGGTGGGCAGGGAGCAGAGAGACAGAGAGACAGGGTGGGGGACATGGAGAGGCTGAGGCAGGAAGGGAGGAACCGTGTCTGTGAGCAGCTGGGCCGGGGGCCTCAGCCTGCCCAGGAGGGCCTGGGGAGGCCGAGTGCGTAGCACCCGCTGCACCGTGTCCCGGGTCCTGGGGTCCGCTGAAGCCTGGCAGCCTGCTGACTGACTCTCAGTGGGTGCAAGCGCACACAACCCTGGGTCTGCCGTCAACTCGGGAACGGGAACAATACGGGTTTCGAAGGACAGGGAATGAAGTGGGCAGCCTCTCCATCTGCCCCAGGTACCCCCCAAACCCTTTCCTTCCGACATCTGCTCTGAGACAAGTGTGACTGGGCTTCGCTAGGAATCGAGAGAGTTGACACGGGTTCCGGGACCGCAGAGGCGTGTTGGGGTGCTGCGGCCCCAAAGCACTGGCCCGCGGCTTCTGCTCAGGGAGGACAGCACAGGTCTCAGCCCTTGCCTTTCCCCCACAACGCCCACACCCCCCCCCCACCCCCGCCCCCACCCACCTGGCCGGGGACCACCCGCTGCTGGACCCTGGCCCGCTATGCTGCGCAGTACAAGGCTGGGGCCACTGCTGGGGGGTGGGCCCACTGCTGGGGGTGTCCCTACGGCTGGAGGTGGGTGGGGCCCATGGTTGCCGGAGCCGGGCCCATCCCCGCAGCTCTCCTGCCCCTGGCTGTGGCCCTGCTCCCTGCCGCCCTGCTCCCACTCTCCTCCACAGCTGCCAAAACCCAGCCAGCAGGAGGAAGGATACGGCGTGTGCCCAGAAGCCAGGGATGGCCTGGATGATGGCCCTTCTTCGCGCCAGGTGACAGCTCCGCTTCTGATGCACCCTGCGCTTCAGCCGCATGTAGGCCCTGGTGGCTTGGGCGTCCACGGAGCGGAGCGCTTCCTGAACCACCTCCAGCGCGGCCAGTGGGGCGCCGGCTGTGTCGGCCCGCGGCACCGGCTCCGCCTGCGGCAGCTCCTTGGGCTCCTCGACCGGCGGTGCTGGCGCCACCTCCTCGTCTTCCACCGCCAGCACCTCGTCTTCCACCGCCACCACCTCCACCACCGCCATGACGTCCTCCACCAGCAGCACCAACTCCTCCCCCGCGCCGGCCTCCTCTGTGCCCTGCTGGGCCTCAGCTTCCCGCACAGCCTCTGCCACCACCCCCGCAGCCTCTGGGGCCAGAAGCGCCCCCGCGTGCCCGCAGGAGCCGGTCTCCCTGAGGGCCGCCGCCTCCTCACCGCCCCCGTCTGGGACCAAGGTGCTCCCGGATTCTGGGGCAGCCCCGCCTTCCGCGGACCTCGACTCACTCTCCATGTGGCCGCGGCCCTGAGCCCAGGCAGCTGCGGAGGGAAGGCAATGGAGGCGGGGCCGGCAGGTGCAGCTCCCGCGCCCGGGAAGGGCGGTGGGCAGCAGCCGCCTATCAGAGTGCGCCGGCCTGAAGCCCGCGAGCGCAAAGCGCCCGGCGTGGCGGTGGGGGGCGGGGGCCGCCGGCGCCGGCGCAGGGGCGGGCGTGGGGGGGCCTGGGCGGCCACGCCTGCGGCCTGGGCTGGATGGAGACTCTGAGCCCCGCGCAGAACGCTGGGAGCTCCGGGTCCAACCAGTGATAGGCCAGGGGGCGTGGCCACCACCAGCCTTTCCCTTGCGGGCGCAAGAGCCACCCAGGGAGCCCGCCAGTGGCCGTCCTCCACTGTGGCCTGCGCGCCTCGCGACCCCAAACGTTTTCTTCAGAGACACCGCTCAGGCCTTTCCCGCGAGTGCCCTGGCATCACAGACCCACGGTCCCTTTCTCACCCGTCCGCCTGGGACCCCCTCGGCTGGCACCAGGAATTGAAACCCAGCGGCTGAATCCAGTGCCTGCGCGCCGCCCGAAAGCCTCCCGCGCACCTCTTAGCGCAAGTGGGGGAAAGCCCTGGGGTCAGCGGCTGGTGCTCCAAGGGCGGCCGCGTCGCTGTCACCTGGATTTCCCCTTGACCTGCCCGGGGGTGGGGGGGTGGGGGGGAAGCCGGGGCGCCCCCAAGGGGCTGGGCGCAGGGACCATCGGCCTCCCGACCCCAACCCCCGCCGCCCCACCCCTGCCCCAGCTGTCCTTAAGAGAAGGAAACTGCACACCGAGTACTTCCCCTGAAATTTCTTCGCAAGGGGGCCCAGGTGCCTGGCCACCAGGGTGCGTACAGAGCTGCTAGGCCGGCCCCAGTGAGCTCCGGGACTGGGCCCCGGCGGCATGCCAAGGGGCCAGACGCTTAGTCCAAAGAGAAACTGCCTCTTTCTCGGACCCAGCCACGGGTAAAACGCGCGCCCCGGCTACTTTGCTCTGCGCGACCCCTTTCCGTTTTCTGTCTGGCTCTCTTTTGCTCCTTGCGTCCTCTTCCGACGCCTGACTTTGATGCGGGGGCTCTCTGAGTCTTCCTTCCCACTCTGCTCCAACTTCTCCCTTAGTGTGTGTCCGTGGCTGAGTGGAGTGCCAGCCGGGGAGGGGATGGCCAAGTGAGCCTTGACGGCACATGTGCCCTTTCTCTGGTACTCACCAGGTCCTTGCCCTCCTGTGGGGTCGCTCCAGGGTGTGTGTGGGGGGGTGGGGAGGGGGTCAGCGGGCGGATAGGACGGGTGCCCCCGGAGGTGTGAGGAAGTCCCCGTGGGGGACGGCAAGGCTGCCAGCGTTGTCGCGGTTGCATCGTGGGAGGGCCTCATTGAAAAGGAATGGTGGGTTTGTCCTGGGGGAGTTTGAGCGGAAAGAAGCAGGAGGAGCTGCCTCGAGGTTACGGGCAGGGTGTTTGGTGGGCCCAAGTGTCTCTCTCGCAAACTCGCCCTGTCAGCGCACAGAGGGGCGCCTGCAGGGAGAAAGAGGCCTGTCCGTCCGAGGGGAGAAGGCAAATTTCCCGAGCCGGCCCCTGAAACAGTGCAGACGTTGGAGTTACTGGTGCAATGAATCCAAACTGACCTAGCACATGCAACCGTACCCAGAACACTCGCGGAGGGCCCTGTGGCAATACTGCACTACAAACAGCACAGCCTTGGAGATGGGGGAAGGCTGGGGTGGTGACAGGGAGAGGGGGGACGTGGGGAGACTAGGAGGAGACGCAGAGAAGCCCAGAAGGAGAAGCAGCAGCGAGGGGGAGCGAGGGGGAACGGGAAGGACGGGGAGAGGGGAGGAGAGGGACCGGGGCGGGAGGGACAGGCGCGGGCAGGGTTGGGGAGGCAGACTCGGGGACGGAGCGAGGAAGGGCGGAGGCCGGGCGGGAGGGACTGGTCGGCCCCCAGCTCAGTTCATACACTGCAAGGCCTCCAGGCCCAAAGGACACATTGCCTACGCGCAAGGGACCACCCCCGTGTGGGGAAGCCAAAGGTGGGCTGAGCACAGCTCCATCCCGTGGTGTCAACGAGGTCCGCAGTCATGTTTCCCGAAAGCATGGATCAGACAGCCGATGAGGAAGTCCGGGAGGAAGAGAGGGTGGAAACAGGCAGGCAGGGCGTACCCAGAACCCAGGCACTGCCATCGTGGACGCCAGGCGGCCCCGGTCAGTAAGGAGGCTGGCTTCACGGCCCTGGAGGAAGATGTGGGCGACAGCAGCACGGGCGGCCTTTTAAAAAGCTGGCCACGTCTACGCTGCGTGCAGGTGACTGGCCTTTGAGTCCCAAAGCCACAGAGCATTTGCAAGTGGGAGGAGTGAGGCAGATGAGTGACCTCATGACCGAGGCCGGGCCACTGAGATCCCTACCCCTCGCTGACCGGCAGTAGGTGCGGGGCTCTTCCCCTGTTCCCAAGGATGCGTCAGCGCATCCCTTACGGCCCTGGCAGCCAAGGACTCCTCGGGGCTCCCCTAGATTACTGAGGCAGCCCCATCCTCCTCTGACTCCAAGTTGAAAACCACGGGGTCCAGTTCACGGGCAGATTGTCTCAGCGATAGAAATGCATCCAAACACAAGTCGGGCCAACAGCCTGGCGCCTGTGGCAGGGCAGAGGCTCACCAGGGCCAAAGGCCATTATGCAGGCCCAGCTGTGCCTCTGTGGGCTCGGGCAGGGATGCGAGATCAGAGACGTGACGGCCCAGGCAGACCCAGACCAAGACACGCCACGCCACGCCACGCTCAGGAAGCACGACAGACACGGGCAAAGAGGGACGCGCACGATCCTCCCTGGGCCGAGACAAGCAGACGCGTACAGGAACAAGACAAGTCCGGAGCCGCCGGGGACAGAAGCACATGCTCCAGAGCCTTAGCGCCCGTGGTCTTGGCCATGCCGCTTCGAGGAAGGAAGCGGCCGGGACACACCCCCACCCGCCGCCCCCCGCTCCCCCCCCCGCCCCCCCGCCCCAGAGAGTGCCGGGCAGCGGGGCAGAGTTGACTGTGCGAGAGCACCAATCTCCCCGGAGGGCTGCCGTGTTCCCATGCAGATTTCGGGGGATTTGTCAGCTCTTTGAAGGACCTTGAGAGTGAGGCCCCTGTGGATTCGCTGTGAAGGTGTTGCCAGCCAGGGATTTGATCGTGCCCTGTCCACCACGTCCGTGGGACTGATGGGCTGGTATCGGGAGACTCTCTGCCTCAGCCTGGGACAGGGCCCGATGATTCATGGTGAGTGGCTTTGATTCAGCTTCTGAGGCAAAAGTCAGCCCTGCAGAGCCTGCGAGACAGGATACCCCGGGGCTCCAGTCTAGGTGGTAAACCGGGAGGCTAGGGCGGTTTTGTCCTTAGCCGTCCTGGCTCTCTGTGTTAGGGGTGGGGACCCTGGCCCTGACTCCCTCACGCTGCATGCACTGCTAACGTGTGGGGCTCCCTGACGTCGGGCAGGATCCGCCCTCCACGGCCTCACCCTTCTCTCCCGGCACGGCCAGGCCGGGAGACGGGCCAGGCCAGGCTTCCACGTCAGCCCAGTGCCCAGAGCCCAGGTGGCAGATGCTTGGCAGTGGGCGACCCTGTGCCCTCCTCTCGCCTAGGCCTCACCTCCTTGGCAACAGCCTACCCAGCGCCGCAGGCATAGAGGAATACGCTGCGGTCCCTGAAATGGCCCAGCCTGAGGACCCCTTAAGACCATGCTCTCCACGGGAGCTGTCCCGCTCCCGCGGCTCAGTGAAGTACCAGCACGTATGGCACCTGCAGCTGCCGAGCACAAGCAGGGCCTGGTGGCAGCAATGCGGGAGCGAGCCAAGGATACTCGGGCATTTCCAGACCAAGATGCCCAGAAGATCGGCCTCCCCAACGCCGCTAGAGCGGCGAGCCTGCCCTGCTGGAGTCTCGGGCACCTCCACCCGCCCCGCAAGGGGCAGGGCTGGGCCATACAGATCATCCACTCCACAGCCGGACACGGAACAGGCGTTTCACACTGCACGGTGCAAGCAAGGGACAGGAAGCATCCGTGAAGTTTGGCCGCCAATCCCGCCTTTTGGAAGGAGCCGCTGCTGCAGGAAAGGTTCTCCTACCAAATGTTGGGAGGAGGGGTGGGCCTGCTGAAGGGCAGGAAGGATCCTCTGGAACCTCACCCTCGCGGCTGCTGCCCTTGGAGCCACTCTAGCTGGGGAAACGGAGCGCCTGCCTGCTGCGCAGACGCTCACCTCTCCCCCACTGTCCTGGCCGCAGACTGGAACCTCTGCGGGCGTCCCTAGGCAGAGGCGTCTCAGCCGAGTAGACACCCGCTCGGGGGCGGAGTGACCCAGGGCCTCACGTCACCACCTCCCAGCTGAGGCTCGTAGCAGGTACTCTGCACGCCGTAGGTCTATCCACGGGCCTACGCACAAAAGGCTGAAGCTCCGAAGAGGCACGGCGCCCAACACGGTCAAAGCAGCCTGCGCGCGCTCAGCCCTTCGGCAGGGGTTCATGCTCCCTGGGGTGTTGGTGAGGACGAGGTGTGCCTTTGAGGGCATTTCCCTTTGGGGGGCATAGAGGGCAGAGGGTAGAGCGTCAGCGGGTAGGGGGCCTTGGGCGCTTGCCTGCAGACCGTGGAGAAGGGGGCATGTGAGCCTCAGGGTCCGCGTGGGACGGACCGCACACGGGTGGGTGTCCTGGGTCTGGCTTCAGCAATACCCCGCCCTCTCCTCTGTTGCCCATCTGGGGGATCCCAAGCCAAGGACCTAGGGAAGCAGGGAACTGGGGATCATGGGGCAGCGTGGGTTGCTCCGTATGAGGGTGCCTCTGGACACGTGAGTGTGTGGCGGGTGTGTGCCTGGCAGGGGGAGTGTGTGCCTGTCAGGACGTGAGAGTGACCGAATCACTGTGTGTGTGTGTGTGTGTGTGTGTGTGTGTGTGTGTTTGGGCGTGGGGGGGTCGCCTGGTTTTGCGGCCGAGTGTATGTGTCAGTGCATGTGAGTGGCTACAGAGTCCGTGGCAGGGGGTGGGGTGCTTCACCCGATGGTGTGCCTCTGTGTGCGTGTGTATGCGCGCGCTTGTGCTGCGAGCGCACCTTTCCCGGCACTTTATACTCCCTCCAGCCTCCTGGGCCAGAAGGAGAGTGTCGTCGTTCCTACGTTCGCCCCTCCGCCGTCCCCACTCCAACAGTCCCCCCTCGGGGCCCGGTCCCCACTCCGTCACATTGGTTCGGAGGTGCAGAGGGTGACTGTGTCAGCAAGAGCCCGGCCCCTTGCTAGACCAGTAGCGAGCACGGGCTCTGGGGTTCGACGGACTAATGAATCTGCAGTCCCACCGTGCTGTGTGCAGTGGATGTGTCTGAGGACATCCACGGGGAGCACTCCGCAGAACTGTCCCCGCCATCCACCGAACCTGGACACGGGGCGTCTTTGGCCCTGGCTCGTCCTTCCCCCCTCTCCTTGACCTCTGTCATTACCGCAGGGAAGACAGGAGCCCCGTTAGCCGGCCTTTCGCTCATCTCCTCTCCCTGCCCAGCACCACCATCCCCAGGGGAAGGACCTCCGCCCGCTGGGATGCCGTCCCAGAGCTTGTGTGACTCGGCCCTCTGGGCCAGCATACGGGCCCATCCCCTCCTCGGCATGGGGATTCCCAGGCAGAATCGTAAGCACCGACCTCATGAGCCCATGAGCTCAGGCACCCCACCTGCCCCTTGCCGCGAAGAAGAGCTCGCACGCACGTACCCACGGTAACGCCCAGGACCACGGGTGACATCGGCCTTCGACATTTCAGTGTTTTTCCCTGGGGGCCTCCATCGGACCCGTGTTTCGCCCCGGCACCAGACTTCAGGTTTTCCCTGCGACGAGGACCCAGGCTGATCACGTCGCTGCCCGTGAAGCTTCTCCTGCCTCTGCTCAACGGCGATGCTCCCGCATATGCATCTCAGCAGCCTGAACCTCCGTGGGTGGGACAGATACGCAGACACAGACACACGGTCACTGGGCACACATCAGGTGGCTACGCATTCCCACACACGCTCTCCGAAACAAAGGCATGGACATGGCCCAAGTGTACACTCGTGCACACACACACGCAGCAGAGGCAAACTCCGGGCACCCAGAGGTGCATGAGTCCACACACAATCACACTCACATGCTATTCTAACCACGGACAGACGCGAGACACCGACGTCCTCCTGCAAATCAGGCACATGCTACACCCACCCACACCTGATCTCTGAATCAAAGGCATGGAGATGGCAAATGGGCACACACGCACGCACGCACACAGAGGCTGACACCCTGGCGTGAATGGGGCCACACAGATCCACACACTATTCTTCTAAACACAGAGGAACTGCAACACACACGTGTCCGTGCCAACACATGCACGTGCCACACCCACGCCCACGTCACCTCAGTTCCAATGGCATGGAGATCTCACACACACACGGCGCACACGCGTACATGCAAACACACCCCAGCACGCTCCATTCACACACACAGACACACACAGACACTCGTGCTCATGCAAACCCCCCGAATACACTAAAGACACACGTGTCTCTATTGAACTCCGGCCTGTACACCAGCCCCTGAATGGAGACACACTGGTGCTCTTGTCAACACACTCACACGCGCCACAGCACTCCCACAAGATGTCTGGCACAGGCATACACGTGTGGTCCCACGCCAAATAAAGATCCACACGTGTGACCAGGGTGACTCAGGTGACTCATACTCACACACACGACAGACCATATGCACGGCCTCTGGCCGACCGGCAGACACAACTGACCCCAACACACCTGAGCATGCACACTCACACACACACACACGTGCCCCGAAGGAGAGGGAAGAATGTAAGCAAAAGCCTGGTTCTGCATCCTAGGAAAAACACGCGTACACAGACACACACACACACACACACACACACACCCCCTCATGCGAACCCACTGTACACACTACATACACACTCGTGCAGTTGGACCTGGGGTATGCACACCGTTCCTTCCATGCAGCCCCATAAGTGCTCGCAAAAACACGCACGGAACACACCCAATTCACACAGGGTCCGGCACAGGCAAACACAGGTGGCCTCACCATCAACACCGTACACGTGTGTGCCCCCAAACACTAACACACATACCCGACCACATCCACGGCCTCGAGCCCACAGGCATACACAACGGACCGTGACCCATCTGAGCACGCACACACTCACACACACACGCACACAAGCCCTGCACGGGCACCCCTGCACACATCCTAGCTCTGTCACAGAGTCATGCACCCTCAGCCCCGCAACTGGACACGGAAGTGCACATGGAAACATGCACCCACAACACTCACGGCAGCGCTCCAGCACAACGGTGCACAAAGAAGGCCCCGGAGACACACAGACAGACAGACAGACACACACACACGCACGCACACGCACACACACACAGAGTCTCCAACACAGAGGCATGCAGGGGTGGCGACACCTACAGCACAGATACACACAGAACACCACAGTAAGCCCTGGGCCAGCAAGCCCACCACACCCAACAGCAATCTGTGGGCACACAAGGATATGCACACTACACCCTCACATGCAAGGTCTCTGGCCCACAGCCATACAGGTGTAGCCCTGCAGGGTCACACACCCAGCGGTGCCTGAAAATGCGTGCACACAACATACCCACGACTCACCTCACGCTGGCCTGCGGAATTCTGCGTGCACGCGTGCGCACGTGCCTGGGTGCTTCGAAGCACAGGCATACGCAACAAACACACGGTCTCTGCTCCCGGGCATGACAGCCGGCCACACCAAGACACAGTCCTGCTCATGTAAACACACACCCAAGAAACAGACACCTACACACACGGCGTCCAGCACACACACGTGCACGCTCCCCACAAACCCTCACATGCGTGCACTGAAGCCTACACACCCACGAGGCACGCACACGTGGCCACACTCAGAGGCACAAGTGTGCCCATGCCGACATGCACACGCAGCACACGAGAACACAGACGACCCCGATGTGCATGCAGCCACACGAGGCCTTGCCGCACACTCTCCCATGGGTGTGCAAACACACAGACACAAAAGCACACACTGTCTCCGGAATGCAGGCATACACACTTGCCACACACGCGCACACGAAACGCACACACGCAGCACCGAAGCACACATGCTGTCCTGCACACAGGGGAGCCAAAGAGGACGCACAAGTCCACACACGCAAGTGCGGGATCATACACACACACGGCCCGCCGCTCCGAGGAATGCTCAGGCGGCCACACGTGCTTGCACACGCACACACACACACACACACACACGCACGCGGACCCGCCCACCGCTGCTCCCTCACACACAGCACACCCACGATGTCACACAGCCCATGGCATGGAGCGCCCCTGCGTTCCCTCACACATCCGTGGGAAGTCCCCCGCGGTGGGTGGTGGTACCTGCCGGGGTGGGGGGGGGGGTGAGGTCCCCAGGGATCGCGAGTGACCGCCTCCTGCTTGGTCCTCCCGGGACCCTTGGTTTTGGCGCGGGACGTGACGTGACCAGAAGCATGCATGACGTCGCATCTCAGCAATGCAGGGCACACTTCCAGGAGCAGAGCAACTTGGGAAAGCTCTCCAAGCGATGGGAATAGGATGGCACTTAGAGCGTTGGGGCCACGAGGGCCCCTCTTGGGAGGACCTTGCCCCTCCTGTGTGCCCTGCTCTGAAGAACAAGACTTCACCGAGAGAGCTCTGCCTCTTCCCATCCTCTGCCAGGTCCCGCCTAGGGAGGGGGGGTTTCTCTCCGCACGCCAAGCCCTGCCGGGCCCTGCCCCCATGCTCTACATCACCCCCACCCATGGGATCCAACAGGATCGGGGCTGGAGGATCCCAAGAGGCTGATTTCCTCGTGGCCACCTCCTGTGCCCCCGATACCAACCGACACATGGGCACAAAGTGCTCTGGAACTTGTTTATGGCCCTTCCCCCTGTCC
This sequence comes from Meles meles, assembly GCF_922984935.1. NCBI lineage: Eukaryota > Metazoa > Chordata > Mammalia > Carnivora > Mustelidae > Meles > Meles meles. Next base: position 10,039,241 of record NC_060088.1, read on the forward strand.
CTGCAGCTATGGGCAGGATGCTCTCTAGAGCTGCCCTGCTGAACCTTTTCCCGGTCTCTATCGCGTGCAGGCAGAGCACCCCGTAGGCGCCATGTCTCTCAACGGGGGAGGCCTCATCAAATACTTCTGGGTGGTCAAACGGGGATGCTCTGTGGTGTCCACGTCCACCCATCTGCCATGCTCCGACACATAGACACACGCATCTCTCTCACACTAACACACACGGAGAAACAGGAGAAACCACACAAAAGTCTTAGCCCTTTGTGAAAATGGATGATGCCACTGATTGCCAAGGTGACGTTGAGAGCAGGCCTTGTCCTTGGGAGACGCCTGTTCCTCCTCCGCGAGGGCGCCACGACCTTCCTGCAGACGGCCTAGGACCTTTTCCGAGGACGTCCGTATGGCTGTGGGAGGACAGGCGGTGCTCAGGAACGTGGAGGGCAGTCAGGGAACCGTGGCCCAAGAGTGGGATGGGACAAGGAGCCCGACTCCCAAAAACAGGCAGGCCATCCCCAACGGAATGCGTGGCAGCAGGACCGAGCGAGGGGCCGCCAGCCGTGGGAGACAGTTCAGGAAAGTGGGGTGGAGAAGCCCTGCTTCGCCCGATGGACCAGGGATTTCCCGGCGGACGGCCTAGGGGGCGTGAAGCTGCCGGACTAGACACATCCTCCGCCCCGTGTGGGTGCTCTGAGTTCCCGCGGGCTCACTTCCCACCCTGCCACCTGCTCCGTGGGCCCAGGCTCCTCCGAGCCTCCAGTTTCTCCGCCACTCAACTGACTGTCCCCGGCACCCTCCACACACAGTTCAGGACCCAGCCCTCCGGGCTCCTCACCGACAGGCCCTCCGCTCCGCTCCGCTCATCCCCACAGGCTGCCTTCCTGCCTCGGGTAGTACTGCAAGGGATTGGGCCACAGGTCCTCGACGATGACCTGGTAGGGGACAAAAGGCCAGTTGAGCACGGGGCCCCCGGCCCGTTCCCCAGCAGCCGGGACTCCAGCATCACCGTTGCTGACCCAGGCTGCAGGGGCCTCACCTCGGCGATCCTGTCGGACCCCGGGCAGCGGGGGTCACACAACCAGTTGAAGAAGTTCAGGCTGCTGGTGTCTCGCCTGCGGCTGGCAGCTCCACGTTCATAATCCCAGAACCACTGGACTGGAGTGCACCGAGTGGCCCTATATCCTGCAGGGCGAGGAAACTTAAGGGAGGCTCTCCATGGCCTAGGACCCACGCCCGCTCTCGCCTCTCAACCTACAAGCTCTCCCGCTCCGGTGCCAAACCCCTCGCCCGCCGCGAGTCCCCCGTCCTCCTCCCTTCCCGCTCCCGGGCCCGCGTGCCCGGCGGCCCTCCGCCAGCTCCCCCGAAGCTCAAGCCCACTCCTACCGGCAATGCTAAGGTGATACTCCTTAACGATCACATCGTTCCGGAAGTAGGGGTTGCTCCCAAAGTAAAACATCAACCTGCAGCGGTACTTGGGACGACCCAGTTCCTCCACCTGCCCCGGCAGAGACAGAGGAGGGGGAGGGGGAGGGGGACGTGTCCCCTGGCTGGCCTGAGTGACTGACTGACCGCGGCTCCGAGCAACTCGGCCGCACCCCCTCGGGCTCACACCCCACTCCCAAGGCACGGCCGCCGGCCTCAGTCTCCGGGGCGAACCTCTAAATCGGTCAAGTAGCTGAGCATGTCTGGGTCCTGGTCACCTTTCACGGCTGATATCTGGGGGTGATTCAGGATCTGCCTTGGGTCAAGGAGCCTCCAGGTCCAGTGGTCCGGAAAGAGAAGCAGGGGCGACCCGGCCCTTCCCGACGCAGAGCCAGGGACCCGATGCGGCGTGTGCGGAAACAGCAGGCACTGCCTCCCTCCCAACCTCCTCAGCGCGTGCCCCGTCATCACCCGTGCTCTGCGCTGGGGCGTCGCCGGCCTTCGAGGATCAACAGGGCTGAGGCTGACGGGGCCCCGCAGGGCAAGACCAAGAGCCTGCCTGCTCTCCCTTCCTACGTCCCTCTGGCCCGTGCCCGTGGTCGGCTGTGCCAGGAGGCAGTCAGTCACCTCCTTGGCTGTCTGGATGTGCTCGGTCCCCCTCTCACGGCCCTGTTGGCTTGGCTGCTCACCTGAAGCCCGGGGCCCTTGCGGGACCTCCTGTGCCACAAGGGGGCTCTTCCGCTCACTTGCAGCATGGCTGCACACCCAGGGTCCCAAGCAAGAGCCCGGCAGCGTCAGCGAGAGAGGGTCGGAGGACCCGGCGGGAAAGAGGGGAGAGAGGGACACCCAAGTCCCGACGAAGAGACACAGAGGGTGGGCAGGGAGCAGAGAGACAGAGAGACAGGGTGGGGGACATGGAGAGGCTGAGGCAGGAAGGGAGGAACCGTGTCTGTGAGCAGCTGGGCCGGGGGCCTCGGCCTGCCCAGGAGGGCCTGGGGAGGCCGAGTGCGTAGCACCCGCTGCACCGTGTCCCGGGTCCTGGGGTCCGCTGAAGCCTGGCAGCCTGCTGACTGACTCTCAGTGGGTGCAAGCGCACACAACCCTGGGTCTGCCGTCAACTCGGGAACGGGAACAATACGGGTTTCGAAGGACAGGGAATGAAGTGGGCAGCCTCTCCATCTGCCCCAGGTACCCCCCAAACCCTTTCCTTCCGACATCTGCTCTGAGACAAGTGTGACTGGGCTTCGCTAGGAATCGAGAGAGTTGACACGGGTTCCGGGACCGCAGAGGCGTGTTGGGGTGCTGCGGCCCCAAAGCACTGGCCCGCGGCTTCTGCTCAGGGAGGACAGCACAGGTCTCAGCCCTTGCCTTTCCCCCACAACGCCCACACCCCCCCCCACCCCCGCCCCCACCCACCTGGCCGGGGACCACCCGCTGCTGGACCCTGGCCCGCTATGCTGCGCAGTACAAGGCTGGGGCCACTGCTGGGGGGTGGGCCCACTGCTGGGGGTGTCCCTACGGCTGGAGGTGGGTGGGGCCCATGGTTGCCGGAGCCGGGCCCATCCCCGCAGCTCTCCTGCCCCTGGCTGTGGCCCTGCTCCCTGCCGCCCTGCTCCCACTCTCCTCCACAGCTGCCAAAACCCAGCCAGCAGGAGGAAGGATACGGCGTGTGCCCAGAAGCCAGGGATGGCCTGGATGATGGCCCTTCTTCGCGCCAGGTGACAGCTCCGCTTCTGATGCACCCTGCGCTTCAGCCGCATGTAGGCCCTGGTGGCTTGGGCGTCCACGGAGCGGAGCGCTTCCTGAACCACCTCCAGCGCGGCCAGTGGGGCGCCGGCTGTGTCGGCCCGCGGCACCGGCTCCGCCTGCGGCAGCTCCTTGGGCTCCTCGACCGGCGGTGCTGGCGCCACCTCCTCGTCTTCCACCGCCAGCACCTCGTCTTCCACCGCCACCACCTCCACCACCGCCATGACGTCCTCCACCAGCAGCACCAACTCCTCCCCCGCGCCGGCCTCCTCTGTGCCCTGCTGGGCCTCAGCTTCCCGCACAGCCTCTGCCACCACCCCCGCAGCCTCTGGGGCCAGAAGCGCCCCCGCGTGCCCGCAGGAGCCGGTCTCCCTGAGGGCCGCCGCCTCCTCACCGCCCCCGTCTGGGACCAAGGTGCTCCCGGATTCTGGGGCAGCCCCGCCTTCCGCGGACCTCGACTCACTCTCCATGTGGCCGCGGCCCTGAGCCCAGGCAGCTGCGGAGGGAAGGCAATGGAGGCGGGGCCGGCAGGTGCAGCTCCCGCGCCCGGGAAGGGCGGTGGGCAGCAGCCGCCTATCAGAGTGCGCCGGCCTGAAGCCCGCGTGCGCAAAGCGCCCGGCGTGGCGGTGGGGGGCGGGGGCCGCCGGCGCCGGCGCAGGGGCGGGCGTGGGGGGGCCTGGGCGGCCACGCCTGCGGCCTGGGCTGGATGGAGACTCTGAGCCCCGCGCAGAACGCTGGGAGCTCCGGGTCCAACCAGTGATAGGCCAGGGGGCGTGGCCACCACCAGCCTTTCCCTTGCGCGCGCAAGAGCCAGCCAGGGAGCCCGCCAGTGGCCGTCCTCCACTGTGGCCTGCGCGCCTCGCGACCCCAAACGTTTTCTTCAGAGACACCGCTCAGGCCTTTCCCGCGAGTGCCCTGGCATCACAGACCCACGGTCCCTTTCTCACCCGTCCGCCTGGGACCCCTCGGCTGGCACCAGGAATTGAAACCCAGCGGCTGAATCCAGTGCCTGCGCGCCGCCCGAAAGCCTCCCGCGCACCTCTTAGCGCAAGTGGGGGAAAGCCCTGGGGTCAGCGGCTGGTGCTCCAAGGGCGGCCGCGTCGCTGTCACCTGGATTTCCCCTTGACCTGCCCGGGGGTGGGGGGGTGGGGGGGAAGCCGGGGCGCCCCCAAGGGGCTGGGCGCAGGGACCATCGGCCTCCCGACCCCAACCCCCGCCGCCCCACCCCTGCCCCAGCTGTCCTTAAGAGAAGGAAACTGCACACCGAGTACTTCCCCTGAAATTTCTTCGCAAGGGGGCCCAGGTGCCTGGCCACCAGGGTGCGTACAGAGCTGCTAGGCCGGCCCCAGTGAGCTCCGGGACTGGGCCCCGGCGGCATGCCAAGGGGCCAGACGCTTAGTCCAAAGAGAAACTGCCTCTTTCTCGGACCCAGCCACGGGTAAAACGCGCGCCCCGGCTACTTTGCTCTGCGCGACCCCTTTCCGTTTTCTGTCTGGCTCTCTTTTGCTCCTTGCGTCCTCTTCCGACGCCTGACTTTGATGCGGGGGCTCTCTGAGTCTTCCTTCCCACTCTGCTCCAACTTCTCCCTTAGTGTGTGTCCGTGGCTGAGTGGAGTGCCAGCCGGGGAGGGGATGGCCAAGTGAGCCTTGACGGCACATGTGCCCTTTCTCTGGTACTCACCAGGTCCTTGCCCTCCTGTGGGGTCGCTCCAGGGTGTGTGTGGGGGGGTGGGGAGGGGGTCAGCGGGCGGATAGGACGGGTGCCCCCGGAGGTGTGAGGAAGTCCCCGTGGGGGACGGCAAGGCTGCCAGCGTTGTCGCGGTTGCATCGTGGGAGGGCCTCATTGAAAAGGAATGGTGGGTTTGTCCTGGGGGAGTTTGAGCGGAAAGAAGCAGGAGGAGCTGCCTCGAGGTTACGGGCAGGGTGTTTGGTGGGCCCAAGTGTCTCTCTCGCAAACTCGCCCTGTCAGCGCACAGAGGGGCGCCTGCAGGGAGAAAGAGGCCTGTCCGTCCGAGGGGAGAAGGCAAATTTCCCGAGCCGGCCCCTGAAACAGTGCAGACGTTGGAGTTACTGGTGCAATGAATCCAAACTGACCTAGCACATGCAACCGTACCCAGAACACTCGCGGAGGGCCCTGTGGCAATACTGCACTACAAACAGCACAGCCTTGGAGATGGGGGAAGGCTGGGGTGGTGACAGGGAGAGGGGGGACGTGGGGAGACTAGGAGGAGACGCAGAGAAGCCCAGAAGGAGAAGCAGCAGCGAGGGGGAGCGAGGGGGAACGGGAAGGACGGGGAGAGGGGAGGAGAGGGACCGGGGCGGGAGGGACAGGCGCGGGCAGGGTTGGGGAGGCAGACTCGGGGACGGAGCGAGGAAGGGCGGAGGCCGGGCGGGAGGGACTGGTCGGCCCCCAGCTCAGTTCATACACTGCAAGGCCTCCAGGCCCAAAGGACACATTGCCTACGCGCAAGGGACCACCCCCGTGTGGGGAAGCCAAAGGTGGGCTGAGCACAGCTCCATCCCGTGGTGTCAACGAGGTCCGCAGTCATGTTTCCCGAAAGCATGGATCAGACAGCCGATGAGGAAGTCCGGGAGGAAGAGAGGGTGGAAACAGGCAGGCAGGGCGTACCCAGAACCCAGGCACTGCCATCGTGGACGCCAGGCGGCCCCGGTCAGTAAGGAGGCTGGCTTCACGGCCCTGGAGGAAGATGTGGGCGACAGCAGCACGGGCGGCCTTTTAAAAAGCTGGCCACGTCTACGCTGCGTGCAGGTGACTGGCCTTTGAGTCCCAAAGCCACAGAGCATTTGCAAGTGGGAGGAGTGAGGCAGATGAGTGACCTCATGACCGAGGCCGGGCCACTGAGATCCCTACCCCTCGCTGACCGGCAGTAGGTGCGGGGCTCTTCCCCTGTTCCCAAGGATGCGTCAGCGCATCCCTTACGGCCCTGGCAGCCAAGGACTCCTCGGGGCTCCCCTAGATTACTGAGGCAGCCCCATCCTCCTCTGACTCCAAGTTGAAAACCACGGGGTCCAGTTCACGGGCAGATTGTCTCAGCGATAGAAATGCATCCAAACACAAGTCGGGCCAACAGCCTGGCGCCTGTGGCAGGGCAGAGGCTCACCAGGGCCAAAGGCCATTATGCAGGCCCAGCTGTGCCTCTGTGGGCTCGGGCAGGGATGCGAGATCAGAGACGTGACGGCCCAGGCAGACCCAGACCAAGACACGCCACGCCACGCCACGCTCAGGAAGCACGACAGACACGGGCAAAGAGGGACGCGCACGATCCTCCCTGGGCCGAGACAAGCAGACGCGTACAGGAACAAGACAAGTCCGGAGCCGCCGGGGACAGAAGCACATGCTCCAGAGCCTTAGCGCCCGTGGTCTTGGCCATGCCGCTTCGAGGAAGGAAGCGGCCGGGACACACCCCCACCCGCCGCCCCCCGCTCCCCCCCCCCCCCGCCCCAGAGAGTGCCGGGCAGCGGGGCAGAGTTGACTGTGCGAGAGCACCAATCTCCCCGGAGGGCTGCCGTGTTCCCATGCAGATTTCGGGGGATTTGTCAGCTCTTTGAAGGACCTTGAGAGTGAGGCCCCTGTGGATTCGCTGTGAAGGTGTTGCCAGCCAGGGATTTGATCGTGCCCTGTCCACCACGTCCGTGGGACTGATGGGCTGGTATCGGGAGACTCTCTGCCTCAGCCTGGGACAGGGCCCGATGATTCATGGTGAGTGGCTTTGATTCAGCTTCTGAGGCAAAAGTCAGCCCTGCAGAGCCTGCGAGACAGGATACCCCGGGGCTCCAGTCTAGGTGGTAAACCGGGAGGCTAGGGCGGTTTTGTCCTTAGCCGTCCTGGCTCTCTGTGTTAGGGGTGGGGACCCTGGCCCTGACTCCCTCACGCTGCATGCACTGCTAACGTGTGGGGCTCCCTGACGTCGGGCAGGATCCGCCCTCCACGGCCTCACCCTTCTCTCCCGGCACGGCCAGGCCGGGAGACGGGCCAGGCCAGGCTTCCACGTCAGCCCAGTGCCCAGAGCCCAGGTGGCAGATGCTTGGCAGTGGGCGACCCTGTGCCCTCCTCTCGCCTAGGCCTCACCTCCTTGGCAACAGCCTACCCAGCGCCGCAGGCGTAGAGGAATACGCTGCGGTCCCTGAAATGGCCCAGCCTGAGGACCCCTTAAGACCATGCTCTCCACGGGAGCTGTCCCGCTCCCGCGGCTCAGTGAAGTACCAGCACGTATGGCACCTGCAGCTGCCGAGCACAAGCAGGGCCTGGTGGCAGCAATGCGGGAGCGAGCCAAGGATACTCGGGCATTTCCAGACCAAGATGCCCAGAAGATCGGCCTCCCCAACGCCGCTAGAGCGGCGAGCCTGCCCTGCTGGAGTCTCGGGCACCTCCACCCGCCCCGCAAGGGGCAGGGCTGGGCCATACAGATCATCCACTCCACAGCCGGACACGGAACAGGCGTTTCACACTGCACGGTGCAAGCAAGGGACAGGAAGCATCCGTGAAGTTTGGCCGCCAATCCCGCCTTTTGGAAGGAGCCGCTGCCGCAGGAAAGGTTCTCCTACCAAATGTTGGGAGGAGGGGTGGGCCTGCTGAAGGGCAGAAAGGATCCTCTGGAACCTCACCCTCGCGGCTGCTGCCCTTGGAGCCACTCTAGCTGGGGAAACGGAGCGCCTGCCTGCTGCGCAGACGCTCACCTCTCCCCCACTGTCCTGGCCGCAGACTGGAACCTCTGCGGGCGTCCCTAGGCAGAGGCGTCTCAGCCGAGTAGACACCCGCTCGGGGGCGGAGTGACCCAGGGCCTCACGTCACCACCTCCCAGCTGAGGCTCGTAGCAGGTACTCTGCACGCCGTAGGTCTATCCACGGGCCTACGCACAAAAGGCTGAAGCTCCGAAGAGGCACGGCGCCCAACACGGTCAAAGCAGCCTGCGCGCGCTCAGCCCTTCGGCAGGGGTTCATGCTCCCTGGGGTGTTGGTGAGGACGAGGTGTGCCTTTGAGGGCATTTCCCTTTGGGGGGCATAGAGGGCAGAGGGTAGAGCGTCAGCGGGTAGGGGGCCTTGGGCGCTTGCCTGCAGACCGTGGAGAAGGGGGCATGTGAGCCTCAGGGTCCGCGTGGGACGGACCGCACACGGGTGGGTGTCCTGGGTCTGGCTTCAGCAATACCCCGCCCTCTCCTCTGTTGCCCATCTGGGGGATCCCAAGCCAAGGACCTAGGGAAGCAGGGAACTGGGGATCATGGGGCAGCGTGGGTTGCTCCGTATGAGGGTGCCTCTGGACACGTGAGTGTGTGGCGGGTGTGTGCCTGGCAGGGGGAGTGTGTGCCTGTCAGGACGTGAGAGTGACCGAATCACGGTGTGTGTGTGTGTGTGTGTGTGTGTGTGTTTGGGCGTGGGGGGGTCGCCTGGTTTTGTGGCCGAGTGTATGTGTCAGTGCATGTGAGTGGCTACAGAGTCCGTGGCAGGGGGTGGGGTGCTTCACCCGATGGTGTGCCTCTGTGTGCGTGTGTATGCGCGCGCTTGTGCTGCGAGCGCACCTTTCCCGGCACTTTATACTCCCTCCAGCCTCCTGGGCCAGAAGGAGAGTGTCGTCGTTCCTACGTTCGCCCCTCCGCCGTCCCCACTCCAACAGTCCCCCCTCGGGGCCCGGTCCCCACTCCGTCACATTGGTTCGGAGGTGCAGAGGGTGACTGTGTCAGCAAGAGCCCGGCCCCTTGCTAGACCAGTAGCGAGCACGGGCTCTGGGGTTCGACGGACTAATGAATCTGCAGTCCCACCGTGCTGTGTGCAGTGGATGTGTCTGAGGACATCCACGGGGAGCACTCCGCAGAACTGTCCCCGCCATCCACCGAACCTGGACACGGGGCGTCTTTGGCCCTGGCTCGTCCTTCCCCCCTCTCCTTGACCTCTGTCATTACCGCAGGGAAGACAGCAGCCCCGTTAGCCGGCCTTTCGCTCATCTCCTCTCCCTGCCCAGCACCACCATCCCCAGGGGAAGGACCTCCGCCCGCTGGGATGCCGTCCCAGAGCTTGTGTGACTCGGCCCTCTGGGCCAGCATACGGGCCCATCCCCTCCTCGGCATGGGGATTCCCAGGCAGAATCGTAAGCACCGACCTCATGAGCCCATGAGCTCAGGCACCCCACCTGCCCCTTGCCGCGAAGAAGAGCTCGCACGCACGTACCCACGGTAACGCCCAGGACCACGGGTGACATCGGCCTTCGACATTTCAGTGTTTTTCCCTGGGGGCCTCCATCGGACCCGTGTTTCGCCCCGGCACCAGACTTCAGGTTTTCCCTGCGACGAGGACCCAGGCTGATCACGTCGCTGCCCGTGAAGCTTCTCCTGCCTCTGCTCAACGGCGATGCTCCCGCATATGCATCTCAGCAGCCTGAACCTCCGTGGGTGGGACAGATACGCAGACACAGACACACGGTCACTGGGCACACATCAGGTGGCTACGCATTCCCACACACGCTCTCCGAAACAAAGGCATGGACATGGCCCAAGTGTACACTCGTGCACACACACACGCAGCAGAGGCAAACTCCGGGCACCCAGAGGTGCATGAGTCCACACACAATCACACTCACATGCTATTCTAACCACGGACAGACGCGAGACACCGACGTCCTCCTGCAAATCAGGCACATGCTACACCCACCCACACCTGATCTCTGAATCAAAGGCATGGAGATGGCAAATGGGCACACACGCACGCACGCACACAGAGGCTGACACCCTGGCGTGAATGGGGCCACACAGATCCACACACTATTCTTCTAAACACAGAGGAACTGCAACACACACGTGTCCGTGCCAACACATGCACGTGCCACACCCACGCACACGTCACCTCAGTTCCAATGGCATGGAGATCTCACACACACACGGCGCACACGCGTACATGCAAACACACCCCAGCACGCTCCATTCACACACACAGACACACACAGACACTCGTGCTCATGCAAACCCCCCGAATACACTAAAGACACACGTGTCTCTATTGAACTCCGGCCTGTACACCAGCCCCTGAATGGAGACACACTGGTGCTCTTGTCAACACACTCACACGCGCCACAGCACTCCCACAAGATGTCTGGCACAGGCATACACGTGTGGTCCCACGCCAAATAAAGATCCACACGTGTGACCAGGGTGACTCAGGTGACTCATACTCACACACACGACAGACCATATGCACGGCCTCTGGCCGACCGGCAGACACAACTGACCCCAACACACCTGAGCATGCACACTCACACACACACACACGTGCCCCGAAGGAGAGGGAAGAATGTAAGCAAAAGCCTGGTTCTGCATCCTAGGAAAAACACGCGTACACAGACACACACACACACACACACACACACACCCTCATGCGAACCCACTGTACACACTACATACACACTCGTGCAGTTGGACCTGGGGTATGCACACCGTTCCTTCCATGCAGCCCCATAAGTGCTCGCAAAAACACGCACGGAACACACCCAATTCACACAGGGTCCGGCACAGGCAAACACAGGTGGCCTCACCATCAACACCGTACACGTGTGTGCCCCCAAACACTAACACACATACCCGAGACCACATCCACGGCCTCGAGCCCACAGGCATACACAACGGACCGTGACCCATCTGAGCACGCACACACTCACACACACACGCACACAAGCCCTGCACGGGCACCCCTGCACACATCCTAGCTCTGTCACAGAGTCATGCACCCTCAGCCCCGCAACTGGACACGGAAGTGCACATGGAAACATGCACCCACAACACTCACGGCAGCGCTCCAGCACAACGGTGCACAAAGAAGGCCCCGGAGACACACAGACAGACAGACAGACACACACACACGCACGCACACGCACACACACACAGAGTCTCCAACACAGAGGCATGCAGGGGTGGCGACACCTACAGCACAGATACACACAGAACACCACAGTAAGCCCTGGGCCGGCAAGCCCACCACACCCAACAGCAATCTGTGGGCACACAAGGATATGCACACTACACCCTCACATGCAAGGTCTCTGGCCCACAGCCATACAGGTGTAGCCCTGCAGGGTCACACACCCAGCGGTGCCTGAAAATGCGTGCACACAACATACCCACGACTCACCTCACGCTGGCCTGCGGAATTCTGCGTGCACGCGTGCGCACGTGCCTGGGTGCTTCGAAGCACAGGCATACGCAACAAACACACGGTCTCTGCTCCCGGGCATGACAGCCGGCCACACCAAGACACAGTCCTGCTCATGTAAACACACACCCAAGAAACAGACACCTACACACACGGCGTCCAGCACACACACGTGCACGCTCCCCACAAACCCTCACATGCGTGCACTGAAGCCTACACACCCACGAGGCACGCACACGTGGCCACACTCAGAGGCACAAGTGTGCCCATGCCGACATGCACACGCAGCACACGAGAACACAGACGACCCCGATGTGCATGCAGCCACACGAGGCCTTGCCGCACACTCTCCCATGGGTGTGCAAACACACAGACACAAAAGCACACACTGTCTCCGGAATGCAGGCATACACACTTGCCACACACGCGCACACGAAACGCACACACGCAGCACCGAAGCACACATGCTGTCCTGCACACAGGGGAGCCAAAGAGGACGCACAAGTCCACACACGCAAGTGCGGGATCATACACACACACGGCCCGCCGCTCCGAGGAATGCTCAGGCGGCCACACGTGCTTGCACACGCACACACACACACACACACACACACACGCACGCGGACCCGCCCACCGCTGCTCCCTCACACACAGCACACCCACGATGTCACACAGCCCATGGCATGGAGCGCCCCTGCGTTCCCTCACACATCCGTGGAAAGTCCCCCGCGGTGGGTGGTGGTACCTGCCGGGGTGGGGGGGGGTGAGGTCCCCAGGGATCGCGAGTGACCACCTCCTGCTTGGTCCTCCCGGGACCCTTGGTTTTGGCGCGGGACGTGACGTGACCAGAAGCATGCATGACGTCGCATCTCAGCAATGCAGGGCACACTTCCAGGAGCAGAGCAACTTGGGAAAGCTCTCCAAGCGATGGGAATAGGATGGCACTTAGAGCGTTGGGGCCACGAGGGCCCCTCTTGGGAGGACCTTGCCCCTCCTGTGTGCCCTGCTCTGAAGAACAAGACTTCACCGAGAGAGCTCTGCCTCTTCCCATCCTCTGCCAGGTCCCGCCTAGGGAGGGGGGGTTTCTCTCCGCACGCCAAGCCCTGCCGGGCCCTGCCCCCATGCTCTACATCACCCCCACCCATGGGATCCAACAGGATCAGGGCTGGAGGATCCCAAGAGGCTGATTTCCTCGTGGCCACCTCCTGTGCCCCCGATACCAACCGACACATGGGCACAAAGTGCTCTGGAACTTGTTTATGGCCCTTCCCCCTGTCCCTGCAGCTATGGGCAGGATGCTCTCTAGAGCTGCCCTGCTGAACCTTTTCCCGGTCTCTATCGCGTGCAGGCAGAGCACCCCGTAGGCGCCATGTCTCTCAACGGGGGAGGCCTCATCAAATACTTCTGGGTGGTCAAACGGGGATGCTCTGTGGTGTCCACGTCCACCCATCTGCCATGCTCCGACACATAGACACACGCATCTCTCTCACACTAACACACACGGAGAAACAGGAGAAACCACACAAAAGTCTTAGCCCTTTGTGAAAATGGATGATGCCACTGATTGCCAAGGTGACGTTGAGAGCAGGCCTTGTCCTTGGGAGACGCCTGTTCCTCCTCCGCGAGGGCGCCACGACCTTCCTGCAGACGGCCTAGGACCTTTTCCGAGGACGTCCGTATGGCTGTGGGAGGACAGGCGGTGCTCAGGAACGTGGAGGGCAGTCAGGGAACCGTGGCCCAAGAGTGGGATGGGACAAGGAGCCCGACTCCCAAAAACAGGCAGGCCATCCCCAACGGAATGCGTGGCAGCAGGACCGAGCGAGGGGCCGCCAGCCGTGGGAGACAGTTCAGGAAAGTGGGGTGGAGAAGCCCTGCTTCGCCCGATGGACCAGGGATTTCCCGGCGGACGGCCTAGGGGGCGTGAAGCTGCCGGACTAGACACATCCTCCGCCCCGTGTGGGTGCTCTGAGTTCCCGCGGGCTCACTTCCCACCCTGCCACCTGCTCCGTGGGCCCAGGCTCCTCCGAGCCTCCAGTTTCTCCGCCACTCAACTGACTGTCCCCGGCACCCTCCACACACAGTTCAGGACCCAGCCCTCCGGGCTCCTCACCGACAGGCCCTCTGCTCCGCTCCGCTCATCCCCACAGGCTGCCTTCTTGCCTCGGGTAGTACTGCAAGGGATTGGGCCACAGGTCCTCGACGATGACCTGGTAGGGGACAAAAGGCCAGTTGAGCACGGGGCCCCCGGCCCGTTCCCCAGCAGCCGGGACTCCAGCATCACCGTTGCTGACCCAGGCTGCAGGGGCCTCACCTCGGCGATCCTGTCGGACCCCGGGCAGCGGGGGTCACACAACCAGTTGAAGAAGTTCAGGCTGCTGGTGTCTCGCCTGCGGCTGGCAGCTCCACGTTCATAATCCCAGAACCACTGGACTGGAGTGCACCGAGTGGCCCTATATCCTGCAGGGCGAGGAAACTTAAGGGAGGCTCTCCATGGCCTAGGACCCACGCCCGCTCTCGCCTCTCAACCTACAAGCTCTCCCGCTCCGGTGCCAAACCCCTCGCCCGCCGCATGTCCCCCGTCCTCCTCCCTTCCCGCTCCCGGGCCCGCGTGCCCGGCGGCCCTCCGCCAGCTCCCCCGAAGCTCAAGCCCACTCCTACCGGCAATGCTAAGGTGATACTCCTTAACGATCACATCGTTCCGGAAGTAGGGGTTGCTCCCAAAGTAAAACATCAACCTGCAGCGGTACTTGGGACGACCCAGTTCCTCCACCTGCCCCGGCAGAGACAGAGGAGGGGGAGGGGGAGGGGGACGTGTCCCCTGGCTGGCCTGAGTGACTGACTGACCGCGGCTCCGAGCAACTCGGCCGCACCCCCTCGGGCTCACACCCCACTCCCAAGGCACGGCCGCCGGCCTCAGTCTCCGGGGCGAACCTCTAAATCGGTCAAGTAGCTGAGCATGTCTGGGTCCTGGTCACCTTTCACGGCTGATATCTGGGGGTGATTCAGGATCTGCCTTGGGTCAAGGAGCCTCCAGGTCCAGTGGTCCGGAAAGAGAAGCAGGGGCGACCCGGCCCTTCCCGACGCAGAGCCAGGGACCCGATGCGGCGTGTGCGGAAACAGCAGGCACTGCCTCCCTCCCAACCTCCTCAGCGCGTGCCCCGTCATCACCCGTGCTCTGCGCTGGGGCGTCGCCGGCCTTCGAGGATCAACAGGGCTGAGGCTGACGGGGCCCCGCAGGGCAAGACCAAGAGCCTGCCTGCTCTCCCTTCCTACGTCCCTCTGGCCCGTGCCCGTGGTCGGCTGTGCCAGGAGGCAGTCAGTCACCTCCTTGGCTGTCTGGATGTGCTCGGTCCCCCTCTCACGGCCCTGTTGGCTTGGCTGCTCACCTGAAGCCCGGGGCCCTTGCGGGACCTCCTGTGCCACAAGGGGGCTCTTCCGCTCACTTGCAGCATGGCTGCACACCCAGGGTCCCAAGCAAGAGCCCGGCAGCGTCAGCGAGAGAGGGTCGGAGGACCCGGCGGGAAGGAGGGGAGAGAGGGACACCCAAGTCCCGACGAAGAGACACAGAGGGTGGGCAGGGAGCAGAGAGACAGAGAGACAGGGTGGGGGACATGGAGAGGCTGAGGCAGGAAGGGAGGAACCGTGTCTGTGAGCAGCTGGGCCGGGGGCCTCGGCCTGCCCAGGAGGGCCTGGGGAGGCCGAGTGCGTAGCACCCGCTGCACCGTGTCCCGGGTCCTGGGGTCCGCTGAAGCCTGGCAGCCTGCTGACTGACTCTCAGTGGGTGCAAGCGCACACAACCCTGGGTCTGCCGTCAACTCGGGAACGGGAACAATACGGGTTTCGAAGGACAGGGAATGAAGTGGGCAGCCTCTCCATCTGCCCCAGGTACCCCCCAAACCCTTTCCTTCCGACATCTGCTCTGAGACAAGTGTGACTGGGCTTCGCTAGGAATCGAGAGAGTTGACACGGGTTCCGGGACCGCAGAGGCGTGTTGGGGTGCTGCGGCCCCAAAGCACTGGCCCGCGGCTTCTGCTCAGGGAGGACAGCACAGGTCTCAGCCCTTGCCTTTCCCCCACAACGCCCACACCCCCCCCCCACCCCCGCCCCCACCCACCTGGCCGGGGACCACCCGCTGCTGGACCCTGGCCCGCTATGCTGCGCAGTACAAGGCTGGGGCCACTGCTGGGGGGTGGGCCCACTGCTGGGGGTGTCCCTACGGCTGGAGGTGGGTGGGGCCCATGGTTGCCGGAGCCGGGCCCATCCCCGCAGCTCTCCTGCCCCTGGCTGTGGCCCTGCTCCCTGCCGCCCTGCTCCCACTCTCCTCCACAGCTGCCAAAACCCAGCCAGCAGGAGGAAGGATACGGCGTGTGCCCAGAAGCCAGGGATGGCCTGGATGATGGCCCTTCTTCGCGCCAGGTGACAGCTCCGCTTCTGATGCACCCTGCGCTTCAGCCGCATGTAGGCCCTGGTGGCTTGGGCGTCCACGGAGCGGAGCGCTTCCTGAACCACCTCCAGCGCGGCCAGTGGGGCGCCGGCTGTGTCGGCCCGCGGCACCGGCTCCGCCTGCGGCAGCTCCTTGGGCTCCTCGACCGGCGGTGCTGGCGCCACCTCCTCGTCTTCCACCGCCAGCACCTCGTCTTCCACCGCCACCACCTCCACCACCGCCATGACGTCCTCCACCAGCAGCACCAACTCCTCCCCCGCGCCGGCCTCCTCTGTGCCCTGCTGGGCCTCAGCTTCCCGCACAGCCTCTGCCACCACCCCCGCAGCCTCTGGGGCCAGAAGCGCCCCCGCGTGCCCGCAGGAGCCGGTCTCCCTGAGGGCCGCCGCCTCCTCACCGCCCCCGTCTGGGACCAAGGTGCTCCCGGATTCTGGGGCAGCCCCGCCTTCCGCGGACCTCGACTCACTCTCCATGTGGCCGCGGCCCTGAGCCCAGGCAGCTGCGGAGGGAAGGCAATGGAGGCGGGGCCGGCAGGTGCAGCTCCCGCGCCCGGGAAGGGCGGTGGGCAGCAGCCGCCTATCAGAGTGCGCCGGCCTGAAGCCCGCGTGCGCAAAGCGCCCGGCGTGGCGGTGGGGGGCGGGGGCCGCCGGCGCCGGCGCAGGGGCGGGCGTGGGGGGGCCTGGGCGGCCACGCCTGCGGCCTGGGCTGGATGGAGACTCTGAGCCCCGCGCAGAACGCTGGGAGCTCCGGGTCCAACCAGTGATAGGCCAGGGGGCGTGGCCACCACCAGCCTTTCCCTTGCGCGCGCAAGAGCCAGCCAGGGAGCCCGCCAGTGGCCGTCCTCCACTGTGGCCTGCGCGCCTCGCGACCCCAAACGTTTTCTTCAGAGACACCGCTCAGGCCTTTCCCGCGAGTGCCCTGGCATCACAGACCCACGGTCCCTTTCTCACCCGTCCGCCTGGGACCCCTCGGCTGGCACCAGGAATTGAAACCCAGCGGCTGAATCCAGTGCCTGCGCGCCGCCCGAAAGCCTCCCGCGCACCTCTTAGCGCAAGTGGGGGAAAGCCCTGGGGTCAGCGGCTGGTGCTCCAAGGGCGGCCGCGTCGCTGTCACCTGGATTTCCCCTTGACCTGCCCGGGGGTGGGGGGGTGGGGGGGAAGCCGGGGCGCCCCCAAGGGGCTGGGCGCAGGGACCATCGGCCTCCCGACCCCAACCCCCGCCGCCCCACCCCTGCCCCAGCTGTCCTTAAGAGAAGGAAACTGCACACCGAGTACTTCCCCTGAAATTTCTTCGCAAGGGGGCCCAGGTGCCTGGCCACCAGGGTGCGTACAGAGCTGCTAGGCCGGCCCCAGTGAGCTCCGGGACTGGGCCCCGGCGGCATGCCAAGGGGCCAGACGCTTAGTCCAAAGAGAAACTGCCTCTTTCTCGGACCCAGCCACGGGTAAAACGCGCGCCCCGGCTACTTTGCTCTGCGCGACCCCTTTCCGTTTTCTGTCTGGCTCTCTTTTGCTCCTTGCGTCCTCTTCCGACGCCTGACTTTGATGCGGGGGCTCTCTGAGTCTTCCTTCCCACTCTGCTCCAACTTCTCCCTTAGTGTGTGTCCGTGGCTGAGTGGAGTGCCAGCCGGGGAGGGGATGGCCAAGTGAGCCTTGACGGCACATGTGCCCTTTCTCTGGTACTCACCAGGTCCTTGCCCTCCTGTGGGGTCGCTCCAGGGTGTGTGTGGGGGGGTGGGGAGGGGGTCAGCGGGCGGATAGGACGGGTGCCCCCGGAGGTGTGAGGAAGTCCCCGTGGGGGACGGCAAGGCTGCCAGCGTTGTCGCGGTTGCATCGTGGGAGGGCCTCATTGAAAAGGAATGGTGGGTTTGTCCTGGGGGAGTTTGAGCGGAAAGAAGCAGGAGGAGCTGCCTCGAGGTTACGGGCAGGGTGTTTGGTGGGCCCAAGTGTCTCTCTCGCAAACTCGCCCTGTCAGCGCACAGAGGGGCGCCTGCAGGGAGAAAGAGGCCTGTCCGTCCGAGGGGAGAAGGCAAATTTCCCGAGCCGGCCCCTGAAACAGTGCAGACGTTGGAGTTACTGGTGCAATGAATCCAAACTGACCTAGCACATGCAACCGTACCCAGAACACTCGCGGAGGGCCCTGTGGCAATACTGCACTACAAACAGCACAGCCTTGGAGATGGGGGAAGGCTGGGGTGGTGACAGGGAGAGGGGGGACGTGGGGAGACTAGGAGGAGACGCAGAGAAGCCCAGAAGGAGAAGCAGCAGCGAGGGGGAGCGAGGGGGAACGGGAAGGACGGGGAGAGGGGAGGAGAGGGACCGGGGCGGGAGGGACAGGCGCGGGCAGGGTTGGGGAGGCAGACTCGGGGACGGAGCGAGGAAGGGCGGAGGCCGGGCGGGAGGGACTGGTCGGCCCCCAGCTCAGTTCATACACTGCAAGGCCTCCAGGCCCAAAGGACACATTGCCTACGCGCAAGGGACCACCCCCGTGTGGGGAAGCCAAAGGTGGGCTGAGCACAGCTCCATCCCGTGGTGTCAACGAGGTCCGCAGTCATGTTTCCCGAAAGCATGGATCAGACAGCCGATGAGGAAGTCCGGGAGGAAGAGAGGGTGGAAACAGGCAGGCAGGGCGTACCCAGAACCCAGGCACTGCCATCGTGGACGCCAGGCGGCCCCGGTCAGTAAGGAGGCTGGCTTCACGGCCCTGGAGGAAGATGTGGGCGACAGCAGCACGGGCGGCCTTTTAAAAAGCTGGCCACGTCTACGCTGCGTGCAGGTGACTGGCCTTTGAGTCCCAAAGCCACAGAGCATTTGCAAGTGGGAGGAGTGAGGCAGATGAGTGACCTCATGACCGAGGCCGGGCCACTGAGATCCCTACCCCTCGCTGACCGGCAGTAGGTGCGGGGCTCTTCCCCTGTTCCCAAGGATGCGTCAGCGCATCCCTTACGGCCCTGGCAGCCAAGGACTCCTCGGGGCTCCCCTAGATTACTGAGGCAGCCCCATCCTCCTCTGACTCCAAGTTGAAAACCACGGGGTCCAGTTCACGGGCAGATTGTCTCAGCGATAGAAATGCATCCAAACACAAGTCGGGCCAACAGCCTGGCGCCTGTGGCAGGGCAGAGGCTCACCAGGGCCAAAGGCCATTATGCAGGCCCAGCTGTGCCTCTGTGGGCTCGGGCAGGGATGCGAGATCAGAGACGAGACGGCCCAGGCAGACCCAGACCAAGACACGCCACGCCACGCCACGCTCAGGAAGCACGACAGACACGGGCAAAGAGGGACGCGCACGATCCTCCCTGGGCCGAGACAAGCAGACGCGTACAGGAACAAGACAAGTCCGGAGCCGCCGGGGACAGAAGCACATGCTCCAGAGCCTTAGCGCCCGTGGTCTTGGCCATGCCTCGAAGCGGCACCCCCCCCGCCCCCCCCCAACCCCCCGCCCCAGAGAGTGCCGGGCAGCGGGGCAGAGTTGCCTGTGCGAGAGCAGCAATCTCCCCGGAGGGCTGCCGTTTTCCCATGCAGATTTCGGGGGATTTGTCAGCTCTTTGAAGGACCTTGAGAGTGAGGCCCCTGTGGATTCGCTGTGAAGGTGTTGCCAGCCAGGGATTTGATCGTGCCCTGTCCACCACGTCCGTGGGACTGATGGGCTGGTATCGGGAGACTCTCTGCCTCAGCCTGGGACAGGGCCCGATGATTCATGGTGAGTGGCTTTGATTCAGCTTCTGAGGCAAAAGTCAGCCCTGCAGAGCCTGCGAGACAGGATACCCCGGGGCTCCAGTCTAGGTGGTAAACCGGGAGGCTAGGGCGGTTTTGTCCTTAGCCGTCCTGGCTCTCTGTGTTAGGGGTGGGGACCCTGGCCCTGACTCCCTCACGCTGCATGCACTGCTAACGTGTGGGGCTCCCTGACGTCGGGCAGGATCCGCCCTCCACGGCCTCACCCTTCTCTCCCGGCACGGCCAGGCCGGGAGAGGGGCCAGGCCAGGCTTCCACGTCAGCCCAGTGCCCAGAGCCCAGGTGGCAGATGCTTGGCAGTGGGCGACCCTGTGCCCTCCTCTCGCCTAGGCCTCACCTCCTTGGCAACAGCCTACCCAGCGCCGCAGGCGTAGAGGAATACGCTGCGGTCCCTGAAATGGCCCAGCCTGAGGACCCCTTAAGACCATGCTCTCCACGGGAGCTGTCCCGCTCCCGCGGCTCAGTGAAGTACCAGCACGTATGGCACCTGCAGCTGCCGAGCACAAGCAGGGCCTGGTGGCAGCAATGCGGGAGCGAGCCAAGGATACTCGGGCATTTCCAGACCAAGATGCCCAGAAGATCGGCCTCCCCAACGCCGCTAGAGCGGCGAGCCTGCCCTGCTGGAGTCTCGGGCACCTCCACCCGCCCCGCAAAGGGCAGGGCTGGGCCATACAGATCATCCACTCCACAGCCGGACACGGAACAGGCGTTTCACACTGCACGGTGCAAGCAAGGGACAGGAAGCATCCGTGAAGTTTGGCCGCCAATCCCGCCTTTTGGAAGGAGCCGCTGCCGCAGGAAAGGTTCTCCTACCAAATGTTGGGAGGAGGGGTGGGCCTGCTGAAGGGCAGAAAGGATCCTCTGGAACCTCACCCTCGCGGCTGCTGCCCTTGGAGCCACTCTAGCTGGGGAAACGGAGCGCCTGCCTGCTGCGCAGACGCTCACCTCTCCCCCACTGTCCTGGCCGCAGACTGGAACCTCTGCGGGCGTCCCTAGGCAGAGGCGTCTCAGCCGAGTAGACACCCGCTCGGGGGCGGAGTGACCCAGGGCCTCACGTCACCACCTCCCAGCTGAGGCTCGTAGCAGGTACTCTGCACGCCGTAGGTCTATCCACGGGCCTACGCACAAAAGGCTGAAGCTCCGAAGAGGCACGGCGCCCAACACGGTCAAAGCAGCCTGCGCGCGCTCAGCCCTTCGGCAGGGGTTCATGCTCCCTGGGGTGTTGGTGAGGACGAGGTGTGCCTTTGAGGGCATTTCCCTTTGGGGGGCATAGAGGGCAGAGGGTAGAGCGTCAGCGGGTAGGGGGCCTTGGGCGCTTGCCTGCAGACCGTGGAGAAGGGGGCATGTGAGCCTCAGGGTCCGCGTGGGACGGACCGCACACGGGTGGGTGTCCTGGGTCTGGCTTCAGCAATACCCCGCCCTCTCCTCTGTTGCCCATCTGGGGGATCCCAAGCCAAGGACCTAGGGAAGCAGGGAACTGGGGATCATGGGGCAGCGTGGGTTGCTCCGTATGAGGGTGCCTCTGGACACGTGAGTGTGTGGCGGGTGTGTGCCTGGCAGGGGGAGTGTGTGCCTGTCAGGACGTGAGAGTGACCGAATCACGGTGTGTGTGTGTGTGTGTGTGTGTGTGTGTGTTTGGGCGTGGGGGGGTCGCCTGGTTTTGCGGCCGAGTGTATGTGTCAGTGCATGTGAGTGGCTACAGAGTCCGTGGCAGGGGGTGGGGTGCTTCACCCGATGGTGTGCCTCTGTGTGCGTGTGTATGCGCGCGCTTGTGCTGCGAGCGCACCTTTCCCGGCACTTTATACTCCCTCCAGCCTCCTGGGCCAGAAGGAGAGTGTCGTCGTTCCTACGTTCGCCCCTCCGCCGTCCCCACTCCAACAGTCCCCCCTCGGGGCCCGGTCCCCACTCCGTCACATTGGTTCGGAGGTGCAGAGGGTGACTGTGTCAGCAAGAGCCCGGCCCCTTGCTAGACCAGTAGCGAGCACGGGCTCTGGGGTTCGACGGACTAATGAATCTGCAGTCCCACCGTGCTGTGTGCAGTGGATGTGTCTGAGGACATCCACGGGGAGCACTCCGCAGAACTGTCCCCGCCATCCACCGAACCTGGACACGGGGCGTCTTTGGCCCTGGCTCGTCCTTCCCCCCTCTCCTTGACCTCTGTCATTACCGCAGGGAAGACAGCAGCCCCGTTAGCCGGCCTTTCGCTCATCTCCTCTCCCTGCCCAGCACCACCATCCCCAGGGGAAGGACCTCCGCCCGCTGGGATGCCGTCCCAGAGCTTGTGTGACTCGGCCCTCTGGGCCAGCATACGGGCCCATCCCCTCCTCGGCATGGGGATTCCCAGGCAGAATCGTAAGCACCGACCTCATGAGCCCATGAGCTCAGGCACCCCACCTGCCCCTTGCCGCGAAGAAGAGCACGCACGCACGTACCCACGGTAACGCCCAGGACCACGGGTGACATCGGCCTTCGACATTTCAGTGTTTTTCCCTGGGGGCCTCCATCGGACCCGTGTTTCGCCCCGGCACCAGACTTCAGGTTTTCCCTGCGACGAGGACCCAGGCTGATCACGTCGCTGCCCGTGAAGCTTCTCCTGCCTCTGCTCAACGGCGATGCTCCCGCATATGCATCTCAGCAGCCTGAACCTCCGTGGGTGGGACAGATACGCAGACACAGACACACGGTCACTGGGCACACATCAGGTGGCTACGCATTCCCACACACGCTCTCCGAAACAAAGGCATGGACATGGCCCAAGTGTACACTCGTGCACACACACACGCAGCAGAGGCAAACTCCGGGCACCCAGAGGTGCATGAGTCCACACACAATCACACTCACATGCTATTCTAACCACGGACAGACGCGAGACACCGACGTCCTCCTGCAAATCAGGCACATGCTACACCCACCCACACCTGATCTCTGAATCAAAGGCATGGAGATGGCAAATGGGCACACACGCACGCACGCACACAGAGGCTGACACCCTGGCGTGAATGGGGCCACACAGATCCACACACTATTCTTCTAAACACAGAGGAACTGCAACACACACGTGTCCGTGCCAACACATGCACGTGCCACACCCACGCACACGTCACCTCAGTTCCAATGGCATGGAGATCTCACACACACACGGCGCACACGCGTACATGCAAACACACCCCAGCACGCTCCATTCACACACACAGACACACACAGACACTCGTGCTCATGCAAACCCCCCGAATACACTAAAGACACACGTGTCTCTATTGAACTCCGGCCTGTACACCAGCCCCTGAATGGAGACACACTGGTGCTCTTGTCAACACACTCACACGCGCCACAGCACTCCCACAAGATGTCTGGCACAGGCATACACGTGTGGTCCCACGCCAAATAAAGATCCACACGTGTGACCAGGGTGACTCAGGTGACTCATACTCACACACACGACAGACCATATGCACGGCCTCTGGCCGACCGGCAGACACAACTGACCCCAACACACCTGAGCATGCACACTCACACACACACACACGTGCCCCGAAGGAGAGGGAAGAATGTAAGCAAAAGCCTGGTTCTGCATCCTAGGAAAAACACGCGTACACAGACACACACACACACACACACACACACACCCTCATGCGAACCCACTGTACACACTACATACACACTCGTGCAGTTGGACCTGGGGTATGCACACCGTTCCTTCCATGCAGCCCCATAAGTGCTCGCAAAAACACGCACGGAACACACCCAATTCACACAGGGTCCGGCACAGGCAAACACAGGTGGCCTCACCATCAACACCGTACACGTGTGTGCCCCCAAACACTAACACACATACCCGAGACCACATCCACGGCCTCGAGCCCACAGGCATACACAACGGACCGTGACCCATCTGAGCACGCACACACTCACACACACACGCACACAAGCCCTGCACGGGCACCCCTGCACACATCCTAGCTCTGTCACAGAGTCATGCACCCTCAGCCCCGCAACTGGACACGGAAGTGCACATGGAAACATGCACCCACAACACTCACGGCAGCGCTCCAGCACAACGGTGCACAAAGAAGGCCCCGGAGACACACAGACAGACAGACACACACACACACACGCACGCACACGCACACACACACAGAGTCTCCAACACAGACGCATGCAGGGGTGGCGACACCTACAGCACAGATACACACAGAACACCACAGTAAGCCCTGGGCCGGCAAGCCCACCACACCCAACAGCA
The DNA here is from genome assembly GCF_922984935.1 of Meles meles. Taxonomy (NCBI): domain Eukaryota; kingdom Metazoa; phylum Chordata; class Mammalia; order Carnivora; family Mustelidae; genus Meles; species Meles meles. The sequence goes on from NC_060088.1 coordinate 10,062,971, forward strand.
ATCTGTGGGCACACAAGGATATGCACACTACACCCTCACATGCAAGGTCTCTGGCCCACAGCCATACAGGTGTAGCCCTGCAGGGTCACACACCCAGCGGTGCCTGAAAATGCGTGCACACAACATACCCACGACTCACCTCACGCTGGCCTGCGGAATTCTGCGTGCACGCCTGCGCACGTGCGCACGTGCCTGGGTGCTTCGAAGCACAGGCATACGCAACAAACACACGGTCTCTGCTCCCGGGCATGACAGCCGGCCACACCAAGACACAGTCCTGCTCATGTAAACACACACCCAAGAAACAGACACCTACACACACGGCGTCCAGCACACACACGTGCACGCTCCCCACAAACCCTCACATGCGTGCACTGAAGCCTACACACCCACGAGGCACGCACACGTGGCCACACTCAGAGGCACAAGTGTGCCCATGCCGACATGCACACGCAGCACACGAGAACACAGACGACCCCGATGTGCATGCAGCCACACGAGGCCTTGCCGCACACTCTCCCATGGGTGTGCAAACACACAGACACAAAAGCACACACTGTCTCCGGAATGCAGGCATACACACTTGCCACACACGCGCACACGAAACGCACACACGCAGCACCGAAGCACACATGCTGTCCTGCACACAGGGGAGCCAAAGAGGACGCACAAGTCCACACACGCAAGTGCGGGATCATACACACACACGGCCCGCCGCTCCGAGGAATGCTCAGGCGGCCACACGTGCTTGCACACGCACACACACACACACACACACACACACACGCACGCGGACCCGCCCACCGCTGCTCCCTCACACACAGCACACCCACGATGTCACACAGCCCATGGCATGGAGCGCCCCTGCGTTCCCTCACACATCCGTGGGAAGTCCCCCGCGGTGGGTGGTGGTACCTGCCGGGGTGGGGGGGGGGGTGAGGTCCCCAGGGATCGCGAGTGACCGCCTCCTGCTTGGTCCTCCCGGGACCCTTGGTTTTGGCGCGGGACGTGACGTGACCAGAAGCATGCATGACGTCGCATCTCAGCAATGCAGGGCACACTTCCAGGAGCAGAGCAACTTGGGAAAGCTCTCCAAGCGATGGGAATAGGATGGCACTTAGAGCGTTGGGGCCACGAGGGCCCCTCTTGGGAGGACCTTGCCCCTCCTGTGTGCCCTGCTCTGAAGAACAAGACTTCACCGAGAGAGCTCTGCCTCTTCCCATCCTCTGCCAGGTCCCGCCTAGGGAGGGGGGGTTTCTCTCCGCACGCCAAGCCCTGCCGGGCCCTGCCCCCATGCTCTACATCACCCCCACCCATGGGATCCAACAGGATCGGGGCTGGAGGATCCCAAGAGGCTGATTTCCTCGTGGCCATCTCCTGTGCCCCCGATACCAACCGACACATGGGCACAAAGTGCTCTGGAACTTGTTTATGGCCCTTCCCCCTGTCCCTGCAGCTATGGGCAGGATGCTCTCTAGAGCTGCCCTGCTGAACCTTTTCCCGGTCTCTATCGCGTGCAGGCAGAGCACCCCGTAGGCGCCATGTCTCTCAACGGGGGAGGCCTCATCAAATACTTCTGGGTGGTCAAACGGGGATGCTCTGTGGTGTCCACGTCCACCCATCTGCCATGCTCCGACACATAGACACACGCATCTCTCTCACACTAACACACACGGAGAAACAGGAGAAACCACACAAAAGTCTTAGCCCTTTGTGAAAATGGATGATGCCACTGATTGCCAAGGTGACGTTGAGAGCAGGCCTTGTCCTTGGGAGACGCCTGTTCCTCCTCCGCGAGGGCGCCACGACCTTCCTGCAGACGGCCTAGGACCTTTTCCGAGGACGTCCGTATGGCTGTGGGAGGACAGGCGGTGCTCAGGAACGTGGAGGGCAGTCAGGGAACCGTGGCCCAAGAGTGGGATGGGACAAGGAGCCCGACTCCCAAAAACAGGCAGGCCATCCCCAACGGAATGCGTGGCAGCAGGACCGAGCGAGGGGCCGCCAGCCGTGGGAGACAGTTCAGGAAAGTGGGGTGGAGAAGCCCTGCTTCGCCCGATGGACCAGGGATTTCCCGGCGGACGGCCTAGGGGGCGTGAAGCTGCCGGACTAGACACATCCTCCGCCCCGTGTGGGTGCTCTGAGTTCCCGCGGGCTCACTTCCCACCCTGCCACCTGCTCCGTGGGCCCAGGCTCCTCCGAGCCTCCAGTTTCTCCGCCACTCAACTGACTGTCCCCGGCACCCTCCACACACAGTTCAGGACCCAGCCCTCCGGGCTCCTCACCGACAGGCCCTCCGCTCCGCTCCGCTCATCCCCACAGGCTGCCTTCCTGCCTCGGGTAGTACTGCAAGGGATTGGGCCACAGGTCCTCGACGATGACCTGGTAGGGGACAAAAGGCCAGTTGAGCACGGGGCCCCCGGCCCGTTCCCCAGCAGCCGGGACTCCAGCATCACCGTTGCTGACCCAGGCTGCAGGGGCCTCACCTCGGCGATCCTGTCGGACCCCGGGCAGCGGGGGTCACACAACCAGTTGAAGAAGTTCAGGCTGCTGGTGTCTCGCCTGCGGCTGGCAGCTCCACGTTCATAATCCCAGAACCACTGGACTGGAGTGCACCGAGTGGCCCTATATCCTGCAGGGCGAGGAAACTTAAGGGAGGCTCTCCATGGCCTAGGACCCACGCCCGCTCTCGCCTCTCAACCTACAAGCTCTCCCGCTCCGGTGCCAAACCCCTCGCCCGCCGCGAGTCCCCCGTCCTCCTCCCTTCCCGCTCCCGGGCCCGCGTGCCCGGCGGCCCTCCGCCAGCTCCCCCGAAGCTCAAGCCCACTCCTACCGGCAATGCTAAGGTGATACTCCTTAACGATCACATCGTTCCGGAAGTAGGGGTTGCTCCCAAAGTAAAACATCAACCTGCAGCGGTACTTGGGACGACCCAGTTCCTCCACCTGCCCCGGCAGAGACAGAGGAGGGGGAGGGGGAGGGGGACGTGTCCCCTGGCTGGCCTGAGTGACTGACTGACCGCGGCTCCGAGCAACTCGGCCGCACCCCCTCGGGCTCACACCCCACTCCCAAGGCACGGCCGCCGGCCTCAGTCTCCGGGGCGAACCTCTAAATCGGTCAAGTAGCTGAGCATGTCTGGGTCCTGGTCACCTTTCACGGCTGATATCTGGGGGTGATTCAGGATCTGCCTTGGGTCAAGGAGCCTCCAGGTCCAGTGGTCCGGAAAGAGAAGCAGGGGCGACCCGGCCCTTCCCGACGCAGAGCCAGGGACCCGATGCGGCGTGTGCGGAAACAGCAGGCACTGCCTCCCTCCCAACCTCCTCAGCGCGTGCCCCGTCATCACCCGTGCTCTGCGCTGGGGCGTCGCCGGCCTTCGAGGATCAACAGGGCTGAGGCTGACGGGGCCCCGCAGGGCAAGACCAAGAGCCTGCCTGCTCTCCCTTCCTACGTCCCTCTGGCCCGTGCCCGTGGTCGGCTGTGCCAGGAGGCAGTCAGTCACCTCCTTGGCTGTCTGGATGTGCTCGGTCCCCCTCTCACGGCCCTGTTGGCTTGGCTGCTCACCTGAAGCCCGGGGCCCTTGCGGGACCTCCTGTGCCACAAGGGGGCTCTTCCGCTCACTTGCAGCATGGCTGCACACCCAGGGTCCCAAGCAAGAGCCCGGCAGCGTCAGCGAGAGAGGGTCGGAGGACCCGGCGGGAAGGAGGGGAGAGAGGGACACCCAAGTCCCGACGAAGAGACACAGAGGGTGGGCAGGGAGCAGAGAGACAGAGAGACAGGGTGGGGGACATGGAGAGGCTGAGGCAGGAAGGGAGGAACCGTGTCTGTGAGCAGCTGGGCCGGGGGCCTCGGCCTGCCCAGGAGGGCCTGGGGAGGCCGAGTGCGTAGCACCCGCTGCACCGTGTCCCGGGTCCTGGGGTCCGCTGAAGCCTGGCAGCCTGCTGACTGACTCTCAGTGGGTGCAAGCGCACACAACCCTGGGTCTGCCGTCAACTCGGGAACGGGAACAATACGGGTTTCGAAGGACAGGGAATGAAGTGGGCAGCCTCTCCATCTGCCCCAGGTACCCCCCAAACCCTTTCCTTCCGACATCTGCTCTGAGACAAGTGTGACTGGGCTTCGCTAGGAATCGAGAGAGTTGACACGGGTTCCGGGACCGCAGAGGCGTGTTGGGGTGCTGCGGCCCCAAAGCACTGGCCCGCGGCTTCTGCTCAGGGAGGACAGCACAGGTCTCAGCCCTTGCCTTTCCCCCACAACGCCCACACCCCCCCCCCACCCCCGCCCCCACCCACCTGGCCGGGGACCACCCGCTGCTGGACCCTGGCCCGCTATGCTGCGCAGTACAAGGCTGGGGCCACTGCTGGGGGGTGGGCCCACTGCTGGGGGTGTCCCTACGGCTGGAGGTGGGTGGGGCCCATGGTTGCCGGAGCCGGGCCCATCCCCGCAGCTCTCCTGCCCCTGGCTGTGGCCCTGCTCCCTGCCGCCCTGCTCCCACTCTCCTCCACAGCTGCCAAAACCCAGCCAGCAGGAGGAAGGATACGGCGTGTGCCCAGAAGCCAGGGATGGCCTGGATGATGGCCCTTCTTCGCGCCAGGTGACAGCTCCGCTTCTGATGCACCCTGCGCTTCAGCCGCATGTAGGCCCTGGTGGCTTGGGCGTCCACGGAGCGGAGCGCTTCCTGAACCACCTCCAGCGCGGCCAGTGGGGCGCCGGCTGTGTCGGCCCGCGGCACCGGCTCCGCCTGCGGCAGCTCCTTGGGCTCCTCGACCGGCGGTGCTGGCGCCACCTCCTCGTCTTCCACCGCCAGCACCTCGTCTTCCACCGCCACCACCTCCACCACCGCCATGACGTCCTCCACCAGCAGCACCAACTCCTCCCCCGCGCCGGCCTCCTCTGTGCCCTGCTGGGCCTCAGCTTCCCGCACAGCCTCTGCCACCACCCCCGCAGCCTCTGGGGCCAGAAGCGCCCCCGCGTGCCCGCAGGAGCCGGTCTCCCTGAGGGCCGCCGCCTCCTCACCGCCCCCGTCTGGGACCAAGGTGCTCCCGGATTCTGGGGCAGCCCCGCCTTCCGCGGACCTCGACTCACTCTCCATGTGGCCGCGGCCCTGAGCCCAGGCAGCTGCGGAGGGAAGGCAATGGAGGCGGGGCCGGCAGGTGCAGCTCCCGCGCCCGGGAAGGGCGGTGGGCAGCAGCCGCCTATCAGAGTGCGCCGGCCTGAAGCCCGCGTGCGCAAAGCGCCCGGCGTGGCGGTGGGGGGCGGGGGCCGCCGGCGCCGGCACAGGGGCGGGCGTGGGGGGGCCTGGGCGGCCACGCCTGCGGCCTGGGCTGGATGGAGACTCTGAGCCCCGCGCAGAACGCTGGGAGCTCCGGGTCCAACCAGTGATAGGCCAGGGGGCGTGGCCACCACCAGCCTTTCCCTTGCGCGCGCAAGAGCCAGCCAGGGAGCCCGCCAGTGGCCGTCCTCCACTGTGGCCTGCGCGCCTCGCGACCCCAAACGTTTTCTTCAGAGACACCGCTCAGGCCTTTCCCGCGAGTGCCCTGGCATATCAGACCCACGGTCCCTTTCTCACCCGTCCGCCTGGGACCCCTCGGCTGGCACCAGGAATTGAAACCCAGCGGCTGAATCCAGTGCCTGCGCGCCGCCCGAAAGCCTCCCGCGCACCTCTTAGCGCAAGTGGGGGAAAGCCCTGGGGTCAGCGGCTGGTGCTCCAAGGGCGGCCGCGTCGCTGTCACCTGGATTTCCCCTTGACCTGCCCGGGGGTGGGGGGGTGGGGGGGAAGCCGGGGCGCCCCCAAGGGGCTGGGCGCAGGGACCATCGGCCTCCCGACCCCAACCCCCGCCGCCCCACCCCTGCCCCAGCTGTCCTTAAGAGAAGGAAACTGCACACCGAGTACTTCCCCTGAAATTTCTTCGCAAGGGGGCCCAGGTGCCTGGCCACCAGGGTGCGTACAGAGCTGCTAGGCCGGCCCCAGTGAGCTCCGGGACTGGGCCCCGGCGGCATGCCAAGGGGCCAGACGCTTAGTCCAAAGAGAAACTGCCTCTTTCTCGGACCCAGCCACGGGTAAAACGCGCGCCCCGGCTACTTTGCTCTGCGCGACCCCTTTCCGTTTTCTGTCTGGCTCTCTTTTGCTCCTTGCGTCCTCTTCCGACGCCTGACTTTGATGCGGGGGCTCTCTGAGTCTTCCTTCCCACTCTGCTCCAACTTCTCCCTTAGTGTGTGTCCGTGGCTGAGTGGAGTGCCAGCCGGGGAGGGGATGGCCAAGTGAGCCTTGACGGCACATGTGCCCTTTCTCTGGTACTCACCAGGTCCTTGCCCTCCTGTGGGGTCGCTCCAGGGTGTGTGTGGGGGGGTGGGGAGGGGGTCAGCGGGCGGATAGGACGGGTGCCCCCGGAGGTGTGAGGAAGTCCCCGTGGGGGACGGCAAGGCTGCCAGCGTTGTCGCGGTTGCATCGTGGGAGGGCCTCATTGAAAAGGAATGGTGGGTTTGTCCTGGGGGAGTTTGAGCGGAAAGAAGCAGGAGGAGCTGCCTCGAGGTTACGGGCAGGGTGTTTGGTGGGCCCAAGTGTCTCTCTCGCAAACTCGCCCTGTCAGCGCACAGAGGGGCGCCTGCAGGGAGAAAGAGGCCTGTCCGTCCGAGGGGAGAAGGCAAATTTCCCGAGCCGGCCCCTGAAACAGTGCAGACGTTGGAGTTACTGGTGCAATGAATCCAAACTGACCTAGCACATGCAACCGTACCCAGAACACTCGCGGAGGGCCCTGTGGCAATACTGCACTACAAACAGCACAGCCTTGGAGATGGGGGAAGGCTGGGGTGGTGACAGGGAGAGGGGGGACGTGGGGAGACTAGGAGGAGACGCAGAGAAGCCCAGAAGGAGAAGCAGCAGCGAGGGGGAGCGAGGGGGAACGGGAAGGACGGGGAGAGGGGAGGAGAGGGACCGGGGCGGGAGGGACAGGCGCGGGCAGGGTTGGGGAGGCAGACTCGGGGACGGAGCGAGGAAGGGCGGAGGCCGGGCGGGAGGGACTGGTCGGCCCCCAGCTCAGTTCATACACTGCAAGGCCTCCAGGCCCAAAGGACACATTGCCTACGCGCAAGGGACCACCCCCGTGTGGGGAAGCCAAAGGTGGGCTGAGCACAGCTCCATCCCGTGGTGTCAACGAGGTCCGCAGTCATGTTTCCCGAAAGCATGGATCAGACAGCCGATGAGGAAGTCCGGGAGGAAGAGAGGGTGGAAACAGGCAGGCAGGGCGTACCCAGAACCCAGGCACTGCCATCGTGGACGCCAGGCGGCCCCGGTCAGTAAGGAGGCTGGCTTCACGGCCCTGGAGGAAGATGTGGGCGACAGCAGCACGGGCGGCCTTTTAAAAAGCTGGCCACGTCTACGCTGCGTGCAGGTGACTGGCCTTTGAGTCCCAAAGCCACAGAGCATTTGCAAGTGGGAGGAGTGAGGCAGATGAGTGACCTCATGACCGAGGCCGGGCCACTAAGATCCCTACCCCTCGCTGACCGGCAGTAGGTGCGGGGCTCTTCCCCTGTTCCCAAGGATGCGTCAGCGCATCCCTTACGGCCCTGGCAGCCAAGGACTCCTCGGGGCTCCCCTAGATTACTGAGGCAGCCCCATCCTCCTCTGACTCCAAGTTGAAAACCACGGGGTCCAGTTCACGGGCAGATTGTCTCAGCGATAGAAATGCATCCAAACACAAGTCGGGCCAACAGCCTGGCGCCTGTGGCAGGGCAGAGGCTCACCAGGGCCAAAGGCCATTATGCAGGCCCAGCTGTGCCTCTGTGGGCTCGGGCAGGGATGCGAGATCAGAGACGTGACGGCCCAGGCAGACCCAGACCAAGACACGCCACGCCACGCCACGCTCAGGAAGCACGACAGACACGGGCAAAGAGGGACGCGCACGATCCTCCCTGGGCCGAGACAAGCAGACGCGTACAGGAACAAGACAAGTCCGGAGCCGCCGGGGACAGAAGCACATGCTCCAGAGCCTTAGCGCCCGTGGTCTTGGCCATGCCGCTTCGAGGAAGGAAGCGGCCGGGACACACCCCCACCCGCCGCCCCCCGCTCCCCCCCCCGCCCCCCCGCCCCAGAGAGTGCCGGGCAGCGGGGCAGAGTTGACTGTGCGAGAGCACCAATCTCCCCGGAGGGCTGCCGTGTTCCCATGCAGATTTCGGGGGATTTGTCAGCTCTTTGAAGGACCTTGAGAGTGAGGCCCCTGTGGATTCGCTGTGAAGGTGTTGCCAGCCAGGGATTTGATCGTGCCCTGTCCACCACGTCCGTGGGACTGATGGGCTGGTATCGGGAGACTCTCTGCCTCAGCCTGGGACAGGGCCCGATGATTCATGGTGAGTGGCTTTGATTCAGCTTCTGAGGCAAAAGTCAGCCCTGCAGAGCCTGCGAGACAGGATACCCCGGGGCTCCAGTCTAGGTGGTAAACCGGGAGGCTAGGGCGGTTTTGTCCTTAGCCGTCCTGGCTCTCTGTGTTAGGGGTGGGGACCCTGGCCCTGACTCCCTCACGCTGCATGCACTGCTAACGTGTGGGGCTCTCTGACGTCGGGCAGGATCCGCCCTCCACGGCCTCACCCTTCTCTCCCGGCACGGCCAGGCCGGGAGAGGGGCCAGGCCAGGCTTCCACGTCAGCCCAGTGCCCAGAGCCCAGGTGGCAGATGCTTGGCAGTGGGCGACCCTGTGCCCTCCTCTCGCCTAGGCCTCACCTCCTTGGCAACAGCCTACCCAGCGCCGCAGGCGTAGAGGAATACGCTGCGGTCCCTGAAATGGCCCAGCCTGAGGACCCCTTAAGACCATGCTCTCCACGGGAGCTGTCCCGCTCCCGCGGCTCAGTGAAGTACCAGCACGTATGGCACCTGCAGCTGCCGAGCACAAGCAGGGCCTGGTGGCAGCAATGCGGGAGCGAGCCAAGGATACTCGGGCATTTCCAGACCAAGATGCCCAGAAGATCGGCCTCCCCAACGCCGCTAGAGCGGCGAGCCTGCCCTGCTGGAGTCTCGGGCACCTCCACCCGCCCCGCAAGGGGCAGGGCTGGGCCATACAGATCATCCACTCCACAGCCGGACACGGAACAGGCGTTTCACACTGCACGGTGCAAGCAAGGGACAGGAAGCATCCGTGAAGTTTGGCCGCCAATCCCGCCTTTTGGAAGGAGCCGCTGCCGCAGGAAAGGTTCTCCTACCAAATGTTGGGAGGAGGGGTGGGCCTGCTGAAGGGCAGAAAGGATCCTCTGGAACCTCACCCTCGCGGCTGCTGCCCTTGGAGCCACTCTAGCTGGGGAAACGGAGCGCCTGCCTGCTGCGCAGACGCTCACCTCTCCCCCACTGTCCTGGCCGCAGACTGGAACCTCTGCGGGCGTCCCTAGGCAGAGGCGTCTCAGCCGAGTAGACACCCGCTCGGGGGCGGAGTGACCCAGGGCCTCACGTCACCACCTCCCAGCTGAGGCTCGTAGCAGGTACTCTGCACGCCGTAGGTCTATCCACGGGCCTACGCACAAAAGGCTGAAGCTCCGAAGAGGCACGGCGCCCAACACGGTCAAAGCAGCCTGCGCGCGCTCAGCCCTTCGGCAGGGGTTCATGCTCCCTGGGGTGTTGGTGAGGACGAGGTGTGCCTTTGAGGGCATTTCCCTTTGGGGGGCATAGAGGGCAGAGGGTAGAGCGTCAGCGGGTAGGGGGCCTTGGGCGCTTGCCTGCAGACCGTGGAGAAGGGGGCATGTGAGCCTCAGGGTCCGCGTGGGACGGACCGCACACGGGTGGGTGTCCTGGGTCTGGCTTCAGCAATACCCCGCCCTCTCCTCTGTTGCCCATCTGGGGGATCCCAAGCCAAGGACCTAGGGAAGCAGGGAACTGGGGATCATGGGGCAGCGTGGGTTGCTCCGTATGAGGGTGCCTCTGGACACGTGAGTGTGTGGCGGGTGTGTGCCTGGCAGGGGGAGTGTGTGCCTGTCAGGACGTGAGAGTGACCGAATCACGGTGTGTGTGTGTGTGTGTGTGTGTGTGTGTGTGTTTGGGCGTGGGGGGGTCGCCTGGTTTTGCGGCCGAGTGTATGTGTCAGTGCATGTGAGTGGCTACAGAGTCCGTGGCAGGGGGTGGGGTGCTTCACCCGATGGTGTGCCTCTGTGTGCGTGTGTATGCGCGGGCTTGTGCTGCGAGCGCACCTTTCCCGGCACTTTATACTCCCTCCAGCCTCCTGGGCCAGAAGGAGAGTGTCGTCGTTCCTACGTTCGCCCCTCCGCCGTCCCCACTCCAACAGTCCCCCCTCGGGGCCCGGTCCCCACTCCGTCACATTGGTTCGGAGGTGCAGAGGGTGACTGTGTCAGCAAGAGCCCGGCCCCTTGCTAGACCAGTAGCGAGCACGGGCTCTGGGGTTCGACGGACTAATGAATCTGCAGTCCCACCGTGCTGTGTGCAGTGGATGTGTCTGAGGACATCCACGGGGAGCACTCCGCAGAACTGTCCCCGCCATCCACCGAACCTGGACACGGGGCGTCTTTGGCCCTGGCTCGTCCTTCCCCCCTCTCCTTGACCTCTGTCATTACCGCAGGGAAGACAGCAGCCCCGTTAGCCGGCCTTTCGCTCATCTCCTCTCCCTGCCCAGCACCACCATCCCCAGGGGAAGGACCTCCGCCCGCTGGGATGCCGTCCCAGAGCTTGTGTGACTCGGCCCTCTGGGCCAGCATACGGGCCCATCCCCTCCTCGGCATGGGGATTCCCAGGCAGAATCGTAAGCACCGACCTCATGAGCCCATGAGCTCAGGCACCCCACCTGCCCCTTGCCGCGAAGAAGAGCTCGCACGCACGTACCCACGGTAACGCCCAGGACCACGGGTGACATCGGCCTTCGACATTTCAGTGTTTTTCCCTGGGGGCCTCCATCGGACCCGTGTTTCGCCCCGGCACCAGACTTCAGGTTTTCCCTGCGACGAGGACCCAGGCTGATCACGTCGCTGCCCGTGAAGCTTCTCCTGCCTCTGCTCAACGGCGATGCTCCCGCATATGCATCTCAGCAGCCTGAACCTCCGTGGGTGGGACAGATACGCAGACACAGACACACGGTCACTGGGCACACATCAGGTGGCTACGCATTCCCACACACGCTCTCCGAAACAAAGGCATGGACATGGCCCAAGTGTACACTCGTGCACACACACACGCAGCAGAGGCAAACTCCGGGCACCCAGAGGTGCATGAGTCCACACACAATCACACTCACATGCTATTCTAACCACGGACAGACGCGAGACACCGACGTCCTCCTGCAAATCAGGCACATGCTACACCCACCCACACCTGATCTCTGAATCAAAGGCATGGAGATGGCAAATGGGCACACACGCACGCACGCACACAGAGGCTGACACCCTGGCGTGAATGGGGCCACACAGATCCACACACTATTCTTCTAAACACAGAGGAACTGCAACACACACGTGTCCGTGCCAACACATGCACGTGCCACACCCACGCCCACGTCACCTCAGTTCCAATGGCATGGAGATCTCACACACACACGGCGCACACGCGTACATGCAAACACACCCCAGCACGCTCCATTCACACACACAGACACACACAGACACTCGTGCTCATGCAAACCCCCCGAATACACTAAAGACACACGTGTCTCTATTGAACTCCGGCCTGTACACCAGCCCCTGAATGGAGACACACTGGTGCTCTTGTCAACACACTCACACGCGCCACAGCACTCCCACAAGATGTCTGGCACAGGCATACACGTGTGGTCCCACGCCAAATAAAGATCCACACGTGTGACCAGGGTGACTCAGGTGACTCATACTCACACACACGACAGACCATATGCACGGCCTCTGGCCGACCGGCAGACACAACTGACCCCAACACACCTGAGCATGCACACTCACACACACACACACGTGCCCCGAAGGAGAGGGAAGAATGTAAGCAAAAGCCTGGTTCTGCATCCTAGGAAAAACACGCGTACACAGACACACACACACACACACACACACACACACACACCCTCATGCGAACCCACTGTACACACTACATACACACTCGTGCAGTTGGACCTGGGGTATGCACACCGTTCCTTCCATGCAGCCCCATAAGTGCTCGCAAAAACACGCACGGAACACACCCAATTCACACAGGGTCCGGCACAGGCAAACACAGGTGGCCTCACCATCAACACCGTACACGTGTGTGCCCCCAAACACTAACACACATACCCGAGACCACATCCACGGCCTCGAGCCCACAGGCATACACAACGGACCGTGACCCATCTGAGCACGCACACACTCACACACACACGCACACAAGCCCTGCACGGGCACCCCTGCACACATCCTAGCTCTGTCACAGAGTCATGCACCCTCAGCCCCGCAACTGGACACGGAAGTGCACATGGAAACATGCACCCACAACACTCACGGCAGCGCTCCAGCACAACGGTGCACAAAGAAGGCCCCGGAGACACACAGACAGACAGACAGACACACACACACGCACGCACACGCACACACACACAGAGTCTCCAACACAGAGGCATGCAGGGGTGGCGACACCTACAGCACAGATACACACAGAACACCACAGTAAGCCCTGGGCCGGCAAGCCCACCACACCCAACAGCAATCTGTGGGCACACAAGGATATGCACACTACACCCTCACATGCAAGGTCTCTGGCCCACAGCCATACAGGTGTAGCCCTGCAGGGTCACACACCCAGCGGTGCCTGAAAATGCGTGCACACAACATACCCACGACTCACCTCACGCTGGCCTGCGGAATTCTGCGTGCACGCGTGCGCACGTGCCTGGGTGCTTCGAAGCACAGGCATACGCAACAAACACACGGTCTCTGCTCCCGGGCATGACAGCCGGCCACACCAAGACACAGTCCTGCTCATGTAAACACACACCCAAGAAACAGACACCTACACACACGGCGTCCAGCACACACACGTGCACGCTCCCCACAAACCCTCACATGCGTGCACTGAAGCCTACACACCCACGAGGCACGCACACGTGGCCACACTCAGAGGCACAAGTGTGCCCATGCCGACATGCACACGCAGCACACGAGAACACAGACGACCCCGATGTGCATGCAGCCACACGAGGCCTTGCCGCACACTCTCCCATGGGTGTGCAAACACACAGACACAAAAGCACACACTGTCTCCGGAATGCAGGCATACACACTTGCCACACACGCGCACACGAAACGCACACACGCAGCACCGAAGCACACATGCTGTCCTGCACACAGGGGAGCCAAAGAGGACGCACAAGTCCACACACGCAAGTGCGGGATCATACACACACACGGCCCGCCGCTCCGAGGAATGCTCAGGCGGCCACACGTGCTTGCACACGCACACACACACACACACACACACACGCACGCGGACCCGCCCACCGCTGCTCCCTCACACACAGCACACCCACGATGTCACACAGCCCATGGCATGGAGCGCCCCTGCGTTCCCTCACACATCCGTGGAAAGTCCCCCGCGGTGGGTGGTGGTACCTGCCGGGGTGGGGGGGGGTGAGGTCCCCAGGGATCGCGAGTGACCGCCTCCTGCTTGGTCCTCCCGGGACCCTTGGTTTTGGCGCGGGACGTGACGTGACCAGAAGCATGCATGACGTCGCATCTCAGCAATGCAGGGCACACTTCCAGGAGCAGAGCAACTTGGGAAAGCTCTCCAAGCGATGGGAATAGGATGGCACTTAGAGCGTTGGGGCCACGAGGGCCCCTCTTGGGAGGACCTTGCCCCTCCTGTGTGCCCTGCTCTGAAGAACAAGACTTCACCGAGAGAGCTCTGCCTCTTCCCATCCTCTGCCAGGTCCCGCCTAGGGAGGGGGGGTTTCTCTCCGCACGCCAAGCCCTGCCGGGCCCTGCCCCCATGCTCTACATCACCCCCACCCATGGGATCCAACAGGATCGGGGCTGGAGGATCCCAAGAGGCTGATTTCCTCGTGGCCACCTCCTGTGCCCCCGATACCAACCGACACATGGGCACAAAGTGCTCTGGAACTTGTTTATGGCCCTTCCCCCTGTCCCTGCAGCTATGGGCAGGATGCTCTCTAGAGCTGCCCTGCTGAACCTTTTCCCGGTCTCTATCGCGTGCAGGCAGAGCACCCCGTAGGCGCCATGTCTCTCAACGGGGGAGGCCTCATCAAATACTTCTGGGTGGTCAAACGGGGATGCTCTGTGGTGTCCACGTCCACCCATCTGCCATGCTCCGACACATAGACACACGCATCTCTCTCACACTAACACACACGGAGAAACAGGAGAAACCACACAAAAGTCTTAGCCCTTTGTGAAAATGGATGATGCCACTGATTGCCAAGGTGACGTTGAGAGCAGGCCTTGTCCTTGGGAGACGCCTGTTCCTCCTCCGCGAGGGCGCCACGACCTTCCTGCAGACGGCCTAGGACCTTTTCCGAGGACGTCCGTATGGCTGTGGGAGGACAGGCGGTGCTCAGGAACGTGGAGGGCAGTCAGGGAACCGTGGCCCAAGAGTGGGATGGGACAAGGAGCCCGACTCCCAAAAACAGGCAGGCCATCCCCAACGGAATGCGTGGCAGCAGGACCGAGCGAGGGGCCGCCAGCCGTGGGAGACAGTTCAGGAAAGTGGGGTGGAGAAGCCCTGCTTCGCCCGATGGACCAGGGATTTCCCGGCGGACGGCCTAGGGGGCGTGAAGCTGCCGGACTAGACACATCCTCCGCCCCGTGTGGGTGCTCTGAGTTCCCGCGGGCTCACTTCCCACCCTGCCACCTGCTCCGTGGGCCCAGGCTCCTCCGAGCCTCCAGTTTCTCCGCCACTCAACTGACTGTCCCCGGCACCCTCCACACACAGTTCAGGACCCAGCCCTCCGGGCTCCTCACCGACAGGCCCTCCGCTCCGCTCCGCTCATCCCCACAGGCTGCCTTCCTGCCTCGGGTAGTACTGCAAGGGATTGGGCCACAGGTCCTCGACGATGACCTGGTAGGGGACAAAAGGCCAGTTGAGCACGGGGCCCCCGGCCCGTTCCCCAGCAGCCGGGACTCCAGCATCACCGTTGCTGACCCAGGCTGCAGGGGCCTCACCTCGGCGATCCTGTCGGACCCCGGGCAGCGGGGGTCACACAACCAGTTGAAGAAGTTCAGGCTGCTGGTGTCTCGCCTGCGGCTGGCAGCTCCACGTTCATAATCCCAGAACCACTGGACTGGAGTGCACCGAGTGGCCCTATATCCTGCAGGGCGAGGAAACTTAAGGGAGGCTCTCCATGGCCTAGGACCCACGCCCGCTCTCGCCTCTCAACCTACAAGCTCTCCCGCTCCGGTGCCAAACCCCTCGCCCGCCGCGAGTCCCCCGTCCTCCTCCCTTCCCGCTCCCGGGCCCGCGTGCCCGGCGGCCCTCCGCCAGCTCCCCCGAAGCTCAAGCCCACTCCTACCGGCAATGCTAAGGTGATACTCCTTAACGATCACATCGTTCCGGAAGTAGGGGTTGCTCCCAAAGTAAAACATCAACCTGCAGCGGTACTTGGGACGACCCAGTTCCTCCACCTGCCCCGGCAGAGACAGAGGAGGGGGAGGGGGAGGGGGACGTGTCCCCTGGCTGGCCTGAGTGACTGACTGACCGCGGCTCCGAGCAACTCGGCCGCACCCCCTCGGGCTCACACCCCACTCCCAAGGCACGGCCGCCGGCCTCAGTCTCCGGGGCGAACCTCTAAATCGGTCAAGTAGCTGAGCATGTCTGGGTCCTGGTCACCTTTCACGGCTGATATCTGGGGGTGATTCAGGATCTGCCTTGGGTCAAGGAGCCTCCAGGTCCAGTGGTCCGGAAAGAGAAGCAGGGGCGACCCGGCCCTTCCCGACGCAGAGCCAGGGACCCGATGCGGCGTGTGCGGAAACAGCAGGCACTGCCTCCCTCCCAACCTCCTCAGCGCGTGCCCCGTCATCACCCGTGCTCTGCGCTGGGGCGTCGCCGGCCTTCGAGGATCAACAGGGCTGAGGCTGACGGGGCCCCGCAGGGCAAGACCAAGAGCCTGCCTGCTCTCCCTTCCTACGTCCCTCTGGCCCGTGCCCGTGGTCGGCTGTGCCAGGAGGCAGTCAGTCACCTCCTTGGCTGTCTGGATGTGCTCGGTCCCCCCTCTCACGGCCCTGTTGGCTTGGCTGCTCACCTGAAGCCCGGGGCCCTTGCGGGACCTCCTGTGCCACAAGGGGGCTCTTCCGCTCACTTGCAGCATGGCTGCACACCCAGGGTCCCAAGCAAGAGCCCGGCAGCGTCAGCGAGAGAGGGTCGGAGGACCCGGCGGGAAGGAGGGGAGAGAGGGACACCCAAGTCCCGACGAAGAGACACAGAGGGTGGGCAGGGAGCAGAGAGACAGAGAGACAGGGTGGGGGACATGGAGAGGCTGAGGCAGGAAGGGAGGAACCGTGTCTGTGAGCAGCTGGGCCGGGGGCCTCGGCCTGCCCAGGAGGGCCTGGGGAGGCCGAGTGCGTAGCACCCGCTGCACCGTGTCCCGGGTCCTGGGGTCCGCTGAAGCCTGGCAGCCTGCTGACTGACTCTCAGTGGGTGCAAGCGCACACAACCCTGGGTCTGCCGTCAACTCGGGAACGGGAACAATACGGGTTTCGAAGGACAGGGAATGAAGTGGGCAGCCTCTCCATCTGCCCCAGGTACCCCCCAAACCCTTTCCTTCCGACATCTGCTCTGAGACAAGTGTGACTGGGCTTCGCTAGGAATCGAGAGAGTTGACACGGGTTCCGGGACCGCAGAGGCGTGTTGGGGTGCTGCGGCCCCAAAGCACTGGCCCGCGGCTTCTGCTCAGGGAGGACAGCACAGGTCTCAGCCCTTGCCTTTCCCCCACAACGCCCACACCCCCCCCCCACCCCCGCCCCCACCCACCTGGCCGGGGACCACCCGCTGCTGGACCCTGGCCCGCTATGCTGCGCAGTACAAGGCTGGGGCCACTGCTGGGGGGTGGGCCCACTGCTGGGGGTGTCCCTACGGCTGGAGGTGGGTGGGGCCCATGGTTGCCGGAGCCGGGCCCATCCCCGCAGCTCTCCTGCCCCTGGCTGTGGCCCTGCTCCCTGCCGCCCTGCTCCCACTCTCCTCCACAGCTGCCAAAACCCAGCCAGCAGGAGGAAGGATACGGCGTGTGCCCAGAAGCCAGGGATGGCCTGGATGATGGCCCTTCTTCGCGCCAGGTGACAGCTCCGCTTCTGATGCACCCTGCGCTTCAGCCGCATGTAGGCCCTGGTGGCTTGGGCGTCCACGGAGCGGAGCGCTTCCTGAACCACCTCCAGCGCGGCCAGTGGGGCGCCGGCTGTGTCGGCCCGCGGCACCGGCTCCGCCTGCGGCAGCTCCTTGGGCTCCTCGACCGGCGGTGCTGGCGCCACCTCCTCGTCTTCCACCGCCAGCACCTCGTCTTCCACCGCCACCACCTCCACCACCGCCATGACGTCCTCCACCAGCAGCACCAACTCCTCCCCCGCGCCGGCCTCCTCTGTGCCCTGCTGGGCCTCAGCTTCCCGCACAGCCTCTGCCACCACCCCCGCAGCCTCTGGGGCCAGAAGCGCCCCCGCGTGCCCGCAGGAGCCGGTCTCCCTGAGGGCCGCCGCCTCCTCACCGCCCCCGTCTGGGACCAAGGTGCTCCCGGATTCTGGGGCAGCCCCGCCTTCCGCGGACCTCGACTCACTCTCCATGTGGCCGCGGCCCTGAGCCCAGGCAGCTGCGGAGGGAAGGCAATGGAGGCGGGGCCGGCAGGTGCAGCTCCCGCGCCCGGGAAGGGCGGTGGGCAGCAGCCGCCTATCAGAGTGCGCCGGCCTGAAGCCCGCGTGCGCAAAGCGCCCGGCGTGGCGGTGGGGGGCGGGGGCCGCCGGCGCCGGCACAGGGGCGGGCGTGGGGGGGCCTGGGCGGCCACGCCTGCGGCCTGGGCTGGATGGAGACTCTGAGCCCCGCGCAGAACGCTGGGAGCTCCGGGTCCAACCAGTGATAGGCCAGGGGGCGTGGCCACCACCAGCCTTTCCCTTGCGCGCGCAAGAGCCAGCCAGGGAGCCCGCCAGTGGCCGTCCTCCACTGTGGCCTGCGCGCCTCGCGACCCCAAACGTTTTCTTCAGAGACACCGCTCAGGCCTTTCCCGCGAGTGCCCTGGCATCACAGACCCACGGTCCCTTTCTCACCCGTCCGCCTGGGACCCCTCGGCTGGCACCAGGAATTGAAACCCAGCGGCTGAATCCAGTGCCTGCGCGCCGCCCGAAAGCCTCCCGCGCACCTCTTAGCGCAAGTGGGGGAAAGCCCTGGGGTCAGCGGCTGGTGCTCCAAGGGCGGCCGCGTCGCTGTCACCTGGATTTCCCCTTGACCTGCCCGGGGGTGGGGGGGTGGGGGGGAAGCCGGGGCGCCCCCAAGGGGCTGGGCGCAGGGACCATCGGCCTCCCGACCCCAACCCCCGCCGCCCCACCCCTGCCCCAGCTGTCCTTAAGAGAAGGAAACTGCACACCGAGTACTTCCCCTGAAATTTCTTCGCAAGGGGGCCCAGGTGCCTGGCCACCAGGGTGCGTACAGAGCTGCTAGGCCGGCCCCAGTGAGCTCCGGGACTGGGCCCCGGCGGCATGCCAAGGGGCCAGACGCTTAGTCCAAAGAGAAACTGCCTCTTTCTCGGACCCAGCCACGGGTAAAACGCGCGCCCCGGCTACTTTGCTCTGCGCGACCCCTTTCCGTTTTCTGTCTGGCTCTCTTTTGCTCCTTGCGTCCTCTTCCGACGCCTGACTTTGATGCGGGGGCTCTCTGAGTCTTCCTTCCCACTCTGCTCCAACTTCTCCCTTAGTGTGTGTCCGTGGCTGAGTGGAGTGCCAGCCGGGGAGGGGATGGCCAAGTGAGCCTTGACGGCACATGTGCCCTTTCTCTGGTACTCACCAGGTCCTTGCCCTCCTGTGGGGTCGCTCCAGGGTGTGTGTGGGGGGGTGGGGAGGGGGTCAGCGGGCGGATAGGACGGGTGCCCCCGGAGGTGTGAGGAAGTCCCCGTGGGGGACGGCAAGGCTGCCAGCGTTGTCGCGGTTGCATCGTGGGAGGGCCTCATTGAAAAGGAATGGTGGGTTTGTCCTGGGGGAGTTTGAGCGGAAAGAAGCAGGAGGAGCTGCCTCGAGGTTACGGGCAGGGTGTTTGGTGGGCCCAAGTGTCTCTCTCGCAAACTCGCCCTGTCAGCGCACAGAGGGGCGCCTGCAGGGAGAAAGAGGCCTGTCCGTCCGAGGGGAGAAGGCAAATTTCCCGAGCCGGCCCCTGAAACAGTGCAGACGTTGGAGTTACTGGTGCAATGAATCCAAACTGACCTAGCACATGCAACCGTACCCAGAACACTCGCGGAGGGCCCTGTGGCAATACTGCACTACAAACAGCACAGCCTTGGAGATGGGGGAAGGCTGGGGTGGTGACAGGGAGAGGGGGGACGTGGGGAGACTAGGAGGAGACGCAGAGAAGCCCAGAAGGAGAAGCAGCAGCGAGGGGGAGCGAGGGGGAACGGGAAGGACGGGGAGAGGGGAGGAGAGGGACCGGGGCGGGAGGGACAGGCGCGGGCAGGGTTGGGGAGGCAGACTCGGGGACGGAGCGAGGAAGGGCGGAGGCCGGGCGGGAGGGACTGGTCGGCCCCCAGCTCAGTTCATACACTGCAAGGCCTCCAGGCCCAAAGGACACATTGCCTACGCGCAAGGGACCACCCCCGTGTGGGGAAGCCAAAGGTGGGCTGAGCACAGCTCCATCCCGTGGTGTCAACGAGGTCCGCAGTCATGTTTCCCGAAAGCATGGATCAGACAGCCGATGAGAAAGTCCGGGAGGAAGAGAGGGTGGAAACAGGCAGGCAGGGCGTACCCAGAACCCAGGCACTGCCATCGTGGACGCCAGGCGGCCCCGGTCAGTAAGGAGGCTGGCTTCACGGCCCTGGAGGAAGATGTGGGCGACAGCAGCACGGGCGGCCTTTTAAAAAGCTGGCCACGTCTACGCTGCGTGCAGGTGACTGGCCTTTGAGTCCCAAAGCCACAGAGCATTTGCAAGTGGGAGGAGTGAGGCAGATGAGTGACCTCATGACCGAGGCCGGGCCACTGAGATCCCTACCCCTCGCTGACCGGCAGTAGGTGCGGGGCTCTTCCCCTGTTCCCAAGGATGCGTCAGCGCATCCCTTACGGCCCTGGCAGCCAAGGACTCCTCGGGGCTCCCCTAGATTACTGAGGCAGCCCCATCCTCCTCTGACTCCAAGTTGAAAACCACGGGGTCCAGTTCACGGGCAGATTGTCTCAGCGATAGAAATGCATCCAAACACAAGTCGGGCCAACAGCCTGGCGCCTGTGGCAGGGCAGAGGCTCACCAGGGCCAAAGGCCATTATGCAGGCCCAGCTGTGCCTCTGTGGGCTCGGGCAGGGATGCGAGATCAGAGACGAGACGGCCCAGGCAGACCCAGACCAAGACACGCCACGCCACGCCACGCTCAGGAAGCACGACAGACACGGGCAAAGAGGGACGCGCACGATCCTCCCTGGGCCGAGACAAGCAGACGCGTACAGGAACAAGACAAGTCCGGAGCCGCCGGGGACAGAAGCACATGCTCCAGAGCCTTAGCGCCCGTGGTCTTGGCCATGCCGCTTCGAGGAAGGAAGCGGCCGGGACACACCCCCACCCGCCGCCCCCCGCTCCCCCCCCCGCCCCCCCGCCCCAGAGAGTGCCGGGCAGCGGGGCAGAGTTGACTGTGCGAGAGCACCAGTCTCCCCGGAGGGCTGCCGTGTTCCCATGCAGATTTCGGGGGATTTGTCAGCTCTTTGAAGGACCTTGAGAGTGAGGCCCCTGTGGATTCGCTGTGAAGGTGTTGCCAGCCAGGGATTTGATCGTGCCCTGTCCACCACGTCCGTGGGACTGATGGGCTGGTATCGGGAGACTCTCTGCCTCAGCCTGGGACAGGGCCCGATGATTCATGGTGAGTGGCTTTGATTCAGCTTCTGAGGCAAAAGTCAGCCCTGCAGAGCCTGCGAGACAGGATACCCCGGGGCTCCAGTCTAGGTGGTAAACCGGGAGGCTAGGGCGGTTTTGTCCTTAGCCGTCCTGGCTCTCTGTGTTAGGGGTGGGGACCCTGGCCCTGACTCCCTCACGCTGCATGCACTGCTAACGTGTGGGGCTCCCTGACGTCGGGCAGGATCCGCCCTCCACGGCCTCACCCTTCTCTCCCGGCACGGCCAGGCCGGGAGAGGGGCCAGGCCAGGCTTCCACGTCAGCCCAGTGCCCAGAGCCCAGGTGGCAGATGCTTGGCAGTGGGCGACCCTGTGCCCTCCTCTCGCCTAGGCCTCACCTCCTTGGCAACAGCCTACCCAGCGCCGCAGGCGTAGAGGAATACGCTGCGGTCCCTGAAATGGCCCAGCCTGAGGACCCCTTAAGACCATGCTCTCCACGGGAGCTGTCCCGCTCCCGCGGCTCAGTGAAGTACCAGCACGTATGGCACCTGCAGCTGCCGAGCACAAGCAGGGCCTGGTGGCAGCAATGCGGGAGCGAGCCAAGGATACTCGGGCATTTCCAGACCAAGATGCCCAGAAGATCGGCCTCCCCAACGCCGCTAGAGCGGCGAGCCTGCCCTGCTGGAGTCTCGGGCACCTCCACCCGCCCCGCAAGGGGCAGGGCTGGGCCATACAGATCATCCACTCCACAGCCGGACACGGAACAGGCGTTTCACACTGCACGGTGCAAGCAAGGGACAGGAAGCATCCGTGAAGTTTGGCCGCCAATCCCGCCTTTTGGAAGGAGCCGCTGCCGCAGGAAAGGTTCTCCTACCAAATGTTGGGAGGAGGGGTGGGCCTGCTGAAGGGCAGAAAGGATCCTCTGGAACCTCACCCTCGCGGCTGCTGCCCTTGGAGCCACTCTAGCTGGGGAAACGGAGCGCCTGCCTGCTGCGCAGACGCTCACCTCTCCCCCACTGTCCTGGCCGCAGACTGGAACCTCTGCGGGCGTCCCTAGGCAGAGGCGTCTCAGCCGAGTAGACACCCGCTCGGGGGCGGAGTGACCCAGGGCCTCACGTCACCACCTCCCAGCTGAGGCTCGTAGCAGGTACTCTGCACGCCGTAGGTCTATCCACGGGCCTACGCACAAAAGGCTGAAGCTCCGAAGAGGCACGGCGCCCAACACGGTCAAAGCAGCCTGCGCGCGCTCAGCCCTTCGGCAGGGGTTCATGCTCCCTGGGGTGTTGGTGAGGACGAGGTGTGCCTTTGAGGGCATTTCCCTTTGGGGGGCATAGAGGGCAGAGGGTAGAGCGTCAGCGGGTAGGGGGCCTTGGGCGCTTGCCTGCAGACCGTGGAGAAGGGGGCATGTGAGCCTCAGGGTCCGCGTGGGACGGACCGCACACGGGTGGGTGTCCTGGGTCTGGCTTCAGCAATACCCCGCCCTCTCCTCTGTTGCCCATCTGGGGGATCCCAAGCCAAGGACCTAGGGAAGCAGGGAACTGGGGATCATGGGGCAGCGTGGGTTGCTCCGTATGAGGGTGCCTCTGGACACGTGAGTGTGTGGCGGGTGTGTGCCTGGCAGGGGGAGTGTGTGCCTGTCAGGACGTGAGAGTGACCGAATCACGGTGTGTGTGTGTGTGTGTGTGTGTGTGTGTGTTTGGGCGTGGGGGGGTCGCCTGGTTTTGCGGCCGAGTGTATGTGTCAGTGCATGTGAGTGGCTACAGAGTCCGTGGCAGGGGGTGGGGTGCTTCACCCGATGGTGTGCCTCTGTGTGCGTGTGTATGCGCGCGCTTGTGCTGCGAGCGCACCTTTCCCGGCACTTTATACTCCCTCCAGCCTCCTGGGCCAGAAGGAGAGTGTCGTCGTTCCTACGTTCGCCCCTCCGCCGTCCCCACTCCAACAGTCCCCCCTCGGGGCCCGGTCCCCACTCCGTCACATTGGTTCGGAGGTGCAGAGGGTGACTGTGTCAGCAAGAGCCCGGCCCCTTGCTAGACCAGTAGCGAGCACGGGCTCTGGGGTTCGACGGACTAATGAATCTGCAGTCCCACCGTGCTGTGTGCAGTGGATGTGTCTGAGGACATCCACGGGGAGCACTCCGCAGAACTGTCCCCGCCATCCACCGAACCTGGACACGGGGCGTCTTTGGCCCTGGCTCGTCCTTCCCCCCTCTCCTTGACCTCTGTCATTACCGCAGGGAAGACAGCAGCCCCGTTAGCCGGCCTTTCGCTCATCTCCTCTCCCTGCCCAGCACCACCATCCCCAGGGGAAGGACCTCCGCCCGCTGGGATGCCGTCCCAGAGCTTGTGTGACTCGGCCCTCTGGGCCAGCATACGGGCCCATCCCCTCCTCGGCATGGGGATTCCCAGGCAGAATCGTAAGCACCGACCTCATGAGCCCATGAGCTCAGGCACCCCACCTGCCCCTTGCCGCGAAGAAGAGCTCGCACGCACGTACCCACGGTAACGCCCAGGACCACGGGTGACATCGGCCTTCGACATTTCAGTGTTTTTCCCTGGGGGCCTCCATCGGACCCGTGTTTCGCCCCGGCACCAGACTTCAGGTTTTCCCTGCGACGAGGACCCAGGCTGATCACGTCGCTGCCCGTGAAGCTTCTCCTGCCTCTGCTCAACGGCGATGCTCCCGCATATGCATCTCAGCAGCCTGAACCTCCGTGGGTGGGACAGATACGCAGACACAGACACACGGTCACTGGGCACACATCAGGTGGCTACGCATTCCCACACACGCTCTCCGAAACAAAGGCATGGACATGGCCCAAGTGTACACTCGTGCACACACACACGCAGCAGAGGCAAACTCCGGGCACCCAGAGGTGCATGAGTCCACACACAATCACACTCACATGCTATTCTAACCACGGACAGACGCGAGACACCGACGTCCTCCTGCAAATCAGGCACATGCTACACCCACCCACACCTGATCTCTGAATCAAAGGCATGGAGATGGCAAATGGGCACACACGCACGCACGCACACAGAGGCTGACACCCTGGCGTGAATGGGGCCACACAGATCCACACACTATTCTTCTAAACACAGAGGAACTGCAACACACACGTGTCCGTGCCAACACATGCACGTGCCACACCCACGCCCACGTCACCTCAGTTCCAATGGCATGGAGATCTCACACACACACGGCGCACACGCGTACATGCAAACACACCCCAGCACGCTCCATTCACACACACAGACACACACAGACACTCGTGCTCATGCAAACCCCCCGAATACACTAAAGACACACGTGTCTCTATTGAACTCCGGCCTGTACACCAGCCCCTGAATGGAGACACACTGGTGCTCTTGTCAACACACTCACACGCGCCACAGCACTCCCACAAGATGTCTGGCACAGGCATACACGTGTGGTCCCACGCCAAATAAAGATCCACACGTGTGACCAGGGTGACTCAGGTGACTCATACTCACACACACGACAGACCATATGCACGGCCTCTGGCCGACCGGCAGACACAACTGACCCCAACACACCTGAGCATGCACACTCACACACACACACACGTGCCCCGAAGGAGAGGGAAGAATGTAAGCAAAAGCCTGGTTCTGCATCCTAGGAAAAACACGCGTACACAGACACACACACACACACACACACACACACCCTCATGCGAACCCACTGTACACACTACATACACACTCGTGCAGTTGGACCTGGGGTATGCACACCGTTCCTTCCATGCAGCCCCATAAGTGCTCGCAAAAACACGCACGGAACACACCCAATTCACACAGGGTCCGGCACAGGCAAACACAGGTGGCCTCACCATCAACACCGTACACGTGTGTGCCCCCAAACACTAACACACATACCCGAGACCACATCCACGGCCTCGAGCCCACAGGCATACACAACGGACCGTGACCCATCTGAGCACGCACACACTCACACACACACGCACACAAGCCCTGCACGGGCACCCCTGCACACATCCTAGCTCTGTCACAGAGTCATGCACCCTCAGCCCCGCAACTGGACACGGAAGTGCACATGGAAACATGCACCCACAACACTCACGGCAGCGCTCCAGCACAACGGTGCACAAAGAAGGCCCCGGAGACACACAGACAGACAGACACACACACACGCACGCACACGCACACACACACAGAGTCTCCAACACAGAGGCATGCAGGGGTGGCGACACCTACAGCACAGATACACACAGAACACCACAGTAAGCCCTGGGCCGGCAAGCCCACCACACCCAACAGCAATCTGTGGGCACACAAGGATATGCACACTACACCCTCACATGCAAGGTCTCTGGCCCACAGCCATACAGGTGTAGCCCTGCAGGGTCACACACCCAGCGGTGCCTGAAAATGCGTGCACACAACATACCCACGACTCACCTCACGCTGGCCTGCGGAATTCTGCGTGCACGCGTGCGCACGTGCCTGGGTGCTTCGAAGCACAGGCATACGCAACAAACACACGGTCTCTGCTCCCGGGCATGACAGCCGGCCACACCAAGACACAGTCCTGCTCATGTAAACACACACCCAAGAAACAGACACCTACACACACGGCGTCCAGCACACACACGTGCACGCTCCCCACAAACCCTCACATGCGTGCACTGAAGCCTACACACCCACGAGGCACGCACACGTGGCCACACTCAGAGGCACAAGTGTGCCCATGCCGACATGCACACGCAGCACACGAGAACACAGACGACCCCGATGTGCATGCAGCCACACGAGGCCTTGCCGCACACTCTCCCATGGGTGTGCAAACACACAGACACAAAAGCACACACTGTCTCCGGAATGCAGGCATACACACTTGCCACACACGCGCACACGAAACGCACACACGCAGCACCGAAGCACACATGCTGTCCTGCACACAGGGGAGCCAAAGAGGACGCACAAGTCCACACACGCAAGTGCGGGATCATACACACACACGGCCCGCCGCTCCGAGGAATGCTCAGGCGGCCACACGTGCTTGCACACGCACACACACACACACACACACACACGCACGCGGACCCGCCCACCGCTGCTCCCTCACACACAGCACACCCACGATGTCACACAGCCCATGGCATGGAGCGCCCCTGCGTTCCCTCACACATCCGTGGAAAGTCCCCCGCGGTGGGTGGTGGTACCTGCCGGGGTGGGGGGGGGTGAGGTCCCCAGGGATCGCGAGTGACCGCCTCCTGCTTGGTCCTCCCGGGACCCTTGGTTTTGGCGCGGGACGTGACGTGACCAGAAGCATGCATGACGTCGCATCTCAGCAATGCAGGGCACACTTCCAGGAGCAGAGCAACTTGGGAAAGCTCTCCAAGCGATGGGAATAGGATGGCACTTAGAGCGTTGGGGCCACGAGGGCCCCTCTTGGGAGGACCTTGCCCCTCCTGTGTGCCCTGCTCTGAAGAACAAGACTTCACCGAGAGAGCTCTGCCTCTTCCCATCCTCTGCCAGGTCCCGCCTAGGGAGGGGGGGTTTCTCTCCGCACGCCAAGCCCTGCCGGGCCCTGCCCCCATGCTCTACATCACCCCCACCCATGGGATCCAACAGGATCGGGGCTGGAGGATCCCAAGAGGCTGATTTCCTCGTGGCCACCTCCTGTGCCCCCGATACCAACCGACACATGGGCACAAAGTGCTCTGGAACTTGTTTATGGCCCTTCCCCCTGTCCCTGCAGCTATGGGCAGGATGCTCTCTAGAGCTGCCCTGCTGAACCTTTTCCCGGTCTCTATCGCGTGCAGGCAGAGCACCCCGTAGGCGCCATGTCTCTCAACGGGGGAGGCCTCATCAAATACTTCTGGGTGGTCAAACGGGGATGCTCTGTGGTGTCCACGTCCACCCATCTGCCATGCTCCGACACATAGACACACGCATCTCTCTCACACTAACACACACGGAGAAACAGGAGAAACCACACAAAAGTCTTAGCCCTTTGTGAAAATGGATGATGCCACTGATTGCCAAGGTGACGTTGAGAGCAGGCCTTGTCCTTGGGAGACGCCTGTTCCTCCTCCGCGAGGGCGCCACGACCTTCCTGCAGACGGCCTAGGACCTTTTCCGAGGACGTCCGTATGGCTGTGGGAGGACAGGCGGTGCTCAGGAACGTGGAGGGCAGTCAGGGAACCGTGGCCCAAGAGTGGGATGGGACAAGGAGCCCGACTCCCAAAAACAGGCAGGCCATCCCCAACGGAATGCGTGGCAGCAGGACCGAGCGAGGGGCCGCCAGCCGTGGGAGACAGTTCAGGAAAGTGGGGTGGAGAAGCCCTGCTTCGCCCGATGGACCAGGGATTTCCCGGCGGACGGCCTAGGGGGCGTGAAGCTGCCGGACTAGACACATCCTCCGCCCCGTGTGGGTGCTCTGAGTTCCCGCGGGCTCACTTCCCACCCTGCCACCTGCTCCGTGGGCCCAGGCTCCTCCGAGCCTCCAGTTTCTCCGCCACTCAACTGACTGTCCCCGGCACCCTCCACACACAGTTCAGGACCCAGCCCTCCGGGCTCCTCACCGACAGGCCCTCCGCTCCGCTCCGCTCATCCCCACAGGCTGCCTTCCTGCCTCGGGTAGTACTGCAAGGGATTGGGCCACAGGTCCTCGACGATGACCTGGTAGGGGACAAAAGGCCAGTTGAGCACGGGGCCCCCGGCCCGTTCCCCAGCAGCCGGGACTCCAGCATCACCGTTGCTGACCCAGGCTGCAGGGGCCTCACCTCGGCGATCCTGTCGGACCCCGGGCAGCGGGGGTCACACAACCAGTTGAAGAAGTTCAGGCTGCTGGTGTCTCGCCTGCGGCTGGCAGCTCCACGTTCATAATCCCAGAACCACTGGACTGGAGTGCACCGAGTGGCCCTATATCCTGCAGGGCGAGGAAACTTAAGGGAGGCTCTCCATGGCCTAGGACCCACGCCCGCTCTCGCCTCTCAACCTACAAGCTCTCCCGCTCCGGTGCCAAACCCCTCGCCCGCCGCGAGTCCCCCGTCCTCCTCCCTTCCCGCTCCCGGGCCCGCGTGCCCGGCGGCCCTCCGCCAGCTCCCCCGAAGCTCAAGCCCACTCCTACCGGCAATGCTAAGGTGATACTCCTTAACGATCACATCGTTCCGGAAGTAGGGGTTGCTCCCAAAGTAAAACATCAACCTGCAGCGGTACTTGGGACGACCCAGTTCCTCCACCTGCCCCGGCAGAGACAGAGGAGGGGGAGGGGGAGGGGGACGTGTCCCCTGGCTGGCCTGAGTGACTGACTGACCGCGGCTCCGAGCAACTCGGCCGCACCCCCTCGGGCTCACACCCCACTCCCAAGGCACGGCCGCCGGCCTCAGTCTCCGGGGCGAACCTCTAAATCGGTCAAGTAGCTGAGCATGTCTGGGTCCTGGTCACCTTTCACGGCTGATATCTGGGGGTGATTCAGGATCTGCCTTGGGTCAAGGAGCCTCCAGGTCCAGTGGTCCGGAAAGAGAAGCAGGGGCGACCCGGCCCTTCCCGACGCAGAGCCAGGGACCCGATGCGGCGTGTGCGGAAACAGCAGGCACTGCCTCCCTCCCAACCTCCTCAGCGCGTGCCCCGTCATCACCCGTGCTCTGCGCTGGGGCGTCGCCGGCCTTCGAGGATCAACAGGGCTGAGGCTGACGGGGCCCCGCAGGGCAAGACCAAGAGCCTGCCTGCTCTCCCTTCCTACGTCCCTCTGGCCCGTGCCCGTGGTCGGCTGTGCCAGGAGGCAGTCAGTCACCTCCTTGGCTGTCTGGATGTGCTCGGTCCCCCTCTCACGGCCCTGTTGGCTTGGCTGCTCACCTGAAGCCCGGGGCCCTTGCGGGACCTCCTGTGCCACAAGGGGGCTCTTCCGCTCACTTGCAGCATGGCTGCACACCCAGGGTCCCAAGCAAGAGCCCGGCAGCGTCAGCGAGAGAGGGTCGGAGGACCCGGCGGGAAGGAGGGGAGAGAGGGACACCCAAGTCCCGACGAAGAGACACAGAGGGTGGGCAGGGAGCAGAGAGACAGAGAGACAGGGTGGGGGACATGGAGAGGCTGAGGCAGGAAGGGAGGAACCGTGTCTGTGAGCAGCTGGGCCGGGGGCCTCGGCCTGCCCAGGAGGGCCTGGGGAGGCCGAGTGCGTAGCACCCGCTGCACCGTGTCCCGGGTCCTGGGGTCCGCTGAAGCCTGGCAGCCTGCTGACTGACTCTCAGTGGGTGCAAGCGCACACAACCCTGGGTCTGCCGTCAACTCGGGAACGGGAACAATACGGGTTTCGAAGGACAGGGAATGAAGTGGGCAGCCTCTCCATCTGCCCCAGGTACCCCCCAAACCCTTTCCTTCCGACATCTGCTCTGAGACAAGTGTGACTGGGCTTCGCTAGGAATCGAGAGAGTTGACACGGGTTCCGGGACCGCAGAGGCGTGTTGGGGTGCTGCGGCCCCAAAGCACTGGCCCGCGGCTTCTGCTCAGGGAGGACAGCACAGGTCTCAGCCCTTGCCTTTCCCCCACAACGCCCACACCCCCCCCCCCACCCCCGCCCCCACCCACCTGGCCGGGGACCACCCGCTGCTGGACCCTGGCCCGCTATGCTGCGCAGTACAAGGCTGGGGCCACTGCTGGGGGGTGGGCCCACTGCTGGGGGTGTCCCTACGGCTGGAGGTGGGTGGGGCCCATGGTTGCCGGAGCCGGGCCCATCCCCGCAGCTCTCCTGCCCCTGGCTGTGGCCCTGCTCCCTGCCGCCCTGCTCCCACTCTCCTCCACAGCTGCCAAAACCCAGCCAGCAGGAGGAAGGATACGGCGTGTGCCCAGAAGCCAGGGATGGCCTGGATGATGGCCCTTCTTCGCGCCAGGTGACAGCTCCGCTTCTGATGCACCCTGCGCTTCAGCCGCATGTAGGCCCTGGTGGCTTGGGCGTCCACGGAGCGGAGCGCTTCCTGAACCACCTCCAGCGCGGCCAGTGGGGCGCCGGCTGTGTCGGCCCGCGGCACCGGCTCCGCCTGCGGCAGCTCCTTGGGCTCCTCGACCGGCGGTGCTGGCGCCACCTCCTCGTCTTCCACCGCCAGCACCTCGTCTTCCACCGCCACCACCTCCACCACCGCCATGACGTCCTCCACCAGCAGCACCAACTCCTCCCCCGCGCCGGCCTCCTCTGTGCCCTGCTGGGCCTCAGCTTCCCGCACAGCCTCTGCCACCACCCCCGCAGCCTCTGGGGCCAGAAGCGCCCCCGCGTGCCCGCAGGAGCCGGTCTCCCTGAGGGCCGCCGCCTCCTCACCGCCCCCGTCTGGGACCAAGGTGCTCCCGGATTCTGGGGCAGCCCCGCCTTCCGCGGACCTCGACTCACTCTCCATGTGGCCGCGGCCCTGAGCCCAGGCAGCTGCGGAGGGAAGGCAATGGAGGCGGGGCCGGCAGGTGCAGCTCCCGCGCCCGGGAAGGGCGGTGGGCAGCAGCCGCCTATCAGAGTGCGCCGGCCTGAAGCCCGCGAGCGCAAAGCGCCCGGCGTGGCGGTGGGGGGCGGGGGCCGCCGGCGCCGGCGCAGGGGCGGGCGTGGGGGGGCCTGGGCGGCCACGCCTGCGGCCTGGGCTGGATGGAGACTCTGAGCCCCGCGCAGAACGCTGGGAGCTCCGGGTCCAACCAGTGATAGGCCAGGGGGCGTGGCCACCACCAGCCTTTCCCTTGCGCGCGCAAGAGCCAGCCAGGGAGCCCGCCAGTGGCCGTCCTCCACTGTGGCCTGCGCGCCTCGCGACCCCAAACGTTTTCTTCAGAGACACCGCTCAGGCCTTTCCGCGAGTGCCCTGGCATCACAGACCCACGGTCCCTTTCTCACCCGTCCGCCTGGGACCCCTCGGCTGGCACCAGGAATTGAAACCCAGCGGCTGAATCCAGTGCCTGCGCGCCGCCCGAAAGCCTCCCGCGCACCTCTTAGCGCAAGTGGGGGAAAGCCCTGGGGTCAGCGGCTGGTGCTCCAAGGGCGGCCGCGTCGCTGTCACCTGGATTTCCCCTTGACCTGCCCGGGGGTGGGGGGGTGGGGGGGAAGCCGGGGCGCCCCCAAGGGGCTGGGCGCAGGGACCATCGGCCTCCCGACCCCAACCCCCGCCGCCCCACCCCTGCCCCAGCTGTCCTTAAGAGAAGGAAACTGCACACCGAGTACTTCCCCTGAAATTTCTTCGCAAGGGGGCCCAGGTGCCTGGCCACCAGGGTGCGTACAGAGCTGCTAGGCCGGCCCCAGTGAGCTCCGGGACTGGGCCCCGGCGGCATGCCAAGGGGCCAGACGCTTAGTCCAAAGAGAAACTGCCTCTTTCTCGGACCCAGCCACGGGTAAAACGCGCGCCCCGGCTACTTTGCTCTGCGCGACCCCTTTCCGTTTTCTGTCTGGCTCTCTTTTGCTCCTTGCGTCCTCTTCCGACGCCTGACTTTGATGCGGGGGCTCTCTGAGTCTTCCTTCCCACTCTGCTCCAACTTCTCCCTTAGTGTGTGTCCGTGGCTGAGTGGAGTGCCAGCCGGGGAGGGGATGGCCAAGTGAGCCTTGACGGCACATGTGCCCTTTCTCTGGTACTCACCAGGTCCTTGCCCTCCTGTGGGGTCGCTCCAGGGTGTGTGTGGGGGGGTGGGGAGGGGGTCAGCGGGCGGATAGGACGGGTGCCCCCGGAGGTGTGAGGAAGTCCCCGTGGGGGACGGCAAGGCTGCCAGCGTTGTCGCGGTTGCATCGTGGGAGGGCCTCATTGAAAAGGAATGGTGGGTTTGTCCTGGGGGAGTTTGAGCGGAAAGAAGCAGGAGGAGCTGCCTCGAGGTTACGGGCAGGGTGTTTGGTGGGCCCAAGTGTCTCTCTCGCAAACTCGCCCTGTCAGCGCACAGAGGGGCGCCTGCAGGGAGAAAGAGGCCTGTCCGTCCGAGGGGAGAAGGCAAATTTCCCGAGCCGGCCCCTGAAACAGTGCAGACGTTGGAGTTACTGGTGCAATGAATCCAAACTGACCTAGCACATGCAACCGTACCCAGAACACTCGCGGAGGGCCCTGTGGCAATACTGCACTACAAACAGCACAGCCTTGGAGATGGGGGAAGGCTGGGGTGGTGACAGGGAGAGGGGGGACGTGGGGAGACTAGGAGGAGACGCAGAGAAGCCCAGAAGGAGAAGCAGCAGCGAGGGGGAGCGAGGGGGAACGGGAAGGACGGGGAGAGGGGAGGAGAGGGACCGGGGCGGGAGGGACAGGCGCGGGCAGGGTTGGGGAGGCAGACTCGGGGACGGAGCGAGGAAGGGCGGAGGCCGGGCGGGAGGGACTGGTCGGCCCCCAGCTCAGTTCATACACTGCAAGGCCTCCAGGCCCAAAGGACACATTGCCTACGCGCAAGGGACCACCCCCGTGTGGGGAAGCCAAAGGTGGGCTGAGCACAGCTCCATCCCGTGGTGTCAACGAGGTCCGCAGTCATGTTTCCCGAAAGCATGGATCAGACAGCCGATGAGGAAGTCCGGGAGGAAGAGAGGGTGGAAACAGGCAGGCAGGGCGTACCCAGAACCCAGGCACTGCCATCGTGGACGCCAGGCGGCCCCGGTCAGTAAGGAGGCTGGCTTCACGGCCCTGGAGGAAGATGTGGGCGACAGCAGCACGGGCGGCCTTTTAAAAAGCTGGCCACGTCTACGCTGCGTGCAGGTGACTGGCCTTTGAGTCCCAAAGCCACAGAGCATTTGCAAGTGGGAGGAGTGAGGCAGATGAGTGACCTCATGACCGAGGCCGGGCCACTGAGATCCCTACCCCTCGCTGACCGGCAGTAGGTGCGGGGCTCTTCCCCTGTTCCCAAGGATGCGTCAGCGCATCCCTTACGGCCCTGGCAGCCAAGGACTCCTCGGGGCTCCCCTAGATTACTGAGGCAGCCCCATCCTCCTCTGACTCCAAGTTGAAAACCACGGGGTCCAGTTCACGGGCAGATTGTCTCAGCGATAGAAATGCATCCAAACACAAGTCGGGCCAACAGCCTGGCGCCTGTGGCAGGGCAGAGGCTCACCAGGGCCAAAGGCCATTATGCAGGCCCAGCTGTGCCTCTGTGGGCTCGGGCAGGGATGCGAGATCAGAGACGTGACGGCCCAGGCAGACCCAGACCAAGACACGCCACGCCACGCCACGCTCAGGAAGCACGACAGACACGGGCAAAGAGGGACGCGCACGATCCTCCCTGGGCCGAGACAAGCAGACGCGTACAGGAACAAGACAAGTCCGGAGCCGCCGGGGACAGAAGCACATGCTCCAGAGCCTTAGCGCCCGTGGTCTTGGCCATGCCGCTTCGAGGAAGGAAGCGGCCGGGACACACCCCCACCCGCCGCCCCCCGCTCCCCCCCCCCGCCCCCCCGCCCCAGAGAGTGCCGGGCAGCGGGGCAGAGTTGACTGTGCGAGAGCACCAGTCTCCCCGGAGGGCTGCCGTGTTCCCATGCAGATTTCGGGGGATTTGTCAGCTCTTTGAAGGACCTTGAGAGTGAGGCCCCTGTGGATTCGCTGTGAAGGTGTTGCCAGCCAGGGATTTGATCGTGCCCTGTCCACCACGTCCGTGGGACTGATGGGCTGGTATCGGGAGACTCTCTGCCTCAGCCTGGGACAGGGCCCGATGATTCATGGTGAGTGGCTTTGATTCAGCTTCTGAGGCAAAAGTCAGCCCTGCAGAGCCTGCGAGACAGGATACCCCGGGGCTCCAGTCTAGGTGGTAAACCGGGAGGCTAGGGCGGTTTTGTCCTTAGCCGTCCTGGCTCTCTGTGTTAGGGGTGGGGACCCTGGCCCTGACTCCCTCACGCTGCATGCACTGCTAACGTGTGGGGCTCCCTGACGTCGGGCAGGATCCGCCCTCCACGGCCTCACCCTTCTCTCCCGGCACGGCCAGGCCGGGAGAGGGGCCAGGCCAGGCTTCCACGTCAGCCCAGTGCCCAGAGCCCAGGTGGCAGATGCTTGGCAGTGGGCAACCCTGTGCCCTCCTCTCGCCTAGGCCTCACCTCCTTGGCAACAGCCTACCCAGCGCCGCAGGCGTAGAGGAATACGCTGCGGTCCCTGAAATGGCCCAGCCTGAGGACCCCTTAAGACCATGCTCTCCACGGGAGCTGTCCCGCTCCCGCGGCTCAGTGAAGTACCAGCACGTATGGCACCTGCAGCTGCCGAGCACAAGCAGGGCCTGGTGGCAGCAATGCGGGAGCGAGCCAAGGATACTCGGGCATTTCCAGACCAAGATGCCCAGAAGATCGGCCTCCCCAACGCCGCTAGAGCGGCGAGCCTGCCCTGCTGGAGTCTCGGGCACCTCCACCCGCCCCGCAAGGGGCAGGGCTGGGCCATACAGATCATCCACTCCACAGCCGGACACGGAACAGGCGTTTCACACTGCACGGTGCAAGCAAGGGACAGGAAGCATCCGTGAAGTTTGGCCGCCAATCCCGCCTTTTGGAAGGAGCCGCTGCCGCAGGAAAGGTTCTCCTACCAAATGTTGGGAGGAGGGGTGGGCCTGCTGAAGGGCAGAAAGGATCCTCTGGAACCTCACCCTCGCGGCTGCTGCCCTTGGAGCCACTCTAGCTGGGGAAACGGAGCGCCTGCCTGCTGCGCAGACGCTCACCTCTCCCCCACTGTCCTGGCCGCAGACTGGAACCTCTGCGGGCGTCCCTAGGCAGAGGCGTCTCAGCCGAGTAGACACCCGCTCGGGGGCGGAGTGACCCAGGGCCTCACGTCACCACCTCCCAGCTGAGGCTCGTAGCAGGTACTCTGCACGCCGTAGGTCTATCCACGGGCCTACGCACAAAAGGCTGAAGCTCCGAAGAGGCACGGCGCCCAACACGGTCAAAGCAGCCTGCGCGCGCTCAGCCCTTCGGCAGGGGTTCATGCTCCCTGGGGTGTTGGTGAGGACGAGGTGTGCCTTTGAGGGCATTTCCCTTTGGGGGGCATAGAGGGCAGAGGGTAGAGCGTCAGCGGGTAGGGGGCCTTGGGCGCTTGCCTGCAGACCGTGGAGAAGGGGGCATGTGAGCCTCAGGGTCCGCGTGGGACGGACCGCACACGGGTGGGTGTCCTGGGTCTGGCTTCAGCAATACCCCGCCCTCTCCTCTGTTGCCCATCTGGGGGATCCCAAGCCAAGGACCTAGGGAAGCAGGGAACTGGGGATCATGGGGCAGCGTGGGTTGCTCCGTATGAGGGTGCCTCTGGACACGTGAGTGTGTGGCGGGTGTGTGCCTGGCAGGGGGAGTGTGTGCCTGTCAGGACGTGAGAGTGACCGAATCACTGTGTGTGTGTGTGTGTGTGTGTGTGTGTGTGTGTTTGGGCGTGGGGGGGTCGCCTGGTTTTGCGGCCGAGTGTATGTGTCAGTGCATGTGAGTGGCTACAGAGTCCGTGGCAGGGGGTGGGGTGCTTCACCCGATGGTGTGGCTCTGTGTGCGTGTGTATGCGCGCGCTTGTGCTGCGAGCGCACCTTTCCCGGCACTTTATACTCCCTCCAGCCTCCTGGGCCAGAAGGAGAGTGTCGTCGTTCCTACGTTCGCCCCTCCGCCGTCCCCACTCCAACAGTCCCCCCTCGGGGCCCGGTCCCCACTCCGTCACATTGGTTCGGAGGTGCAGAGGGTGACTGTGTCAGCAAGAGCCCGGCCCCTTGCTAGACCAGTAGCGAGCACGGGCTCTGGGGTTCGACGGACTAATGAATCTGCAGTCCCACCGTGCTGTGTGCAGTGGATGTGTCTGAGGACATCCACGGGGAGCACTCCGCAGAACTGTCCCCGCCATCCACCGAACCTGGACACGGGGCGTCTTTGGCCCTGGCTCGTCCTTCCCCCCTCTCCTTGACCTCTGTCATTACCGCAGGGAAGACAGGAGCCCCGTTAGCCGGCCTTTCGCTCATCTCCTCTCCCTGCCCAGCACCACCATCCCCAGGGGAAGGACCTCCGCCCGCTGGGATGCCGTCCCAGAGCTTGTGTGACTCGGCCCTCTGGGCCAGCATACGGGCCCATCCCCTCCTCGGCATGGGGATTCCCAGGCAGAATCGTAAGCACCGACCTCATGAGCCCATGAGCTCAGGCACCCCACCTGCCCCTTGCCGCGAAGAAGAGCTCGCACGCACGTACCCACGGTAACGCCCAGGACCACGGGTGACATCGGCCTTCGACATTTCACTGTTTTTCCCTGGGGGCCTCCATCGGACCCGTGTTTCGCCCCGGCACCAGACTTCAGGTTTTCCCTGCGACGAGGACCCAGGCTGATCACGTCGCTGCCCGTGAAGCTTCTCCTGCCTCTGCTCAACGGCGATGCTCCCGCATATGCATCTCAGCAGCCTGAACCTCCGTGGGTGGGACAGATACGCAGACACAGACACACGGTCACTGGGCACACATCAGGTGGCTACGCATTCCCACACACGCTCTCCGAAACAAAGGCATGGACATGGCCCAAGTGTACACTCGTGCACACACACACGCAGCAGAGGCAAACTCCGGGCACCCAGAGGTGCATGAGTCCACACACAATCACACTCACATGCTATTCTAACCACGGACAGACGCGAGACACCGACGTCCTCCTGCAAATCAGGCACATGCTACACCCACCCACACCTGATCTCTGAATCAAAGGCATGGAGATGGCAAATGGGCACACACGCACGCACGCACACAGAGGCTGACACACTGGCGTGAATGGGGCCACACAGATCCACACACTATTCTTCTAAACACAGAGGAACTGCAACACACACGTGTCCGTGCCAACACATGCACGTGCCACACCCACGCACACGTCACCTCAGTTCCAATGGCATGGAGATCTCACACACACACGGCGCACACGCGTACATGCAAACACACCCCAGCACGCTCCATTCACACACACAGACACTCGTGCTCATGCAAACCCCCCGAATACACTAAAGACACACGTGTCTCTATTGAACTCCGGCCTGTACACCAGCCCCTGAATGGAGACACACTGGTGCTCTTGTCAACACACTCACACGCGCCACAGCACTCCCACAAGATGTCTGGCACAGGCATACACGTGTGGTCCCACGCCAAATAAAGATCCACACGTGTGACCAGGGTGACTCAGGTGACTCATACTCACACACACGACAGACCATATGCACGGCCTCTGGCCGACCGGCAGACACAACTGACCCCAACACACCTGAGCATGCACACTCACACACACACACACGTGCCCCGAAGGAGAGGGAAGAATGTAAGCAAAAGCCTGGTTCTGCATCCTAGGAAAAACACGCGTACACAGACACACACACACACACACACACACACACCCTCATGCGAACCCACTGTACACACTACATACACACTCGTGCAGTTGGACCTGGGGTATGCACACCGTTCCTTCCATGCAGCCCCATAAGTGCTCGCAAAAACACGCACGGAACACACCCAATTCACACAGGGTCCGGCACAGGCAAACACAGGTGGCCTCACCATCAACACCGTACACGTGTGTGCCCCCAAACACTAACACACATACCCGAGACCACATCCACGGCCTCGAGCCCACAGGCATACACAACGGACCGTGACCCATCTGAGCACGCACACACTCACACACACACGCACACAAGCCCTGCACGGGCACCCCTGCACACATCCTAGCTCTGTCACAGAGTCATGCACCCTCAGCCCCGCAACTGGACACGGAAGTGCACATGGAAACATGCACCCACAACACTCACGGCAGCGCTCCAGCACAACGGTGCACAAAGAAGGCCCCGGAGACACACAGACAGACAGACAGACACACACACACGCACGCACACGCACACACACACAGAGTCTCCAACACAGAGGCATGCAGGGGTGGCGACACCTACAGCACAGATACACACAGAACACCACAGTAAGCCCTGGGCCGGCAAGCCCACCACACCCAACAGTAATCTGTGGGCACACAAGGATATGCACACTACACCCTCACATGCAAGGTCTCTGGCCCACAGCCATACAGGTGTAGCCCTGCAGGGTCACACACCCAGCGGTGCCTGAAAATGCGTGCACACAACATACCCACGACTCACCTCACGCTGGCCTGCGGAATTCTGCGTGCACGCGTGCGCACGCGCCTGGGTGCTTCGAAGCACAGGCATACGCAACAAACACACGGTCTCTGCTCCCGGGCATGACAGCCGGCCACACCAAGACACAGTCCTGCTCATGTAAACACACACCCAAGAAACAGACACCTACACACACGGCGTCCAGCACACACACGTGCACGCTCCCCACAAACCCTCACATGCGTGCACTGAAGCCTACACACCCACGAGGCACGCACACGTGGCCACACTCAGAGGCACAAGTGTGCCCATGCCGACATGCACACGCAGCACACGAGAACACAGACGACCCCGATGTGCATGCAGCCACACGAGGCCTTGCCGCACACTCTCCCATGGGTGTGCAAACACACAGACACAAAAGCACACACTGTCTCCGGAATGCAGGCATACACACTTGCCACACACGCGCACACGAAACGCACACACGCAGCACCGAAGCACACATGCTGTCCTGCACACAGGGGAGCCAAAGAGGACGCACAAGTCCACACACGCAAGTGCGGGATCATACACACACACGGCCCGCCGCTCCGAGGAATGCTCAGGCGGCCACACGTGCTTGCACACGCACACACACACACACACACACACACACGCACGCGGACCCGCCCACCGCTGCTCCCTCACACACAGCACACCCACGATGTCACACAGCCCATGGCATGGAGCGCCCCTGCGTTCCCTCACACATCCGTGGGAAGTCCCCCGCGGTGGGTGGTGGTACCTGCCGGGGTGGGGGGGGGTGAGGTCCCCAGGGATCGCGAGTGACCGCCTCCTGCTTGGTCCTCCCGGGACCCTTGGTTTTGGCGCGGGACGTGACGTGACCAGAAGCATGCATGACGTCGCATCTCAGCAATGCAGGGCACACTTCCAGGAGCAGAGCAACTTGGGAAAGCTCTCCAAGCGATGGGAATAGGATGGCACTTAGAGCGTTGGGGCCACGAGGGCCCCTCTTGGGAGGACCTTGCCCCTCCTGTGTGCCCTGCTCTGAAGAACAAGACTTCACCGAGAGAGCTCTGCCTCTTCCCATCCTCTGCCAGGTCCCGCCTAGGGAGGGGGGGTTTCTCTCCGCACGCCAAGCCCTGCCGGGCCCTGCCCCCATGCTCTACATCACCCCCACCCATGGGATCCAACAGGATCGGGGCTGGAGGATCCCAAGAGGCTGATTTCCTCATGGCCACCTCCTGTGCCCCCGATACCAACCGACACATGGGCACAAAGTGCTCTGGAACTTGTTTATGGCCCTTCCCCCTGTCCCTGCAGCTATGGGCAGGATGCTCTCTAGAGCTGCCCTGCTGAACCTTTTCCCGGTCTCTATCGCGTGCAGGCAGAGCACCCCGTAGGCGCCATGTCTCTCAACGGGGGAGGCCTCATCAAATACTTCTGGGTGGTCAAACGGGGATGCTCTGTGGTGTCCACGTCCACCCATCTGCCATGCTCCGACACATAGACACACGCATCTCTCTCACACTAACACACACGGAGAAACAGGAGAAACCACACAAAAGTCTTAGCCCTTTGTGAAAATGGATGATGCCACTGATTGCCAAGGTGACGTTGAGAGCAGGCCTTGTCCTTGGGAGACGCCTGTTCCTCCTCCGCGAGGGCGCCACGACCTTCCTGCAGACGGCCTAGGACCTTTTCCGAGGACGTCCGTATGGCTGTGGGAGGACAGGCGGTGCTCAGGAACGTGGAGGGCAGTCAGGGAACCGTGGCCCAAGAGTGGGATGGGACAAGGAGCCCGACTCCCAAAAACAGGCAGGCCATCCCCAACGGAATGCGTGGCAGCAGGACCGAGCGAGGGGCCGCCAGCCGTGGGAGACAGTTCAGGAAAGTGGGGTGGAGAAGCCCTGCTTCGCCCGATGGACCAGGGATTTCCCGGCGGACGGCCTAGGGGGCGTGAAGCTGCCGGACTAGACACATCCTCCGCCCCGTGTGGGTGCTCTGAGTTCCCGCGGGCTCACTTCCCACCCTGCCACCTGCTCCGTGGGCCCAGGCTCCTCCGAGCCTCCAGTTTCTCCGCCACTCAACTGACTGTCCCCGGCACCCTCCACACACAGTTCAGGACCCAGCCCTCCGGGCTCCTCACCGACAGGCCCTCCGCTCCGCTCCGCTCATCCCCACAGGCTGCCTTCCTGCCTCGGGTAGTACTGCAAGGGATTGGGCCACAGGTCCTCGACGATGACCTGGTAGGGGACAAAAGGCCAGTTGAGCACGGGGCCCCCGGCCCGTTCCCCAGCAGCCGGGACTCCAGCATCACCGTTGCTGACCCAGGCTGCAGGGGCCTCACCTCGGCGATCCTGTCGGATCCCGGGCAGCGGGGGTCACACAACCAGTTGAAGAAGTTCAGGCTGCTGGTGTCTCGCCTGCGGCTGGCAGCTCCACGTTCATAATCCCAGAACCACTGGACTGGAGTGCACCGAGTGGCCCTATATCCTGCAGGGCGAGGAAACTTAAGGGAGGCTCTCCATGGCCTAGGACCCACGCCCGCTCTCGCCTCTCAACCTACAAGCTCTCCCGCTCCGGTGCCAAACCCCTCGCCCGCCGCGAGTCCCCCGTCCTCCTCCCTTCCCGCTCCCGGGCCCGCGTGCCCGGCGGCCCTCCGCCAGCTCCCCCGAAGCTCAAGCCCACTCCTACCGGCAATGCTAAGGTGATACTCCTTAACGATCACATCGTTCCGGAAGTAGGGGTTGCTCCCAAAGTAAAACATCAACCTGCAGCGGTACTTGGGACGACCCAGTTCCTCCACCTGCCCCGGCAGAGACAGAGGAGGGGGAGGGGGAGGGGGACGTGTCCCCTGGCTGGCCTGAGTGACTGACTGACCGCGGCTCCGAGCAACTCGGCCGCACCCCCTCGGGCTCACACCCCACTCCCAAGGCACGGCCGCCGGCCTCAGTCTCCGGGGCGAACCTCTAAATCGGTCAAGTAGCTGAGCATGTCTGGGTCCTGGTCACCTTTCACGGCTGATATCTGGGGGTGATTCAGGATCTGCCTTGGGTCAAGGAGCCTCCAGGTCCAGTGGTCCGGAAAGAGAAGCAGGGGCGACCCGGCCCTTCCCGACGCAGAGCCAGGGACCCGATGCGGCGTGTGCGGAAACAGCAGGCACTGCCTCCCTCCCAACCTCCTCAGCGCGTGCCCCGTCATCACCCGTGCTCTGCGCTGGGGCGTCGCCGGCCTTCGAGGATCAACAGGGCTGAGGCTGACGGGGCCCCGCAGGGCAAGACCAAGAGCCTGCCTGCTCTCCCTTCCTACGTCCCTCTGGCCCGTGCCCGTGGTCGGCTGTGCCAGGAGGCAGTCAGTCACCTCCTTGGCTGTCTGGATGTGCTCGGTCCCCCTCTCACGGCCCTGTTGGCTTGGCTGCTCACCTGAAGCCCGGGGCCCTTGCGGGACCTCCTGTGCCACAAGGGGGCTCTTCCGCTCACTTGCAGCATGGCTGCACACCCAGGGTCCCAAGCAAGAGCCCGGCAGCGTCAGCGAGAGAGGGTCGGAGGACCCGGCGGGAAGGAGGGGAGAGAGGGACACCCAAGTCCCGACGAAGAGACACAGAGGGTGGGCAGGGAGCAGAGAGACAGAGAGACAGGGTGGGGGACATGGAGAGGCTGAGGCAGGAAGGGAGGAACCGTGTCTGTGAGCAGCTGGGCCGGGGGCCTCGGCCTGCCCAGGAGGGCCTGGGGAGGCCGAGTGCGTAGCACCCGCTGCACCGTGTCCCGGGTCCTGGGGTCCGCTGAAGCCTGGCAGCCTGCTGACTGACTCTCAGTGGGTGCAAGCGCACACAACCCTGGGTCTGCCGTCAACTCGGGAACGGGAACAATACGGGTTTCGAAGGACAGGGAATGAAGTGGGCAGCCTCTCCATCTGCCCCAGGTACCCCCCAAACCCTTTCCTTCCGACATCTGCTCTGAGACAAGTGTGACTGGGCTTCGCTAGGAATCGAGAGAGTTGACACGGGTTCCGGGACCGCAGAGGCGTGTTGGGGTGCTGCGGCCCCAAAGCACTGGCCCGCGGCTTCTGCTCAGGGAGGACAGCACAGGTCTCAGCCCTTGCCTTTCCCCCACAACGCCCACACCCCCCCCCACCCCCGCCCCCACCCACCTGGCCGGGGACCACCCGCTGCTGGACCCTGGCCCGCTATGCTGCGCAGTACAAGGCTGGGGCCACTGCTGGGGGGTGGGCCCACTGCTGGGGGTGTCCCTACGGCTGGACGTGGGTGGGGCCCATGGTTGCCGGAGCCGGGCCCATCCCCGCAGCTCTCCTGCCCCTGGCTGTGGCCCTGCTCCCTGCCGCCCTGCTCCCACTCTCCTCCACAGCTGCCAAAACCCAGCCAGCAGGAGGAAGGATACGGCGTGTGCCCAGAAGCCAGGGATGGCCTGGATGATGGCCCTTCTTCGCGCCAGGTGACAGCTCCGCTTCTGATGCACCCTGCGCTTCAGCCGCATGTAGGCCCTGGTGGCTTGGGCGTCCACGGAGCGGAGCGCTTCCTGAACCACCTCCAGCGCGGCCAGTGGGGCGCCGGCTGTGTCGGCCCGCGGCACCGGCTCCGCCTGCGGCAGCTCCTTGGGCTCCTCGACCGGCGGTGCTGGCGCCACCTCCTCGTCTTCCACCGCCAGCACCTCGTCTTCCACCGCCTCCACCTCCACCACCGCCATGACGTCCTCCACCAGCAGCACCAACTCCTCCCCCGCGCCGGCCTCCTCTGTGCCCTGCTGGGCCTCAGCTTCCCGCACAGCCTCTGCCACCACCCCCGCAGCCTCTGGGGCCAGAAGCGCCCCCGCGTGCCCGCAGGAGCCGGTCTCCCTGAGGGCCGCCGCCTCCTCACCGCCCCCGTCTGGGACCAAGGTGCTCCCGGATTCTGGGGCAGCCCCGCCTTCCGCGGACCTCGACTCACTCTCCATGTGGCCGCGGCCCTGAGCCCAGGCAGCTGCGGAGGGAAGGCAATGGAGGCGGGGCCGGCAGGTGCAGCTCCCGCGCCCGGGAAGGGCGGTGGGCAGCAGCCGCCTATCAGAGTGCGCCGGCCTGAAGCCCGCGTGCGCAAAGCGCCCGGCGTGGCGGTGGGGGGCGGGGGCCGCCGGCGCCGGCGCAGGGGCGGGCGTGGGGGGGGCCTGGGCGGCCACGCCTGCGGCCTGGGCTGGATGGAGACTCTGAGCCCCGCGCAGAACGCTGGGAGCTCCGGGTCCAACCAGTGATAGGCCAGGGGGCGTGGCCACCACCAGCCTTTCCCTTGCGCGCGCAAGAGCCAGCCAGGGAGCCCGCCAGTGGCCGTCCTCCACTGTGGCCTGCGCGCCTCGCGACCCCAAACGTTTTCTTCAGAGACACCGCTCAGGCCTTTCCCGCGAGTGCCCTGGCATCACAGACCCACGGTCCCTTTCTCACCCGTCCACCTGGGACCCCCTCGGCTGGCACCAGGAATTGAAACCCAGCGGCTGAATCCAGTGCCTGCGCGCCGCCCGAAAGCCTCCCGCGCACCTCTTAGCGCAAGTGGG
Organism: Meles meles; assembly: GCF_922984935.1. Classification (NCBI taxonomy): domain Eukaryota; kingdom Metazoa; phylum Chordata; class Mammalia; order Carnivora; family Mustelidae; genus Meles; species Meles meles. The sequence goes on from NC_060088.1 coordinate 10,106,447, forward strand.
GGAAAGCCCTGGGGTCAGCGGCTGGTGCTCCAAGGGCGGCCGCGTCGCTGTCACCTGGATTTCCCCTTGACCTGCCCGGGGGTGGGGGGGTGGGGGGGAAGCCGGGGCGCCCCCAAGGGGCTGGGCGCAGGGACCATCGGCCTCCCGACCCCAACCCCCGCCGCCCCACCCCTGCCCCAGCTGTCCTTAAGAGAAGGAAACTGCACACCGAGTACTTCCCCTGAAATTTCTTCGCAAGGGGGCCCAGGTGCCTGGCCACCAGGGTGCGTACAGAGCTGCTAGGCCGGCCCCAGTGAGCTCCGGGACTGGGCCCCGGCGGCATGCCAAGGGGCCAGACGCTTAGTCCAAAGAGAAACTGCCTCTTTCTCGGACCCAGCCACGGGTAAAACGCGCGCCCCGGCTACTTTGCTCTGCGCGACCCCTTTCCGTTTTCTGTCTGGCTCTCTTTTGCTCCTTGCGTCCTCTTCCGACGCCTGACTTTGATGCGGGGGCTCTCTCAGTCTTCCTTCCCACTCTGCTCCAACTTCTCCCTTAGTGTGTGTCCGTGGCTGAGTGGAGTGCCAGCCGGGGAGGGGATGGCCAAGTGAGCCTTGACGGCACATGTGCCCTTTCTCTGGTACTCACCAGGTCCTTGCCCTCCTGTGGGGTCGCTCCAGGGTGTGTGTGGGGGGGTGGGGAGGGGGTCAGCGGGCGGATAGGACGGGTGCCCCCGGAGGTGTGAGGAAGTCCCCGTGGGGGACGGCAAGGCTGCCAGCGTTGTCGCGGTTGCATCGTGGGAGGGCCTCATTGAAAAGGAATGGTGGGTTTGTCCTGGGGGAGTTTGAGCGGAAAGAAGCAGGAGGAGCTGCCTCGAGGTTACGGGCAGGGTGTTTGGTGGGCCCAAGTGTCTCTCTCGCAAACTCGCCCTGTCAGCGCACAGAGGGGCGCCTGCAGGGAGAAAGAGGCCTGTCCGTCCGAGGGGAGAAGGCAAATTTCCCGAGCCGGCCCCTGAAACAGTGCAGACGTTGGAGTTACTGGTGCAATGAATCCAAACTGACCTAGCACATGCAACCGTACCCAGAACACTCGCGGAGGGCCCTGTGGCAATACTGCACTACAAACAGCACAGCCTTGGAGATGGGGGAAGGCTGGGGTGGTGACAGGGAGAGGGGGGACGTGGGGAGACTAGGAGGAGACGCAGAGAAGCCCAGAAGGAGAAGCAGCAGCGAGGGGGAGCGAGGGGGAACGGGAAGGACGGGGAGAGGGGAGGAGAGGGACCGGGGCGGGAGGGACAGGCGCGGGCAGGGTTGGGGAGGCAGACTCGGGGACGGAGCGAGGAAGGGCGGAGGCCGGGCGGGAGGGACTGGTCGGCCCCCAGCTCAGTTCATACACTGCAAGGCCTCCAGGCCCAAAGGACACATTGCCTACGCGCAAGGGACCACCCCCGTGTGGGGAAGCCAAAGGTGGGCTGAGCACAGCTCCATCCCGTGGTGTCAACGAGGTCCGCAGTCATGTTTCCCGAAAGCATGGATCAGACAGCCGATGAGGAAGTCCGGGAGGAAGAGAGGGTGGAAACAGGCAGGCAGGGCGTACCCAGAACCCAGGCACTGCCATCGTGGACGCCAGGCGGCCCCGGTCAGTAAGGAGGCTGGCTTCACGGCCCTGGAGGAAGATGTGGGCGACAGCAGCACGGGCGGCCTTTTAAAAAGCTGGCCACGTCTACGCTGCGTGCAGGTGACTGGCCTTTGAGTCCCAAAGCCACAGAGCATTTGCAAGTGGGAGGAGTGAGGCAGATGAGTGACCTCATGACCGAGGCCGGGCCACTGAGATCCCTACCCCTCGCTGACCGGCAGTAGGTGCGGGGCTCTTCCCCTGTTCCCAAGGATGCGTCAGCGCATCCCTTACGGCCCTGGCAGCCAAGGACTCCTCGGGGCTCCCCTAGATTACTGAGGCAGCCCCATCCTCCTCTGACTCCAAGTTGAAAACCACGGGGTCCAGTTCACGGGCAGATTGTCTCAGCGATAGAAATGCATCCAAACACAAGTCGGGCCAACAGCCTGGCGCCTGTGGCAGGGCAGAGGCTCACCAGGGCCAAAGGCCATTATGCAGGCCCAGCTGTGCCTCTGTGGGCTCGGGCAGGGATGCGAGATCAGAGACGTGACGGCCCAGGCAGACCCAGACCAAGACACGCCACGCCACGCCACGCTCAGGAAGCACGACAGACACGGGCAAAGAGGGACGCGCACGATCCTCCCTGGGCCGAGACAAGCAGACGCGTACAGGAACAAGACAAGTCCGGAGCCGCCGGGGACAGAAGCACATGCTCCAGAGCCTTAGCGCCCGTGGTCTTGGCCATGCCGCTTCGAGGAAGGAAGCGGCCGGGACACACCCCCACCCGCCGCCCCCCGCTCCCCCCCCCCCCGCCCCAGAGAGTGCCGGGCAGCGGGGCAGAGTTGACTGTGCGAGAGCACCAGTCTCCCCGGAGGGCTGCCGTGTTCCCATGCAGATTTCGGGGGATTTGTCAGCTCTTTGAAGGACCTTGAGAGTGAGGCCCCTGTGGATTCGCTGTGAAGGTGTTGCCAGCCAGGGATTTGATCGTGCCCTGTCCACCACGTCCGTGGGACTGATGGGCTGGTATCGGGAGACTCTCTGCCTCAGCCTGGGACAGGGCCCGATGATTCATGGTGAGTGGCTTTGATTCAGCTTCTGAGGCAAAAGTCAGCCCTGCAGAGCCTGCGAGACAGGATACCCCGGGGCTCCAGTCTAGGTGGTAAACCGGGAGGCTAGGGCGGTTTTGTCCTTAGCCGTCCTGGCTCTCTGTGTTAGGGGTGGGGACCCTGGCCCTGACTCCCTCACGCTGCATGCACTGCTAACGTGTGGGGCTCCCTGACGTCGGGCAGGATCCGCCCTCCACGGCCTCACCCTTCTCTCCCGGCACGGCCAGGCCGGGAGAGGGGCCAGGCCAGGCTTCCACGTCAGCCCAGTGCCCAGAGCCCAGGTGGCAGATGCTTGGCAGTGGGCGACCCTGTGCCCTCCTCTCGCCTAGGCCTCACCTCCTTGGCAACAGCCTACCCAGCGCCGCAGGCGTAGAGGAATACGCTGCGGTCCCTGAAATGGCCCAGCCTGAGGACCCCTTAAGACCATGCTCTCCACGGGAGCTGTCCCGCTCCCGCGGCTCAGTGAAGTACCAGCACGTATGGCACCTGCAGCTGCCGAGCACAAGCAGGGCCTGGTGGCAGCAATGCGGGAGCGAGCCAAGGATACTCGGGCATTTCCAGACCAAGATGCCCAGAAGATCGGCCTCCCCAACGCCGCTAGAGCGGCGAGCCTGCCCTGCTGGAGTCTCGGGCACCTCCACCCGCCCCGCAAGGGGCAGGGCTGGGCCATACAGATCATCCACTCCACAGCCGGACACGGAACAGGCGTTTCACACTGCACGGTGCAAGCAAGGGACAGGAAGCATCCGTGAAGTTTGGCCGCCAATCCCGCCTTTTGGAAGGAGCCGCTGCCGCAGGAAAGGTTCTCCTACCAAATGTTGGGAGGAGGGGTGGGCCTGCTGAAGGGCAGAAAGGATCCTCTGGAACCTCACCCTCGCGGCTGCTGCCCTTGGAGCCACTCTAGCTGGGGAAACGGAGCGCCTGCCTGCTGCGCAGACGCTCACCTCTCCCCCACTGTCCTGGCCGCAGACTGGAACCTCTGCGGGCGTCCCTAGGCAGAGGCGTCTCAGCCGAGTAGACACCCGCTCGGGGGCGGAGTGACCCAGGGCCTCACGTCACCACCTCCCAGCTGAGGCTCGTAGCAGGTACTCTGCACGCCGTAGGTCTATCCACGGGCCTACGCACAAAAGGCTGAAGCTCCGAAGAGGCACGGCGCCCAACACGGTCAAAGCAGCCTGCGCGCGCTCAGCCCTTCGGCAGGGGTTCATGCTCCCTGGGGTGTTGGTGAGGACGAGGTGTGCCTTTGAGGGCATTTCCCTTTGGGGGGCATAGAGGGCAGAGGGTAGAGCGTCAGCGGGTAGGGGGCCTTGGGCGCTTGCCTGCAGACCGTGGAGAAGGGGGCATGTGAGCCTCAGGGTCCGCGTGGGACGGACCGCACACGGGTGGGTGTCCTGGGTCTGGCTTCAGCAATACCCCGCCCTCTCCTCTGTTGCCCATCTGGGGGATCCCAAGCCAAGGACCTAGGGAAGCAGGGAACTGGGGATCATGGGGCAGCGTGGGTTGCTCCGTATGAGGGTGCCTCTGGACACGTGAGTGTGTGGCGGGTGTGTGCCTGGCAGGGGGAGTGTGTGCCTGTCAGGACGTGAGAGTGACCGAATCACTGTGTGTGTGTGTGTGTGTGTGTGTGTGTGTGTGTTTGGGCGTGGGGGGGTCGCCTGGTTTTGCGGCCGAGTGTATGTGTCAGTGCATGTGAGTGGCTACAGAGTCCGTGGCAGGGGGTGGGGTGCTTCACCCGATGGTGTGGCTCTGTGTGCGTGTGTATGCGCGCGCTTGTGCTGCGAGCGCACCTTTCCCGGCACTTTATACTCCCTCCAGCCTCCTGGGCCAGAAGGAGAGTGTCGTCGTTCCTACGTTCGCCCCTCCGCCGTCCCCACTCCAACAGTCCCCCCTCGGGGCCCGGTCCCCACTCCGTCACATTGGTTCGGAGGTGCAGAGGGTGACTGTGTCAGCAAGAGCCCGGCCCCTTGCTAGACCAGTAGCGAGCACGGGCTCTGGGGTTCGACGGACTAATGAATCTGCAGTCCCACCGTGCTGTGTGCAGTGGATGTGTCTGAGGACATCCACGGGGAGCACTCCGCAGAACTGTCCCCGCCATCCACCGAACCTGGACACGGGGCGTCTTTGGCCCTGGCTCGTCCTTCCCCCCTCTCCTTGACCTCTGTCATTACCGCAGGGAAGACAGCAGCCCCGTTAGCCGGCCTTTCGCTCATCTCCTCTCCCTGCCCAGCACCACCATCCCCAGGGGAAGGACCTCCGCCCGCTGGGATGCCGTCCCAGAGCTTGTGTGACTCGGCCCTCTGGGCCAGCATACGGGCCCATCCCCTCCTCGGCATGGGGATTCCCAGGCAGAATCGTAAGCACCGACCTCATGAGCCCATGAGCTCAGGCACCCCACCTGCCCCTTGCCGCGAAGAAGAGCACGCACGCACGTACCCACGGTAACGCCCAGGACCACGGGTGACATCGGCCTTCGACATTTCAGTGTTTTTCCCTGGGGGCCTCCATCGGACCCGTGTTTCGCCCCGGCACCAGACTTCAGGTTTTCCCTGCGACGAGGACCCAGGCTGATCACGTCGCTGCCCGTGAAGCTTCTCCTGCCTCTGCTCAACGGCGATGCTCCCGCATATGCATCTCAGCAGCCTGAACCTCCGTGGGTGGGACAGATACGCAGACACAGACACACGGTCACTGGGCACACATCAGGTGGCTACGCATTCCCACACACGCTCTCCGAAACAAAGGCATGGACATGGCCCAAGTGTACACTCGTGCACACACACACGCAGCAGAGGCAAACTCCGGGCACCCAGAGGTGCATGAGTCCACACACAATCACACTCACATGCTATTCTAACCACGGACAGACGCGAGACACCGACGTCCTCCTGCAAATCAGGCACATGCTACACCCACCCACACCTGATCTCTGAATCAAAGGCATGGAGATGGCAAATGGGCACACACGCACGCACGCACACAGAGGCTGACACCCTGGCGTGAATGGGGCCACACAGATCCACACACTATTCTTCTAAACACAGAGGAACTGCAACACACACGTGTCCGTGCCAACACATGCACGTGCCACACCCACGCCCACGTCACCTCAGTTCCAATGGCATGGAGATCTCACACACACACGGCGCACACGCGTACATGCAAACACACCCCAGCACGCTCCATTCACACACACAGACACACACAGACACTCGTGCTCATGCAAACCCCCCGAATACACTAAAGACACACGTGTCTCTATTGAACTCCGGCCTGTACACCAGCCCCTGAATGGAGACACACTGGTGCTCTTGTCAACACACTCACACGCGCCACAGCACTCCCACAAGATGTCTGGCACAGGCATACACGTGTGGTCCCACGCCAAATAAAGATCCACACGTGTGACCAGGGTGACTCAGGTGACTCATACTCACACACACGACAGACCATATGCACGGCCTCTGGCCGACCGGCAGACACAACTGACCCCAACACACCTGAGCATGCACACTCACACACACACACACGTGCCCCGAAGGAGAGGGAAGAATGTAAGCAAAAGCCTGGTTCTGCATCCTAGGAAAAACACGCGTACACAGACACACACACACACACACACACACACACCCTCATGCGAACCCACTGTACACACTACATACACACTCGTGCAGTTGGACCTGGGGTATGCACACCGTTCCTTCCATGCAGCCCCATAAGTGCTCGCAAAAACACGCACGGAACACACCCAATTCACACAGGGTCCGGCACAGGCAAACACAGGTGGCCTCACCATCAACACCGTACACGTGTGTGCCCCCAAACACTAACACACATACCCGAGACCACATCCACGGCCTCGAGCCCACAGGCATACACAACGGACCGTGACCCATCTGAGCACGCACACACTCACACACACACGCACACAAGCCCTGCACGGGCACCCCTGCACACATCCTAGCTCTGTCACAGAGTCATGCACCCTCAGCCCCGCAACTGGACACGGAAGTGCACATGGAAACATGCACCCACAACACTCACGGCAGCGCTCCAGCACAACGGTGCACAAAGAAGGCCCCGGAGACACACAGACAGACAGACAGACACACACACACGCACGCACACGCACACACACACAGAGTCTCCAACACAGAGGCATGCAGGGGTGGCGACACCTACAGCACAGATACACACAGAACACCACAGTAAGCCCTGGGCCGGCAAGCCCACCACACCCAACAGCAATCTGTGGGCACACAAGGATATGCACACTACACCCTCACATGCAAGGTCTCTGGCCCACAGCCATACAGGTGTAGCCCTGCAGGGTCACACACCCAGCGGTGCCTGAAAATGCGTGCACACAACATACCCACGACTCACCTCACGCTGGCCTGCGGAATTCTGCGTGCACGCGTGCGCACGTGCCTGGGTGCTTCGAAGCACAGGCATACGCAACAAACACACGGTCTCTGCTCCCGGGCATGACAGCCGGCCACACCAAGACACAGTCCTGCTCATGTAAACACACACCCAAGAAACAGACACCTACACACACGGCGTCCAGCACACACACGTGCACGCTCCCCACAAACCCTCACATGCGTGCACTGAAGCCTACACACCCACGAGGCACGCACACGTGGCCACACTCAGAGGCACAAGTGTGCCCATGCCGACATGCACACGCAGCACACGAGAACACAGACAACCCCGATGTGCATGCAGCCACACGAGGCCTTGCCGCACACTCTCCCATGGGTGTGCAAACACACAGACACAAAAGCACACACTGTCTCCGGAATGCAGGCATACACACTTGCCACACACGCGCACACGAAACGCACACACGCAGCACCGAAGCACACATGCTGTCCTGCACACAGGGGAGCCAAAGAGGACGCACAAGTCCACACACGCAAGTGCGGGATCATACACACACACGGCCCGCCGCTCCGAGGAATGCTCAGGCGGCCACACGTGCTTGCACACGCACACACACACACACACACACACGCACGCGGACCCGCCCACCGCTGCTCCCTCACACACAGCACACCCACGATGTCACACAGCCCATGGCATGGAGCGCCCCTGCGTTCCCTCACACATCCGTGGAAAGTCCCCCGCGGTGGGTGGTGGTACCTGCCGGGGTGGGGGGGGGTGAGGTCCCCAGGGATCGCGAGTGACCGCCTCCTGCTTGGTCCTCCCGGGACCCTTGGTTTTGGCGCGGGACGTGACGTGACCAGAAGCATGCATGACGTCGCATCTCAGCAATGCAGGGCACACTTCCAGGAGCAGAGCAACTTGGGAAAGCTCTCCAAGCGATGGGAATAGGATGGCACTTAGAGCGTTGGGGCCACGAGGGCCCCTCTTGGGAGGACCTTGCCCCTCCTGTGTGCCCTGCTCTGAAGAACAAGACTTCACCGAGAGAGCTCTGCCTCTTCCCATCCTCTGCCAGGTCCCGCCTAGGGAGGGGGGGTTTCTCTCCGCACGCCAAGCCCTGCCGGGCTCTGCCCCCATGCTCTACATCACCCCCACCCATGGGATCCAACAGGATCGGGGCTGGAGGATCCCAAGAGGCTGATTTCCTCGTGGCCACCTCCTGTGCCCCCGATACCAACCGACACATGGGCACAAAGTGCTCTGGAACTTGTTTATGGCCCTTCCCCCTGTCCCTGCAGCTATGGGCAGGATGCTCTCTAGAGCTGCCCTGCTGAACCTTTTCCCGGTCTCTATCGCGTGCAGGCAGAGCACCCCGTAGGCGCCATGTCTCTCAACGGGGGAGGCCTCATCAAATACTTCTGGGTGGTCAAACGGGGATGCTCTGTGGTGTCCACGTCCACCCATCTGCCATGCTCCGACACATAGACACACGCATCTCTCTCACACTAACACACACGGAGAAACAGGAGAAACCACACAAAAGTCTTAGCCCTTTGTGAAAATGGATGATGCCACTGATTGCCAAGGTGACGTTGAGAGCAGGCCTTGTCCTTGGGAGACGCCTGTTCCTCCTCCGCGAGGGCGCCACGACCTTCCTGCAGACGGCCTAGGACCTTTTCCGAGGACGTCCGTATGGCTGTGGGAGGACAGGCGGTGCTCAGGAGCGTGGAGGGCAGTCAGGGAACCGTGGCCCAAGAGTGGGATGGGACAAGGAGCCCGACTCCCAAAAACAGGCAGGCCATCCCCAACGGAATGCGTGGCAGCAGGACCGAGCGAGGGGCCGCCAGCCGTGGGAGACAGTTCAGGAAAGTGGGGTGGAGAAGCCCTGCTTCGCCCGATGGACCAGGGATTTCCCGGCGGACGGCCTAGGGGGCGTGAAGCTGCCGGACTAGACACATCCTCCGCCCCGTGTGGGTGCTCTGAGTTCCCGCGGGCTCACTTCCCACCCTGCCACCTGCTCCGTGGGCCCAGGCTCCTCCGAGCCTCCAGTTTCTCCGCCACTCAACTGACTGTCCCCGGCACCCTCCACACACAGTTCAGGACCCAGCCCTCCGGGCTCCTCACCGACAGGCCCTCCGCTCCGCTCCGCTCATCCCCACAGGCTGCCTTCCTGCCTCGGGTAGTACTGCAAGGGATTGGGCCACAGGTCCTCGACGATGACCTGGTAGGGGACAAAAGGCCAGTTGAGCACGGGGCCCCCGGCCCGTTCCCCAGCAGCCGGGACTCCAGCATCACCGTTGCTGACCCAGGCTGCAGGGGCCTCACCTCGGCGATCCTGTCGGACCCCGGGCAGCGGGGGTCACACAACCAGTTGAAGAAGTTCAGGCTGCTGGTGTCTCGCCTGCGGCTGGCAGCTCCACGTTCATAATCCCAGAACCACTGGACTGGAGTGCACCGAGTGGCCCTATATCCTGCAGGGCGAGGAAACTTAAGGGAGGCTCTCCATGGCCTAGGACCCACGCCCGCTCTCGCCTCTCAACCTACAAGCTCTCCCGCTCCGGTGCCAAACCCCTCGCCCGCCGCGAGTCCCCCGTCCTCCTCCCTTCCCGCTCCCGGGCCCGCGTGCCCGGCGGCCCTCCGCCAGCTCCCCCGAAGCTCAAGCCCACTCCTACCGGCAATGCTAAGGTGATACTCCTTAACGATCACATCGTTCCGGAAGTAGGGGTTGCTCCCAAAGTAAAACATCAACCTGCAGCGGTACTTGGGACGACCCAGTTCCTCCACCTGCCCCGGCAGAGACAGAGGAGGGGGAGGGGGAGGGGGACGTGTCCCCTGGCTGGCCTGAGTGACTGACTGACCGCGGCTCCGAGCAACTCGGCCGCACCCCCTCGGGCTCACACCCCACTCCCAAGGCACGGCCGCCAGCCTCAGTCTCCGGGGCGAACCTCTAAATCGGTCAAGTAGCTGAGCATGTCTGGGTCCTGGTCACCTTTCACGGCTGATATCTGGGGGTGATTCAGGATCTGCCTTGGGTCAAGGAGCCTCCAGGTCCAGTGGTCCGGAAAGAGAAGCAGGGGCGACCCGGCCCTTCCCGACGCAGAGCCAGGGACCCGATGCGGCGTGTGCGGAAACAGCAGGCACTGCCTCCCTCCCAACCTCCTCAGCGCGTGCCCCGTCATCACCCGTGCTCTGCGCTGGGGCGTCGCCGGCCTTCGAGGATCAACAGGGCTGAGGCTGACGGGGCCCCGCAGGGCAAGACCAAGAGCCTGCCTGCTCTCCCTTCCTACGTCCCTCTGGCCCGTGCCCGTGGTCGGCTGTGCCAGGAGGCAGTCAGTCACCTCCTTGGCTGTCTGGATGTGCTCGGTCCCCCTCTCACGGCCCTGTTGGCTTGGCTGCTCACCTGAAGCCCGGGGCCCTTGCGGGACCTCCTGTGCCACAAGGGGGCTCTTCCGCTCACTTGCAGCATGGCTGCACACCCAGGGTCCCAAGCAAGAGCCCGGCAGCGTCAGCGAGAGAGGGTCGGAGGACCCGGCGGGAAGGAGGGGAGAGAGGGACACCCAAGTCCCGACGAAGAGACACAGAGGGTGGGCAGGGAGCAGAAAGACAGAGAGACAGGGTGGGGGACATGGAGAGGCTGAGGCAGGAAGGGAGGAACCGTGTCTGTGAGCAGCTGGGCCGGGGGCCTCGGCCTGCCCAGGAGGGCCTGGGGAGGCCGAGTGCGTAGCACCCGCTGCACCGTGTCGCGGGTCCTGGGGTCCGCTGAAGCCTGGCAGCCTGCTGACTGACTCTCAGTGGGTGCAAGCGCACACAACCCTGGGTCTGCCGTCAACTCGGGAACGGGAACAATACGGGTTTCGAAGGACAGGGAATGAAGTGGGCAGCCTCTCCATCTGCCCCAGGTACCCCCCAAACCCTTTCCTTCCGACATCTGCTCTGAGACAAGTGTGACTGGGCTTCGCTAGGAATCGAGAGAGTTGACACGGGTTCCGGGACCGCAGAGGCGTGTTGGGGTGCTGCGGCCCCAAAGCACTGGCCCGCGGCTTCTGCTCAGGGAGGACAGCACAGGTCTCAGCCCTTGCCTTTCCCCCACAACGCCCACACCCCCCCCCACCCCCGCCCCCACCCACCTGGCCGGGGACCACCCGCTGCTGGACCCTGGCCCGCTATGCTGCGCAGTACAAGGCTGGGGCCACTGCTGGGGGGTGGGCCCACTGCTGGGGGTGTCCCTACGGCTGGAGGTGGGTGGGGCCCATGGTTGCCGGAGCCGGGCCCATCCCCGCAGCTCTCCTGCCCCTGGCTGTGGCCCTGCTCCCTGCCGCCCTGCTCCCACTCTCCTCCACAGCTGCCAAAACCCAGCCAGCAGGAGGAAGGATACGGCGTGTGCCCAGAAGCCAGGGATGGCCTGGATGATGGCCCTTCTTCGCGCCAGGTGACAGCTCCGCTTCTGATGCACCCTGCGCTTCAGCCGCATGTAGGCCCTGGTGGCTTGGGCGTCCACGGAGCGGAGCGCTTCCTGAACCACCTCCAGCGCGGCCAGTGGGGCGCCGGCTGTGTCGGCCCGCGGCACCGGCTCCGCCTGCGGCAGCTCCTTGGGCTCCTCGACCGGCGGTGCTGGCGCCACCTCCTCGTCTTCCACCGCCAGCACCTCGTCTTCCACCGCCACCACCTCCACCACCGCCATGACGTCCTCCACCAGCAGCACCAACTCCTCCCCCGCGCCGGCCTCCTCTGTGCCCTGCTGGGCCTCAGCTTCCCGCACAGCCTCTGCCACCACCCCCGCAGCCTCTGGGGCCAGAAGCGCCCCCGCGTGCCCGCAGGAGCCGGTCTCCCTGAGGGCCGCCGCCTCCTCACCGCCCCCGTCTGGGACCAAGGTGCTCCCGGATTCTGGGGCAGCCCCGCCTTCCGCGGACCTCGACTCACTCTCCATGTGGCCGCGGCCCTGAGCCCAGGCAGCTGCGGAGGGAAGGCAATGGAGGCGGGGCCGGCAGGTGCAGCTCCCGCGCCCGGGAAGGGCGGTGGGCAGCAGCCGCCTATCAGAGTGCGCCGGCCTGAAGCCCGCGAGCGCAAAGCGCCCGGCGTGGCGGTGGGGGGCGGGGGCCGCCGGCGCCGGCGCAGGGGCGGGCGTGGGGGGGCCTGGGCGGCCACGCCTGCGGCCTGGGCTGGATGGAGACTCTGAGCCCCGCGCAGAACGCTGGGAGCTCCGGGTCCAACCAGTGATAGGCCAGGGGGCGTGGCCACCACCAGCCTTTCCCTTGCGGGCGCAAGAGCCAGCCAGGGAGCCCGCCAGTGGCCGTCCTCCACTGTGGCCTGCGCGCCTCGCGACCCCAAACGTTTTCTTCAGAGACACCGCTCAGGCCTTTCCCGCGAGTGCCCTGGCATCACAGACCCACGGTCCCTTTCTCACCCGTCCGCCTGGGACCCCTCGGCTGGCACCAGGAATTGAAACCCAGCGGCTGAATCCAGTGCCTGCGCGCCGCCCGAAAGCCTCCCGCGCACCTCTTAGCGCAAGTGGGGGAAAGCCCTGGGGTCAGCGGCTGGTGCTCCAAGGGCGGCCGCGTCGCTGTCACCTGGATTTCCCCTTGACCTGCCCGGGGGTGGGGGGGTGGGGGGGAAGCCGGGGCGCCCCCAAGGGGCTGGGCGCAGGGACCATCGGCCTCCCGACCCCAACCCCCGCCGCCCCACCCCTGCCCCAGCTGTCCTTAAGAGAAGGAAACTGCACACCGAGTACTTCCCCTGAAATTTCTTCGCAAGGGGGCCCAGGTGCCTGGCCACCAGGGTGCGTACAGAGCTGCTAGGCCGGCCCCAGTGAGCTCCGGGACTGGGCCCCGGCGGCATGCCAAGGGGCCAGACGCTTAGTCCAAAGAGAAACTGCCTCTTTCTCGGACCCAGCCACGGGTAAAACGCGCGCCCCGGCTACTTTGCTCTGCGCGACCCCTTTCCGTTTTCTGTCTGGCTCTCTTTTGCTCCTTGCGTCCTCTTCCGACGCCTGACTTTGATGCGGGGGCTCTCTGAGTCTTCCTTCCCACTCTGCTCCAACTTCTCCCTTAGTGTGTGTCCGTGGCTGAGTGGAGTGCCAGCCGGGGAGGGGATGGCCAAGTGAGCCTTGACGGCACATGTGCCCTTTCTCTGGTACTCACCAGGTCCTTGCCCTCCTGTGGGGTCGCTCCAGGGTGTGTGTGGGGGGGTGGGGAGGGGGTCAGCGGGCGGATAGGACGGGTGCCCCCGGAGGTGTGAGGAAGTCCCCGTGGCGGACGGCAAGGCTGCCAGCGTTGTCGCGGTTGCATCGTGGGAGGGCCTCATTGAAAAGGAATGGTGGGTTTGTCCTGGGGGAGTTTGAGCGGAAAGAAGCAGGAGGAGCTGCCTCGAGGTTACGGGCAGGGTGTTTGGTGGGCCCAAGTGTCTCTCTCGCAAACTCGCCCTGTCAGCGCACAGAGGGGCGCCTGCAGGGAGAAAGAGGCCTGTCCGTCCGAGGGGAGAAGGCAAATTTCCCGAGCCGGCCCCTGAAACAGTGCAGACGTTGGAGTTACTGGTGCAATGAATCCAAACTGACCTAGCACATGCAACCGTACCCAGAACACTCGCGGAGGGCCCTGTGGCAATACTGCACTACAAACAGCACAGCCTTGGAGATGGGGGAAGGCTGGGGTGGTGACAGGGAGAGGGGGGACGTGGGGAGACTAGGAGGAGACGCAGAGAAGCCCAGAAGGAGAAGCAGCAGCGAGGGGGAGCGAGGGGGAACGGGAAGGACGGGGAGAGGGGAGGAGAGGGACCGGGGCGGGAGGGACAGGCGCGGGCAGGGTTGGGGAGGCAGACTCGGGGACGGAGCGAGGAAGGGCGGAGGCCGGGCGGGAGGGACTGGTCGGCCCCCAGCTCAGTTCATACACTGCAAGGCCTCCAGGCCCAAAGGACACATTGCCTACGCGCAAGGGACCACCCCCGTGTGGGGAAGCCAAAGGTGGGCTGAGCACAGCTCCATCCCGTGGTGTCAACGAGGTCCGCAGTCATGTTTCCCGAAAGCATGGATCAGACAGCCGATGAGGAAGTCCGGGAGGAAGAGAGGGTGGAAACAGGCAGGCAGGGCGTACCCAGAACCCAGGCACTGCCATCGTGGACGCCAGGCGGCCCCGGTCAGTAAGGAGGCTGGCTTCACGGCCCTGGAGGAAGATGTGGGCGACAGCAGCACGGGCGGCCTTTTAAAAAGCTGGCCACGTCTACGCTGCGTGCAGGTGACTGGCCTTTGAGTCCCAAAGCCACAGAGCATTTGCAAGTGGGAGGAGTGAGGCAGATGAGTGACCTCATGACCGAGGCCGGGCCACTGAGATCCCTACCCCTCGCTGACCGGCAGTAGGTGCGGGGCTCTTCCCCTGTTCCCAAGGATGCGTCAGCGCATCCCTTACGGCCCTGGCAGCCAAGGACTCCTCGGGGCTCCCCTAGATTACTGAGGCAGCCCCATCCTCCTCTGACTCCAAGTTGAAAACCACGGGGTCCAGTTCACGGGCAGATTGTCTCAGCGATAGAAATGCATCCAAACACAAGTCGGGCCAACAGCCTGGCGCCTGTGGCAGGGCAGAGGCTCACCAGGGCCAAAGGCCATTATGCAGGCCCAGCTGTGCCTCTGTGGGCTCGGGCAGGGATGCGAGATCAGAGACGTGACGGCCCAGGCAGACCCAGACCAAGACACGCCACGCCACGCCACGCTCAGGAAGCACGACAGACACGGGCAAAGAGGGACGCACACGATCCTCCCTGGGCCGAGACAAGCAGACGCGTACAGGAACAAGACAAGTCCGGAGCCGCCGGGGACAGAAGCACATGCTCCAGAGCCTTAGCGCCCGTGGTCTTGGCCATGCCGCTTCGAGGAAGGAAGCGGCTGGGACACACCCCCACCCGCCGCCCCCCGCTCCCCCCCCCCCCCGCCCCAGAGAGTGCCGGGCAGCGGGGCAGAGTTGACTGTGCGAGAGCACCAGTCTCCCCGGAGGGCTGCCGTGTTCCCATGCAGATTTCGGGGGATTTGTCAGCTCTTTGAAGGACCTTGAGAGTGAGGCCCCTGTGGATTCGCTGTGAAGGTGTTGCCAGCCAGGGATTTGATCGTGCCCTGTCCACCACGTCCGTGGGACTGATGGGCTGGTATCGGGAGACTCTCTGCCTCAGCCTGGGACAGGGCCCGATGATTCATGGTGAGTGGCTTTGATTCAGCTTCTGAGGCAAAAGTCAGCCCTGCAGAGCCTGCGAGACAGGATACCCCGGGGCTCCAGTCTAGGTGGTAAACCGGGAGGCTAGGGCGGTTTTGTCCTTAGCCGTCCTGGCTCTCTGTGTTAGGGGTGGGGACCCTGGCCCTGACTCCCTCACGCTGCATGCACTGCTAACGTGTGGGGCTCCCTGACGTCGGGCAGGATCCGCCCTCCACGGCCTCACCCTTCTCTCCCGGCACGGCCAGGCCGGGAGAGGGGCCAGGCCAGGCTTCCACGTCAGCCCAGTGCCCAGAGCCCAGGTGGCAGATGCTTGGCAGTGGGCGACCCTGTGCCCTCCTCTCGCCTAGGCCTCACCTCCTTGGCAACAGCCTACCCAGCGCCGCAGGCGTAGAGGAATACGCTGCGGTCCCTGAAATGGCCCAGCCTGAGGACCCCTTAAGACCATGCTCTCCACGGGAGCTGTCCCGCTCCCGCGGCTCAGTGAAGTACCAGCACGTATGGCACCTGCAGCTGCCGAGCACAAGCAGGGCCTGGTGGCAGCAATGCGGGAGCGAGCCAAGGATACTCGGGCATTTCCAGACCAAGATGCCCAGAAGATCGGCCTCCCCAACGCCGCTAGAGCGGCGAGCCTGCCCTGCTGGAGTCTCGGGCACCTCCACCCGCCCCGCAAGGGGCAGGGCTGGGCCATACAGATCATCCACTCCACAGCCGGACACGGAACAGGCGTTTCACACTGCACGGTGCAAGCAAGGGACAGGAAGCATCCGTGAAGTTTGGCCGCCAATCCCGCCTTTTGGAAGGAGCCGCTGCCGCAGGAAAGGTTCTCCTACCAAATGTTGGGAGGAGGGGTGGGCCTGCTGAAGGGCAGAAAGGATCCTCTGGAACCTCACCCTCGCGGCTGCTGCCCTTGGAGCCACTCTAGCTGGGGAAACGGAGCGCCTGCCTGCTGCGCAGACGCTCACCTCTCCCCCACTGTCCTGGCCGCAGACTGGAACCTCTGCGGGCGTCCCTAGGCAGAGGCGTCTCAGCCGAGTAGACACCCGCTCGGGGGCGGAGTGACCCAGGGCCTCACGTCACCACCTCCCAGCTGAGGCTCGTAGCAGGTACTCTGCACGCCGTAGGTCTATCCACGGGCCTACGCACAAAAGGCTGAAGCTCCGAAGAGGCACGGCGCCCAACACGGTCAAAGCAGCCTGCGCGCGCTCAGCCCTTCGGCAGGGGTTCATGCTCCCTGGGGTGTTGGTGAGGACGAGGTGTGCCTTTGAGGGCATTTCCCTTTGGGGGACATAGAGGGCAGAGGGTAGAGCGTCAGCGGGTAGGGGGCCTTGGGCGCTTGCCTGCAGACCGTGGAGAAGGGGGCATGTGAGCCTCAGGGTCCGCGTGGGACGGACCGCACACGGGTGGGTGTCCTGGGTCTGGCTTCAGCAATACCCCGCCCTCTCCTCTGTTGCCCATCTGGGGGATCCCAAGCCAAGGACCTAGGGAAGCAGGGAACTGGGGATCATGGGGCAGCGTGGGTTGCTCCGTATGAGGGTGCCTCTGGACACGTGAGTGTGTGGCGGGTGTGTGCCTGGCAGGGGGAGTGTGTGCCTGTCAGGACGTGAGAGTGACCGAATCACTGTGTGTGTGTGTGTGTGTGTGTGTGTGTGTGTGTGTTTGGGCATGGGGGGGTCGCCTGGTTTTGCGGCCGAGTGTATGTGTCAGTGCATGTGAGTGGCTACAGAGTCCGTGGCAGGGGGTGGGGTGCTTCACCCGATGGTGTGCCTCTGTGTGCGTGTGTATGCGCGCGCTTGTGCTGCGAGCGCACCTTTCCCGGCACTTTATACTCCCTCCAGCCTCCTGGGCCAGAAGGAGAGTGTCGTCGTTCCTACGTTCGCCCCTCCGCCGTCCCCACTCCAACAGTCCCCCCTCGGGGCCCGGTCCCCACTCCGTCACATTGGTTCGGAGGTGCAGAGGGTGACTGTGTCAGCAAGAGCCCGGCCCCTTGCTAGACCAGTAGCGAGCACGGGCTCTGGGGTTCGACGGACTAATGAATCTGCAGTCCCACCGTGCTGTGTGCAGTGGATGTGTCTGAGGACATCCACGGGGAGCACTCCGCAGAACTGTCCCCGCCATCCACCGAACCTGGACACGGGGCGTCTTTGGCCCTGGCTCGTCCTTCCCCCCTCTCCTTGACCTCTGTCATTACCGCAGGGAAGACAGCAGCCCCGTTAGCCGGCCTTTCGCTCATCTCCTCTCCCTGCCCAGCACCACCATCCCCAGGGGAAGGACCTCCGCCCGCTGGGATGCCGTCCCAGAGCTTGTGTGACTCGGCCCTCTGGGCCAGCATACGGGCCCATCCCCTCCTCGGCATGGGGATTCCCAGGCAGAATCGTAAGCACCGACCTCATGAGCCCATGAGCTCAGGCACCCCACCTGCCCCTTGCCGCGAAGAAGAGCACGCACGCACGTACCCACGGTAACGCCCAGGACCACGGGTGACATCGGCCTTCGACATTTCAGTGTTTTTCCCTGGGGGCCTCCATCGGACCCGTGTTTCGCCCCGGCACCAGACTTCAGGTTTTCCCTGCGACGAGGACCCAGGCTGATCACGTCGCTGCCCGTGAAGCTTCTCCTGCCTCTGCTCAACGGCGATGCTCCCGCATATGCATCTCAGCAGCCTGAACCTCCGTGGGTGGGACAGATACGCAGACACAGACACACGGTCACTGGGCACACATCAGGTGGCTACGCATTCCCACACACGCTCTCCGAAACAAAGGCATGGACATGGCCCAAGTGTACACTCGTGCACACACACACGCAGCAGAGGCAAACTCCGGGCACCCAGAGGTGCATGAGTCCACACACAATCACACTCACATGCTATTCTAACCACGGACAGACGCGAGACACCGACGTCCTCCTGCAAATCAGGCACATGCTACACCCACCCACACCTGATCTCTGAATCAAAGGCATGGAGATGGCAAATGGGCACACACGCACGCACGCACACAGAGGCTGACACCCTGGCGTGAATGGGGCCACACAGATCCACACACTATTCTTCTAAACACAGAGGAACTGCAACACACACGTGTCCGTGCCAACACATGCACGTGCCACACCCACGCACACGTCACCTCAGTTCCAATGGCATGGAGATCTCACACACACACGGCGCACACGCGTACATGCAAACACACCCCAGCACGCTCCATTCACACACACAGACACACACAGACACTCGTGCTCATGCAAACCCCCCGAATACACTAAAGACACACGTGTCTCTATTGAACTCCGGCCTGTACACCAGCCCCTGAATGGAGACACACTGGTGCTCTTGTCAACACACTCACACGCGCCACAGCACTCCCACAAGATGTCTGGCACAGGCATACACGTGTGGTCCCACGCCAAATAAAGATCCACACGTGTGACCAGGGTGACTCAGGTGACTCATACTCACACACACGACAGACCATATGCACGGCCTCTGGCCGACCGGCAGACACAACTGACCCCAACACACCTGAGCATGCACACTCACACACACACACACGTGCCCCGAAGGAGAGGGAAGAATGTAAGCAAAAGCCTGGTTCTGCATCCTAGGAAAAACACGCGTACACAGACACACACACACACACACACACACACCCTCATGCGAACCCACTGTACACACTACATACACACTCGTGCAGTTGGACCTGGGGTATGCACACCGTTCCTTCCATGCAGCCCCATAAGTGCTCGCAAAAACACGCACGGAACACACCCAATTCACACAGGGTCCGGCACAGGCAAACACAGGTGGCCTCACCATCAACACCGTACACGTGTGTGCCCCCAAACACTAACACACATACCCGACCACATCCACGGCCTCGAGCCCACAGGCATACACAACGGACCGTGACCCATCTGAGCACACACACACTCACACACACACGCACACAAGCCCTGCACGGGCACCCCTGCACACATCCTAGCTCTGTCACAGAGTCATGCACCCTCAGCCCCGCAACTGGACACGGAAGTGCACATGGAAACATGCACCCACAACACTCACGGCAGCGCTCCAGCACAACGGTGCACAAAGAAGGCCCCGGAGACACACAGACAGACAGACAGACACACACACACGCACGCACACGCACACACACACAGAGTCTCCAACACAGAGGCATGCAGGGGTGGCGACACCTACAGCACAGATACACACAGAACACCACAGTAAGCCCTGGGCCGGCAAGCCCACCACACCCAACAGCAATCTGTGGGCACACAAGGATATGCACACTACACCCTCACATGCAAGGTCTCTGGCCCACAGCCATACAGGTGTAGCCCTGCAGGGTCACACACCCAGCGGTGCCTGAAAATGCGTGCACACAACATACCCACGACTCACCTCACGCTGGCCTGCGGAATTCTGCGTGCACGCGTGCGCACGTGCCTGGCTGCTTCGAAGCACAGGCATACGCAACAAACACACGGTCTCTGCTCCCGGGCATGACAGCCGGCCACACCAAGACACAGTCCTGCTCATGTAAACACACACCCAAGAAACAGACACCTACACACACGGCGTCCAGCACACACACGTGCACGCTCCCCACAAACCCTCACATGCGTGCACTGAAGCCTACACACCCACGAGGCACGCACACGTGGCCACACTCAGAGGCACAAGTGTGCCCATGCCGACATGCACACGCAGCACACGAGAACACAGACAACCCCGATGTGCATGCAGCCACACGAGGCCTTGCCGCACACTCTCCCATGGGTGTGCAAACACACAGACACAAAAGCACACACTGTCTCCGGAATGCAGGCATACACACTTGCCACACACGCGCACACGAAACGCACACACGCAGCACCGAAGCACACATGCTGTCCTGCACACAGGGGAGCCAAAGAGGACGCACAAGTCCACACACGCAAGTGCGGGATCATACACACACACGGCCCGCCGCTCCGAGGAATGCTCAGGCGGCCACACGTGCTTGCACACGCACACACACACACACACACACACACACACACGCACGCGGACCCGCCCACCGCTGCTCCCTCACACACAGCACACCCACGATGTCACACAGCCCATGGCATGGAGCGCCCCTGCGTTCCCTCACACATCCGTGGGAAGTCCCCCGCGGTGGGTGGTGGTACCTGCCGGGGTGGGGGGGGGGTGAGGTCCCCAGGGATCGCGAGTGACCGCCTCCTGCTTGGTCCTCCCGGGACCCTTGGTTTTGGCGCGGGACGTGACGTGACCAGAAGCATGCATGACGTCGCATCTCAGCAATGCAGGGCACACTTCCAGGAGCAGAGCAACTTGGGAAAGCTCTCCAAGCGATGGGAATAGGATGGCACTTAGAGCGTTGGGGCCACGAGGGCCCCTCTTGGGAGGACCTTGCCCCTCCTGTGTGCCCTGCTCTGAAGAACAAGACTTCACCGAGAGAGCTCTGCCTCTTCCCATCCTCTGCCAGGTCCCGCCTAGGGAGGGGGGGTTTCTCTCCGCACGCCAAGCCCTGCCGGGCCCTGCCCCCATGCTCTACATCACCCCCACCCATGGGATCCAACAGGATCGGGGCTGGAGGATCCCAAGAGGCTGATTTCCTCGTGGCCACCTCCTGTGCCCCCGATACCAACCGACACATGGGCACAAAGTGCTCTGGAACTTGTTTATGGCCCTTCCCCCTGTCCCTGCAGCTATGGGCAGGATGCTCTCTAGAGCTGCCCTGCTGAACCTTTTCCCGGTCTCTATCGCGTGCAGGCAGAGCACCCCGTAGGCGCCATGTCTCTCAACGGGGGAGGCCTCATCAAATACTTCTGGGTGGTCAAACGGGGATGCTCTGTGGTGTCCACGTCCACCCATCTGCCATGCTCCGACACATAGACACACGCATCTCTCTCACACTAACACACACGGAGAAACAGGAGAAACCACACAAAAGTCTTAGCCCTTTGTGAAAATGGATGATGCCACTGATTGCCAAGGTGACGTTGAGAGCAGGCCTTGTCCTTGGGAGACGCCTGTTCCTCCTCCGCGAGGGCGCCACGACCTTCCTGCAGACGGCCTAGGACCTTTTCCGAGGACGTCCGTATGGCTGTGGGAGGACAGGCGGTGCTCAGGAACGTGGAGGGCAGTCAGGGAACCGTGGCCCAAGAGTGGGATGGGACAAGGAGCCCGACTCCCAAAAACAGGCAGGCCATCCCCAACGGAATGCGTGGCAGCAGGACCGAGCGAGGGGCCGCCAGCCGTGGGAGACAGTTCAGGAAAGTGGGGTGGAGAAGCCCTGCTTCGCCCGATGGACCAGGGATTTCCCGGCGGACGGCCTAGGGGGCGTGAAGCTGCCGGACTAGACACATCCTCCGCCCCGTGTGGGTGCTCTGAGTTCCCGCGGGCTCACTTCCCACCCTGCCACCTGCTCCGTGGGCCCAGGCTCCTCCGAGCCTCCAGTTTCTCCGCCACTCAACTGACTGTCCCCGGCACCCTCCACACACAGTTCAGGACCCAGCCCTCCGGGCTCCTCACCGACAGGCCCTCCGCTCCGCTCCGCTCATCCCCACAGGCTGCCTTCCTGCCTCGGGTAGTACTGCAAGGGATTGGGCCACAGGTCCTCGACGATGACCTGGTAGGGGACAAAAGGCCAGTTGAGCACGGGGCCCCCGGCCCGTTCCCCAGCAGCCGGGACTCCAGCATCACCGTTGCTGACCCAGGCTGCAGGGGCCTCACCTCGGCGATCCTGTCGGACCCCGGGCAGCGGGGGTCACACAACCAGTTGAAGAAGTTCAGGCTGCTGGTGTCTCGCCTGCGGCTGGCAGCTCCACGTTCATAATCCCAGAACCACTGGACTGGAGTGCACCGAGTGGCCCTATATCCTGCAGGGCGAGGAAACTTAAAGGAGGCTCTCCATGGCCTAGGACCCACGCCCGCTCTCGCCTCTCAACCTACAAGCTCTCCCGCTCCGGTGCCAAACCCCTCGCCCGCCGCGAGTCCCCCGTCCTCCTCCCTTCCCGCTCCCGGGCCCGCGTGCCCGGCGGCCCTCCGCCAGCTCCCCCGAAGCTCAAGCCCACTCCTACCGGCAATGCTAAGGTGATACTCCTTAACGATCACATCGTTCCGGAAGTAGGGGTTGCTCCCAAAGTAAAACATCAACCTGCAGCGGTACTTGGGACGACCCAGTTCCTCCACCTGCCCCGGCAGAGACAGAGGAGGGGGAGGGGGAGGGGGACGTGTCCCCTGGCTGGCCTGAGTGACTGACTGACCGCGGCTCCGAGCAACTCGGCCGCACCCCCTCGGGCTCACACCCCACTCCCAAGGCACGGCCGCCGGCCTCAGTCTCCGGGGCGAACCTCTAAATCGGTCAAGTAGCTGAGCATGTCTGGGTCCTGGTCACCTTTCACGGCTGATATCTGGGGGTGATTCAGGATCTGCCTTGGGTCAAGGAGCCTCCAGGTCCAGTGGTCCGGAAAGAGAAGCAGGGGCGACCCGGCCCTTCCCGACGCAGAGCCAGGGACCCGATGCGGCGTGTGCGGAAACAGCAGGCACTGCCTCCCTCCCAACCTCTTCAGCGCGTGCCCCGTCATCACCCGTGCTCTGCGCTGGGGCGTCGCCGGCCTTCGAGGATCAACAGGGCTGAGGCTGACGGGGCCCCGCAGGGCAAGACCAAGAGCCTGCCTGCTCTCCCTTCCTACGTCCCTCTGGCCCGTGCCCGTGGTCGGCTGTGCCAGGAGGCAGTCAGTCACCTCCTTGGCTGTCTGGATGTGCTCGGTCCCCCTCTCACGGCCCTGTTGGCTTGGCTGCTCACCTGAAGCCCGGGGCCCTTGCGGGACCTCCTGTGCCACAAGGGGGCTCTTCCGCTCACTTGCAGCATGGCTGCACACCCAGGGTCCCAAGCAAGAGCCCGGCAGCGTCAGCGAGAGAGGGTCGGAGGACCCGGCGGGAAGGAGGGGAGAGAGGGACACCCAAGTCCCGACGAAGAGACACAGAGGGTGGGCAGGGAGCAGAGAGACAGAGAGACAGGGTGGGGGACATGGAGAGGCTGAGGCAGGAAGGGAGGAACCGTGTCTGTGAGCAGCTGGGCCGGGGGCCTCGGCCTGCCCAGGAGGGCCTGGGGAGGCCGAGTGCGTAGCACCCGCTGCACCGTGTCCCGGGTCCTGGGGTCCGCTGAAGCCTGGCAGCCTGCTGACTGACTCTCAGTGGGTGCAAGCGCACACAACCCTGGGTCTGCCGTCAACTCGGGAACGGGAACAATACGGGTTTCGAAGGACAGGGAATGAAGTGGGCAGCCTCTCCATCTGCCCCAGGTACCCCCCAAACCCTTTCCTTCCGACATCTGCTCTGAGACAAGTGTGACTGGGCTTCGCTAGGAATCGAGAGAGTTGACACGGGTTCCGGGACCGCAGAGGCGTGTTGGGGTGCTGCGGCCCCAAAGCACTGGCCCGCGGCTTCTGCTCAGGGAGGACAGCACAGGTCTCAGCCCTTGCCTTTCCCCCACAACGCCCACACCCCCCCCCCACCCCCGCCCCCACCCACCTGGCCGGGGACCACCCGCTGCAGGACCGTGGCCCGCTATGCTGCGCAGTACAAGGCTGGGGCCACTGCTGGGGGGTGGGCCCACTGCTGGGGGTGTCCCTACGGCTGGACGTGGGTGGGGCCCATGGTTGCCGGAGCCGGGCCCATCCCCGCAGCTCTCCTGCCCCTGGCTGTGGCCCTGCTCCCTGCCGCCCTGCTCCCACTCTCCTCCACAGCTGCCAAAACCCAGCCAGCAGGAGGAAGGATACGGCGTGTGCCCAGAAGCCAGGGATGGCCTGGATGATGGCCCTTCTTCGCGCCAGGTGACAGCTCCGCTTCTGATGCACCCTGCGCTTCAGCCGCATGTAGGCCCTGGTGGCTTGGGCGTCCACGGAGCGGAGCGCTTCCTGAACCACCTCCAGCGCGGCCAGTGGGGCGCCGGCTGTGTCGGCCCGCGGCACCGGCTCCGCCTGCGGCAGCTCCTTGGGCTCCTCGACCGGCGGTGCTGGCGCCACCTCCTCGTCTTCCACCGCCAGCACCTCGTCTTCCACCGCCACCACCTCCACCACCGCCATGACGTCCTCCACCAGCAGCACCAACTCCTCCCCCGCGCCGGCCTCCTCTGTGCCCTGCTGGGCCTCAGCTTCCCGCACAGCCTCTGCCACCACCCCCGCAGCCTCTGGGGCCAGAAGCGCCCCCGCGTGCCCGCAGGAGCCGGTCTCCCTGAGGGCCGCCGCCTCCTCACCGCCCCCGTCTGGGACCAAGGTGCTCCCGGATTCTGGGGCAGCCCCGCCTTCCGCGGACCTCGACTCACTCTCCATGTGGCCGCGGCCCTGAGCCCAGGCAGCTGCGGAGGGAAGGCAATGGAGGCGGGGCCGGCAGGTGCAGCTCCCGCGCCCGGGAAGGGCGGTGGGCAGCAGCCGCCTATCAGAGTGCGCCGGCCTGAAGCCCGCGTGCGCAAAGCGCCCGGCGTGGCGGTGGGGGGCGGGGGCCGCCGGCGCCGGCGCAGGGGCGGGCGTGGGGGGGCCTGGGCGGCCACGCCTGCGGCCTGGGCTGGATGGAGACTCTGAGCCCCGCGCAGAACGCTGGGAGCTCCGGGTCCAACCAGTGATAGGCCAGGGGGCGTGGCCACCACCAGCCTTTCCCTTGCGCGCGCAAGAGCCAGCCAGGGAGCCCGCCAGTGGCCGTCCTCCACTGTGGCCTGCGCGCCTCGCGACCCCAAACGTTTTCTTCAGAGACACCGCTCAGGCCTTTCCCGCGAGTGCCCTGGCATCACAGACCCACGGTCCCTTTCTCACCCGTCCGCCTGGGACCCCTCGGCTGGCACCAGGAATTGAAACCCAGCGGCTGAATCCAGTGCCTGCGCGCCGCCCGAAAGCCTCCCGCGCACCTCTTAGCGCAAGTGGGGGAAAGCCCTGGGGTCAGCGGCTGGTGCTCCAAGGGCGGCCGCGTCGCTGTCACCTGGATTTCCCCTTGACCTGCCCGGGGGTGGGGGGGTGGGGGGGAAGCCGGGGCGCCCCCAAGGGGCTGGGCGCAGGGACCATCGGCCTCCCGACCCCAACCCCCGCCGCCCCACCCCTGCCCCAGCTGTCCTTAAGAGAAGGAAACTGCACACCGAGTACTTCCCCTGAAATTTCTTCGCAAGGGGGCCCAGGTGCCTGGCCACCAGGGTGCGTACAGAGCTGCTAGGCCGGCCCCAGTGAGCTCCGGGACTGGGCCCCGGCGGCATGCCAAGGGGCCAGACGCTTAGTCCAAAGAGAAACTGCCTCTTTCTCGGACCCAGCCACGGGTAAAACGCGCGCCCCGGCTACTTTGCTCTGCGCGACCCCTTTCCGTTTTCTGTCTGGCTCTCTTTTGCTCCTTGCGTCCTCTTCCGACGCCTGACTTTGATGCGGGGGCTCTCTGAGTCTTCCTTCCCACTCTGCTCCAACTTCTCCCTTAGTGTGTGTCCGTGGCTGAGTGGAGTGCCAGCCGGGGAGGGGATGGCCAAGTGAGCCTTGACGGCACATGTGCCCTTTCTCTGGTACTCACCAGGTCCTTGCCCTCCTGTGGGGTCGCTCCAGGGTGTGTGTGGGGGGGTGGGGAGGGGGTCAGCGGGCGGATAGGACGGGTGCCCCCGGAGGTGTGAGGAAGTCCCCGTGGGGGACGGCAAGGCTGCCAGCGTTGTCGCGGTTGCATCGTGGGAGGGCCTCATTGAAAAGGAATGGTGGGTTTGTCCTGGGGGAGTTTGAGCGGAAAGAAGCAGGAGGAGCTGCCTCGAGGTTACGGGCAGGGTGTTTGGTGGGCCCAAGTGTCTCTCTCGCAAACTCGCCCTGTCAGCGCACAGAGGGGCGCCTGCAGGGAGAAAGAGGCCTGTCCGTCCGAGGGGAGAAGGCAAATTTCCCGAGCCGGCCCCTGAAACAGTGCAGACGTTGGAGTTACTGGTGCAATGAATCCAAACTGACCTAGCACATGCAACCGTACCCAGAACACTCGCGGAGGGCCCTGTGGCAATACTGCACTACAAACAGCACAGCCTTGGAGATGGGGGAAGGCTGGGGTGGTGACAGGGAGAGGGGGGACGTGGGGAGACTAGGAGGAGACGCAGAGAAGCCCAGAAGGAGAAGCAGCAGCGAGGGGGAGCGAGGGGGAACGGGAAGGACGGGGAGAGGGGAGGAGAGGGACCGGGGCGGGAGGGACAGGCGCGGGCAGGGTTGGGGAGGCAGACTCGGGGACGGAGCGAGGAAGGGCGGAGGCCGGGCGGGAGGGACTGGTCGGCCCCCAGCTCAGTTCATACACTGCAAGGCCTCCAGGCCCAAAGGACACATTGCCTACGCGCAAGGGACCACCCCCGTGTGGGGAAGCCAAAGGTGGGCTGAGCACAGCTCCATCCCGTGGTGTCAACGAGGTCCGCAGTCATGTTTCCCGAAAGCATGGATCAGACAGCCGATGAGGAAGTCCGGGAGGAAGAGAGGGTGGAAACAGGCAGGCAGGGCGTACCCAGAACCCAGGCACTGCCATCGTGGACGCCAGGCGGCCCCGGTCAGTAAGGAGGCTGGCTTCACGGCCCTGGAGGAAGATGTGGGCGACAGCAGCACGGGCGGCCTTTTAAAAAGCTGGCCACGTCTACGCTGCGTGCAGGTGACTGGCCTTTGAGTCCCAAAGCCACAGAGCATTTGCAAGTGGGAGGAGTGAGGCAGATGAGTGACCTCATGACCGAGGCCGGGCCACTGAGATCCCTACCCCTCGCTGACCGGCAGTAGGTGCGGGGCTCTTCCCCTGTTCCCAAGGATGCGTCAGCGCATCCCTTACGGCCCTGGCAGCCAAGGACTCCTCGGGGCTCCCCTAGATTACTGAGGCAGCCCCATCCTCCTCTGACTCCAAGTTGAAAACCACGGGGTCCAGTTCACGGGCAGATTGTCTCAGCGATAGAAATGCATCCAAACACAAGTCGGGCCAACAGCCTGGCGCCTGTGGCAGGGCAGAGGCTCACCAGGGCCAAAGGCCATTATGCAGGCCCAGCTGTGCCTCTGTGGGCTCGGGCAGGGATGCGAGATCAGAGACGTGACGGCCCAGGCAGACCCAGACCAAGACACGCCACGCCACGCCACGCTCAGGAAGCACGACAGACACGGGCAAAGAGGGACGCGCACGATCCTCCCTGGGCCGAGACAAGCAGACGCGTACAGGAACAAGACAAGTCCGGAGCCGCCGGGGACAGAAGCACATGCTCCAGAGCCTTAGCGCCCGTGGTCTTGGCCATGCCGCTTCGAGGAAGGAAGCGGCCGGGACACACCCCCACCCGCCGCCCCCCGCTCCCCCCCCCGCCCCCCCGCCCCAGGGAGTGCCGGGCAGCGGGGCAGAGTTGACTGTGCGAGAGCACCAATCTCCCCGGAGGGCTGCCGTGTTCCCATGCAGATTTCGGGGGATTTGTCAGCTCTTTGAAGGACCTTGAGAGTGAGGCCCCTGTGGATTCGCTGTGAAGGTGTTGCCAGCCAGGGATTTGATCGTGCCCTGTCCACCACGTCCGTGGGACTGATGGGCTGGTATCGGGAGACTCTCTGCCTCAGCCTGGGACAGGGCCCGATGATTCATGGTGAGTGGCTTTGATTCAGCTTCTGAGGCAAAAGTCAGCCCTGCAGAGCCTGCGAGAGAGGATACCCCGGGGCTCCAGTCTAGGTGGTAAACCGGGAGGCTAGGGCGGTTTTGTCCTTAGCCGTCCTGGCTCTCTGTGTTAGGGGTGGGGACCCTGGCCCTGACTCCCTCACGCTGCATGCACTGCTAACGTGTGGGGCTCCCTGACGTCGGGCAGGATCCGCCCTCCACGGCCTCACCCTTCTCTCCCGGCACGGCCAGGCCGGGAGAGGGGCCAGGCCAGGCTTCCACGTCAGCCCAGTGCCCAGAGCCCAGGTGGCAGATGCTTGGCAGTGGGCGACCCTGTGCCCTCCTCTC
Organism: Meles meles; assembly: GCF_922984935.1. NCBI lineage: Eukaryota > Metazoa > Chordata > Mammalia > Carnivora > Mustelidae > Meles > Meles meles. Next base: position 10,134,670 of record NC_060088.1, read on the forward strand.
GCCTAGGCCTCACCTCCTTGGCAACAGCCTACCCAGCGCCGCAGGCGTAGAGGAATACGCTGCGGTCCCTGAAATGGCCCAGCCTGAGGACCCCTTAAGACCATGCTCTCCACGGGAGCTGTCCCGCTCCCGCGGCTCAGTGAAGTACCAGCACGTATGGCACCTGCAGCTGCCGAGCACAAGCAGGGCCTGGTGGCAGCAATGCGGGAGCGAGCCAAGGATACTCGGGCATTTCCAGACCAAGATGCCCAGAAGATCGGCCTCCCCAACGCCGCTAGAGCGGCGAGCCTGCCCTGCTGGAGTCTCGGGCACCTCCACCCGCCCCGCAAGGGGCAGGGCTGGGCCATACAGATCATCCACTCCACAGCCGGACACGGAACAGGCGTTTCACACTGCACGGTGCAAGCAAGGGACAGGAAGCATCCGTGAAGTTTGGCCGCCAATCCCGCCTTTTGGAAGGAGCCGCTGCCGCAGGAAAGGTTCTCCTACCAAATGTTGGGAGGAGGGGTGGGCCTGCTGAAGGGCAGAAAGGATCCTCTGGAACCTCACCCTCGCGGCTGCTGCCCTTGGAGCCACTCTAGCTGGGGAAACGGAGCGCCTGCCTGCTGCGCAGACGCTCACCTCTCCCCCACTGTCCTGGCCGCAGACTGGAACCTCTGCGGGCGTCCCTAGGCAGAGGCGTCTCAGCCGAGTAGACACCCGCTCGGGGGCGGAGTGACCCAGGGCCTCACGTCACCACCTCCCAGCTGAGGCTCGTAGCAGGTACTCTGCACGCCGTAGGTCTATCCACGGGCCTACGCACAAAAGGCTGAAGCTCCGAAGAGGCACGGCGCCCAACACGGTCAAAGCAGCCTGCGCGCGCTCAGCCCTTCGGCAGGGGTTCATGCTCCCTGGGGTGTTGGTGAGGACGAGGTGTGCCTTTGAGGGCATTTCCCTTTGGGGGGCATAGAGGGCAGAGGGTAGAGCGTCAGCGGGTAGGGGGCCTTGGGCGCTTGCCTGCAGACCGTGGAGAAGGGGGCATGTGAGCCTCAGGGTCCGCGTGGGACGGACCGCACACGGGTGGGTGTCCTGGGTCTGGCTTCAGCAATACCCCGCCCTCTCCTCTGTTGCCCATCTGGGGGATCCCAAGCCAAGGACCTAGGGAAGCAGGGAACTGGGGATCATGGGGCAGCGTGGGTTGCTCCGTATGAGGGTGCCTCTGGACACGTGAGTGTGTGGCGGGTGTGTGCCTGGCAGGGGGAGTGTGTGCCTGTCAGGACGTGAGAGTGACCGAATCACGGTGTGTGTGTGTGTGTGTGTGTGTGTGTGTGTGTGTTTGGGCATGGGGGGGTCGCCTGGTTTTGCGGCCGAGTGTATGTGTCAGTGCATGTGAGTGGCTACAGAGTCCGTGGCAGGGGGTGGGGTGCTTCACCCGATGGTGTGCCTCTGTGTGCGTGTGTATGCGCGCGCTTGTGCTGCGAGCGCACCTTTCCCGGCACTTTATACTCCCTCCAGCCTCCTGGGCCAGAAGGAGAGTGTCGTCGTTCCTACGTTCGCCCCTCCGCCGTCCCCACTCCAACAGTCCCCCCTCGGGGCCCGGTCCCCACTCCGTCACATTGGTTCGGAGGTGCAGAGGGTGACTGTGTCAGCAAGAGCCCGGCCCCTTGCTAGACCAGTAGCGAGCACGGGCTCTGGGGTTCGACGGACTAATGAATCTGCAGTCCCACCGTGCTGTGTGCAGTGGATGTGTCTGAGGACATCCACGGGGAGCACTCCGCAGAACTGTCCCCGCCATCCACCGAACCTGGACACGGGGCGTCTTTGGCCCTGGCTCGTCCTTCCCCCCTCTCCTTGACCTCTGTCATTACCGCAGGGAAGACAGCAGCCCCGTTAGCCGGCCTTTCGCTCATCTCCTCTCCCTGCCCAGCACCACCATCCCCAGGGGAAGGACCTCCGCCCGCTGGGATGCCGTCCCAGAGCTTGTGTGACTCGGCCCTCTGGGCCAGCATACGGGCCCATCCCCTCCTCGGCATGGGGATTCCCAGGCAGAATCGTAAGCACCGACCTCATGAGCCCATGAGCTCAGGCACCCCACCTGCCCCTTGCCGCGAAGAAGAGCACGCACGCACGTACCCACGGTAACGCCCAGGACCACGGGTGACATCGGCCTTCGACATTTCAGTGTTTTTCCCTGGGGGCCTCCATCGGACCCGTGTTTCGCCCCGGCACCAGACTTCAGGTTTTCCCTGCGACGAGGACCCAGGCTGATCACGTCGCTGCCCGTGAAGCTTCTCCTGCCTCTGCTCAACGGCGATGCTCCCGCATATGCATCTCAGCAGCCTGAACCTCCGTGGGTGGGACAGATACGCAGACACAGACACACGGTCACTGGGCACACATCAGGTGGCTACGCATTCCCACACACGCTCTCCGAAACAAAGGCATGGACATGGCCCAAGTGTACACTCGTGCACACACACACGCAGCAGAGGCAAACTCCGGGCACCCAGAGGTGCATGAGTCCACACACAATCACACTCACATGCTATTCTAACCACGGACAGACGCGAGACACCGACGTCCTCCTGCAAATCAGGCACATGCTACACCCACCCACACCTGATCTCTGAATCAAAGGCATGGAGATGGCAAATGGGCACACACGCACGCACGCACACAGAGGCTGACACCCTGGCGTGAATGGGGCCACACAGATCCACACACTATTCTTCTAAACACAGAGGAACTGCAACACACACGTGTCCGTGCCAACACATGCACGTGCCACACCCACGCCCACGTCACCTCAGTTCCAATGGCATGGAGATCTCACACACACACGGCGCACACGCGTACATGCAAACACACCCCAGCACGCTCCATTCACACACACAGACACACACAGACACTCGTGCTCATGCAAACCCCCCGAATACACTAAAGACACACGTGTCTCTATTGAACTCCGGCCTGTACACCAGCCCCTGAATGGAGACACACTGGTGCTCTTGTCAACACACTCACACGCGCCACAGCACTCCCACAAGATGTCTGGCACAGGCATACACGTGTGGTCCCACGCCAAATAAAGATCCACACGTGTGACCAGGGTGACTCAGGTGACTCATACTCACACACACGACAGACCATATGCACGGCCTCTGGCCGACCGGCAGACACAACTGACCCCAACACACCTGAGCATGCACACTCACACACACACACACGTGCCCCGAAGGAGAGGGAAGAATGTAAGCAAAAGCCTGGTTCTGCATCCTAGGAAAAACACGCGTACACAGACACACACACACACACACACACACACACACACCCTCATGCGAACCCACTGTACACACTACATACACACTCGTGCAGTTGGACCTGGGGTATGCACACCGTTCCTTCCATGCAGCCCCATAAGTGCTCGCAAAAACACGCACGGAACACACCCAATTCACACAGGGTCCGGCACAGGCAAACACAGGTGGCCTCACCATCAACACCGTACACGTGTGTGCCCCCAAACACTAACACACATACCCGAGACCACATCCACGGCCTCGAGCCCACAGGCATACACAACGGACCGTGACCCATCTGAGCACGCACACACTCACACACACACGCACACAAGCCCTGCACGGGCACCCCTGCACACATCCTAGCTCTGTCACAGAGTCATGCACCCTCAGCCCCGCAACTGGACACGGAAGTGCACATGGAAACATGCACCCACAACACTCACGGCAGCGCTCCAGCACAACGGTGCACAAAGAAGGCCCCGGAGACACACAGACAGACAGACAGACACACACACACGCACGCACACGCACACACACACAGAGTCTCCAACACAGAGGCATGCAGGGGTGGCGACACCTACAGCACAGATACACACAGAACACCACAGTAAGCCCTGGGCCGGCAAGCCCACCACACCCAACAGCAATCTGTGGGCACACAAGGATATGCACACTACACCCTCACATGCAAGGTCTCTGGCCCACAGCCATACAGGTGTAGCCCTGCAGGGTCACACACCCAGCGGTGCCTGAAAATGCGTGCACACAACATACCCACGACTCACCTCACGCTGGCCTGCGGAATTCTGCGTGCACGCCTGCGCACGTGCGCACGCGCCTGGGTGCTTCGAAGCACAGGCATACGCAACAAACACACGGTCTCTGCTCCCGGGCATGACAGCCGGCCACACCAAGACACAGTCCTGCTCATGTAAACACACACCCAAGAAACAGACACCTACACACACGGCGTCCAGCACACACACGTGCACGCTCCCCACAAACCCTCACATGCGTGCACTGAAGCCTACACACCCACGAGGCACGCACACGTGGCCACACTCAGAGGCACAAGTGTGCCCATGCCGACATGCACACGCAGCACACGAGAACACAGACGACCCCGATGTGCATGCAGCCACACGAGGCCTTGCCGCACACTCTCCCATGGGTGTGCAAACACACAGACACAAAAGCACACACTGTCTCCGGAATGCAGGCATACACACTTGCCACACACGCGCACACGAAACGCACACACGCAGCACCGAAGCACACATGCTGTCCTGCACACAGGGGAGCCAAAGAGGACGCACAAGTCCACACACGCAAGTGCGGGATCATACACACACACGGCCCGCCGCTCCGAGGAATGCTCAGGCGGCCACACGTGCTTGCACACGCACACACACACACACACACACACACACACGCACGCGGACCCGCCCACCGCTGCTCCCTCACACACAGCACACCCACGATGTCACACAGCCCATGGCATGGAGCGCCCCTGCGTTCCCTCACACATCCGTGGGAAGTCCCCCGCGGTGGGTGGTGGTACCTGCCGGGGTGGGGGGGGGGGTGAGGTCCCCAGGGATCGCGAGTGACCGCCTCCTGCTTGGTCCTCCCGGGACCCTTGGTTTTGGCGCGGGACGTGACGTGACCAGAAGCATGCATGACGTCGCATCTCAGCAATGCAGGGCACACTTCCAGGAGCAGAGCAACTTGGGAAAGCTCTCCAAGCGATGGGAATAGGATGGCACTTAGAGCGTTGGGGCCACGAGGGCCCCTCTTGGGAGGACCTTGCCCCTCCTGTGTGCCCTGCTCTGAAGAACAAGACTTCACCGAGAGAGCTCTGCCTCTTCCCATCCTCTGCCAGGTCCCGCCTAGGGAGGGGGGGTTTCTCTCCGCACGCCAAGCCCTGCCGGGCCCTGCCCCCATGCTCTACATCACCCCCACCCATGGGATCCAACAGGATCGGGGCTGGAGGATCCCAAGAGGCTGATTTCCTCGTGGCCATCTCCTGTGCCCCCGATACCAACCGACACATGGGCACAAAGTGCTCTGGAACTTGTTTATGGCCCTTCCCCCTGTCCCTGCAGCTATGGGCAGGATGCTCTCTAGAGCTGCCCTGCTGAACCTTTTCCCGGTCTCTATCGCGTGCAGGCAGAGCACCCCGTAGGCGCCATGTCTCTCAACGGGGGAGGCCTCATCAAATACTTCTGGGTGGTCAAACGGGGATGCTCTGTGGTGTCCACGTCCACCCATCTGCCATGCTCCGACACATAGACACACGCATCTCTCTCACACTAACACACACGGAGAAACAGGAGAAACCACACAAAAGTCTTAGCCCTTTGTGAAAATGGATGATGCCACTGATTGCCAAGGTGATGTTGAGAGCAGGCCTTGTCCTTGGGAGACGCCTGTTCCTCCTCCGCGAGGGCGCCACGACCTTCCTGCAGACGGCCTAGGACCTTTTCCGAGGACGTCCGTATGGCTGTGGGAGGACAGGCGGTGCTCAGGAACGTGGAGGGCAGTCAGGGAACCGTGGCCCAAGAGTGGGATGGGACAAGGAGCCCGACTCCCAAAAACAGGCAGGCCATCCCCAACGGAATGCGTGGCAGCAGGACCGAGCGAGGGGCCGCCAGCCGTGGGAGACAGTTCAGGAAAGTGGGGTGGAGAAGCCCTGCTTCGCCCGATGGACCAGGGATTTCCCGGCGGACGGCCTAGGGGGCGTGAAGCTGCCGGACTAGACACATCCTCCGCCCCGTGTGGGTGCTCTGAGTTCCCGCGGGCTCACTTCCCACCCTGCCACCTGCTCCGTGGGCCCAGGCTCCTCCGAGCCTCCAGTTTCTCCGCCACTCAACTGACTGTCCCCGGCACCCTCCACACACAGTTCAGGACCCAGCCCTCCGGGCTCCTCACCGACAGGCCCTCCGCTCCGCTCCGCTCATCCCCACAGGCTGCCTTCCTGCCTCGGGTAGTACTGCAAGGGATTGGGCCACAGGTCCTCGACGATGACCTGGTAGGGGACAAAAGGCCAGTTGAGCACGGGGCCCCCGGCCCGTTCCCCAGCAGCCGGGACTCCAGCATCACCGTTGCTGACCCAGGCTGCAGGGGCCTCACCTCGGCGATCCTGTCGGACCCCGGGCAGCGGGGGTCACACAACCAGTTGAAGAAGTTCAGGCTGCTGGTGTCTCGCCTGCGGCTGGCAGCTCCACGTTCATAATCCCAGAACCACTGGACTGGAGTGCACCGAGTGGCCCTATATCCTGCAGGGCGAGGAAACTTAAGGGAGGCTCTCCATGGCCTAGGACCCACGCCCGCTCTCGCCTCTCAACCTACAAGCTCTCCCGCTCCGGTGCCAAACCCCTCGCCCGCCGCGAGTCCCCCGTCCTCCTCCCTTCCCGCTCCCGGGCCCGCGTGCCCGGCGGCCCTCCGCCAGCTCCCCCGAAGCTCAAGCCCACTCCTACCGGCAATGCTAAGGTGATACTCCTTAACGATCACATCGTTCCGGAAGTAGGGGTTGCTCCCAAAGTAAAACATCAACCTGCAGCGGTACTTGGGACGACCCAGTTCCTCCACCTGCCCCGGCAGAGACAGAGGAGGGGGAGGGGGAGGGGGACGTGTCCCCTGGCTGGCCTGAGTGACTGACTGACCGCGGCTCCGAGCAACTCGGCCGCACCCCCTCGGGCTCACACCCCACTCCCAAGGCACGGCCGCCGGCCTCAGTCTCCGGGGCGAACCTCTAAATCGGTCAAGTAGCTGAGCATGTCTGGGTCCTGGTCACCTTTCACGGCTGATATCTGGGGGTGATTCAGGATCTGCCTTGGGTCAAGGAGCCTCCAGGTCCAGTGGTCCGGAAAGAGAAGCAGGGGCGACCCGGCCCTTCCCGACGCAGAGCCAGGGACCCGATGCGGCGTGTGCGGAAACAGCAGGCACTGCCTCCCTCCCAACCTCCTCAGCGCGTGCCCCGTCATCACCCGTGCTCTGCGCTGGGGCGTCGCCGGCCTTCGAGGATCAACAGGGCTGAGGCTGACGGGGCCCCGCAGGGCAAGACCAAGAGCCTGCCTGCTCTCCCTTCCTACGTCCCTCTGGCCCGTGCCCGTGGTCGGCTGTGCCAGGAGGCAGTCAGTCACCTCCTTGGCTGTCTGGATGTGCTCGGTCCCCCTCTCACGGCCCTGTTGGCTTGGCTGCTCACCTGAAGCCCGGGGCCCTTGCGGGACCTCCTGTGCCACAAGGGGGCTCTTCCGCTCACTTGCAGCATGGCTGCACACCCAGGGTCCCAAGCAAGAGCCCGGCAGCGTCAGCGAGAGAGGGTCGGAGGACCCGGCGGGAAGGAGGGGAGAGAGGGACACCCAAGTCCCGACGAAGAGACACAGAGGGTGGGCAGGGAGCAGAGAGACAGAGAGACAGGGTGGGGGACATGGAGAGGCTGAGGCAGGAAGGGAGGAACCGTGTCTGTGAGCAGCTGGGCCGGGGGCCTCGGCCTGCCCAGGAGGGCCTGGGGAGGCCGAGTGCGTAGCACCCGCTGCACCGTGTCCCGGGTCCTGGGGTCCGCTGAAGCCTGGCAGCCTGCTGACTGACTCTCAGTGGGTGCAAGCGCACACAACCCTGGGTCTGCCGTCAACTCGGGAACGGGAACAATACGGGTTTCGAAGGACAGGGAATGAAGTGGGCAGCCTCTCCATCTGCCCCAGGTACCCCCCAAACCCTTTCCTTCCGACATCTGCTCTGAGACAAGTGTGACTGGGCTTCGCTAGGAATCGAGAGAGTTGACACGGGTTCCGGGACCGCAGAGGCGTGTTGGGGTGCTGCGGCCCCAAAGCACTGGCCCGCGGCTTCTGCTCAGGGAGGACAGCACAGGTCTCAGCCCTTGCCTTTCCCCCACAACGCCCACACCCCCCCCCACCCCCGCCCCCACCCACCTGGCCGGGGACCACCCGCTGCTGGACCCTGGCCCGCTATGCTGCGCAGTACAAGGCTGGGGCCACTGCTGGGGGGTGGGCCCACTGCTGGGGGTGTCCCTACGGCTGGAGGTGGGTGGGGCCCATGGTTGCCGGAGCCGGGCCCATCCCCGCAGCTCTCCTGCCCCTGGCTGTGGCCCTGCTCCCTGCCGCCCTGCTCCCACTCTCCTCCACAGCTGCCAAAACCCAGCCAGCAGGAGGAAGGATACGGCGTGTGCCCAGAAGCCAGGGATGGCCTGGATGATGGCCCTTCTTCGCGCCAGGTGACAGCTCCGCTTCTGATGCACCCTGCGCTTCAGCCGCATGTAGGCCCTGGTGGCTTGGGCGTCCACGGAGCGGAGCGCTTCCTGAACCACCTCCAGCGCGGCCAGTGGGGCGCCGGCTGTGTCGGCCCGCGGCACCGGCTCCGCCTGCGGCAGCTCCTTGGGCTCCTCGACCGGCGGTGCTGGCGCCACCTCCTCGTCTTCCACCGCCAGCACCTCGTCTTCCACCGCCACCACCTCCACCACCGCCATGACGTCCTCCACCAGCAGCACCAACTCCTCCCCCGCGCCGGCCTCCTCTGTGCCCTGCTGGGCCTCAGCTTCCCGCACAGCCTCTGCCACCACCCCCGCAGCCTCTGGGGCCAGAAGCGCCCCCGCGTGCCCGCAGGAGCCGGTCTCCCTGAGGGCCGCCGCCTCCTCACCGCCCCCGTCTGGGACCAAGGTGCTCCCGGATTCTGGGGCAGCCCCGCCTTCCGCGGACCTCGACTCACTCTCCATGTGGCCGCGGCCCTGAGCCCAGGCAGCTGCGGAGGGAAGGCAATGGAGGCGGGGCCGGCAGGTGCAGCTCCCGCGCCCGGGAAGGGCGGTGGGCAGCAGCCGCCTATCAGAGTGCGCCGGCCTGAAGCCCGCGTGCGCAAAGCGCCCGGCGTGGCGGTGGGGGGCGGGGGCCGCCGGCGCCGGCGCAGGGGCGGGCGTGGGGGGGCCTGGGCGGCCACGCCTGCGGCCTGGGCTGGATGGAGACTCTGAGCCCCGCGCAGAACGCTGGGAGCTCCGGGTCCAACCAGTGATAGGCCAGGGGGCGTGGCCACCACCAGCCTTTCCCTTGCGCGCGCAAGAGCCAGCCAGGGAGCCCGCCAGTGGCCGTCCTCCACTGTGGCCTGCGCGCCTCGCGACCCCAAACGTTTTCTTCAGAGACACCGCTCAGGCCTTTCCCGCGAGTGCCCTGGCATCACAGACCCACGGTCCCTTTCTCACCCGTCCGCCTGGGACCCCCTCGGCTGGCACCAGGAATTGAAACCCAGCGGCTGAATCCAGTGCCTGCGCGCCGCCCGAAAGCCTCCCGCGCACCTCTTAGCGCAAGTGGGGGAAAGCCCTGGGGTCAGCGGCTGGTGCTCCAAGGGCGGCCGCGTCGCTGTCACCTGGATTTCCCCTTGACCTGCCCGGGGGTGGGGGGGTGGGGGGGAAGCCGGGGCGCCCCCAAGGGGCTGGGCGCAGGGACCATCGGCCTCCCGACCCCAACCCCCGCCGCCCCACCCCTGCCCCAGCTGTCCTTAAGAGAAGGAAACTGCACACCGAGTACTTCCCCTGAAATTTCTTCGCAAGGGGGCCCAGGTGCCTGGCCACCAGGGTGCGTACAGAGCTGCTAGGCCGGCCCCAGTGAGCTCCGGGACTGGGCCCCGGCGGCATGCCAAGGGGCCAGACGCTTAGTCCAAAGAGAAACTGCCTCTTTCTCGGACCCAGCCACGGGTAAAACGCGCGCCCCGGCTACTTTGCTCTGCGCGACCCCTTTCCGTTTTCTGTCTGGCTCTCTTTTGCTCCTTGCGTCCTCTTCCGACGCCTGACTTTGATGCGGGGGCTCTCTGAGTCTTCCTTCCCACTCTGCTCCAACTTCTCCCTTAGTGTGTGTCCGTGGCTGAGTGGAGTGCCAGCCGGGGAGGGGATGGCCAAGTGAGCCTTGACGGCACATGTGCCCTTTCTCTGGTACTCACCAGGTCCTTGCCCTCCTGTGGGGTCGCTCCAGGGTGTGTGTGGGGGGGTGGGGAGGGGGTCAGCGGGCGGATAGGACGGGTGCCCCCGGAGGTGTGAGGAAGTCCCCGTGGGGGACGGCAAGGCTGCCAGCGTTGTCGCGGTTGCATCGTGGGAGGGCCTCATTGAAAAGGAATGGTGGGTTTGTCCTGGGGGAGTTTGAGCGGAAAGAAGCAGGAGGAGCTGCCTCGAGGTTACGGGCAGGGTGTTTGGTGGGCCCAAGTGTCTCTCTCGCAAACTCGCCCTGTCAGCGCACAGAGGGGCGCCTGCAGGGAGAAAGAGGCCTGTCCGTCCGAGGGGAGAAGGCAAATTTCCCGAGCCGGCCCCTGAAACAGTGCAGACGTTGGAGTTACTGGTGCAATGAATCCAAACTGACCTAGCACATGCAACCGTACCCAGAACACTCGCGGAGGGCCCTGTGGCAATACTGCACTACAAACAGCACAGCCTTGGAGATGGGGGAAGGCTGGGGTGGTGACAGGGAGAGGGGGGACGTGGGGAGACTAGGAGGAGACGCAGAGAAGCCCAGAAGGAGAAGCAGCAGCGAGGGGGAGCGAGGGGGAACGGGAAGGACGGGGAGAGGGGAGGAGAGGGACCGGGGCGGGAGGGACAGGCGCGGGCAGGGTTGGGGAGGCAGACTCGGGGACGGAGCGAGGAAGGGCGGAGGCCGGGCGGGAGGGACTGGTCGGCCCCCAGCTCAGTTCATACACTGCAAGGCCTCCAGGCCCAAAGGACACATTGCCTACGCGCAAGGGACCACCCCCGTGTGGGGAAGCCAAAGGTGGGCTGAGCACAGCTCCATCCCGTGGTGTCAACGAGGTCCGCAGTCATGTTTCCCGAAAGCATGGATCAGACAGCCGATGAGGAAGTCCGGGAGGAAGAGAGGGTGGAAACAGGCAGGCAGGGCGTACCCAGAACCCAGGCACTGCCATCGTGGACGCCAGGCGGCCCCGGTCAGTAAGGAGGCTGGCTTCACGGCCCTGGAGGAAGATGTGGGCGACAGCAGCACGGGCGGCCTTTTAAAAAGCTGGCCACGTCTACGCTGCGTGCAGGTGACTGGCCTTTGAGTCCCAAAGCCACAGAGCATTTGCAAGTGGGAGGAGTGAGGCAGATGAGTGACCTCATGACCGAGGCCGGGCCACTGAGATCCCTACCCCTCGCTGACCGGCAGTAGGTGCGGGGCTCTTCCCCTGTTCCCAAGGATGCGTCAGCGCATCCCTTACGGCCCTGGCAGCCAAGGACTCCTCGGGGCTCCCCTAGATTACTGAGGCAGCCCCATCCTCCTCTGACTCCAAGTTGAAAACCACGGGGTCCAGTTCACGGGCAGATTGTCTCAGCGATAGAAATGCATCCAAACACAAGTCGGGCCAACAGCCTGGCGCCTGTGGCAGGGCAGAGGCTCACCAGGGCCAAAGGCCATTATGCAGGCCCAGCTGTGCCTCTGTGGGCTCGGGCAGGGATGCGAGATCAGAGACGTGACGGCCCAGGCAGACCCAGACCAAGACACGCCACGCCACGCCACGCTCAGGAAGCACGACAGACACGGGCAAAGAGGGACGCGCACGATCCTCCCTGGGCCGAGACAAGCAGACGCGTACAGGAACAAGACAAGTCCGGAGCCGCCGGGGACAGAAGCACATGCTCCAGAGCCTTAGCGCCCGTGGTCTTGGCCATGCCTCGAAGCGGCACCCCCCCGCCCCCCCCCCCACCCCCCGCCCCAGAGAGTGCCGGGCAGCGGGGCAGAGTTGCCTGTGCGAGAGCACCAATCTCCCCGGAGGGCTGCCGTGTTCCCATGCAGATTTCGGGGGATTTGTCAGCTCTTTGAAGGACCTTGAGAGTGAGGCCCCTGTGGATTCGCTGTGAAGGTGTTGCCAGCCAGGGATTTGATCGTGCCCTGTCCACCACGTCCGTGGGACTGATGGGCTGGTATCGGGAGACTCTCTGCCTCAGCCTGGGACAGGGCCCGATGATTCATGGTGAGTGGCTTTGATTCAGCTTCTGAGGCAAAAGTCAGCCCTGCAGAGCCTGCGAGACAGGATACCCCGGGGCTCCAGTCTAGGTGGTAAACCGGGAGGCTAGGGCGGTTTTGTCCTTAGCCGTCCTGGCTCTCTGTGTTAGGGGTGGGGACCCTGGCCCTGACTCCCTCACGCTGCATGCACTGCTAACGTGTGGGGCTCCCTGACGTCGGGCAGGATCCGCCCTCCACGGCCTCACCCTTCTCTCCCGGCACGGCCAGGCCGGGAGAGGGGCCAGGCCAGGCTTCCACGTCAGCCCAGTGCCCAGAGCCCAGGTGGCAGATGCTTGGCAGTGGGCGACCCTGTGCCCTCCTCTCGCCTAGGCCTCACCTCCTTGGCAACAGCCTACCCAGCGCCGCAGGCGTAGAGGAATACGCTGCGGTCCCTGAAATGGCCCAGCCTGAGGACCCCTTAAGACCATGCTCTCCACGGGAGCTGTCCCGCTCCCGCGGCTCAGTGAAGTACCAGCACGTATGGCACCTGCAGCTGCCGAGCACAAGCAGGGCCTGGTGGCAGCAATGCGGGAGCGAGCCAAGGATACTCGGGCATTTCCAGACCAAGATGCCCAGAAGATCGGCCTCCCCAACGCCGCTAGAGCGGCGAGCCTGCCCTGCTGGAGTCTCGGGCACCTCCACCCGCCCCGCAAGGGGCAGGGCTGGGCCATACAGATCATCCACTCCACAGCCGGACACGGAACAGGCGTTTCACACTGCACGGTGCAAGCAAGGGACAGGAAGCATCCGTGAAGTTTGGCCGCCAATCCCGCCTTTTGGAAGGAGCCGCTGCCGCAGGAAAGGTTCTCCTACCAAATGTTGGGAGGAGGGGTGGGCCTGCTGAAGGGCAGAAAGGATCCTCTGGAACCTCACCCTCGCGGCTGCTGCCCTTGGAGCCACTCTAGCTGGGGAAACGGAGCGCCTGCCTGCTGCGCAGACGCTCACCTCTCCCCCACTGTCCTGGCCGCAGACTGGAACCTCTGCGGGCGTCCCTAGGCAGAGGCGTCTCAGCCGAGTAGACACCCGCTCGGGGGCGGAGTGACCCAGGGCCTCACGTCACCACCTCCCAGCTGAGGCTCGTAGCAGGTACTCTGCACGCCGTAGGTCTATCCACGGGCCTACGCACAAAAGGCTGAAGCTCCGAAGAGGCACGGCGCCCAACACGGTCAAAGCAGCCTGCGCGCGCTCAGCCCTTCGGCAGGGGTTCATGCTCCCTGGGGTGTTGGTGAGGACGAGGTGTGCCTTTGAGGGCATTTCCCTTTGGGGGGCATAGAGGGCAGAGGGTAGAGCGTCAGCGGGTAGGGGGCCTTGGGCGCTTGCCTGCAGACCGTGGAGAAGGGGGCATGTGAGCCTCAGGGTCCGCGTGGGACGGACCGCACACGGGTGGGTGTCCTGGGTCTGGCTTCAGCAATACCCCGCCCTCTCCTCTGTTGCCCATCTGGGGGATCCCAAGCCAAGGACCTAGGGAAGCAGGGAACTGGGGATCATGGGGCAGCGTGGGTTGCTCCGTATGAGGGTGCCTCTGGACACGTGAGTGTGTGGCGGGTGTGTGCCTGGCAGGGGGAGTGTGTGCCTGTCAGGACGTGAGAGTGACCGAATCACTGTGTGTGTGTGTGTGTGTGTGTGTGTGTGTGTGTGTGTTTGGGCGTGGGGGGGTCGCCTGGTTTTGCGGCCGAGTGTATGTGTCAGTGCATGTGAGTGGCTACAGAGTCCGTGGCAGGGGGTGGGGTGCTTCACCCGATGGTGTGCCTCTGTGTGCGTGTGTATGCGCGCGCTTGTGCTGCGAGCGCACCTTTCCCGGCACTTTATACTCCCTCCAGCCTCCTGGGCCAGAAGGAGAGTGTCGTCGTTCCTACGTTCGCCCCTCCGCCGTCCCCACTCCAACAGTCCCCCCTCGGGGCCCGGTCCCCACTCCGTCACATTGGTTCGGAGGTGCAGAAGGTGACTGTGTCAGCAAGAGCCCGGCCCCTTGCTAGACCAGTAGCGAGCACGGGCTCTGGGGTTCGACGGACTAATGAATCTGCAGTCCCACCGTGCTGTGTGCAGTGGATGTGTCTGAGGACATCCACGGGGAGCACTCCGCAGAACTGTCCCCGCCATCCACCGAACCTGGACACGGGGCGTCTTTGGCCCTGGCTCGTCCTTCCCCCCTCTCCTTGACCTCTGTCATTACCGCAGGGAAGACAGCAGCCCCGTTAGCCGGCCTTTCGCTCATCTCCTCTCCCTGCCCAGCACCACCATCCCCAGGGGAAGGACCTCCGCCCGCTGGGATGCCGTCCCAGAGCTTGTGTGACTCGGCCCTCTGGGCCAGCATACGGGCCCATCCCCTCCTCGGCATGGGGATTCCCAGGCAGAATCGTAAGCACCGACCTCATGAGCCCATGAGCTCAGGCACCCCACCTGCCCCTTGCCGCGAAGAAGAGCACGCACGCACGTACCCACGGTAACGCCCAGGACCACGGGTGACATCGGCCTTCGACATTTCAGTGTTTTTCCCTGGGGGCCTCCATCGGACCCGTGTTTCGCCCCGGCACCAGACTTCAGGTTTTCCCTGCGACGAGGACCCAGGCTGATCACGTCGCTGCCCGTGAAGCTTCTCCTGCCTCTGCTCAACGGCGATGCTCCCGCATATGCATCTCAGCAGCCTGAACCTCCGTGGGTGGGACAGATACGCAGACACAGACACACGGTCACTGGGCACACATCAGGTGGCTACGCATTCCCACACACGCTCTCCGAAACAAAGGCATGGACATGGCCCAAGTGTACACTCGTGCACACACACACGCAGCAGAGGCAAACTCCGGGCACCCAGAGGTGCATGAGTCCACACACAATCACACTCACATGCTATTCTAACCACGGACAGACGCGAGACACCGACGTCCTCCTGCAAATCAGGCACATGCTACACCCACCCACACCTGATCTCTGAATCAAAGGCATGGAGATGGCAAATGGGCACACACGCACGCACGCACACAGAGGCTGACACCCTGGCGTGAATGGGGCCACACAGATCCACACACTATTCTTCTAAACACAGAGGAACTGCAACACACACGTGTCCGTGCCAACACATGCACGTGCCACACCCACGCCCACGTCACCTCAGTTCCAATGGCATGGAGATCTCACACACACACGGCGCACACGCGTACATGCAAACACACCCCAGCACGCTCCATTCACACACACAGACACACACAGACACTCGTGCTCATGCAAACCCCCCGAATACACTAAAGACACACGTGTCTCTATTGAACTCCGGCCTGTACACCAGCCCCTGAATGGAGACACACTGGTGCTCTTGTCAACACACTCACACGCGCCACAGCACTCCCACAAGATGTCTGGCACAGGCATACACGTGTGGTCCCACGCCAAATAAAGATCCACACGTGTGACCAGGGTGACTCAGGTGACTCATACTCACACACACGACAGACCATATGCACGGCCTCTGGCCGACCGGCAGACACAACTGACCCCAACACACCTGAGCATGCACACTCACACACACACACACGTGCCCCGAAGGAGAGGGAAGAATGTAAGCAAAAGCCTGGTTCTGCATCCTAGGAAAAACACGCGTACACAGACACACACACACACACACACACACACACACACCCTCATGCGAACCCACTGTACACACTACATACACACTCGTGCAGTTGGACCTGGGGTATGCACACCGTTCCTTCCATGCAGCCCCATAAGTGCTCGCAAAAACACGCACGGAACACACCCAATTCACACAGGGTCCGGCACAGGCAAACACAGGTGGCCTCACCATCAACACCGTACACGTGTGTGCCCCCAAACACTAACACACATACCCGACCACATCCACGGCCTCGAGCCCACAGGCATACACAACGGACCGTGACCCATCTGAGCACGCACACACTCACACACACACGCACACAAGCCCTGCACGGGCACCCCTGCACACATCCTAGCTCTGTCACAGAGTCATGCACCCTCAGCCCCGCAACTGGACACGGAAGTGCACATGGAAACATGCACCCACAACACTCACGGCAGCGCTCCAGCACAACGGTGCACAAAGAAGGCCCCGGAGACACACAGACAGACAGACAGACACACACACACGCACGCACACGCACACACACACAGAGTCTCCAACACAGAGGCATGCAGGGGTGGCGACACCTACAGCACAGATACACACAGAACACCACAGTAAGCCCTGGGCCGGCAAGCCCACCACACCCAACAGCAATCTGTGGGCACACAAGGATATGCACACTACACCCTCACATGCAAGGTCTCTGGCCCACAGCCATACAGGTGTAGCCCTGCAGGGTCACACACCCAGCGGTGCCTGAAAATGCGTGCACACAACATACCCACGACTCACCTCACGCTGGCCTGCGGAATTCTGCGTGCACGCGTGCGCACGTGCCTGGGTGCTTCGAAGCACAGGCATACGCAACAAACACACGGTCTCTGCTCCCGGGCATGACAGCCGGCCACACCAAGACACAGTCCTGCTCATGTAAACACACACCCAAGAAACAGACACCTACACACACGGCGTCCAGCACACACACGTGCACGCTCCCCACAAACCCTCACATGCGTGCACTGAAGCCTACACACCCACGAGGCACGCACACGTGGCCACACTCAGAGGCACAAGTGTGCCCATGCCGACATGCACACGCAGCACACGAGAACACAGACAACCCCGATGTGCATGCAGCCACACGAGGCCTTGCCGCACACTCTCCCATGGGTGTGCAAACACACAGACACAAAAGCACACACTGTCTCCGGAATGCAGGCATACACACTTGCCACACACGCGCACACGAAACGCACACACGCAGCACCGAAGCACACATGCTGTCCTGCACACAGGGGAGCCAAAGAGGACGCACAAGTCCACACACGCAAGTGCGGGATCATACACACACACGGCCCGCCGCTCCGAGGAATGCTCAGGCGGCCACACGTGCTTGCACACGCACACACACACACACACACACACACACACACGCACGCGGACCCGCCCACCGCTGCTCCCTCACACACAGCACACCCACGATGTCACACAGCCCATGGCATGGAGCGCCCCTGCGTTCCCTCACACATCCGTGGGAAGTCCCCCGCGGTGGGTGGTGGTACCTGCCGGGGTGGGGGGGGGGTGAGGTCCCCAGGGATCGCGAGTGACCGCCTCCTGCTTGGTCCTCCCGGGACCCTTGGTTTTGGCGCGGGACGTGACGTGACCAGAAGCATGCATGACGTCGCATCTCAGCAATGCAGGGCACACTTCCAGGAGCAGAGCAACTTGGGAAAGCTCTCCAAGCGATGGGAATAGGATGGCACTTAGAGCGTTGGGGCCACGAGGGCCCCTCTTGGGAGGACCTTGCCCCTCCTGTGTGCCCTGCTCTGAAGAACAAGACTTCACCGAGAGAGCTCTGCCTCTTCCCATCCTCTGCCAGGTCCCGCCTAGGGAGGGGGGGTTTCTCTCCGCACGCCAAGCCCTGCCGGGCCCTGCCCCCATGCTCTACATCACCCCCACCCATGGGATCCAACAGGATCGGGGCTGGAGGATCCCAAGAGGCTGATTTCCTCGTGGCCATCTCCTGTGCCCCCGATACCAACCGACACATGGGCACAAAGTGCTCTGGAACTTGTTTATGGCCCTTCCCCCTGTCCCTGCAGCTATGGGCAGGATGCTCTCTAGAGCTGCCCTGCTGAACCTTTTCCCGGTCTCTATCGCGTGCAGGCAGAGCACCCCGTAGGCGCCATGTCTCTCAACGGGGGAGGCCTCATCAAATACTTCTGGGTGGTCAAACGGGGATGCTCTGTGGTGTCCACGTCCACCCATCTGCCATGCTCCGACACATAGACACACGCATCTCTCTCACACTAACACACACGGAGAAACAGGAGAAACCACACAAAAGTCTTAGCCCTTTGTGAAAATGGATGATGCCACTGATTGCCAAGGTGACGTTGAGAGCAGGCCTTGTCCTTGGGAGACGCCTGTTCCTCCTCCGCGAGGGCGCCACGACCTTCCTGCAGACGGCCTAGGACCTTTTCCGAGGACGTCCGTATGGCTGTGGGAGGACAGGCGGTGCTCAGGAACGTGGAGGGCAGTCAGGGAACCGTGGCCCAAGAGTGGGATGGGACAAGGAGCCCGACTCCCAAAAACAGGCAGGCCATCCCCAACGGAATGCGTGGCAGCAGGACCGAGCGAGGGGCCGCCAGCCGTGGGAGACAGTTCAGGAAAGTGGGGTGGAGAAGCCCTGCTTCGCCCGATGGACCAGGGATTTCCCGGCGGACGGCCTAGGGGGCGTGAAGCTGCCGGACTAGACACATCCTCCGCCCCGTGTGGGTGCTCTGAGTTCCCGCGGGCTCACTTCCCACCCTGCCACCTGCTCCGTGGGCCCAGGCTCCTCCGAGCCTCCAGTTTCTCCGCCACTCAACTGACTGTCCCCGGCACCCTCCACACACAGTTCAGGACCCAGCCCTCCGGGCTCCTCACCGACAGGCCCTCCGCTCCGCTCCGCTCATCCCCACAGGCTGCCTTCCTGCCTCGGGTAGTACTGCAAGGGATTGGGCCACAGGTCCTCGACGATGACCTGGTAGGGGACAAAAGGCCAGTTGAGCACGGGGCCCCCGGCCCGTTCCCCAGCAGCCGGGACTCCAGCATCACCGTTGCTGACCCAGGCTGCAGGGGCCTCACCTCGGCGATCCTGTCGGATCCCGGGCAGCGGGGGTCACACAACCAGTTGAAGAAGTTCAGGCTGCTGGTGTCTCGCCTGCGGCTGGCAGCTCCACGTTCATAATCCCAGAACCACTGGACTGGAGTGCACCGAGTGGCCCTATATCCTGCAGGGCGAGGAAACTTAAGGGAGGCTCTCCATGGCCTAGGACCCACGCCCGCTCTCGCCTCTCAACCTACAAGCTCTCCCGCTCCGGTGCCAAACCCCTCGCCCGCCGCGAGTCCCCCGTCCTCCTCCCTTCCCGCTCCCGGGCCCGCGTGCCCGGCGGCCCTCCGCCAGCTCCCCCGAAGCTCAAGCCCACTCCTACCGGCAATGCTAAGGTGATACTCCTTAACGATCACATCGTTCCGGAAGTAGGGGTTGCTCCCAAAGTAAAACATCAACCTGCAGCGGTACTTGGGACGACCCAGTTCCTCCACCTGCCCCGGCAGAGACAGAGGAGGGGGAGGGGGAGGGGGACGTGTCCCCTGGCTGGCCTGAGTGACTGACTGACCGCGGCTCCGAGCAACTCGGCCGCACCCCCTCGGGCTCACACCCCACTCCCAAGGCACGGCCGCCGGCCTCAGTCTCCGGGGCGAACCTCTAAATCGGTCAAGTAGCTGAGCATGTCTGGGTCCTGGTCACCTTTCACGGCTGATATCTGGGGGTGATTCAGGATCTGCCTTGGGTCAAGGAGCCTCCAGGTCCAGTGGTCCGGAAAGAGAAGCAGGGGCGACCCGGCCCTTCCCGACGCAGAGCCAGGGACCCGATGCGGCGTGTGCGGAAACAGCAGGCACTGCCTCCCTCCCAACCTCCTCAGCGCGTGCCCCGTCATCACCCGTGCTCTGCGCTGGGGCGTCGCCGGCCTTCGAGGATCAACAGGGCTGAGGCTGACGGGGCCCCGCAGGGCAAGACCAAGAGCCTGCCTGCTCTCCCTTCCTACGTCCCTCTGGCCCGTGCCCGTGGTCGGCTGTGCCAGGAGGCAGTCAGTCACCTCCTTGGCTGTCTGGATGTGCTCGGTCCCCCTCTCACGGCCCTGTTGGCTTGGCTGCTCACCTGAAGCCCGGGGCCCTTGCGGGACCTCCTGTGCCACAAGGGGGCTCTTCCGCTCACTTGCAGCATGGCTGCACACCCAGGGTCCCAAGCAAGAGCCCGGCAGCGTCAGCGAGAGAGGGTCGGAGGACCCGGCGGGAAGGAGGGGAGAGAGGGACACCCAAGTCCCGACGAAGAGACACAGAGGGTGGGCAGGGAGCAGAGAGACAGAGAGACAGGGTGGGGGACATGGAGAGGCTGAGGCAGGAAGGGAGGAACCGTGTCTGTGAGCAGCTGGGCCGGGGGCCTCGGCCTGCCCAGGAGGGCCTGGGGAGGCCGAGTGCGTAGCACCCGCTGCACCGTGTCCCGGGTCCTGGGGTCCGCTGAAGCCTGGCAGCCTGCTGACTGACTCTCAGTGGGTGCAAGCGCACACAACCCTGGGTCTGCCGTCAACTCGGGAACGGGAACAATACGGGTTTCGAAGGACAGGGAATGAAGTGGGCAGCCTCTCCATCTGCCCCAGGTACCCCCCAAACCCTTTCCTTCCGACATCTGCTCTGAGACAAGTGTGACTGGGCTTCGCTAGGAATCGAGAGAGTTGACACGGGTTCCGGGACCGCAGAGGCGTGTTGGGGTGCTGCGGCCCCAAAGCACTGGCCCGCGGCTTCTGCTCAGGGAGGACAGCACAGGTCTCAGCCCTTGCCTTTCCCCCACAACGCCCACACCCCCCCCCACCCCCGCCCCCACCCACCTGGCCGGGGACCACCCGCTGCTGGACCCTGGCCCGCTATGCTGCGCAGTACAAGGCTGGGGCCACTGCTGGGGGGTGGGCCCACTGCTGGGGGTGTCCCTACGGCTGGAGGTGGGTGGGGCCCATGGTTGCCGGAGCCGGGCCCATCCCCGCAGCTCTCCTGCCCCTGGCTGTGGCCCTGCTCCCTGCCGCCCTGCTCCCACTCTCCTCCACAGCTGCCAAAACCCAGCCAGCAGGAGGAAGGATACGGCGTGTGCCCAGAAGCCAGGGATGGCCTGGATGATGGCCCTTCTTCGCGCCAGGTGACAGCTCCGCTTCTGATGCACCCTGCGCTTCAGCCGCATGTAGGCCCTGGTGGCTTGGGCGTCCACGGAGCGGAGCGCTTCCTGAACCACCTCCAGCGCGGCCAGTGGGGCGCCGGCTGTGTCGGCCCGCGGCACCGGCTCCGCCTGCGGCAGCTCCTTGGGCTCCTCGACCGGCGGTGCTGGCGCCACCTCCTCGTCTTCCACCGCCAGCACCTCGTCTTCCACCGCCTCCACCTCCACCACCGCCATGACGTCCTCCACCAGCAGCACCAACTCCTCCCCCGCGCCGGCCTCCTCTGTGCCCTGCTGGGCCTCAGCTTCCCGCACAGCCTCTGCCACCACCCCCGCAGCCTCTGGGGCCAGAAGCGCCCCCGCGTGCCCGCAGGAGCCGGTCTCCCTGAGGGCCGCCGCCTCCTCACCGCCCCCGTCTGGGACCAAGGTGCTCCCGGATTCTGGGGCAGCCCCGCCTTCCGCGGACCTCGACTCACTCTCCATGTGGCCGCGGCCCTGAGCCCAGGCAGCTGCGGAGGGAAGGCAATGGAGGCGGGGCCGGCAGGTGCAGCTCCCGCGCCCGGGAAGGGCGGTGGGCAGCAGCCGCCTATCAGAGTGCGCCGGCCTGAAGCCCGCGTGCGCAAAGCGCCCGGCGTGGCGGTGGGGGGCGGGGGCCGCCGGCGCCGGCGCAGGGGCGGGCGTGGGGGGGGCCTGGGCGGCCACGCCTGCGGCCTGGGCTGGATGGAGACTCTGAGCCCCGCGCAGAACGCTGGGAGCTCCGGGTCCAACCAGTGATAGGCCAGGGGGCGTGGCCACCACCAGCCTTTCCCTTGCGCGCGCAAGAGCCAGCCAGGGAGCCCGCCAGTGGCCGTCCTCCACTGTGGCCTGCGCGCCTCGCGACCCCAAACGTTTTCTTCAGAGACACCGCTCAGGCCTTTCCCGCGAGTGCCCTGGCATCACAGACCCACGGTCCCTTTCTCACCCGTCCACCTGGGACCCCCTCGGCTGGCACCAGGAATTGAAACCCAGCGGCTGAATCCAGTGCCTGCGCGCCGCCCGAAAGCCTCCCGCGCACCTCTTAGCGCAAGTGGGGGAAAGCCCTGGGGTCAGCGGCTGGTGCTCCAAGGGCGGCCGCGTCGCTGTCACCTGGATTTCCCCTTGACCTGCCCGGGGGTGGGGGGGTGGGGGGGAAGCCGGGGCGCCCCCAAGGGGCTGGGCGCAGGGACCATCGGCCTCCCGACCCCAACCCCCGCCGCCCCACCCCTGCCCCAGCTGTCCTTAAGAGAAGGAAACTGCACACCGAGTACTTCCCCTGAAATTTCTTCGCAAGGGGGCCCAGGTGCCTGGCCACCAGGGTGCGTACAGAGCTGCTAGGCCGGCCCCAGTGAGCTCCGGGACTGGGCCCCGGCGGCATGCCAAGGGGCCAGACGCTTAGTCCAAAGAGAAACTGCCTCTTTCTCGGACCCAGCCACGGGTAAAACGCGCGCCCCGGCTACTTTGCTCTGCGCGACCCCTTTCCGTTTTCTGTCTGGCTCTCTTTTGCTCCTTGCGTCCTCTTCCGACGCCTGACTTTGATGCGGGGGCTCTCTCAGTCTTCCTTCCCACTCTGCTCCAACTTCTCCCTTAGTGTGTGTCCGTGGCTGAGTGGAGTGCCAGCCGGGGAGGGGATGGCCAAGTGAGCCTTGACGGCACATGTGCCCTTTCTCTGGTACTCACCAGGTCCTTGCCCTCCTGTGGGGTCGCTCCAGGGTGTGTGTGGGGGGGTGGGGAGGGGGTCAGCGGGCGGATAGGACGGGTGCCCCCGGAGGTGTGAGGAAGTCCCCGTGGGGGACGGCAAGGCTGCCAGCGTTGTCGCGGTTGCATCGTGGGAGGGCCTCATTGAAAAGGAATGGTGGGTTTGTCCTGGGGGAGTTTGAGCGGAAAGAAGCAGGAGGAGCTGCCTCGAGGTTACGGGCAGGGTGTTTGGTGGGCCCAAGTGTCTCTCTCGCAAACTCGCCCTGTCAGCGCACAGAGGGGCGCCTGCAGGGAGAAAGAGGCCTGTCCGTCCGAGGGGAGAAGGCAAATTTCCCGAGCCGGCCCCTGAAACAGTGCAGACGTTGGAGTTACTGGTGCAATGAATCCAAACTGACCTAGCACATGCAACCGTACCCAGAACACTCGCGGAGGGCCCTGTGGCAATACTGCACTACAAACAGCACAGCCTTGGAGATGGGGGAAGGCTGGGGTGGTGACAGGGAGAGGGGGGACGTGGGGAGACTAGGAGGAGACGCAGAGAAGCCCAGAAGGAGAAGCAGCAGCGAGGGGGAGCGAGGGGGAACGGGAAGGACGGGGAGAGGGGAGGAGAGGGACCGGGGCGGGAGGGACAGGCGCGGGCAGGGTTGGGGAGGCAGACTCGGGGACGGAGCGAGGAAGGGCGGAGGCCGGGCGGGAGGGACTGGTCGGCCCCCAGCTCAGTTCATACACTGCAAGGCCTCCAGGCCCAAAGGACACATTGCCTACGCGCAAGGGACCACCCCCGTGTGGGGAAGCCAAAGGTGGGCTGAGCACAGCTCCATCCCGTGGTGTCAACGAGGTCCGCAGTCATGTTTCCCGAAAGCATGGATCAGACAGCCGATGAGGAAGTCCGGGAGGAAGAGAGGGTGGAAACAGGCAGGCAGGGCGTACCCAGAACCCAGGCACTGCCATCGTGGACGCCAGGCGGCCCCGGTCAGTAAGGAGGCTGGCTTCACGGCCCTGGAGGAAGATGTGGGCGACAGCAGCACGGGCGGCCTTTTAAAAAGCTGGCCACGTCTACGCTGCGTGCAGGTGACTGGCCTTTGAGTCCCAAAGCCACAGAGCATTTGCAAGTGGGAGGAGTGAGGCAGATGAGTGACCTCATGACCGAGGCCGGGCCACTGAGATCCCTACCCCTCGCTGACCGGCAGTAGGTGCGGGGCTCTTCCCCTGTTCCCAAGGATGCGTCAGCGCATCCCTTACGGCCCTGGCAGCCAAGGACTCCTCGGGGCTCCCCTAGATTACTGAGGCAGCCCCATCCTCCTCTGACTCCAAGTTGAAAACCACGGGGTCCAGTTCACGGGCAGATTGTCTCAGCGATAGAAATGCATCCAAACACAAGTCGGGCCAACAGCCTGGCGCCTGTGGCAGGGCAGAGGCTCACCAGGGCCAAAGGCCATTATGCAGGCCCAGCTGTGCCTCTGTGGGCTCGGGCAGGGATGCGAGATCAGAGACGTGACGGCCCAGGCAGACCCAGACCAAGACACGCCACGCCACGCCACGCTCAGGAAGCACGACAGACACGGGCAAAGAGGGACGCGCACGATCCTCCCTGGGCCGAGACAAGCAGACGCGTACAGGAACAAGACAAGTCCGGAGCCGCCGGGGACAGAAGCACATGCTCCAGAGCCTTAGCGCCCGTGGTCTTGGCCATGCCGCTTCGAGGAAGGAAGCGGCCGGGACACACCCCCACCCGCCGCCCCCCGCTCCCCCCCCCCGCCCCCCCGCCCCAGAGAGTGCCGGGCAGCGGGGCAGAGTTGACTGTGCGAGAGCACCAGTCTCCCCGGAGGGCTGCCGTGTTCCCATGCAGATTTCGGGGGATTTGTCAGCTCTTTGAAGGACCTTGAGAGTGAGGCCCCTGTGGATTCGCTGTGAAGGTGTTGCCAGCCAGGGATTTGATCGTGCCCTGTCCACCACGTCCGTGGGACTGATGGGCTGGTATCGGGAGACTCTCTGCCTCAGCCTGGGACAGGGCCCGATGATTCATGGTGAGTGGCTTTGATTCAGCTTCTGAGGCAAAAGTCAGCCCTGCAGAGCCTGCGAGACAGGATACCCCGGGGCTCCAGTCTAGGTGGTAAACCGGGAGGCTAGGGCGGTTTTGTCCTTAGCCGTCCTGGCTCTCTGTGTTAGGGGTGGGGACCCTGGCCCTGACTCCCTCACGCTGCATGCACTGCTAACGTGTGGGGCTCCCTGACGTCGGGCAGGATCCGCCCTCCACGGCCTCACCCTTCTCTCCCGGCACGGCCAGGCCGGGAGAGGGGCCAGGCCAGGCTTCCACGTCAGCCCAGTGCCCAGAGCCCAGGTGGCAGATGCTTGGCAGTGGGCGACCCTGTGCCCTCCTCTCGCCTAGGCCTCACCTCCTTGGCAACAGCCTACCCAGCGCCGCAGGCGTAGAGGAATACGCTGCGGTCCCTGAAATGGCCCAGCCTGAGGACCCCTTAAGACCATGCTCTCCACGGGAGCTGTCCCGCTCCCGCGGCTCAGTGAAGTACCAGCACGTATGGCACCTGCAGCTGCCGAGCACAAGCAGGGCCTGGTGGCAGCAATGCGGGAGCGAGCCAAGGATACTCGGGCATTTCCAGACCAAGATGCCCAGAAGATCGGCCTCCCCAACGCCGCTAGAGCGGCGAGCCTGCCCTGCTGGAGTCTCGGGCACCTCCACCCGCCCCGCAAGGGGCAGGGCTGGGCCATACAGATCATCCACTCCACAGCCGGACACGGAACAGGCGTTTCACACTGCACGGTGCAAGCAAGGGACAGGAAGCATCCGTGAAGTTTGGCCGCCAATCCCGCCTTTTGGAAGGAGCCGCTGCCGCAGGAAAGGTTCTCCTACCAAATGTTGGGAGGAGGGGTGGGCCTGCTGAAGGGCAGAAAGGATCCTCTGGAACCTCACCCTCGCGGCTGCTGCCCTTGGAGCCACTCTAGCTGGGGAAACGGAGCGCCTGCCTGCTGCGCAGACGCTCACCTCTCCCCCACTGTCCTGGCCGCAGACTGGAACCTCTGCGGGCGTCCCTAGGCAGAGGCGTCTCAGCCGAGTAGACACCCGCTCGGGGGCGGAGTGACCCAGGGCCTCACGTCACCACCTCCCAGCTGAGGCTCGTAGCAGGTACTCTGCACGCCGTAGGTCTATCCACGGGCCTACGCACAAAAGGCTGAAGCTCCGAAGAGGCACGGCGCCCAACACGGTCAAAGCAGCCTGCGCGCGCTCAGCCCTTCGGCAGGGGTTCATGCTCCCTGGGGTGTTGGTGAGGACGAGGTGTGCCTTTGAGGGCATTTCCCTTTGGGGGGCATAGAGGGCAGAGGGTAGAGCGTCAGCGGGTAGGGGGCCTTGGGCGCTTGCCTGCAGACCGTGGAGAAGGGGGCATGTGAGCCTCAGGGTCCGCGTGGGACGGACCGCACACGGGTGGGTGTCCTGGGTCTGGCTTCAGCAATACCCCGCCCTCTCCTCTGTTGCCCATCTGGGGGATCCCAAGCCAAGGACCTAGGGAAGCAGGGAACTGGGGATCATGGGGCAGCGTGGGTTGCTCCGTATGAGGGTGCCTCTGGACACGTGAGTGTGTGGCGGGTGTGTGCCTGGCAGGGGGAGTGTGTGCCTGTCAGGACGTGAGAGTGACCGAATCACGGTGTGTGTGTGTGTGTGTGTGTGTGTGTGTGTTTGGGCGTGGGGGGGTCGCCTGGTTTTGCGGCCGAGTGTATGTGTCAGTGCATGTGAGTGGCTACAGAGTCCGTGGCAGGGGGTGGGGTGCTTCACCCGATGGTGTGGCTCTGTGTGCGTGTGTATGCGCGCGCTTGTGCTGCGAGCGCACCTTTCCCGGCACTTTATACTCCCTCCAGCCTCCTGGGCCAGAAGGAGAGTGTCGTCGTTCCTACGTTCGCCCCTCCGCCGTCCCCACTCCAACAGTCCCCCCTCGGGGCCCGGTCCCCACTCCGTCACATTGGTTCGGAGGTGCAGAGGGTGACTGTGTCAGCAAGAGCCCGGCCCCTTGCTAGACCAGTAGCGAGCACGGGCTCTGGGGTTCGACGGACTAATGAATCTGCAGTCCCACCGTGCTGTGTGCAGTGGATGTGTCTGAGGACATCCACGGGGAGCACTCCGCAGAACTGTCCCCGCCATCCACCGAACCTGGACACGGGGCGTCTTTGGCCCTGGCTCGTCCTTCCCCCCTCTCCTTGACCTCTGTCATTACCGCAGGGAAGACAGCAGCCCCGTTAGCCGGCCTTTCGCTCATCTCCTCTCCCTGCCCAGCACCACCATCCCCAGGGGAAGGACCTCCGCCCGCTGGGATGCCGTCCCAGAGCTTGTGTGACTCGGCCCTCTGGGCCAGCATACGGGCCCATCCCCTCCTCGGCATGGGGATTCCCAGGCAGAATCGTAAGCACCGACCTCATGAGCCCATGAGCTCAGGCACCCCACCTGCCCCTTGCCGCGAAGAAGAGCTCGCACGCACGTACCCACGGTAACGCCCAGGACCACGGGTGACATCGGCCTTCGACATTTCACTGTTTTTCCCTGGGGGCCTCCATCGGACCCGTGTTTCGCCCCGGCACCAGACTTCAGGTTTTCCCTGCGACGAGGACCCAGGCTGATCACGTCGCTGCCCGTGAAGCTTCTCCTGCCTCTGCTCAACGGCGATGCTCCCGCATATGCATCTCAGCAGCCTGAACCTCCGTGGGTGGGACAGATACGCAGACACAGACACACGGTCACTGGGCACACATCAGGTGGCTACGCATTCCCACACACGCTCTCCGAAACAAAGGCATGGACATGGCCCAAGTGTACACTCGTGCACACACACACGCAGCAGAGGCAAACTCCGGGCACCCAGAGGTGCATGAGTCCACACACAATCACACTCACATGCTATTCTAACCACGGACAGACGCGAGACACCGACGTCCTCCTGCAAATCAGGCACATGCTACACCCACCCACACCTGATCTCTGAATCAAAGGCATGGAGATGGCAAATGGGCACACACGCACGCACGCACACAGAGGCTGACACCCTGGCGTGAATGGGGCCACACAGATCCACACACTATTCTTCTAAACACAGAGGAACTGCAACACACACGTGTCCGTGCCAACACATGCACGTGCCACACCCACGCCCACGTCACCTCAGTTCCAATGGCATGGAGATCTCACACACACACGGCGCACACGCGTACATGCAAACACACCCCAGCACGCTCCATTCACACACACAGACACACACAGACACTCGTGCTCATGCAAACCCCCCGAATACACTAAAGACACACGTGTCTCTATTGAACTCCGGCCTGTACACCAGCCCCTGAATGGAGACACACTGGTGCTCTTGTCAACACACTCACACGCACCACAGCACTCCCACAAGATGTCTGGCACAGGCATACACGTGTGGTCCCACGCCAAATAAAGATCCACACGTGTGACCAGGGTGACTCAGGTGACTCATACTCACACACACGACAGACCATATGCACGGCCTCTGGCCGACCGGCAGACACAACTGACCCCAACACACCTGAGCATGCACACTCACACACACACACACGTGCCCCGAAGGAGAGGGAAGAATGTAAGCAAAAGCCTGGTTCTGCATCCTAGGAAAAACACGCGTACACAGACACACACACACACACACACACACACACACACCCTCATGCGAACCCACTGTACACACTACATACACACTCGTGCAGTTGGACCTGGGGTATGCACACCGTTCCTTCCATGCAGCCCCATAAGTGCTCGCAAAAACACGCACGGAACACACCCAATTCACACAGGGTCCGGCACAGGCAAACACAGGTGGCCTCACCATCAACACCGTACACGTGTGTGCCCCCAAACACTAACACACATACCCGACCACATCCACGGCCTCGAGCCCACAGGCATACACAACGGACCGTGACCCATCTGAGCACGCACACACTCACACACACACGCACACAAGCCCTGCACGGGCACCCCTGCACACATCCTAGCTCTGTCACAGAGTCATGCACCCTCAGCCCCGCAACTGGACACGGAAGTGCACATGGAAACATGCACCCACAACACTCACGGCAGCGCTCCAGCACAACGGTGCACAAAGAAGGCCCCGGAGACACACAGACAGACAGACAGACACACACACACGCACGCACACGCACACACACACAGAGTCTCCAACACAGAGGCATGCAGGGGTGGCGACACCTACAGCACAGATACACACAGAACACCACAGTAAGCCCTGGGCCGGCAAGCCCACCACACCCAACAGCAATCTGTGGGCACACAAGGATATGCACACTACACCCTCACATGCAAGGTCTCTGGCCCACAGCCATACAGGTGTAGCCCTGCAGGGTCACACACCCAGCGGTGCCTGAAAATGCGTGCACACAACATACCCACGACTCACCTCACGCTGGCCTGCGGAATTCTGCGTGCACGCCTGCGCACGTGCGCACGCGCCTGGGTGCTTCGAAGCACAGGCATACGCAACAAACACACGGTCTCTGCTCCCGGGCATGACAGCCGGCCACACCAAGACACAGTCCTGCTCATGTAAACACACACCCAAGAAACAGACACCTACACACACGGCGTCCAGCACACACACGTGCACGCTCCCCACAAACCCTCACATGCGTGCACTGAAGCCTACACACCCACGAGGCACGCACACGTGGCCACACTCAGAGGCACAAGTGTGCCCATGCCGACATGCACACGCAGCACACGAGAACACAGACGACCCCGATGTGCATGCAGCCACACGAGGCCTTGCCGCACACTCTCCCATGGGTGTGCAAACACACAGACACAAAAGCACACACTGTCTCCGGAATGCAGGCATACACACTTGCCACACACGCGCACACGAAACGCACACACGCAGCACCGAAGCACACATGCTGTCCTGCACACAGGGGAGCCAAAGAGGACGCACAAGTCCACACACGCAAGTGCGGGATCATACACACACACGGCCCGCCGCTCCGAGGAATGCTCAGGCGGCCACACGTGCTTGCACACGCACACACACACACACACACACACACACACGCACGCGGACCCGCCCACCGCTGCTCCCTCACACACAGCACACCCACGATGTCACACAGCCCATGGCATGGAGCGCCCCTGCGTTCCCTCACACATCCGTGGGAAGTCCCCCGCGGTGGGTGGTGGTACCTGCCGGGGTGGGGGGGGGGTGAGGTCCCCAGGGATCGCGAGTGACCGCCTCCTGCTTGGTCCTCCCGGGACCCTTGGTTTTGGCGCGGGACGTGACGTGACCAGAAGCATGCATGACGTCGCATCTCAGCAATGCAGGGCACACTTCCAGGAGCAGAGCAACTTGGGAAAGCTCTCCAAGCGATGGGAATAGGATGGCACTTAGAGCGTTGGGGCCACGAGGGCCCCTCTTGGGAGGACCTTGCCCCTCCTGTGTGCCCTGCTCTGAAGAACAAGACTTCACCGAGAGAGCTCTGCCTCTTCCCATCCTCTGCCAGGTCCCGCCTAGGGAGGGGGGGTTTCTCTCCGCACGCCAAGCCCTGCCGGGCCCTGCCCCCATGCTCTACATCACCCCCACCCATGGGATCCAACAGGATCGGGGCTGGAGGATCCCAAGAGGCTGATTTCCTCGTGGCCACCTCCTGTGCCCCCGATACCAACCGACACATGGGCACAAAGTGCTCTGGAACTTGTTTATGGCCCTTCCCCCTGTCCCTGCAGCTATGGGCAGGATGCTCTCTAGAGCTGCCCTGCTGAACCTTTTCCCGGTCTCTATCGCGTGCAGGCAGAGCACCCCGTAGGCGCCATGTCTCTCAACGGGGGAGGCCTCATCAAATACTTCTGGGTGGTCAAACGGGGATGCTCTGTGGTGTCCACGTCCACCCATCTGCCATGCTCCGACACATAGACACACGCATCTCTCTCACACTAACACACACGGAGAAACAGGAGAAACCACACAAAAGTCTTAGCCCTTTGTGAAAATGGATGATGCCACTGATTGCCAAGGTGACGTTGAGAGCAGGCCTTGTCCTTGGGAGACGCCTGTTCCTCCTCCGCGAGGGCGCCACGACCTTCCTGCAGACGGCCTAGGACCTTTTCCGAGGACGTCCGTATGGCTGTGGGAGGACAGGCGGTGCTCAGGAACGTGGAGGGCAGTCAGGGAACCGTGGCCCAAGAGTGGGATGGGACAAGGAGCCCGACTCCCAAAAACAGGCAGGCCATCCCCAACGGAATGCGTGGCAGCAGGACCGAGCGAGGGGCCGCCAGCCGTGGGAGACAGTTCAGGAAAGTGGGGTGGAGAAGCCCTGCTTCGCCCGATGGACCAGGGATTTCCCGGCGGACGGCCTAGGGGGCGTGAAGCTGCCGGACTAGACACATCCTCCGCCCCGTGTGGGTGCTCTGAGTTCCCGCGGGCTCACTTCCCACCCTGCCACCTGCTCCGTGGGCCCAGGCTCCTCCGAGCCTCCAGTTTCTCCGCCACTCAACTGACTGTCCCCGGCACCCTCCACACACAGTTCAGGACCCAGCCCTCCGGGCTCCTCACCGACAGGCCCTCCGCTCCGCTCCGCTCATCCCCACAGGCTGCCTTCCTGCCTCGGGTAGTACTGCAAGGGATTGGGCCACAGGTCCTCGACGATGACCTGGTAGGGGACAAAAGGCCAGTTGAGCACGGGGCCCCCGGCCCGTTCCCCAGCAGCCGGGACTCCAGCATCACCGTTGCTGACCCAGGCTGCAGGGGCCTCACCTCGGCGATCCTGTCGGACCCCGGGCAGCGGGGGTCACACAACCAGTTGAAGAAGTTCAGGCTGCTGGTGTCTCGCCTGCGGCTGGCAGCTCCACGTTCATAATCCCAGAACCACTGGACTGGAGTGCACCGAGTGGCCCTATATCCTGCAGGGCGAGGAAACTTAAGGGAGGCTCTCCATGGCCTAGGACCCACGCCCGCTCTCGCCTCTCAACCTACAAGCTCTCCCGCTCCGGTGCCAAACCCCTCGCCCGCCGCGAGTCCCCCGTCCTCCTCCCTTCCCGCTCCCGGGCCCGCGTGCCCGGCGGCCCTCCGCCAGCTCCCCCGAAGCTCAAGCCCACTCCTACCGGCAATGCTAAGGTGATACTCCTTAACGATCACATCGTTCCGGAAGTAGGGGTTGCTCCCAAAGTAAAACATCAACCTGCAGCGGTACTTGGGACGACCCAGTTCCTCCACCTGCCCCGGCAGAGACAGAGGAGGGGGAGGGGGAGGGGGACGTGTCCCCTGGCTGGCCTGAGTGACTGACTGACCGCGGCTCCGAGCAACTCGGCCGCACCCCCTCGGGCTCACACCCCACTCCCAAGGCACGGCCGCCGGCCTCAGTCTCCGGGGCGAACCTCTAAATCGGTCAAGTAGCTGAGCATGTCTGGGTCCTGGTCACCTTTCACGGCTGATATCTGGGGGTGATTCAGGATCTGCCTTGGGTCAAGGAGCCTCCAGGTCCAGTGGTCCGGAAAGAGAAGCAGGGGCGACCCGGCCCTTCCCGACGCAGAGCCAGGGACCCGATGCGGCGTGTGCGGAAACAGCAGGCACTGCCTCCCTCCCAACCTCCTCAGCGCGTGCCCCGTCATCACCCGTGCTCTGCGCTGGGGCGTCGCCGGCCTTCGAGGATCAACAGGGCTGAGGCTGACGGGGCCCCGCAGGGCAAGACCAAGAGCCTGCCTGCTCTCCCTTCCTACGTCCCTCTGGCCCGTGCCCGTGGTCGGCTGTGCCAGGAGGCAGTCAGTCACCTCCTTGGCTGTCTGGATGTGCTCGGTCCCCCTCTCACGGCCCTGTTGGCTTGGCTGCTCACCTGAAGCCCGGGGCCCTTGCGGGACCTCCTGTGCCACAAGGGGGCTCTTCCGCTCACTTGCAGCATGGCTGCACACCCAGGGTCCCAAGCAAGAGCCCGGCAGCGTCAGCGAGAGAGGGTCGGAGGACCCGGCGGGAAGGAGGGGAGAGAGGGACACCCAAGTCCCGACGAAGAGACACAGAGGGTGGGCAGGGAGCAGAGAGACAGAGAGACAGGGTGGGGGACATGGAGAGGCTGAGGCAGGAAGGGAGGAACCGTGTCTGTGAGCAGCTGGGCCGGGGGCCTCGGCCTGCCCAGGAGGGCCTGGGGAGGCCGAGTGCGTAGCACCCGCTGCACCGTGTCCCGGGTCCTGGGGTCCGCTGAAGCCTGGCAGCCTGCTGACTGACTCTCAGTGGGTGCAAGCGCACACAACCCTGGGTCTGCCGTCAACTCGGGAACGGGAACAATACGGGTTTCGAAGGACAGGGAATGAAGTGGGCAGCCTCTCCATCTGCCCCAGGTACCCCCCAAACCCTTTCCTTCCGACATCTGCTCTGAGACAAGTGTGACTGGGCTTCGCTAGGAATCGAGAGAGTTGACACGGGTTCCGGGACCGCAGAGGCGTGTTGGGGTGCTGCGGCCCCAAAGCACTGGCCCGCGGCTTCTGCTCAGGGAGGACAGCACAGGTCTCAGCCCTTGCCTTTCCCCCACAACGCCCACACCCCCCCCCCACCCCCGCCCCCACCCACCTGGCCGGGGACCACCCGCTGCTGGACCCTGGCCCGCTATGCTGCGCAGTACAAGGCTGGGGCCACTGCTGGGGGGTGGGCCCACTGCTGGGGGTGTCCCTACGGCTGGAGGTGGGTGGGGCCCATGGTTGCCGGAGCCGGGCCCATCCCCGCAGCTCTCCTGCCCCTGGCTGTGGCCCTGCTCCCTGCCGCCCTGCTCCCACTCTCCTCCACAGCTGCCAAAACCCAGCCAGCAGGAGGAAGGATACGGCGTGTGCCCAGAAGCCAGGGATGGCCTGGATGATGGCCCTTCTTCGCGCCAGGTGACAGCTCCGCTTCTGATGCACCCTGCGCTTCAGCCGCATGTAGGCCCTGGTGGCTTGGGCGTCCACGGAGCGGAGCGCTTCCTGAACCACCTCCAGCGCGGCCAGTGGGGCGCCGGCTGTGTCGGCCCGCGGCACCGGCTCCGCCTGCGGCAGCTCCTTGGGCTCCTCGACCGGCGGTGCTGGCGCCACCTCCTCGTCTTCCACCGCCAGCACCTCGTCTTCCACCGCCACCACCTCCACCACCGCCATGACGTCCTCCACCAGCAGCACCAACTCCTCCCCCGCGCCGGCCTCCTCTGTGCCCTGCTGGGCCTCAGCTTCCCGCACAGCCTCTGCCACCACCCCCGCAGCCTCTGGGGCCAGAAGCGCCCCCGCGTGCCCGCAGGAGCCGGTCTCCCTGAGGGCCGCCGCCTCCTCACCGCCCCCGTCTGGGACCAAGGTGCTCCCGGATTCTGGGGCAGCCCCGCCTTCCGCGGACCTCGACTCACTCTCCATGTGGCCGCGGCCCTGAGCCCAGGCAGCTGCGGAGGGAAGGCAATGGAGGCGGGGCCGGCAGGTGCAGCTCCCGCGCCCGGGAAGGGCGGTGGGCAGCAGCCGCCTATCAGAGTGCGCCGGCCTGAAGCCCGCGTGCGCAAAGCGCCCGGCGTGGCGGTGGGGGGCGGGGGCCGCCGGCGCCGGCGCAGGGGCGGGCGTGGGGGGGCCTGGGCGGCCACGCCTGCGGCCTGGGCTGGATGGAGACTCTGAGCCCCGCGCAGAACGCTGGGAGCTCCGGGTCCAACCAGTGATAGGCCAGGGGGCGTGGCCACCACCAGCCTTTCCCTTGCGCGCGCAAGAGCCAGCCAGGGAGCCCGCCAGTGGCCGTCCTCCACTGTGGCCTGCGCGCCTCGCGACCCCAAACGTTTTCTTCAGAGACACCGCTCAGGCCTTTCCCGCGAGTGCCCTGGCATCACAGACCCACGGTCCCTTTCTCACCCGTCCGCCTGGGACCCCCCTCGGCTGGCACCAGGAATTGAAACCCAGCGGCTGAATCCAGTGCCTGCGCGCCGCCCGAAAGCCTCCCGCGCACCTCTTAGCGCAAGTGGGGGAAAGCCCTGGGGTCAGCGGCTGGTGCTCCAAGGGCGGCCGCGTCGCTGTCACCTGGATTTCCCCTTGACCTGCCCGGGGGGTGGGGGGGTGGGGGGGAAGCCGGGGCGCCCCCAAGGGGCTGGGCGCAGGGACCATCGGCCTCCCGACCCCAACCCCCGCCGCCCCACCCCTGCCCCAGCTGTCCTTAAGAGAAGGAAACTGCACACCGAGTACTTCCCCTGAAATTTCTTCGCAAGGGGGCCCAGGTGCCTGGCCACCAGGGTGCGTACAGAGCTGCTAGGCCGGCCCCAGTGAGCTCCGGGACTGGGCCCCGGCGGCATGCCAAGGGGCCAGACGCTTAGTCCAAAGAGAAACTGCCTCTTTCTCGGACCCAGCCACGGGTAAAACGCGCGCCCCGGCTACTTTGCTCTGCGCGACCCCTTTCCGTTTTCTGTCTGGCTCTCTTTTGCTCCTTGCGTCCTCTTCCGACGCCTGACTTTGATGCGGGGGCTCTCTGAGTCTTCCTTCCCACTCTGCTCCAACTTCTCCCTTAGTGTGTGTCCGTGGCTGAGTGGAGTGCCAGCCGGGGAGGGGATGGCCAAGTGAGCCTTGACGGCACATGTGCCCTTTCTCTGGTACTCACCAGGTCCTTGCCCTCCTGTGGGGTCGCTCCAGGGTGTGTGTGGGGGGGTGGGGAGGGGGTCAGCGGGCGGATAGGACGGGTGCCCCCGGAGGTGTGAGGAAGTCCCCGTGGGGGACGGCAAGGCTGCCAGCGTTGTCGCGGTTGCATCGTGGGAGGGCCTCATTGAAAAGGAATGGTGGGTTTGTCCTGGGGGAGTTTGAGCGGAAAGAAGCAGGAGGAGCTGCCTCGAGGTTACGGGCAGGGTGTTTGGTGGGCCCAAGTGTCTCTCTCGCAAACTCGCCCTGTCAGCGCACAGAGGGGCGCCTGCAGGGAGAAAGAGGCCTGTCCGTCCGAGGGGAGAAGGCAAATTTCCCGAGCCGGCCCCTGAAACAGTGCAGACGTTGGAGTTACTGGTGCAATGAATCCAAACTGACCTAGCACATGCAACCGTACCCAGAACACTCGCGGAGGGCCCTGTGGCAATACTGCACTACAAACAGCACAGCCTTGGAGATGGGGGAAGGCTGGGGTGGTGACAGGGAGAGGGGGGACGTGGGGAGACTAGGAGGAGACGCAGAGAAGCCCAGAAGGAGAAGCAGCAGCGAGGGGGAGCGAGGGGGAACGGGAAGGACGGGGAGAGGGGAGGAGAGGGACCGGGGCGGGAGGGACAGGCGCGGGCAGGGTTGGGGAGGCAGACTCGGGGACGGAGCGAGGAAGGGCGGAGGCCGGGCGGGAGGGACTGGTCGGCCCCCAGCTCAGTTCATACACTGCAAGGCCTCCAGGCCCAAAGGACACATTGCCTACGCGCAAGGGACCACCCCCGTGTGGGGAAGCCAAAGGTGGGCTGAGCACAGCTCCATCCCGTGGTGTCAACGAGGTCCGCAGTCATGTTTCCCGAAAGCATGGATCAGACAGCCGATGAGGAAGTCCGGGAGGAAGAGAGGGTGGAAACAGGCAGGCAGGGCGTACCCAGAACCCAGGCACTGCCATCGTGGACGCCAGGCGGCCCCGGTCAGTAAGGAGGCTGGCTTCACGGCCCTGGAGGAAGATGTGGGCGACAGCAGCACGGGCGGCCTTTTAAAAAGCTGGCCACGTCTACGCTGCGTGCAGGTGACTGGCCTTTGAGTCCCAAAGCCACAGAGCATTTGCAAGTGGGAGGAGTGAGGCAGATGAGTGACCTCATGACCGAGGCCGGGCCACTGAGATCCCTACCCCTCGCTGACCGGCAGTAGGTGCGGGGCTCTTCCCCTGTTCCCAAGGATGCGTCAGCGCATCCCTTACGGCCCTGGCAGCCAAGGACTCCTCGGGGCTCCCCTAGATTACTGAGGCAGCCCCATCCTCCTCTGACTCCAAGTTGAAAACCACGGGGTCCAGTTCACGGGCAGATTGTCTCAGCGATAGAAATGCATCCAAACACAAGTCGGGCCAACAGCCTGGCGCCTGTGGCAGGGCAGAGGCTCACCAGGGCCAAAGGCCATTATGCAGGCCCAGCTGTGCCTCTGTGGGCTCGGGCAGGGATGCGAGATCAGAGACGTGACGGCCCAGGCAGACCCAGACCAAGACACGCCACGCCACGCCACGCTCAGGAAGCACGACAGACACGGGCAAAGAGGGACGCGCACGATCCTCCCTGGGCCGAGACAAGCAGACGCGTACAGGAACAAGACAAGTCCGGAGCCGCCGGGGACAGAAGCACATGCTCCAGAGCCTTAGCGCCCGTGGTCTTGGCCATGCCTCGAAGCGGCACCCCCCCCGCCCCACCCCCACCCCCCCGCCCCAGAGAGTGCCGGGCAGCGGGGCAGAGTTGCCTGTGCGAGAGCACCAATCTCCCCGGAGGGCTGCCGTGTTCCCATGCAGATTTCGGGGAATTTGTCAGCTCTTTGAAGGACCTTGAGAGTGAGGCCCCTGTGGATTCGCTGTGAAGGTGTTGCCAGCCAGGGATTTGATCGTGCCCTGTCCACCACGTCCGTGGGACTGATGGGCTGGTATCGGGAGACTCTCTGCCTCAGCCTGGGACAGGGCCCGATGATTCATGGTGAGTGGCTTTGATTCAGCTTCTGAGGCAAAAGTCAGCCCTGCAGAGCCTGCGAGACAGGATACCCCGGGGCTCCAGTCTAGGTGGTAAACCGGGAGGCTAGGGCGGTTTTGTCCTTAGCCGTCCTGGCTCTCTGTGTTAGGGGTGGGGACCCTGGCCCTGACTCCCTCACGCTGCATGCACTGCTAACGTGTGGGGCTCCCTGACGTCGGGCAGGATCCGCCCTCCACGGCCTCACCCTTCTCTCCCGGCACGGCCAGGCCGGGAGAGGGGCCAGGCCAGGCTTCCACGTCAGCCCAGTGCCCAGAGCCCAGGTGGCAGATGCTTGGCAGTGGGCGACCCTGTGCCCTCCTCTCGCCTAGGCCTCACCTCCTTGGCAACAGCCTACCCAGCGCCGCAGGCGTAGAGGAATACGCTGCGGTCCCTGAAATGGCCCAGCCTGAGGACCCCTTAAGACCATGCTCTCCACGGGAGCTGTCCCGCTCCCGCGGCTCAGTGAAGTACCAGCACGTATGGCACCTGCAGCTGCCGAGCACAAGCAGGGCCTGGTGGCAGCAATGCGGGAGCGAGCCAAGGATACTCGGGCATTTCCAGACCAAGATGCCCAGAAGATCGGCCTCCCCAACGCCGCTAGAGCGGCGAGCCTGCCCTGCTGGAGTCTCGGGCACCTCCACCCGCCCCGCAAGGGGCAGGGCTGGGCCATACAGATCATCCACTCCACAGCCGGACACGGAACAGGCGTTTCACACTGCACGGTGCAAGCAAGGGACAGGAAGCATCCGTGAAGTTTGGCCGCCAATCCCGCCTTTTGGAAGGAGCCGCTGCCGCAGGAAAGGTTCTCCTACCAAATGTTGGGAGGAGGGGTGGGCCTGCTGAAGGGCAGAAAGGATCCTCTGGAACCTCACCCTCGCGGCTGCTGCCCTTGGAGCCACTCTAGCTGGGGAAACGGAGCGCCTGCCTGCTGCGCAGACGCTCACCTCTCCCCCACTGTCCTGGCCGCAGACTGGAACCTCTGCGGGCGTCCCTAGGCAGAGGCGTCTCAGCCGAGTAGACACCCGCTCGGGGGCGGAGTGACCCAGGGCCTCACGTCACCACCTCCCAGCTGAGGCTCGTAGCAGGTACTCTGCACGCCGTAGGTCTATCCACGGGCCTACGCACAAAAGGCTGAAGCTCCGAAGAGGCACGGCGCCCAACACGGTCAAAGCAGCCTGCGCGCGCTCAGCCCTTCGGCAGGGGTTCATGCTCCCTGGGGTGTTGGTGAGGACGAGGTGTGCCTTTGAGGGCATTTCCCTTTGGGGGGCATAGAGGGCAGAGGGTAGAGCGTCAGCGGGTAGGGGGCCTTGGGCGCTTGCCTGCAGACCGTGGAGAAGGGGGCATGTGAGCCTCAGGGTCCGCGTGGGACGGACCGCACACGGGTGGGTGTCCTGGGTCTGGCTTCAGCAATACCCCGCCCTCTCCTCTGTTGCCCATCTGGGGGATCCCAAGCCAAGGACCTAGGGAAGCAGGGAA
Organism: Meles meles; assembly: GCF_922984935.1. Taxonomy (NCBI): domain Eukaryota; kingdom Metazoa; phylum Chordata; class Mammalia; order Carnivora; family Mustelidae; genus Meles; species Meles meles. Next base: position 10,173,622 of record NC_060088.1, read on the forward strand.
CTGGGGATCATGGGGCAGCGTGGGTTGCTCCGTATGAGGGTGCCTCTGGACACGTGAGTGTGTGGCGGGTGTGTGCCTGGCAGGGGGAGTGTGTGCCTGTCAGGACGTGAGAGTGACCGAATCACTGTGTGTGTGTGTGTGTGTGTGTGTGTGTGTGTGTGTGTTTGGGCGTGGGGGGGTCGCCTGGTTTTGCGGCCGAGTGTATGTGTCAGTGCATGTGAGTGGCTACAGAGTCCGTGGCAGGGGGTGGGGTGCTTCACCCGATGGTGTGCCTCTGTGTGCGTGTGTATGCGCGCGCTTGTGCTGCGAGCGCACCTTTCCCGGCACTTTATACTCCCTCCAGCCTCCTGGGCCAGAAGGAGAGTGTCGTCGTTCCTACGTTCGCCCCTCCGCCGTCCCCACTCCAACAGTCCCCCCTCGGGGCCCGGTCCCCACTCCGTCACATTGGTTCGGAGGTGCAGAGGGTGACTGTGTCAGCAAGAGCCCGGCCCCTTGCTAGACCAGTAGCGAGCACGGGCTCTGGGGTTCGACGGACTAATGAATCTGCAGTCCCACCGTGCTGTGTGCAGTGGATGTGTCTGAGGACATCCACGGGGAGCACTCCGCAGAACTGTCCCCGCCATCCACCGAACCTGGACACGGGGCGTCTTTGGCCCTGGCTCGTCCTTCCCCCCTCTCCTTGACCTCTGTCATTACCGCAGGGAAGACAGCAGCCCCGTTAGCCGGCCTTTCGCTCATCTCCTCTCCCTGCCCAGCACCACCATCCCCAGGGGAAGGACCTCCGCCCGCTGGGATGCCGTCCCAGAGCTTGTGTGACTCGGCCCTCTGGGCCAGCATACGGGCCCATCCCCTCCTCGGCATGGGGATTCCCAGGCAGAATCGTAAGCACCGACCTCATGAGCCCATGAGCTCAGGCACCCCACCTGCCCCTTGCCGCGAAGAAGAGCACGCACGCACGTACCCACGGTAACGCCCAGGACCACGGGTGACATCGGCCTTCGACATTTCAGTGTTTTTCCCTGGGGGCCTCCATCGGACCCGTGTTTCGCCCCGGCACCAGACTTCAGGTTTTCCCTGCGACGAGGACCCAGGCTGATCACGTCGCTGCCCGTGAAGCTTCTCCTGCCTCTGCTCAACGGCGATGCTCCCGCATATGCATCTCAGCAGCCTGAACCTCCGTGGGTGGGACAGATACGCAGACACAGACACACGGTCACTGGGCACACATCAGGTGGCTACGCATTCCCACACACGCTCTCCGAAACATGGCCCAAGTGTACACTCGTGCACACACACACGCAGCAGAGGCAAACTCCGGGCACCCAGAGGTGCATGAGTCCACACACAATCACACTCACATGCTATTCTAACCACGGACAGACGCGAGACACCGACGTCCTCCTGCAAATCAGGCACATGCTACACCCACCCACACCTGATCTCTGAATCAAAGGCATGGAGATGGCAAATGGGCACACACGCACGCACGCACACAGAGGCTGACACCCTGGCGTGAATGGGGCCACACAGATCCACACACTATTCTTCTAAACACAGAGGAACTGCAACACACACGTGTCCGTGCCAACACATGCACGTGCCACACCCACGCCCACGTCACCTCAGTTCCAATGGCATGGAGATCTCACACACACACGGCGCACACGCGTACATGCAAACACACCCCAGCACGCTCCATTCACACACACAGACACACACAGACACTCGTGCTCATGCAAACCCCCCGAATACACTAAAGACACACGTGTCTCTATTGAACTCCGGCCTGTACACCAGCCCCTGAATGGAGACACACTGGTGCTCTTGTCAACACACTCACACGCGCCACAGCACTCCCACAAGATGTCTGGCACAGGCATACACGTGTGGTCCCACGCCAAATAAAGATCCACACGTGTGACCAGGGTGACTCAGGTGACTCATACTCACACACACGACAGACCATATGCACGGCCTCTGGCCGACCGGCAGACACAACTGACCCCAACACACCTGAGCATGCACACTCACACACACACACACGTGCCCCGAAGGAGAGGGAAGAATGTAAGCAAAAGCCTGGTTCTGCATCCTAGGAAAAACACGCGTACACAGACACACACACACACACACACACACACCCTCATGCGAACCCACTGTACACACTACATACACACTCGTGCAGTTGGACCTGGGGTATGCACACCGTTCCTTCCATGCAGCCCCATAAGTGCTCGCAAAAACACGCACGGAACACACCCAATTCACACAGGGTCCGGCACAGGCAAACACAGGTGGCCTCACCATCAACACCGTACACGTGTGTGCCCCCAAACACTAACACACATACCCGACCACATCCACGGCCTCGAGCCCACAGGCATACACAACGGACCGTGACCCATCTGAGCACGCACACACTCACACACACACGCACACAAGCCCTGCACGGGCACCCCTGCACACATCCTAGCTCTGTCACAGAGTCATGCACCCTCAGCCCCGCAACTGGACACGGAAGTGCACATGGAAACATGCACCCACAACACTCACGGCAGCGCTCCAGCACAACGGTGCACAAAGAAGGCCCCGGAGACACACAGACAGACAGACAGACACACACACACGCACGCACACGCACACACACACAGAGTCTCCAACACAGAGGCATGCAGGGGTGGCGACACCTACAGCACAGATACACACAGAACACCACAGTAAGCCCTGGGCCGGCAAGCCCACCACACCCAACAGCAATCTGTGGGCACACAAGGATATGCACACTACACCCTCACATGCAAGGTCTCTGGCCCACAGCCATACAGGTGTAGCCCTGCAGGGTCACACACCCAGCGGTGCCTGAAAATGCGTGCACACAACATACCCACGACTCACCTCACGCTGGCCTGCGGAATTCTGCGTGCACGCGTGCGCACGTGCGCACGTGCCTGGGTGCTTCGAAGCACAGGCATACGCAACAAACACACGGTCTCTGCTCCCGGGCATGACAGCCGGCCACACCAAGACACAGTCCTGCTCATGTAAACACACACCCAAGAAACAGACACCTACACACACGGCGTCCAGCACACACACGTGCACGCTCCCCACAAACCCTCACATGCGTGCACTGAAGCCTACACACCCACGAGGCACGCACACGTGGCCACACTCAGAGGCACAAGTGTGCCCATGCCGACATGCACACGCAGCACACGAGAACACAGACGACCCCGATGTGCATGCAGCCACACGAGGCCTTGCCGCACACTCTCCCATGGGTGTGCAAACACACAGACACAAAAGCACACACTGTCTCCGGAATGCAGGCATACACACTTGCCACACACGCGCACACGAAACGCACACACGCAGCACCGAAGCACACATGCTGTCCTGCACACAGGGGAGCCAAAGAGGACGCACAAGTCCACACACGCAAGTGCGGGATCATACACACACACGGCCCGCCGCTCCGAGGAATGCTCAGGCGGCCACACGTGCTTGCACACGCACACACACACACACACATACACGCACGCGGACCCGCCCACCGCTGCTCCCTCACACACAGCACACCCACGATGTCACACAGCCCATGGCATGGAGCGCCCCTGCGTTCCCTCACACATCCGTGGGAAGTCCCCCGCGGTGGGTGGTGGTACCTGCCGGGGTGGGGGGGGGTGAGGTCCCCAGGGATCGCGAGTGACCGCCTCCTGCTTGGTCCTCCCGGGACCCTTGGTTTTGGCGCGGGACGTGACGTGACCAGAAGCATGCATGACGTCGCATCTCAGCAATGCAGGGCACACTTCCAGGAGCAGAGCAACTTGGGAAAGCTCTCCAAGCGATGGGAATAGGATGGCACTTAAGCGTTGGGGCCACGAGGGCCCCTCTTGGGAGGACCTTGCCCCTCCTGTGTGCCCTGCTCTGAAGAACAAGACTTCACCGAGAGAGCTCTGCCTCTTCCCATCCTCTGCCAGGTCCCGCCTAGGGAGGGGGGGTTTCTCTCCGCACGCCAAGCCCTGCCGGGCCCTGCCCCCATGCTCTACATCACCCCCACCCATGGGATCCAACAGGATCGGGGCTGGAGGATCCCAAGAGGCTGATTTCCTCGTGGCCATCTCCTGTGCCCCCGATACCAACCGACACATGGGCACAAAGTGCTCTGGAACTTGTTTATGGCCCTTCCCCCTGTCCCTGCAGCTATGGGCAGGATGCTCTCTAGAGCTGCCCTGCTGAACCTTTTCCCGGTCTCTATCGCGTGCAGGCAGAGCACCCCGTAGGCGCCATGTCTCTCAACGGGGGAGGCCTCATCAAATACTTCTGGGTGGTCAAACGGGGATGCTCTGTGGTGTCCACGTCCACCCATCTGCCATGCTCCGACACATAGACACACGCATCTCTCTCACACTAACACACACGGAGAAACAGGAGAAACCACACAAAAGTCTTAGCCCTTTGTGAAAATGGATGATGCCACTGATTGCCAAGGTGACGTTGAGAGCAGGCCTTGTCCTTGGGAGACGCCTGTTCCTCCTCCGCGAGGGCGCCACGACCTTCCTGCAGACGGCCTAGGACCTTTTCCGAGGACGTCCGTATGGCTGTGGGAGGACAGGCGGTGCTCAGGAACGTGGAGGGCAGTCAGGGAACCGTGGCCCAAGAGTGGGATGGGACAAGGAGCCCGACTCCCAAAAACAGGCAGGCCATCCCCAACGGAATGCGTGGCAGCAGGACCGAGCGAGGGGCCGCCAGCCGTGGGAGACAGTTCAGGAAAGTGGGGTGGAGAAGCCCTGCTTCGCCCGATGGACCAGGGATTTCCCGGCGGACGGCCTAGGGGGCGTGAAGCTGCCGGACTAGACACATCCTCCGCCCCGTGTGGGTGCTCTGAGTTCCCGCGGGCTCACTTCCCACCCTGCCACCTGCTCCGTGGGCCCAGGCTCCTCCGAGCCTCCAGTTTCTCCGCCACTCAACTGACTGTCCCCGGCACCCTCCACACACAGTTCAGGACCCAGCCCTCGGGGCTCCTCACCGACAGGCCCTCCGCTCCGCTCCGCTCATCCCCACAGGCTGCCTTCCTGCCTCGGGTAGTACTGCAAGGGATTGGGCCACAGGTCCTCGACGATGACCTGGTAGGGGACAAAAGGCCAGTTGAGCACGGGGCCCCCGGCCCGTTCCCCAGCAGCCGGGACTCCAGCATCACCGTTGCTGACCCAGGCTGCAGGGGCCTCACCTCGGCGATCCTGTCGGACCCCGGGCAGCGGGGGTCACACAACCAGTTGAAGAAGTTCAGGCTGCTGGTGTCTCGCCTGCGGCTGGCAGCTCCACGTTCATAATCCCAGAACCACTGGACTGGAGTGCACCGAGTGGCCCTATATCCTGCAGGGCGAGGAAACTTAAGGGAGGCTCTCCATGGCCTAGGACCCACGCCCGCTCTCGCCTCTCAACCTACAAGCTCTCCCGCTCCGGTGCCAAACCCCTCGCCCGCCGCGAGTCCCCCGTCCTCCTCCCTTCCCGCTCCCGGGCCCGCGTGCCCGGCGGCCCTCCGCCAGCTCCCCCGAAGCTCAAGCCCACTCCTACCGGCAATGCTAAGGTGATACTCCTTAACGATCACATCGTTCCGGAAGTAGGGGTTGCTCCCAAAGTAAAACATCAACCTGCAGCGGTACTTGGGACGACCCAGTTCCTCCACCTGCCCCGGCAGAGACAGAGGAGGGGGAGGGGGAGGGGGACGTGTCCCCTGGCTGGCCTGAGTGACTGACTGACCGCGGCTCCGAGCAACTCGGCCGCACCCCCTCGGGCTCACACCCCACTCCCAAGGCACGGCCGCCGGCCTCAGTCTCCGGGGCGAACCTCTAAATCGGTCAAGTAGCTGAGCATGTCTGGGTCCTGGTCACCTTTCACGGCTGATATCTGGGGGTGATTCAGGATCTGCCTTGGGTCAAGGAGCCTCCAGGTCCAGTGGTCCGGAAAGAGAAGCAGGGGCGACCCGGCCCTTCCCGACGCAGAGCCAGGGACCCGATGCGGCGTGTGCGGAAACAGCAGGCACTGCCTCCCTCCCAACCTCCTCAGCGCGTGCCCCGTCATCACCCGTGCTCTGCGCTGGGGCGTCGCCGGCCTTCGAGGATCAACAGGGCTGAGGCTGACGGGGCCCCGCAGGGCAAGACCAAGAGCCTGCCTGCTCTCCCTTCCTACGTCCCTCTGGCCCGTGCCCGTGGTCGGCTGTGCCAGGAGGCAGTCAGTCACCTCCTTGGCTGTCTGGATGTGCTCGGTCCCCCTCTCACGGCCCTGTTGGCTTGGCTGCTCACCTGAAGCCCGGGGCCCTTGCGGGACCTCCTGTGCCACAAGGGGGCTCTTCCGCTCACTTGCAGCATGGCTGCACACCCAGGGTCCCAAGCAAGAGCCCGGCAGCGTCAGCGAGAGAGGGTCGGAGGACCCGGCGGGAAGGAGGGGAGAGAGGGACACCCAAGTCCCGACGAAGAGACACAGAGGGTGGGCAGGGAGCAGAGAGACAGAGAGACAGGGTGGGGGACATGGAGAGGCTGAGGCAGGAAGGGAGGAACCGTGTCTGTGAGCAGCTGGGCCGGGGGCCTCGGCCTGCCCAGGAGGGCCTGGGGAGGCCGAGTGCGTAGCACCCGCTGCACCGTGTCCCGGGTCCTGGGGTCGGCTGAAGCCTGGCAGCCTGCTGACTGACTCTCAGTGGGTGCAAGCGCACACAACCCTGGGTCTGCCGTCAACTCGGGAACGGGAACAATACGGGTTTCGAAGGACAGGGAATGAAGTGGGCAGCCTCTCCATCTGCCCCAGGTACCCCCCAAACCCTTTCCTTCCGACATCTGCTCTGAGACAAGTGTGACTGGGCTTCGCTAGGAATCGAGAGAGTTGACACGGGTTCCGGGACCGCAGAGGCGTGTTGGGGTGCTGCGGCCCCAAAGCACTGGCCCGCGGCTTCTGCTCAGGGAGGACAGCACAGGTCTCAGCCCTTGCCTTTCCCCCACAACGCCCACACCCCCCCCCACCCCCGCCCCCACCCACCTGGCCGGGGACCACCCGCTGCTGGACCCTGGCCCGCTATGCTGCGCAGTACAAGGCTGGGGCCACTGCTGGGGGGTGGGCCCACTGCTGGGGGTGTCCCTACGGCTGGACGTGGGTGGGGCCCATGGTTGCCGGAGCCGGGCCCATCCCCGCAGCTCTCCTGCCCCTGGCTGTGGCCCTGCTCCCTGCCGCCCTGCTCCCACTCTCCTCCACAGCTGCCAAAACCCAGCCAGCAGGAGGAAGGATACGGCGTGTGCCCAGAAGCCAGGGATGGCCTGGATGATGGCCCTTCTTCGCGCCAGGTGACAGCTCCGCTTCTGATGCACCCTGCGCTTCAGCCGCATGTAGGCCCTGGTGGCTTGGGCGTCCACGGAGCGGAGCGCTTCCTGAACCACCTCCAGCGCGGCCAGTGGGGCGCCGGCTGTGTCGGCCCGCGGCACCGGCTCCGCCTGCGGCAGCTCCTTGGGCTCCTCGACCGGCGGTGCTGGCGCCACCTCCTCGTCTTCCACCGCCAGCACCTCGTCTTCCACCGCCACCACCTCCACCACCGCCATGACGTCCTCCACCAGCAGCACCAACTCCTCCCCCGCGCCGGCCTCCTCTGTGCCCTGCTGGGCCTCAGCTTCCCGCACAGCCTCTGCCACCACCCCCGCAGCCTCTGGGGCCAGAAGCGCCCCCGCGTGCCCGCAGGAGCCGGTCTCCCTGAGGGCCGCCGCCTCCTCACCGCCCCCGTCTGGGACCAAGGTGCTCCCGGATTCTGGGGCAGCCCCGCCTTCCGCGGACCTCGACTCACTCTCCATGTGGCCGCGGCCCTGAGCCCAGGCAGCTGCGGAGGGAAGGCAATGGAGGCGGGGCCGGCAGGTGCAGCTCCCGCGCCCGGGAAGGGCGGTGGGCAGCAGCCGCCTATCAGAGTGCGCCGGCCTGAAGCCCGCGAGCGCAAAGCGCCCGGCGTGGCGGTGGGGGGCGGGGGCCGCCGGCGCCGGCGCAGGGGCGGGCGTGGGGGGGCCTGGGCGGCCACGCCTGCGGCCTGGGCTGGATGGAGACTCTGAGCCCCGCGCAGAACGCTGGGAGCTCCGGGTCCAACCAGTGATAGGCCAGGGGGCGTGGCCACCACCAGCCTTTCCCTTGCGCGCGCAAGAGCCAGCCAGGGAGCCCGCCAGTGGCCGTCCTCCACTGTGGCCTGCGCGCCTCGCGACCCCAAACGTTTTCTTCAGAGACACCGCTCAGGCCTTTCCCGCGAGTGCCCTGGCATCACAGACCCACGGTCCCTTTCTCACCCGTCCGCCTGGGACCCCCTCGGCTGGCACCAGGAATTGAAACCCAGCGGCTGAATCCAGTGCCTGCGCGCCGCCCGAAAGCCTCCCGCGCACCTCTTAGCGCAAGTGGGGGAAAGCCCTGGGGTCAGCGGCTGGTGCTCCAAGGGCGGCCGCGTCGCTGTCACCTGGATTTCCCCTTGACCTGCCCGGGGGTGGGGGGGTGGGGGGGAAGCCGGGGCGCCCCCAAGGGGCTGGGCGCAGGGACCATCGGCCTCCCGACCCCAACCCCCGCCGCCCCACCCCTGCCCCAGCTGTCCTTAAGAGAAGGAAACTGCACACCGAGTACTTCCCCTGAAATTTCTTCGCAAGGGGGCCCAGGTGCCTGGCCACCAGGGTGCGTACAGAGCTGCTAGGCCGGCCCCAGTGAGCTCCGGGACTGGGCCCCGGCGGCATGCCAAGGGGCCAGACGCTTAGTCCAAAGAGAAACTGCCTCTTTCTCGGACCCAGCCACGGGTAAAACGCGCGCCCCGGCTACTTTGCTCTGCGCGACCCCTTTCCGTTTTCTGTCTGGCTCTCTTTTGCTCCTTGCGTCCTCTTCCGACGCCTGACTTTGATGCGGGGGCTCTCTGAGTCTTCCTTCCCACTCTGCTCCAACTTCTCCCTTAGTGTGTGTCCGTGGCTGAGTGGAGTGCCAGCCGGGGAGGGGATGGCCAAGTGAGCCTTGACGGCACATGTGCCCTTTCTCTGGTACTCACCAGGTCCTTGCCCTCCTGTGGGGTCGCTCCAGGGTGTGTGTGGGGGGGTGGGGAGGGGGTCAGCGGGCGGATAGGACGGGTGCCCCCGGAGGTGTGAGGAAGTCCCCGTGGGGGACGGCAAGGCTGCCAGCGTTGTCGCGGTTGCATCGTGGGAGGGCCTCATTGAAAAGGAATGGTGGGTTTGTCCTGGGGGAGTTTGAGCGGAAAGAAGCAGGAGGAGCTGCCTCGAGGTTACGGGCAGGGTGTTTGGTGGGCCCAAGTGTCTCTCTCGCAAACTCGCCCTGTCAGCGCACAGAGGGGCGCCTGCAGGGAGAAAGAGGCCTGTCCGTCCGAGGGGAGAAGGCAAATTTCCCGAGCCGGCCCCTGAAACAGTGCAGACGTTGGAGTTACTGGTGCAATGAATCCAAACTGACCTAGCACATGCAACCGTACCCAGAACACTCGCGGAGGGCCCTGTGGCAATACTGCACTACAAACAGCACAGCCTTGGAGATGGGGGAAGGCTGGGGTGGTGACAGGGAGAGGGGGGACGTGGGGAGACTAGGAGGAGACGCAGAGAAGCCCAGAAGGAGAAGCAGCAGCGAGGGGGAGCGAGGGGGAACGGGAAGGACGGGGAGAGGGGAGGAGAGGGACCGGGGCGGGAGGGACAGGCGCGGGCAGGGTTGGGGAGGCAGACTCGGGGACGGAGCGAGGAAGGGCGGAGGCCGGGCGGGAGGGACTGGTCGGCCCCCAGCTCAGTTCATACACTGCAAGGCCTCCAGGCCCAAAGGACACATTGCCTACGCGCAAGGGACCACCCCCGTGTGGGGAAGCCAAAGGTGGGCTGAGCACAGCTCCATCCCGTGGTGTCAACGAGGTCCGCAGTCATGTTTCCCGAAAGCATGGATCAGACAGCCGATGAGGAAGTCCGGGAGGAAGAGAGGGTGGAAACAGGCAGGCAGGGCGTACCCAGAACCCAGGCACTGCCATCGTGGACGCCAGGCGGCCCCGGTCAGTAAGGAGGCTGGCTTCACGGCCCTGGAGGAAGATGTGGGCGACAGCAGCACGGGCGGCCTTTTAAAAAGCTGGCCACGTCTACGCTGCGTGCAGGTGACTGGCCTTTGAGTCCCAAAGCCACAGAGCATTTGCAAGTGGGAGGAGTGAGGCAGATGAGTGACCTCATGACCGAGGCCGGGCCACTGAGATCCCTACCCCTCGCTGACCGGCAGTAGGTGCGGGGCTCTTCCCCTGTTCCCAAGGATGCGTCAGCGCATCCCTTACGGCCCTGGCAGCCAAGGACTCCTCGGGGCTCCCCTAGATTACTGAGGCAGCCCCATCCTCCTCTGACTCCAAGTTGAAAACCACGGGGTCCAGTTCACGGGCAGATTGTCTCAGCGATAGAAATGCATCCAAACACAAGTCGGGCCAACAGCCTGGCGCCTGTGGCAGGGCAGAGGCTCACCAGGGCCAAAGGCCATTATGCAGGCCCAGCTGTGCCTCTGTGGGCTCGGGCAGGGATGCGAGATCAGAGACGTGACGGCCCAGGCAGACCCAGACCAAGACACGCCACGCCACGCCACGCTCAGGAAGCACGACAGACACGGGCAAAGAGGGACGCGCACGATCCTCCCTGGGCCGAGACAAGCAGACGCGTACAGGAACAAGACAAGTCCGGAGCCGCCGGGGACAGAAGCACATGCTCCAGAGCCTTAGCGCCCGTGGTCTTGGCCATGCCTCGAAGCGGCACCCCCCCCGCCCCCCCCCCCCACCCCCCGCCCCAGAGAGTGCCGGGCAGCGGGGCAGAGTTGCCTGTGCGAGAGCACCAATCTCCCCGGAGGGCTGCCGTGTTCCCATGCAGATTTCGGGGAATTTGTCAGCTCTTTGAAGGACCTTGAGAGTGAGGCCCCTGTGGATTCGCTGTGAAGGTGTTGCCAGCCAGGGATTTGATCGTGCCCTGTCCACCACGTCCGTGGGACTGATGGGCTGGTATCGGGAGACTCTCTGCCTCAGCCTGGGACAGGGCCCGATGATTCATGGTGAGTGGCTTTGATTCAGCTTCTGAGGCAAAAGTCAGCCCTGCAGAGCCTGCGAGACAGGATACCCCGGGGCTCCAGTCTAGGTGGTAAACCGGGAGGCTAGGGCGGTTTTGTCCTTAGCCGTCCTGGCTCTCTGTGTTAGGGGTGGGGACCCTGGCCCTGACTCCCTCACGCTGCATGCACTGCTAACGTGTGGGGCTCCCTGACGTCGGGCAGGATCCGCCCTCCACGGCCTCACCCTTCTCTCCCGGCACGGCCAGGCCGGGAGAGGGGCCAGGCCAGGCTTCCACGTCAGCCCAGTGCCCAGAGCCCAGGTGGCAGATGCTTGGCAGTGGGCGACCCTGTGCCCTCCTCTCGCCTAGGCCTCACCTCCTTGGCAACAGCCTACCCAGCGCCGCAGGCGTAGAGGAATACGCTGCGGTCCCTGAAATGGCCCAGCCTGAGGACCCCTTAAGACCATGCTCTCCACGGGAGCTGTCCCGCTCCCGCGGCTCAGTGAAGTACCAGCACGTATGGCACCTGCAGCTGCCGAGCACAAGCAGGGCCTGGTGGCAGCAATGCGGGAGCGAGCCAAGGATACTCGGGCATTTCCAGACCAAGATGCCCAGAAGATCGGCCTCCCCAACGCCGCTAGAGCGGCGAGCCTGCCCTGCTGGAGTCTCGGGCACCTCCACCCGCCCCGCAAGGGGCAGGGCTGGGCCATACAGATCATCCACTCCACAGCCGGACACGGAACAGGCGTTTCACACTGCACGGTGCAAGCAAGGGACAGGAAGCATCCGTGAAGTTTGGCCGCCAATCCCGCCTTTTGGAAGGAGCCGCTGCCGCAGGAAAGGTTCTCCTACCAAATGTTGGGAGGAGGGGTGGGCCTGCTGAAGGGCAGAAAGGATCCTCTGGAACCTCACCCTCGCGGCTGCTGCCCTTGGAGCCACTCTAGCTGGGGAAACGGAGCGCCTGCCTGCTGCGCAGACGCTCACCTCTCCCCCACTGTCCTGGCCGCAGACTGGAACCTCTGCGGGCGTCCCTAGGCAGAGGCGTCTCAGCCGAGTAGACACCCGCTCGGGGGCGGAGTGACCCAGGGCCTCACGTCACCACCTCCCAGCTGAGGCTCGTAGCAGGTACTCTGCACGCCGTAGGTCTATCCACGGGCCTACGCACAAAAGGCTGAAGCTCCGAAGAGGCACGGCGCCCAACACGGTCAAAGCAGCCTGCGCGCGCTCAGCCCTTCGGCAGGGGTTCATGCTCCCTGGGGTGTTGGTGAGGACGAGGTGTGCCTTTGAGGGCATTTCCCTTTGGGGGGCATAGAGGGCAGAGGGTAGAGCGTCAGCGGGTAGGGGGCCTTGGGCGCTTGCCTGCAGACCGTGGAGAAGGGGGCATGTGAGCCTCAGGGTCCGCGTGGGACGGACCGCACACGGGTGGGTGTCCTGGGTCTGGCTTCAGCAATACCCCGCCCTCTCCTCTGTTGCCCATCTGGGGGATCCCAAGCCAAGGACCTAGGGAAGCAGGGAACTGGGGATCATGGGGCAGCGTGGGTTGCTCCGTATGAGGGTGCCTCTGGACACGTGAGTGTGTGGCGGGTGTGTGCCTGGCAGGGGGAGTGTGTGCCTGTCAGGACGTGAGAGTGACCGAATCACTGTGTGTGTGTGTGTGTGTGTGTGTGTGTGTGTTTGGGCGTGGGGGGGTCGCCTGGTTTTGCGGCCGAGTGTATGTGTCAGTGCATGTGAGTGGCTACAGAGTCCGTGGCAGGGGGTGGGGTGCTTCACCCGATGGTGTGCCTCTGTGTGCGTGTGTATGCGCGCGCTTGTGCTGCGAGCGCACCTTTCCCGGCACTTTATACTCCCTCCAGCCTCCTGGGCCAGAAGGAGAGTGTCGTCGTTCCTACGTTCGCCCCTCCGCCGTCCCCACTCCAACAGTCCCCCCTCGGGGCCCGGTCCCCACTCCGTCACATTGGTTCGGAGGTGCAGAGGGTGACTGTGTCAGCAAGAGCCCGGCCCCTTGCTAGACCAGTAGCGAGCACGGGCTCTGGGGTTCGACGGACTAATGAATCTGCAGTCCCACCGTGCTGTGTGCAGTGGATGTGTCTGAGGACATCCACGGGGAGCACTCCGCAGAACTGTCCCCGCCATCCACCGAACCTGGACACGGGGCGTCTTTGGCCCTGGCTCGTCCTTCCCCCCTCTCCTTGACCTCTGTCATTACCGCAGGGAAGACAGCAGCCCCGTTAGCCGGCCTTTCGCTCATCTCCTCTCCCTGCCCAGCACCACCATCCCCAGGGGAAGGACCTCCGCCCGCTGGGATGCCGTCCCAGAGCTTGTGTGACTCGGCCCTCTGGGCCAGCATACGGGCCCATCCCCTCCTCGGCATGGGGATTCCCAGGCAGAATCGTAAGCACCGACCTCATGAGCCCATGAGCTCAGGCACCCCACCTGCCCCTTGCCGCGAAGAAGAGCACGCACGCACGTACCCACGGTAACGCCCAGGACCACGGGTGACATCGGCCTTCGACATTTCAGTGTTTTTCCCTGGGGGCCTCCATCGGACCCGTGTTTCGCCCCGGCACCAGACTTCAGGTTTTCCCTGCGACGAGGACCCAGGCTGATCACGTCGCTGCCCGTGAAGCTTCTCCTGCCTCTGCTCAACGGCGATGCTCCCGCATATGCATCTCAGCAGCCTGAACCTCCGTGGGTGGGACAGATACGCAGACACAGACACACGGTCACTGGGCACACATCAGGTGGCTACGCATTCCCACACACGCTCTCCGAAACAAAGGCATGGACATGGCCCAAGTGTACACTCGTGCACACACACACGCAGCAGAGGCAAACTCCGGGCACCCAGAGGTGCATGAGTCCACACACAATCACACTCACATGCTATTCTAACCACGGACAGACGCGAGACACCGACGTCCTCCTGCAAATCAGGCACATGCTACACCCACCCACACCTGATCTCTGAATCAAAGGCATGGAGATGGCAAATGGGCACACACGCACGCACGCACACAGAGGCTGACACCCTGGCGTGAATGGGGCCACACAGATCCACACACTATTCTTCTAAACACAGAGGAACTGCAACACACACGTGTCCGTGCCAACACATGCACGTGCCACACCCACGCCCACGTCACCTCAGTTCCAATGGCATGGAGATCTCACACACACACGGCGCACACGCGTACATGCAAACACACCCCAGCACGCTCCATTCACACACACAGACACACACAGACACTCGTGCTCATGCAAACCCCCCGAATACACTAAAGACACACGTGTCTCTATTGAACTCCGGCCTGTACACCAGCCCCTGAATGGAGACACACTGGTGCTCTTGTCAACACACTCACACGCGCCACAGCACTCCCACAAGATGTCTGGCACAGGCATACACGTGTGGTCCCACGCCAAATAAAGATCCACACGTGTGACCAGGGTGACTCAGGTGACTCATACTCACACACACGACAGACCATATGCACGGCCTCTGGCCGACCGGCAGACACAACTGACCCCAACACACCTGAGCATGCACACTCACACACACACACACGTGCCCCGAAGGAGAGGGAAGAATGTAAGCAAAAGCCTGGTTCTGCATCCTAGGAAAAACACGCGTACACAGACACACACACACACACACACACACACACACACCCTCATGCGAACCCACTGTACACACTACATACACACTCGTGCAGTTGGACCTGGGGTATGCACACCGTTCCTTCCATGCAGCCCCATAAGTGCTCGCAAAAACACGCACGGAACACACCCAATTCACACAGGGTCCGGCACAGGCAAACACAGGTGGCCTCACCATCAACACCGTACACGTGTGTGCCCCCAAACACTAACACACATACCCGACCACATCCACGGCCTCGAGCCCACAGGCATACACAACGGACCGTGACCCATCTGAGCACGCACACACTCACACACACACGCACACAAGCCCTGCACGGGCACCCCTGCACACATCCTAGCTCTGTCACAGAGTCATGCACCCTCAGCCCCGCAACTGGACACGGAAGTGCACATGGAAACATGCACCCACAACACTCACGGCAGCGCTCCAGCACAACGGTGCACAAAGAAGGCCCCGGAGACACACAGACAGACAGACAGACACACACACACGCACGCACACGCACACACACACAGAGTCTCCAACACAGAGGCATGCAGGGGTGGCGACACCTACAGCACAGATACACACAGAACACCACAGTAAGCCCTGGGCCGGCAAGCCCACCACACCCAACAGCAATCTGTGGGCACACAAGGATATGCACACTACACCCTCACATGCAAGGTCTCTGGCCCACAGCCATACAGGTGTAGCCCTGCAGGGTCACACACCCAGCGGTGCCTGAAAATGCGTGCACACAACATACCCACGACTCACCTCACGCTGGCCTGCGGAATTCTGCGTGCACGCCTGCGCACGTGCGCACGCGCCTGGGTGCTTCGAAGCACAGGCATACGCAACAAACACACGGTCTCTGCTCCCGGGCATGACAGCCGGCCACACCAAGACACAGTCCTGCTCATGTAAACACACACCCAAGAAACAGACACCTACACACACGGCGTCCAGCACACACACGTGCACGCTCCCCACAAACCCTCACATGCGTGCACTGAAGCCTACACACCCACGAGGCACGCACACGTGGCCACACTCAGAGGCACAAGTGTGCCCATGCCGACATGCACACGCAGCACACGAGAACACAGACGACCCCGATGTGCATGCAGCCACACGAGGCCTTGCCGCACACTCTCCCATGGGTGTGCAAACACACAGACACAAAAGCACACACTGTCTCCGGAATGCAGGCATACACACTTGCCACACACGCGCACACGAAACGCACACACGCAGCACCGAAGCACACATGCTGTCCTGCACACAGGGGAGCCAAAGAGGACGCACAAGTCCACACACGCAAGTGCGGGATCATACACACACACGGCCCGCCGCTCCGAGGAATGCTCAGGCGGCCACACGTGCTTGCACACGCACACACACACACACACACACACACACGCACGCGGACCCGCCCACCGCTGCTCCCTCACACACAGCACACCCACGATGTCACACAGCCCATGGCATGGAGCGCCCCTGCGTTCCCTCACACATCCGTGGGAAGTCCCCCGCGGTGGGTGGTGGTACCTGCCGGGGTGGGGGGGGGGTGAGGTCCCCAGGGATCGCGAGTGACCGCCTCCTGCTTGGTCCTCCCGGGACCCTTGGTTTTGGCGCGGGACGTGACGTGACCAGAAGCATGCATGACGTCGCATCTCAGCAATGCAGGGCACACTTCCAGGAGCAGAGCAACTTGGGAAAGCTCTCCAAGCGATGGGAATAGGATGGCACTTAGAGCGTTGGGGCCACGAGGGCCCCTCTTGGGAGGACCTTGCCCCTCCTGTGTGCCCTGCTCTGAAGAACAAGACTTCACCGAGAGAGCTCTGCCTCTTCCCATCCTCTGCCAGGTCCCGCCTAGGGAGGGGGGGTTTCTCTCCGCACGCCAAGCCCTGCCGGGCCCTGCCCCCATGCTCTACATCACCCCCACCCATGGGATCCAACAGGATCGGGGCTGGAGGATCCCAAGAGGCTGATTTCCTCGTGGCCACCTCCTGTGCCCCCGATACCAACCGACACATGGGCACAAAGTGCTCTGGAACTTGTTTATGGCCCTTCCCCCTGTCCCTGCAGCTATGGGCAGGATGCTCTCTAGAGCTGCCCTGCTGAACCTTTTCCCGGTCTCTATCGCGTGCAGGCAGAGCACCCCGTAGGCGCCATGTCTCTCAACGGGGGAGGCCTCATCAAATACTTCTGGGTGGTCAAACGGGGATGCTCTGTGGTGTCCACGTCCACCCATCTGCCATGCTCCGACACATAGACACACGCATCTCTCTCACACTAACACACACGGAGAAACAGGAGAAACCACACAAAAGTCTTAGCCCTTTGTGAAAATGGATGATGCCACTGATTGCCAAGGTGACGTTGAGAGCAGGCCTTGTCCTTGGGAGACGCCTGTTCCTCCTCCGCGAGGGCGCCACGACCTTCCTGCAGACGGCCTAGGACCTTTTCCGAGGACGTCCGTATGGCTGTGGGAGGACAGGCGGTGCTCAGGAGCGTGGAGGGCAGTCAGGGAACCGTGGCCCAAGAGTGGGATGGGACAAGGAGCCCGACTCCCAAAAACAGGCAGGCCATCCCCAACGGAATGCGTGGCAGCAGGACCGAGCGAGGGGCCGCCAGCCGTGGGAGACAGTTCAGGAAAGTGGGGTGGAGAAGCCCTGCTTCGCCCGATGGACCAGGGATTTCCCGGCGGACGGCCTAGGGGGCGTGAAGCTGCCGGACTAGACACATCCTCCGCCCCGTGTGGGTGCTCTGAGTTCCCGCGGGCTCACTTCCCACCCTGCCACCTGCTCCGTGGGCCCAGGCTCCTCCGAGCCTCCAGTTTCTCCGCCACTCAACTGACTGTCCCCGGCACCCTCCACACACAGTTCAGGACCCAGCCCTCCGGGCTCCTCACCGACAGGCCCTCCGCTCCGCTCCGCTCATCCCCACAGGCTGCCTTCCTGCCTCGGGTAGTACTGCAAGGGATTGGGCCACAGGTCCTCGACGATGACCTGGTAGGGGACAAAAGGCCAGTTGAGCACGGGGCCCCCGGCCCGTTCCCCAGCAGCCGGGACTCCAGCATCACCGTTGCTGACCCAGGCTGCAGGGGCCTCACCTCGGCGATCCTGTCGGACCCCGGGCAGCGGGGGTCACACAACCAGTTGAAGAAGTTCAGGCTGCTGGTGTCTCGCCTGCGGCTGGCAGCTCCACGTTCATAATCCCAGAACCACTGGACTGGAGTGCACCGAGTGGCCCTATATCCTGCAGGGCGAGGAAACTTAAGGGAGGCTCTCCATGGCCTAGGACCCACGCCCGCTCTCGCCTCTCAACCTACAAGCTCTCCCGCTCCGGTGCCAAACCCCTCGCCCGCCGCGAGTCCCCCGTCCTCCTCCCTTCCCGCTCCCGGGCCCGCGTGCCCGGCGGCCCTCCGCCAGCTCCCCCGAAGCTCAAGCCCACTCCTACCGGCAATGCTAAGGTGATACTCCTTAACGATCACATCGTTCCGGAAGTAGGGGTTGCTCCCAAAGTAAAACATCAACCTGCAGCGGTACTTGGGACGACCCAGTTCCTCCACCTGCCCCGGCAGAGACAGAGGAGGGGGAGGGGGAGGGGGACGTGTCCCCTGGCTGGCCTGAGTGACTGACTGACCGCGGCTCCGAGCAACTCGGCCGCACCCCCTCGGGCTCACACCCCACTCCCAAGGCACGGCCGCCGGCCTCAGTCTCCGGGGCGAACCTCTAAATCGGTCAAGTAGCTGAGCATGTCTGGGTCCTGGTCACCTTTCACGGCTGATATCTGGGGGTGATTCAGGATCTGCCTTGGGTCAAGGAGCCTCCAGGTCCAGTGGTCCGGAAAGAGAAGCAGGGGCGACCCGGCCCTTCCCGACGCAGAGCCAGGGACCCGATGCGGCGTGTGCGGAAACAGCAGGCACTGCCTCCCTCCCAACCTCCTCAGCGCGTGCCCCGTCATCACCCGTGCTCTGCGCTGGGGCGTCGCCGGCCTTCGAGGATCAACAGGGCTGAGGCTGACGGGGCCCCGCAGGGCAAGACCAAGAGCCTGCCTGCTCTCCCTTCCTACGTCCCTCTGGCCCGTGCCCGTGGTCGGCTGTGCCAGGAGGCAGTCAGTCACCTCCTTGGCTGTCTGGATGTGCTCGGTCCCCCTCTCACGGCCCTGTTGGCTTGGCTGCTCACCTGAAGCCCGGGGCCCTTGCGGGACCTCCTGTGCCACAAGGGGGCTCTTCCGCTCACTTGCAGCATGGCTGCACACCCAGGGTCCCAAGCAAGAGCCCGGCAGCGTCAGCGAGAGAGGGTCGGAGGACCCGGCGGGAAGGAGGGGAGAGAGGGACACCCAAGTCCCGACGAAGAGACACAGAGGGTGGGCAGGGAGCAGAGAGACAGAGAGACAGGGTGGGGGACATGGAGAGGCTGAGGCAGGAAGGGAGGAACCGTGTCTGTGAGCAGCTGGGCCGGGGGCCTCGGCCTGCCCAGGAGGGCCTGGGGAGGCCGAGTGCGTAGCACCCGCTGCACCGTGTCCCGGGTCCTGGGGTCCGCTGAAGCCTGGCAGCCTGCTGACTGACTCTCAGTGGGTGCAAGCGCACACAACCCTGGGTCTGCCGTCAACTCGGGAACGGGAACAATACGGGTTTCGAAGGACAGGGAATGAAGTGGGCAGCCTCTCCATCTGCCCCAGGTACCCCCCAAACCCTTTCCTTCCGACATCTGCTCTGAGACAAGTGTGACTGGGCTTCGCTAGGAATCGAGAGAGTTGACACGGGTTCCGGGACCGCAGAGGCGTGTTGGGGTGCTGCGGCCCCAAAGCACTGGCCCGCGGCTTCTGCTCAGGGAGGACAGCACAGGTCTCAGCCCTTGCCTTTCCCCCACAACGCCCACACCCCCCCCCACCCCCGCCCCCACCCACCTGGCCGGGGACCACCCGCTGCTGGACCCTGGCCCGCTATGCTGCGCAGTACAAGGCTGGGGCCACTGCTGGGGGGTGGGCCCACTGCTGGGGGTGTCCCTACGGCTGGACGTGGGTGGGGCCCATGGTTGCCGGAGCCGGGCCCATCCCCGCAGCTCTCCTGCCCCTGGCTGTGGCCCTGCTCCCTGCCGCCCTGCTCCCACTCTCCTCCACAGCTGCCAAAACCCAGCCAGCAGGAGGAAGGATACGGCGTGTGCCCAGAAGCCAGGGATGGCCTGGATGATGGCCCTTCTTCGCGCCAGGTGACAGCTCCGCTTCTGATGCACCCTGCGCTTCAGCCGCATGTAGGCCCTGGTGGCTTGGGCGTCCACGGAGCGGAGCGCTTCCTGAACCACCTCCAGCGCGGCCAGTGGGGCGCCGGCTGTGTCGGCCCGCGGCACCGGCTCCGCCTGCGGCAGCTCCTTGGGCTCCTCGACCGGCGGTGCTGGCGCCACCTCCTCGTCTTCCACCGCCACCACCTCCACCACCGCCATGACGTCCTCCACCAGCAGCACCAACTCCTCCCCCGCGCCGGCCTCCTCTGTGCCCTGCTGGGCCTCAGCTTCCCGCACAGCCTCTGCCACCACCCCCGCAGCCTCTGGGGCCAGAAGCGCCCCCGCGTGCCCGCAGGAGCCGGTCTCCCTGAGGGCCGCCGCCTCCTCACCGCCCCCGTCTGGGACCAAGGTGCTCCCGGATTCTGGGGCAGCCCCGCCTTCCGCGGACCTCGACTCACTCTCCATGTGGCCGCGGCCCTGAGCCCAGGCAGCTGCGGAGGGAAGGCAATGGAGGCGGGGCCGGCAGGTGCAGCTCCCGCGCCCGGGAAGGGCGGTGGGCAGCAGCCGCCTATCAGAGTGCGCCGGCCTGAAGCCCGCGTGCGCAAAGCGCCCGGCGTGGCGGTGGGGGGCGGGGGCCGCCGGCGCCGGCGCAGGGGCGGGCGTGGGGGGGCCTGGGCGGCCACGCCTGCGGCCTGGGCTGGATGGAGACTCTGAGCCCCGCGCAGAACGCTGGGAGCTCCGGGTCCAACCAGTGATAGGCCAGGGGGCGTGGCCACCACCAGCCTTTCCCTTGCGCGCGCAAGAGCCAGCCAGGGAGCCCGCCAGTGGCCGTCCTCCACTGTGGCCTGCGCGCCTCGCGACCCCAAACGTTTTCTTCAGAGACACCGCTCAGGCCTTTCCCGCGAGTGCCCTGGCATCACAGACCCACGGTCCCTTTCTCACCCGTCCGCCTGGGACCCCTCGGCTGGCACCAGGAATTGAAACCCAGCGGCTGAATCCAGTGCCTGCGCGCCGCCCGAAAGCCTCCCGCGCACCTCTTAGCGCAAGTGGGGGAAAGCCCTGGGGTCAGCGGCTGGTGCTCCAAGGGCGGCCGCGTCGCTGTCACCTGGATTTCCCCTTGACCTGCCGGGGGTGGGGGGGTGGGGGGGTGGGGGGGAAGCCGGGGCGCCCCCAAGGGGCTGGGCGCAGGGACCATCGGCCTTCCTATCCCACCACCCTCCGCCCCGGTTTCCTGAAAAGAAGGAAACTACACGCAAAATACTTTCCCTTAAAGTAATTAGCAAAGAGCCAATGTGCCTGTCCACCAGGGTGCCTACAGCGCTGCTAAACCGGCCTCAGTGAGCTCCGGGATTGGCACTCGGTGCATGCTAATAGGCCAGACATTTAGTCCAAAGAGAATCTCTGTGAATTCCTCTGGCCAGCTAGTAGTTAAACTTGCTCCCACTGTGGTTTCTTCTGTCCAAACCCTTTCCCTTTTTTTCTGCGTCTCTTTTCCTCTTTGCTTTCTCCTTCATCACCTGACTTTCATGCAAGAGCTCTTGTGTCTTTCTTCTAGCTCTGCTCCAAGTTCTCCCTTAGTATGTGTGGGTCACTGAGTGCAGTACCAGTGGGTTGGGGATGCCCAAGTGAGCACTAAGAGCATATGTGCCTTTTCTCTGGTACTCCCCATCTCCTTGGAGTCAAGACCACACGGCATAGAGGTCCGCTCTGGGGTGGGCGGGGGAGGGGGTACTGTGGAGGGACAGGATGCATGCCCCCTGAGGTGTCAGGAAGGCCTCGTGGGTGATGGCAAGGCCCCCAGCGATGCGGTTGCATCATGGGAGGGCCTCATTTAAAAGGAATGGGTCGGTGTGTCCTGGGGGATTTTGACCTGAAAGAAGCAGGGGGAACTCCCTTGGGGTTAAGTGCAGGGTGTTTGGTCTCAACAAGTGTCACTCTTTCAAAATCTGCTTCTCAACGCAAACAAACACCGCTGCAGGGAGAAATATGCATGGCTGTCTACAGGGAGAAGAAAAAATGTCTGAGACAGTCCTTGAGCCAGCTCAGGCTTGGGAATTACTGGTACACTCCAAAGTGACACAGCACTTGCAACCTTGCCCAAGCCACTAGAGGAGGCTCCTCTGGTATTATTGCAGGAAAAGGAACACAGCCTTGGAGTTGGAGAAGGCCGGGGTGGTGACAGGGAGAGTGGGATGAGAGGGAGACTGGGAAGAGAGGGAGAGAAGCCCAGAAGGAGAAGAAGAGCTGGGAGAGAGAGGGAGAATAGGAGGGAGGGACAGAAGGGAAGAGAGGGATGGGGCAGGAGGGAGAGGAGTGTGCAGGGATGGGGAGGGAGAGACAGGCAGGGAGTGGCCAGGAAGGGCCCAGGCAGGGAGGGAAGGACTGGTCTGCCCCCAGCTGAATTCAAATTTTGCAAGGCATATAGACCCAAAGGACACATTGCCTATGAGGAAGGACCACCCACATGTGGGTGGAAGGACCACCCACACAACAAAAAGTCGGCTGAGCAGAGCTTAATCCAGTGGTGTCAACGAGGGCAGCTGTCACATTTCCCGAAAATAGGAGACCGCCAATGAGGAAGTCACGGAGAAAGAGAGGGTGGAAAGAGCCAGGGAGTACACAGACACCAAGGACTGCTGGACTGCCCTGTGTCAGTAATGGGGCTGGTCAGACATGGGGCTTCATAGCAATGGCATAAGATGTGGATGACCGCAGAACGGGCAGGTTTTGAAAAGCTGGCCACGTCTATGCTACGTGCAAGACACTGGCCTTTTAGTCACAAAGTCACAAAGAATTTGAAAGTGGGAGGAGTGAGGCAAAGCCCTCAGAAGAAGGACGGTGCCCTACGTGGTTGAAGCAGCCTGAGCACACTAGGCCCTTAAGCAGGGGAGCATGCTCCATGGGGTGTTGGTGAGGACTAGGTGTGCCTTTTGGTGGCATTTCCCCTTTGGGGTCTAACCGGATAGAGGGCCTTGGGCGCTTGCCTTCAGACCATGGAGAAGGAGGCATATCAGCCTCAGGGTCAGGATGGGACAGGCAGCACATGGGTGGGTGTCCTGGGTCTTGCATTCAGCAATACTCTGCCCTCTCCCTTGTTGGCCATCTGGGGGACCCCAAACCAAGGTTCTAGGGAAGCCGGGAACTGGGGATCATGGGCCAGCAGGGGGTTGTCAGTATGTGAGCGTGTCTCTGGACATGTGAGTGTGTGAAGGCTGTGTGCCTGGGAGGGTGACTGTGTGCATGTCAGGACATGAGAGTGACTGAATCACTGTGTGTTGGGTACGGGTGTTGATTGGCTTTGCTCCTGAGTGTATGTGTCAGTGTATGTGAGTGGCTAAATACTCTCTGGCTTAGGGCGGTTTCAAACCGATGGTGTCTGGGTGTGTGTGTGTGTGTGTGTGTGTGTGTGTGTGTGTGTGTATGTGTGTGCGTGGGCGCGCGCACCTTTCCCTGCAATTTTACTTCTGCCCAGCCACCTGGGCCAGAATGACCGTGTCATGTTACCTACCTTCCTTCCTCCCACTTTCCCCTCTCCAACAGTCCCTCCACGGGGCCTGGCCCCCACTTGCTCCCACTGTTTCTGGGGCTGAGAGGATGACTGTGTCAGCAAGGACCGGGCCCCTTGTTTAGAAGAAAGGAGAGCCCTGGCACTGGGGTTCAACAGAGTAATGAAACTACAATCCCACCCGGGCTGTGTCTGAGGACATCCACCAAGGGAGCATCTCTGGAAGACAGTCATCTCCATCCACCAAAACTTGACACTGTTTGACCCTGGCACGTCCTTCCCTTTCCTTGACCTCTGTCATTTCCCCAGGGAAGACATGAGCCCTGTTAGCTGGCCTTTCGTGCCTCTCCTCTCCCTGCCCACCTCCACCATCCCCAGGGGGAAGGACCTCTGCCACGCTGGGATGCCGTCCCAGAGCTTGTGTTACCTAGACCTCTGGGCCAGCATACGGGCCCATCCCTTCCACGGAATAAGGACGCCCAGGCAGAGTAGTAAGAACCGACGGGAATCCCATGAGCTCAGGCACCTCACCTGCCCCTTTCCATGAAGAAGACCGTGTGCGAGCATACACACAGTAACACACATAAACATGGTTGACATCATATTTCTACATTTCAATATTTTTACAGGGGGCCTCAATCGGCCTTGGGTTTCTCCCCAGCACCAGACTTGAGGTGTTCCCTGTTCGAGGGACAAGGCTGATCATTCAGCTCCATCTGAAGGTTCTGGATCTTTCCAGAACAAGTGCAAGGCTTTTGCATATTCATCTCAACATGCTGAAGTTCCCTGGGAGAGACGGATACACAGACACAGACACACATGCACACAGGCACACATGAGGAGGCTGGTGAGTATACTCTATGGGCCATTCACAGGTTTGCTTGAAGGTTTCAAGGCCCTGTCGGGGAACAGAGGTCATTCTCCCCTGCCCCTCTCCCCAGCCCTTGATGGTGACCACCCTACATTTCCTCCACCCACGTAGCAAATATATCTGTGCATGCTGGCCCTTGTTCTCTGGGTGATTGCAGTGGGCACAGGAGGCTGCCCATGGAGATGATTGGGAAAACTGTACCGATGAACACAGAAAAGTAACGGGGTGATGCATGAGCCTTTATATCACGGTACCCAGACATCTCTGCCAAGGGTGGCAAGAGGCACTTAGGTGGGCTCAAAGCTGAGGCGGTGGCTAGGAGACCTGAGGGCAGGAGTTCATGGCTGGGGAATGGCACTTCCCGTAAGGCAGCTGCTGAGCCAACTGCTTCTCCAGCTCTGCTCATTGGTGTTACCTGATCCGCCCGCCTCAAGCTTCCCAGGCTGAACTGGTTTGACACCGCACTCCCTGACTCATGGTGATGCCGTTTGGACACGGGGTCACCACCTCTTGAGTGTTCCTCGAAGCCTCCGTTTCTTCATTTGTGAAGCCCAGCTCCCACGGAGCCCTACGGAGCATTTTCCGCACCCACGTACTGGGAGTCTCACCTGCCCTCCTCTCAGTTCCCTCTGCTGGGGCCTTCTTCCTCACGTAGTACTGCAGGGGATTGGGCCACAGGTCGTCCATGAGGATCTGGCAGGGGAAACGGGGCAGGGCTCAGATGCCCATCCCAGTCCGCTGGGGAACACAGCCGGGTTCATGTGCGCAGTTCGTCACAGGGACCCACCTCAGCTATCCTGCTAGACCCCGCAAAGCTGTGGTCCGAGAACCAGTTGAAGAAGTTAAGGCTGCTGTTGTGGTGTCTGCGCCTATAAGCCTCCCGTTCATAATTCCGGTGCCACTGGATGGGAGTGGAGTGAGACGGCTCGTACCCTGCAGGAAGATGGGTCTGTGAGAAGGCGCTGGATGAGGCATCAGGTTCAATCAACCGTGCCGCCTCCACCTGCTGCCGCCCATCCACGCAGAGGCCCCTTACCAGCAGCCCTGAGGACATACTCCTTCTCAACGACTTCATTGCGGAAGTAGGAGTTCTTGCGAAAGAAGAGCAGGATCTTGCGGCGATCACGGGGAGACTCGAGGTCCTCCACCTGCCGGGCGGCAAAGTGGGGGAGAGGGTTGAAATCTCTGTCCGGCAGACCCTTCCCCTCCTGGCCCTGGGGAGGGGTCACTTCCGTTACCCGCTCCTCTCCCCTCCCGCAGGCCGGCCTCCGTCTCCCAGGCCAGACCTTCAGATCCGTCATGGAGCCAAGTATGCCTTTATCTTGCCCACTGATCATGGCTGACATCTGCGGGTGGTTCACAAACTGCTTTGCGTCAAGGACTCTGCAAGGGCTGGAGATGAGAGAGCTAGAACAACAGGGCCAGCCTGGGTGGCAGGTGGGCCCTGCATCCCCTCTCCTCCCACTGGGACCCACTCCACCTCACAGATTGTGTCAAGGCCCCCTGGGCCCGCGCACGGCCTGTTGCATTAGGCAGTTAGGTAATTCCCTGCTGGGCACTAACACAGAAAGCTGGGAATCGTAGGTGAACATCCCTCCTGCACCATGACCCCCTCCCCGGCACATTGAGGGCAACCTGCAGGCCCCACGAGGGACCCCACCCCACTCTCGTGATCCCCGAGGCATGAGCCAGGCCACCACAACGTGGGCCCCCAGCCACAGGAGTCTTCTGCTCTAGCCGGGCCACATTGGGGGTCCCTCCACAAAGGTATACGAAGGATACGGCCTTGGCCCAGAAGCCAGGGATGCCCCGGATGAGGGCGCTTCGGGGGTCCAGGTGATGCCGTCGCCTCTGACAGAACCTGAGCTTGAGCCCGGAGTAGGCCCTACTGGCGTCCTTGTTCATGGGCTCCAGCTCTGACTGCAGGGCCTCAAGAGCCTGGAGTGGGGGCGGGGGTGGTCCTGGCCGTGCCCCTGGCTGTTCTTCCCCTCCCTGCTTCTCCTGCAGCTCCTGCGCTTCTCCCTCATTCTGGCGCTGCTCCCAGGCCTCTTCCCTCCCGTCTTCGTCCTCCTCCTCCTGCACAGGTACCTCTGCGACCTCATCCTCATCAGCCTCCTCATCCTCCTCCTGCCCCTTCTCTTCCTCAGCCTTTTCAGGCTTCTCCACCTCCTCCACCTGCTCCTCTTCCTCAGTCTTCTCTTCCCCCTCAGGCTCCACCTCCTCCTTCTCAACATCCTCAACCTCCCTCTCCTCGGCCCTGTCAGCCTTGGGCTGCTCAGCTTCTTCGGCTTCCTCCTCAGCCTCCTCCCACTCCTGCTTCTCCTCCTCTTCTGCCACCTCTTTCTCCATCCCAAGCTCGTCTTCCTCCTCCGTCACCTCCTCAGCTTCTCTAGCCTTCTCCTCTGCCTCCTCTTCCTCCTCCTGTGGCTCCCCTCCCTCCTCTGTCCCCTTCTCCTCAGCCTCCTCCTCTGTGGGCTTCACATCCTCAGTCTCCTCCACAGGTTCCTCCTCCTCATTCCCAACTCCCCTTCTTCCTCAGCTTCCTCGCACCCATCTGTCTCCTCAGCCTCCTCTTCCTCCCCATCCTCCTGTCCCTTCTCCTCAGCCTCCTCCTTGGACCCCTCAGCCTCCTCCTCGGACTCGTCAGCCTCCTCCTCAGACTCCTCAGACTCCTCTGGCTCTTCGTCCTCCTCCTCTGTTTCCTCGCCCTCCTCTTCGATGCCGTCGACCTCCTCCTCAGTCTCCTCTCCCTCCTCAGCCTCCCCCTCTTCCTCAGCCTCACTCTCAACCTCCCTAGCCCCGTCATCATCGTCCTCCTCCTCTTCAGACTCCCCGGGGCCCTCCGCCACCTCGACCACCACCAGTTGCCACACCAACATTAGGTCATCCACCACTAGCACAAGCTCCACCACTAGGGTGGCATCCTCTCTCTCCCAACGGCCTTCCTCTTCCTGCCCAGGCTCTGCCGCCATCCCCACGCCTAGGCCCAGCGGCACCTTCGCCTCTCTTCTGGGGGTGGGGTATATGTCTGCGGACAGCCGCGTCCTCATGGACCCCTCCCTCGACTGAGTTGGTCAGGATTTGGGGACAGTCCCGCGTCCCATGTGACCCCAGCGGGGGCAGCTGCTGAGGAACGGAGCAGGAAGGGTGAGCACGCGGCTCCCGCAGGCGGCCAGGCAGCGGAGCTCTGCGGCCCAGCGAAGCGTGGACGTCAGCCGTCTCCTCCCAGAAGCCACCTTCTGGAAGTCTGGGACGCATGCGCACAAGGCCTTGGGGCCAGGAGGCCACGGGGCAGAGGTGGAGGTGGCAGGCATGCGGCCTTGGCGCCAAGGAGGCCTGATCCACGCCCAGGACAATGGCAGGACCCCAGGTCCAACCAGCGGCAAAGCTGTGAGCGTGCCCGCCACAGGCCCCGCCCCTCACCCCCTGCAGGAGCCGGCCAGGGAGGCAGCCACTGCGCCTCCTCCAGGGTGGCCTGCGGTTCTACCTAAGGAGCCCCGGACCCCAGTGCCCACAACCCCTTCCCCCCCATCCCGTGGCCTCCTCTGGCACGCTCTCCACCCGGTGTTTGTAGCCTGTCAATGTGAAACTGTCCCTTGCCCTTCCCCAACGCAATCCTCAAAGGCTGAGGACAACGTAAGCAAGGCGGGAAGCCTGGTCGAGTGTGCGTGGAAATGTCAGCCCAGGCATTGCAGAATAGTGCCCTTGGAGGAGACAGAGGTCGGAAGCTGTCTGCCTGTTTGGGGCATGGGCTTAGGGGGCTGGGGTTCGGCCACAGTTTCCCCCAGGCCACGTCCTTGGCTGCTCAGGTGAAGAGGGACCGAAAGTGCTCAATCCGTCTATCCGCCTGTCCTTTCCCCACGCTCTGCTCTCCCTCTTCCCCTGTCTCGGTGTTTGTCTTCAGGGCACTGTATCTCTGCTCACTCTCTGGCCACAGGGTCTCTGGAAGATACAGGCTTCGGGAACCAAGATGCAGAAGCCTGTCCGGGCACCTCCTTTCCCATGAAATAGAAGCCCTCTTCCTCTCTGTGACTAGCCACTGGTCTCATGACTAGTGAAAGGGTCCCAAGCTGCATTCCCCCCCACCCCGACTCAGACCCACATTAACACACACACACGCAGTGTGTTTGACATGGAGGACAGAGGGAGGCATGCCTTTCATGCACCCAAGGGCATACAGCAAAGTGAATCTAGATGTCCCTCCCGTGAATCAATGCCTGGGTGAACCCTGTGTAGAGGGCGGTGGGGCATGCTTTCTGCCGCCAGGTGAGTACAGTGTGCACCCTTTGGAAGGCTGGATGGCAAGAAGCTGAGACTGGCACTCAGGTGACTTGAACACGTATGCACATACCTTCATTTCTAGAGACAGAGCATCTTGTGTTGTGTACTACCAACACCGTGAATGCCATAAGAAGCGGTTCCTGGCTCGTCTGGCCTGCAGAGGAAAACACATCCTCCCTAGCCTCCCCCCTGCAGGCCACCAGGTCAGACTGTGAGCAGAACTTCAGGCTGGGCCATCACATCCCCAGTGCTGGCCCCCGCACGTGGAGAAAGAATCCGCAAAGTGTGGCTTCGGGCCGACAAAGTAGTCTTGGGGCAGTTGGCCAGTGCAAGCCAGTCTCTCCCAACAACACAGGAATGGACGGGTATCTCATACCATGTCTCAGTCATAAAAGGGTCACACATGCTGTGCCCAGGACACAGATGTACGTGTCATATTTGTTCTGGGGGTTCTTCATCCTCTAGGTGTTCCCGGCAGGTCCATACCAATTTTTGAGGCCACAGCATTTTCTGTGCCCTTGCATAGGCCTTTGGCTCTGTCTACTGTATCAGCGGTGAATGCATGGCACTATGCCATGGCTCCACTCCTAGGGTGGCTGGATGAATGCTATCGTGGGGGCAGGGAGATTGACATCCCTCACTTCTCAGTTCCAAATGTGCAGAGTTCATGCCAGCTACATTCTAAGGTGCTAGAAGTATTCAGTACAACCGTGTGCTTACACACCCATATGGCAGATGAACGTTTCTGTGGGTACCCACAGGAGCACATATATGCAGCTGGATGTAACACCACAGGAAGCGGTACACAGGCATGGCCTTCCCCGTACACACACCTGCGTATGGAAGTGAACACTTGGGCAGACCTATTCCGTCCCCGACCGGTCTTGACGTGTTTCCAGCAGAGTGGATTTCATATGCACCCCCACTGCCTTGGACTGTGGTTTCCGTCTGTTCAGCCATCATGTGGATGATCTCCATATCCACTCCCCATCCAGGGAGGCATTCATGCAATGACAGACATCTGTCATTGCCTTTGCTAGGGAAAGAACATGAGAGGGGACACAGGACAAGAGGTGTGCAGCCTGGAATGGAGACATCGTGGGAGGCCTGAGTCTCAAGTGCACCTCCCTTGTCTCTTGTCCCCGTTGCCTCGACTCAGCACACACACATTATGGGTGGTCCATCCCTCTCTTGTGAGGCCCCAGGCATGGAAGTCCAATGCTCTGGGCCCTCCAGTCCTGTAGCAAACATCTGTCTCCTGGAAGCTCTGGCCATTAGGCCCTGAAGCTGGCGGTCTTCTTCAGAAGGTGCTCTACCCTCCTGTGCCACGTATGTGTTTGCCTGAACCTGCCCTGTGTCTTTTGCCATGCTTGGGGATGGGGACCCTGCGGCCCAGGACCTTGGGGAAATGCTGTCTGCATGCTCCATGTAAGGGTCAAACTATAGGGTCTTGATTATCTGCTCCAGGATGGTGGCGAAGAAACAAGAGAGTCTGATATAGCATCTCCTAGGAGAGACCACAGAGACACAGGCAGACAGTGACATATGGATGTGGGCTTTAAGGGTTAGAGAGGATGGTGTTCAGAAGGCCAGAAATAGACACAAACTCACCCCCAGAAAGGGAAATGAAGATGGGGAATGTGAAACCGGGCACTGTCCTCACTGGTGAGGATGGCACTCAGACACTGGCCATACCTGACCTCAACAAGCCTGTAATCCAGAAAGCCCATCAACCCCCATGGATCCAGGGGGAGACCACATCTCCACAATATATGAGCTACTCTAGGTCCCAGGGTCACTGATTCTCCAGGGGTGACCAGGTTAGTGCCATTCACTTGGAACCACAACTGCAACAACAACATTGGACCCTAGTTGTAGTGTCCCAACAGGGTTGACAGTGGCCCCCTGCTCTTCAGATGCTGGGTCCTCCAGGGAGATGCTCACGAGCCACATCCCCTGGTTTGCACCATAAGTTACTTGGAGGAAACCCAATGTCCTTATGACGCAATGAACGGCTTAAGCCATGCTACCTGAGGCATGTGTCCAATCCTAAACACCTCCTTCCAGGGCAGGAAGAACATCCCCCAGTCAAGGCAGCAGGACACCTGTTCATGGGAGACACATAGGAGGTAGTAGCAGCACCATCCAGCCTTTCCTCTCCCCTTTACAGCTCAGCAGGTCCTTTCTGAAAGCCCTGAAGAGTGAGCTGCAGAGGGCTCCAGGGAAAGTGGTTGGCATGAGCACAGCACATTCTAGGGACCTCCGGGTCTGGATCCCAGCTGGCAGACCCACTGCAACCCTCAGTATCCCTGGGACATCACCTCAATCTTGTCAACACGATGAATTCTAGGGACCGGGCTTGGGGGAGCTGTGAGGCTGCCCTCTAGCTTAGGCATCAAGGAGATGAGAACACATGACAATGGCCCAAACAGTCCTCCTTTGGCCCATTGCTCTCCACCACCCTAGCATTCTCCCTGAGGGGCTGTATCGGACTTGAGATGCCCAATGCTGACCAACAGTGGGTGGACCTACTGATGTTCAGGCCTGAACCATGATGCTGGCAGGGTTCCTGAGCTTAAGGCCAAACCTACACATAGCTGTTTTGGCAGCCAGGAGGGAACACGGTTCCCCAGGGAAGTGAGGTCAGGACTCCAAACAGCCTGAGTGTCAGCATAGCACCACAGGGGCCACTGGAAGACTCAGCCAGGATCCATTTATGGGCAACAGAGAGATGTTGTGCACATGTCGCAAGGTTCCAAGCCAAGCTGAGTGCTGGCAGTGTGGAATGTCAAAGAGGCATGAGATCAGGGTGGGCCAGGGCAGGGGAGGTGTGCTCAGGACTGGGGGAAGTGTTGCTTGGAAACCCCTGTTGGCTCAGGGAGCAACAAGCTTGGTGTCCCTCAGTGAGCAGGAAACACGTGCCTTTGGGTCCAGCTCCTCTCCTTTCTATCTTCTCCTTCTGGTACACAGGAGGTGGAGAAGACCGCCCCAAACAGGAGAAGAACAGATTCCAGGATGGCCTTTCTACCGGGAGGAGAGATCCTCGCAGGGCTCTTTCCTCTGAAGAAATGTGCTGCTCGTGGATTCTTTCTTATTCTTTGGTGCCTTTGGCTAATCAGCACAGATGCGGGTACAAGGTTTTAGCCTCTCTGTAACACAGACTGAGACCCCTAGGTTTTCCCACACCGGGGACCATCCGTGCAAGCCACAGAGATGGATGGTGCGCTTGACACAAGCCGGCCAGCTCCCACCCCTCCACCCTTGCCTTGGCCCATGTGCGTTTTGCAGCGAGAGGGGACACAGGACCCTGAGTAACCATGGAATGCACATGAGGTCTGTATGTCAGGAGGTAAATGGCTGTACTCTGCCACTGACCCCTTTCTCCATAGTCAGCAGAACTGGAAATACCGTAGTCCCTCTTGGCTCACCAGGGCCTACCAACACCCTCATACACATGTGAGCCGATCCAAATGCTTGGACACACAACACACACACTCATACATACACACACTGTCGTCTCACACAGGCATGCATGGGAACAAACACACTCATACTTACACATTCTTGTAAACAGACAGAGACATGGAACATGCACACATTTGGTCATTCGAATACACACACATGATACCCACTGATACACATGATCTTTGAGACACACTCATGGAGATGGGCACACACACACAAACACACAAGTACACATGTATTCCCACACCGACAGGCACCACTCACACATATACACACAGATACACATATGTGATAATGCAAACCCACCGAACACCCTACTCAGACACTCACTGATACCAATCTCAGGCATGCACACCAGCCCTCGCCAGACACACAGCTGTGCTTGCAAACACAAACACACAGAAAGCTCTCACACAAGGTCTCCGTCACAGGCATACATATTTCCCACTGCATGAAAAGGCATACACACCTACATTTGAGAACACACCCCCCCAAAACATCCATGACCTCTTGCAGGCAGACATACACAACTAGCCCCGGCCCGTGTGCACGCGTGCACACACACACCCACACACACCCCTCAAGATACAGAAACATATAGAAAATACACTCTCTGCATCATTCAGGATTGCAAACGTAACCATTCACATACACACAGACATGCACTCACACACACACGTACGTGTTCATGCAAACACACCAAACATACTACACACACTCATGCATGCATCGCCATCAGGTATGCAGCCATGTTCTCACAAGCACACGGCTGTTCTTGCAAGCACAAACAAGCATACAATGCACACAATATCTCTGGCACAGCCACACACAGTTGACCAGCGCGTGCACAAGCGCACGCACACACACACACAAATACATGTGTGGGCCTGAGAACACGCACATTCCAAAACACCCACAGTCTTTGACACAGGCATGCACAGCCATCCCCCACACAGATTCATTCACACACACCCCTGAGGATACAAAAACATGTAATAAAAACACATATCTCTCTCGCACAGAATATACACTTAACTGCTCAAACACATCCACCCACCCACACACACAGAAACATGCTCACCAAACCCACAAGCACTCACTACACACCTGAGACATCCGGCTACAGGCATGCATTCTGAGTCCTGCAATAGTACACAGAAGCGCACATGTAAACACAGACCCACAACACACACCAAAGCTCTCCAGCACGACTGCAAGCACACAAGGCACTGGAGCAACATACACATACATGTGGCTTATAAAACACAAGACACACAACAAACACAGGGTCTTCCACACAGAGGCATTCACAATTTTCCAGTCACATTCACATACACACACATGACTTCATACACACAGAGAGACCACACACATACACACATTTCCTGACAGAGTTATGCGTGTGTGGCTGTGTGATGCATGCACCTGTATTCATGAAAAGCACAAACATGCATACAATACGTACACACACAGACACCAAACTCACGGTGTCCAACATTGAGGCATGCACAGGTGGAAATACACACACACACACACATCTCTGGATTCACCAAAGATTACTAATGCAGCCCCAACCCTATTGCCATAGTAGGAGTTCTTGCAAAAGAAGAGCAGGATCTTGTGGCAATTGGGGAGACCTGAGTTCTTCCACCTGCTGGGCAGCAAGTGTGGGGGGAGAGTGTTGAAATCTCTGTACAACAGATCCTTTTCTCTCCTGACTTCGAGGAGGAATCTCTTTACCATCTCCTCTCCCATCCCCCAGGCTGGCCTCTGTCTCCCAACAAAGACCTTCAAATCCCTCATGGAGCCAAATATGCCTTCTTCTTGCTCACTGATCATGGCTGACATCTGGGGGTGGTTAACAAACTGCTTTATGTCAAGGACTCTCTGAGGGCTGGAGATGAAAGAGCTAGAACAACAACCTAGCGACCATTAGTTCTGAGCATTCCCTGAATGGGCCTGTACCCGAGACAGCAGTTCTGACAAAGACAGCCAACAGATGCAGGCTCCCTGGACCAATATCACTCATGGTTTTAGTGGCACGGGGGTGAAGAGACAAGTAGGCATGTTGGGCAACCACAGAGACAGTAATGGGGGTGGGTGAGCACCCCCTGAGGGAGGTTGCACTGTTCAGTGGAGTTTGCAGAGGGGAGTCTGTGTGTTCTGGATCACCCAGAGGGGAGTAGACTGAGGCTTCCCTCTGAGGTGGAGGTCTGGGTGCAGTTTGCTGTCCACTAAACCTCGAAAAAGTCAAAAAAAGCCACCAAAGAACAAAAACCTCCAGAGAACTAAAGCCTGAAAAATCATTTTCCACAGAGCCCAGCCCCTTGAAAGGGGGCGGGATGGCTCAACCCAAGCAAGACTGACTGAAAAAGAACACAGCAGGCTCCTCCTCCAGAAGACAAGCCAAAAGAATGAGAGGACAACCACCACAGCATCCCCCCATGTAATTGTAAAACCCCAATATCAGGGGAAAACAATATATTAACCTCCTGACATGTCCCTAAAACCTGTATTTTTCATAGATACTTTTTTTTTTTTATGTTCTTCTTTTTTTTTTTTTTATTTTTATTTGTTTATTTACAGCATAACAGTGTTCATTGTTTTGGCATCACACCCAGTGCTCCATGCAGTACGTGCCCTCCTCATTACCCACCACCTGGTCCCTCAACCTCCCAACACCCCCACTCCCCCGCCGCCCCTTCATAACCCTCTAGTTGTTTTTCAGAGTCCATAGTCTCTCATGGTTCATCTCCCCTTCCAGTTTCCCTCAACTCCCTCTCCTCTCCATCTCCCCATGTCCTCCATGTTATTTGTTATGCTCCACAAATAAGTGAGACCATATGATACTTGACTCTCTCTGCTTGACTTATTTCGCTCAGCATAATTTCTTCCAGTCCCGTCCATGTTGCTACAAAAGTTGGGTATTCGTCCTTTCTGATGGAGGCATAATACTCCATTGTGTATATGGACCACATCTTCCTTATCCATTCATCCGTTGAAGGGCATCTTGGTTCTTTCCACAGTTTGGCGACCGTAGCCATTGCTGCAATAAACATTGGGGTACAAATGGCCCTTCTTTTCACTACATCTGTATCTTTGGGGTAAATACCCAGCAGTGCAATTGCAGTGTCATAGGGAAGCTCTATTTTTAATTTCTTCAGGAATCTCCACACTGTTCTCCAAAGTGGCTGCACTAACTTGCATTCCCACCAACAGTGTAAGAGGGTTCCTCTTTCTCCGCATCCTCTCCAACACACGTTGTTTCCTGTCTTGCTAATTTTGGCCATTCTAACTGGTGTTAGGTGGTATCTCAATGTTGTTTTAATTTGAATCTCCCTGATGGCTAGTGATGATGAACATTTATTCATGTGTCTGATAGCCATTTGTATGTCTTCGTTGGAGAAGTGTCTGTTCATATCTTCTGCCCATTTTTTGATATGATTATCTGTTTTGTGTGTGTTGAGTTTGAGAAGTTCTTTATAGATCCTGGATATCAACCTTTTGTCTGTACTGTCATTTGCAAATATCTTCTCCCATTCCGTGGGTTGCCTCTTTGTTTTGTTGACTGTTTCCTTTGCTGTGCAGAAGCTTTTGATCTTGAGGAAGTCCCAAAAGTTCATTTTTGCTTTTGTTTCCTTGGCCTTTGGAGACATATCTTGAAAAAAGTTGCTGTGGCTGATATCGAAGAGGTTACTGCCTATGTTCTCCTCTAGGATTCTGATAGATTCCTGTCTCACGTTGAGGTCTTTTATCCATTTCGAGTTTATCTTTGTATACGGTGTAAGAGAATGGTCAAGTTTCATTCTTCTACATATCACTGTCCAGTTTTCCCAGCACCATTTATTGAAGAGACTGTCTTTTTTCCATTGAATATTTTTTCCTGTTTTGTCGAAGATTATTTGACCATAGAGTTGAGGGTCCATATCTGGGCTCTCCACTCTGTTCCACTGGTCTATGTGTCTGTTTTTATGCCAGTACCACGCTGTCTTGGTGATCACAGCTTTGTAGTAAAGCTTGAAATCGGGTAATGTGATGCCGCCAGTTTTGTTTTTGTTTTTCAACATTTCCTTAGCAATTCGGGGTCTCTTCTGGCTCCATACAAATTTTAGGATTATTTGCTCCAGCTCTTTGAAAAATATCGGTGGAATTTTGATCGGAATGGCATTAAAAGTATAGATTGCTCTAGGCAGTATAGACATTTTAACAATGTTTATTCTTCCAATCCAAGAGCATGGAACGGTCTTCCATCTTTTTGTGTCTTCTTCAATTTCTTTCATGAGTGTTCTGTAGTTCCTCGAGTACAGGTCCTTTACTTCTTTGGTTAGGTTTATGCCCAGGTATCTTATGGTTCTTGGTGCTATAGTAAATGGAATCGATTCTCTAATTTCCCTTTCTGTATTTTCATTGTTGGTGTATAAAAAAGCCACTGATTTCTGTACATTGACTTTCTATCCTGCCACGTTACTGAATTGCTGTATGAGTTCTAGTAGTTTGGGGGTGGAGTCTTTGGGGTTTTCCATATAAAGAATCATGTCATCTGCGAAGAGAGAGAGTTTGACTTCTTCCTTGCCAATTTGGATACCTTTTATTTCTCTTTGTTGTCTGATTGCTGTTGCTAGAACTTCTAATACTATGTTGAACAAGAGTGGTGAGAGTGGGCATCCTTGTCGTGTTCCTGATCTCAACGGGAAGGCTGTCACCTTTTTCCCATTGAGGATGATATTTGCTGTGGGTCTTTCATAGATAGATTTTATGAAGTTCAGGAATGTTCCCTCTATCCCTATACTTTGAAGCGTTTTCATCAGGAACGGATGCTGGATTTTGTCAAATGCTTTTTCTGCATCAATTGAGAGGACCATGTGGTTCTTCTCTCTTCTCTTTTTGATGTGTTCTATCACGCTGATTGATTTGCGAATGTTGAACCAACCTTGCAACCCAGGGATGAATCCCACCTGGTCATGGTGGATAATCTTTTTAATGTGCTGCTGGATCCTGTTTGCTAGGATCTTGTTGAGAATCTTTGCATCCATATTCATCAGTGATATTGGTCTGAAATTCTCTTTTTTGGTAGGGTCGTTGCCTGGTTTGGGGATCAGGGTAATGCTGGCTTCATAAAAAGAG
Source organism: Meles meles (assembly GCF_922984935.1). Lineage (NCBI taxonomy): Eukaryota > Metazoa > Chordata > Mammalia > Carnivora > Mustelidae > Meles > Meles meles. The sequence continues at coordinate 10,210,799 of NC_060088.1, forward strand.
TCTGGAAGTTTTCCTTCTGCTTCAATTTTTTGGAACAGCTTCAGGAGAATTGGTGTTATTTCTTCTTTGAAAGTTTGGTAGAATTCCCCAGGGAATCCGTCAGGTCCTGGGCTCTTGTTTTTTGGGAGGTTTTTGATCACTGCTTCAATCTCATTGCTAGATATCGGTCTATTCAGGTTGCCAATTTCTTCCTGGTTCAATTTTGGGAGTTTGTAGCTTTCCAGGAATGCATCCATTTCATCTAGGTTGCTTAGCTTATTGGCATATAACTGTTGGTAATAATTTCTGATGATTGTTTCTATTTCCTTGGTGTTAGTTGTGATCTCTCCCTTTTCATTCATAATTTTATTAATTTGGGCTTTCTCTCTTTTCTTTTGGATTAGTGTGGCCAATGGTTTATCGATCTTATTGATTCTTTCAAAAAACCAGCTTCTAGTTTCATTGATACGTTCTACTGTATCTCTCGTTTCTACCTCATTGATCTCTGCTCTAATCTTGATTATTTCCCTTCTTGCATGTGGAGTTGGTTTGATTTGTTGTTGATTCTCCAGTTCTTTAAGGTGTAGAGACAGCTGGTGTATTCTGGATTTTTCAATGTTTTTGAGGGAGGCTTGGATGGCTATGTATTTCCCCCTTAGAACCGCCTTTGCTGTATCCCATAGGTTTTGGACCGAGGTGTCTTCATTCTCATTGGTTTCCATGAATTGTTTAAGTTCGTCTTTGATCTCCTGGTTGATCCAAGCATTCTTAAGCAAGGTGGTCTTTAGCTTCCAGGTGTTTGAGTTCCTTCTGAACTTTTCCTTGTGATTGAGCTCCAGTTTCAAAGCATTGTGATCGGAGAATATGCAGGGAATAATGTCAGTCTTTTGGTATCGGTTGAGTCCTGCTTTGTGACCCAGTATGTGGTCTATTCTGGAGAAGGTTCCATGTGCACTTGAGAAGAATGAGTATTCTGTTGTTTTAGGGTGGAATGTTCTATATACGTCGATGAGGTCCATCTGGTCCAATGTTTCATTCAATGCTCTTATTTCTTTATTAATTTTCTGCCTCGATGATCTGTCTATTTCTGAGAGAGGCGTATTAAGATCTCCTACTATTATTGTATTCATATCAATATGACTCTTTATCTTGATTAATAGTTTTCTTATGTAATTGGGTGCTCCCATATTGGGGGCATAGATATTCACAATTGTTACATCGTCTTGTCGGATAGTCCCTTTAAGAATTATGTAGTGTCCTTCTGTATCTCTGACTACAGTCTTTAGTTTAAAATCTAATTTATCTGATATGAGAATCGCTACTCCGGCCTTCTTTTGAGGGCCATTGGCATGAAAGATGCTTCTCCATCCCTTCACTTTCAGTCTGGGTGTATCCTTAGGTTCAAAATGGGTCTCTTGTAGACAACATATGGATGGGTCCTGTCATTTTATCCAATCTGCAACCCTGTGTCGTTTTATGGGTGCATTTAGGCCATTCACATTGAGAGTGATTATTGAGAGATAGGTTTTTATTGACATCGTGTTGCCTTTGAAGTCTTTCTGTCTATAGATTGTTTCTATATTTCTGTTCAATGATATTCTTGGGATTTTTTCTCTTTTATAGGACCCCCCTTAATATTTCCTGCAGTGTTGGTTTGGTGGTTGCATAGTCTTTTAAGCCTTGCCGGTCTTGGAAACTCTTTATCTCTCCTTCCATTTTAAATGTCAGTCTTGCTGGATAGAGTATTCTTGGTTGCATGTTCTTCTCATTTAGTACTCTGAATATATTTTGCCAGCCCTTCCTGGCTTTCCAGGTCTCTGTGGAAAGGTCTGACGTTATTCTAATGGGCTTTCCTCTGTATGTAAGAAGCTTCTTTGTCCTAGCTGCTTTTAAGAGGGTCTCTCTTGAAACATAATTCCCCATTTTAACGATAAGGTGCCGTGAGGACTTTCGAGAATCTAAAATCTTGGGAGGAAATCTTTCTGCCTCTAGTACATGAACGTTGTTTCCATTCGTGAGATTGGGAAAATTTTCATAGACAACTTCTTCCACTATATCTTCTAGACTTCTTTCTTTTTCTTCCCCTTCAGGGATTCCAATAATTCTGACGTTGGAACGTTTCATGGCATCGTTTATTTCCCTGATTCTGTTTTCGTGGCTTCTGAGCTGTTTGTTCCAGGCTTCCTCCTGATCCTTTCTCTCTATCTGTTTGTCCTCCAGATCACTAATTCTATCTTCTGTCTCAGTTACCCTAGCTTTTAGAGAATTTAGATTGGATTGGAACTCATTGAGAGCATTTTGAACATCATCCCTGGTGGCTTTCAGTTCTGCCCTAACATTGTGAACATCATCCCTGGTGGCTTTCAGTTCTGCCCTAATCAATTCTGTTTGGTCATCCATGGCTTTCTCCAACCTAGCTATTGCCTGGATAATTGTTAGTCTGAATTCCTTTTCTGACATATTGTCTATGTCGATAGCCATTAGCTCTGTTGCAGAAGGCCCATCCTCTGTATTTTTCTTCTGTTGGGTATTCCTCCTCCTAGTCATTTTGGTAAGAGATGACTAAACAGATGCAGCTGGACTTATCGATTGTGGTGCAGTCAATGTTCACCCTGGAACGCTTCTGTGCAATCAGGATTCCCCACCCAAATGAGAGAAAAAAGAAAAGAAAAAGAAATAGAGAAGAAGAAAGAAAAAAAAGGGGAAAGAAAAGAGGGAAAAAAAAGGAAAAAAAGGAAAAAAAAAAGAGAGAGAGAGATAGGAAAAAAAGGGAAGATAAAAGAGAAGGCTCAGCCCAAATGGGCCACAAGGTAAGATTTGTGGAGTATACAAACAAAAACAGACAGACAAAAAGAGTGATAAAAGTATATGACAAGAGAAAAAAATATGTATATATAAGCAAAAAAAAGGGAAGAACCTCATCAGAAAGAACCCCAAGTATAAGGTTTATATATTATAAGGACAAACACAAATTCACAGAAACACTGACAGAAGGAAAAATTGGGAGAATGGTTATAGATTCTCAGTGTGGGTGAGGAAGGTTATTTTGATTCTTCCTGAAGGTATCTTGATGTTATTGTTAAGGGACTCCACTTTCCTAAGTTACAGGGCGATTAGAAACTGGTTTGCTTATAGGGGTAGCATTGATTGTGGAAAGGGGATTACCTTGAAGTTTAACTCTATATGTATAGTAGAAAATAAAAATTAAAAAAGAATAAACTAGACTAAACTAAGTTAAAATTAAAAAGAATTAAAAAAATAGAAAAACAAAAGAAAAACACGGGTATATGTATCAAAAAGTTCAGGTTAGAAGGTTATTAAAGAATTTGATGTACTGGACATCTCAGTGTGATGGTAAATAGGTTAAAAAATTATAAAAAGTATAAAAAATAGGTTAAAAAATTTAAAAAGAACCAGAATATTGGTAAAGAGTTAAAAATAAAAGTTGTATTTATGAAGTAGTGGTGATTGTTCTCTTGTAGTCTTTTTTTTTTTTTTCTTCCTTCCTGGTTGGTTTTCTGGGGGAGGGGCCTGCCACGTGGGTTTTCAGACAATGATGTTCCCTGAGTTAGGTCCTCCCGCTCCCCTCAAGGGGGTGAGCTCTTTTTTTTTTTCAGGAAACTGTTTTTTTTCAGCCTTTTGTTCTCTGGGGGTGTTTATGTTCTTTCATCTGCTTTCTCTCGCCTTGACAGCTTTTGATGGTTTTTGGAGGTTTAGAGGAGAGCAAACAGCACCCCAACCTCCCTCTCAGAGAGAAGCCTCAGACTGTTTTGCAAAAGCTGCTGGCAGAGTCGGTTCTGAGTCACTGTCCCTGGGGATGCAGGAGCTCCTCGTTGTACCCAAAACCAGGGCAGCGGTGGCTGTCTAGGCAGCTCCAGACCGCCAGAGAGTTTCCGAGCAGAGATCGCGCACTGAGATTTTCCCGCTGTCCCGGGCTGGGAATGTCTGGTTTTTCTGGCTGCCAGAGCTCCAGGCTAGCGCCTATGAGCACCTTTCCCAAGGGAGGGTGTGGGACGCGCGCGTTTCAGGATTGCCGTCTGGCCAGGCTCCCAGCCCCTCACGGGAGCCAGACCCCACTCGTTCTCGGGCACGCTGGCGTTCAGGTGCAGTGGCCGCTCAGGGACGGAGACCTGATTTCTCCGCCGCACTCTCTCTGGCTCCGCGCCAGGGGAGGCTGTCCTGGGTCCGGGGACTTAGGTCCCTGACCCTAACCGCCCAGGTTCCCACTATTACCCCCCCGCGATCCTTTGCTGTTTGTTTTTTGAGTGCTTTCAACCAGACTCCAAGTTAATGCTGGTCCCCAGACACAGAGCACTCTCGTGTTGGGGTGTTACTTTCCGTTCGGTCACCTCTGGTGGCTCCCTCCCCCTTTTGTTTATCTTCCGATATCAGTCGGACATTCCCAGTCTGCTTTACCTGCCACTGGCGTCTTCTGCTCCTGTAGAGATCCAGACGTGTATAATTCTGATCTCAGGCTGATTTCATGGGTGGTCGGAGTTCTTTGGTAGGTAATCAGCTCACTTTAGGGTACAGGTTGAAATGGTGCCTCCTCCTACTTCCACGCCATCTTGACTCCCTCCTCATAGATACTTTTTAATTTGATTCTTGTCCTTTTATTTTTTTTAAATTTAACCTACTTACTATTACAACTAGAGGTTTAATACAATGTATTCCGTAATAACTTTTCAACTTGAACTTTTGTTATGTATATACCTGTGTTTCTTTTCCTTTTCTTTTTATATATACATTTAAAGATAAGCTTCAAGGTAATCACTTTTCCTTTTCAAAACTACCCCTATATATAAACCTGTTTTAATTTCCCCTTATCCCTGGAATGCTGAGTCTTTTAACAAAGATAACCGGATACAACCAGGAAGAACCAAAATAACCTTCCTCACCCATATCGAGGGTTTATAACCACCTTCCCATCTTGTTCTTCTGTCAGGGTTTCTGTGTATTTGTTTCTGTTTTTCTACTACATAAATCTTATTCTTGGGTTTCATTTCAGCTGGGTTTTTCTTTTCTTTTTGTTCTTGCCATTTTGTTTGTTTGTGTTTTGTTTATGTAGCTTATAAATATTGCATTTGAGGTCACTTTGACTGGGTTTTCTCTTTTTTTCTCTCTCTCTTTTTTTCCTTTTCCTTTCTTTTTGGTGGTGACTTCTGATTGCTCCAAAATTCCCCAGGGTGCACCTTGCCTGGATAATGGGTGCTATAATCTGCTATACATCCACTCACCACCTCTCACCAAAAAGACTAGGATGAGGAATGCCCAACAGAGGAAAAAAGCAAAGACTGTGCCCTCTGCCACAGAACTTTCGGATATGGACATAAACAGTATATCAGAAAGGGAATTCAGTGTAACAGTTAGGCAGGCAATAGCTAGTTTGAAGACCATTAGTGCCTAGATAGAATCTCTAAGGGTAGAAGTGAGGGCTGAGCTGGTAGAATATAAAAATGCTATCAACGAGATCCAATCTAATCTAAATACTCTAACATCTGAGGTAATTGAGGCAGAAGATTGAATCAGCAATCTAGAAGACAAACTGATTGAAAAGAAGCACCAGGAGGATGCATGGGACAAACAGCTTAGAAGCCATGGAAACAGAATTAGGGAAACAAATAATGCCATGAAATGTTCCAAAGTCAGAATTATTGAGATCCCGGAGGAGGTGGAGAAATAGAAAAGACTAGAAGATGTAATTGAACAAATTCCAAATGGAAATTTTCCTAATCTAAGTAATGGAACAAATATTCATGTCCTAGAGGCAGAAAGGACACCCGCTAAGATTGACGACTCTAGAAACACCGCTAGACACTTAGTTGTGAAGTTTATGAATCATAATTTCATATGGGAGATCTTGAGGACAGCTAGGGGGGAAGAGATTCCTTATGTACAGAGCTAGGACCATCAGAATAATGTCAGACCTATCCACAGAAACCTTGCAAGCCAGAAAGGGCTGGCAAGACATATTCAGGGCACTAAATGAGAAGAACAGGCAGCCAGGAATATTTTATCCAATAAGGTTGACATTCAAAATGGGTGGAGAGATAAAGCACTTCCAAGACCACCAAGTTTTTTTTTTTAAATTTGTTTTTATTTGTTTATTTACAGCATAACAGTGTTCACTGTTTTGGCATCACACCCAGTGCTCCATGCAGTACGTGCCCTCCCTATTACCCACCACCTGGTTCCTCTACCTCCCACCCCCCGGCCCCTTCAAAACCCTCTGGTTGTTTTTCAGAGTCCACAGTCTCTCATGGTTCATCTCCCCTTCCAGTTTCCCTCAACTCCCTCTCCTCTCCATCTCCCCATGTCCTCCATGTTCTTTGTTATGCTCTACAAATAAGTGAGACCATATGATACTTGACTCTCTCTGCTTGACTTATTTCGCTCAGCATAATCTCTTCCAGTCCCGTCCATGTTGCTACAAAAGTTGGGTATTCATCCTTTCTGATGGAGGCATAATACTCCATTGTGTATATGGACCACATCTTCCTTATCCATTCATCCGTTGAAGGGCATCTTGGTTCTTTCCACAGTTTGGCGACCGTAGCCATTGCTGCAATAAACATTGGGGTACAGATGGCCCTTCTTTTCACTACATCTGTATCTTTGGGGTAAATACCCAGCAGTGCAATTGCAGGGTCATAGGGAAGCTCTATTCTTAATTTCTTCAGGAATCTCCACACTGTTCTCCAAAGTGGCTGCACTAACTTGCATTCCCACCAACAGTGGAAGAGGCTTCCCCTTTCTCCACATCCTCTCCAACACACGTTGTTTCCTGTCTTGCTAATTTTGGCCATTCTAACTGGTGTCAGGTGGTATCTCAATGTGGTTTTAATTTGAATCTCCCTGATGGCTAGTGATGATGAACATTTTTTCATGTGTCTGATAGCCATTTGTATGTCTTCGTTGGAGAAGTGTCTGTTCATATCTTCTGCCCATTTTTTGATATGATTATCTGTTTTTTGTGTGTTGAGTTTGAGGAGTTCTTTATAGATCCTGGATATCAACCTTTTAAGACCACCAAGTTTAAAAGAGTATGTGACCACCAAAATAAGCACTACAAGAAATATTAAAGGAGGTTCTATAAAAGAAGAAACAACCCAAGAGTGGCATAGAATAGAAATTTATGAGGCAATCTATAGACAATCTATAGAAACAAGGACTTCACCGACAACATACTGTCAATAAAATCTTATCTTTCAATAATCACTCTCAACATGAATGACCTAAATGTTCCCATAAAATGGCACAGAACTGCAGACTGGGTAAAACCACAGGACCCATCCTATGCTATCTACAAGAGACAGACTTGGAACCTAAGGATACCTCCAGACTGAAAGTGAAGGGATAGAGAAACACCTTTCACACCAATGGGCCTCAAAAGAAAGCTGGTGTAACAATTATCATATCAGATAAATTAGATTTTAAACTAAAGACCACAGTCAGAGATACAGAAGGACACTACATCATTCTGAAAAGGTTTATCCACCAAGAAGACGTAACAATTGTAAATATTTATGCCCCCAATGTGGGAGCAGCCAACTACATAAGACAATTGTTAATCAAAATAAAGAGTCATATTGATATGAATACACTAATTGTAGGGGACCTTAACATGTCACTCGCAGTAATAGAGAGCTCATCCAAGCAGAAAATCAATAAAGAAACAAGAGCTTTGAATGACACATTGGACCAGATGGGTCTCATAGATATATACAGAGCATCCCACCCTAAAAACAACAGATTACTCACTCTTCTCAAGCGCACATGGAACTTTCTTCAGAATAGACCACATACCAGGTCACAAATCAGGGCTCAACCAATAGAAAAATACTGAGATTATTCCCTGCATAATCTCATATCACAATGTTTTGAAACTGGAACTCAACCACAAGAAAATGTTTGGAAGGAATTCAAACACTTGGAAGCAAAAGAAAATCATGTTCAAGAATGTTTGGATCAACCAGGGAATCAAAGAAGAATTTAAACAATTCATAGAAACCAATGAGAAGGAAGACACATTGGTCCAAATCCTATAGGATATGGCAAATGCGGTCCTAAGGGTGAAGCCATCCAAGCCTCACTTAAAAAAAAAATCCCAAATGCACACACCTTAAAGAACTGGACAATAAACAACAAATTAAGCCAACCACACACATGAGAAGGGAAAAAATAATCAAGATTAAAACAGAGATCAATAAGTCAGAAACTAAAGATACAGTAGAACACATCAATGAAACTAGAAGCTGGTTTTTGAAAAAATTAATAAGATTGATAAAATACTGGCAAAACCAATCAAAAAGAAAATAGAAAGGACCCAAATTAATAAAGTTATGGAATAAAGGGGAGAGATCATGACTAACACCAAGGAAATAGAAACACTCATCAGAAATTACTATCAATGTTATATACCAATAAGTTAAGCATCCTAGAAGATATGGATGCATTCCTGGAAACATACAAACTTCAAAAATTGAAACAGGAAGAAATTTACAACCTGAATAGGCCAATATCTAGTAATGAGACCAACAGAACATTAAAATGACTATCTACTATGACCAGGTGGGGTTTATCCCTGGGATGCAAGGATGGTTCAACATTCGCGAATCAATCAGCACGATAGAACAAATCAACAAGGGACACCTGGGTGGCTCAGTGGGTTAAGCCTCGGTCTTTGGCTCAGGTCATGATCCCAGGGTGATCGGAGCCCCGCATCGGGCTCTCTGCTCGGGGCGGAGCCTGCTTCCTCCTCTCTCTCTGCCTGCATCTCTGCCTACTTGTGATCTCTCTCTGTCAAATAAATAAATAAAATATTTTTAAAAAAGGAGAAAAAACCAACAAGAACAGAGAGATCCACATGGTTCTCTCAACTGATGCAGAAAAAGCGTTTGACAAAATATAGAATCTGTTCCTGATTAAAACTCTTCAAAGTATAGAGATAGAGGGAACAATCCTCAACTTCATAAAATCTATCTATGAATAACTCACAGCAAATAACATTGTCAATGGGAGAAAGCTGACAGCCTTCCATTGAGATCAGGAACACAACAAGGATGTCCGCTCTCACCACTGTTGTTTAACATAGTACTAGAAGTTAATAGTACTAGAAGTTCAACATAGTACTAGAAGTCCTAGCGACAGCAATCAGAAAACAAAAAGAAATAAAAGGTATTCAAATTGGCAAAGAAGAAATCAAACTCTCTCTCTCTTCACAGATGAGAGTTTAATGGACAACTCAAAAGAATCCACCCCCAAACTACTAGAACTCATACATCAACTCAGTAATGTGGCAAAATCAATTGATACAGAATCAATATACAGACAGCAGTTGCTTTCTTATACACTAACAATGAAAATATAGAAAGGGAAATTAGACAATCAGTTCCACTTACTATAGCATCAAAATATAGCATCTGTGCTATATGGTGTATGGTATATGATACCTTGGAATGAACCTAACCAAAGAGGTAAAAGATCTATACTCCAGGAACTACAGAACACAAATGAAAGAAATTGAGGAAGACACAAAAAGATGGAAAAGCATTCCATTCTAATGGATCAGAAGAATAAACGTTGTTAAAATGTCTGTACTGCCCAGAGCAAAATATACTTTCAATGCCATCCCGATCAAACTGCCACTGGCATTTTTCAAAGTGCTGGGACAAGCAATCCTAAAATTTGTTGGGAAAAGACCCTGAATCACTAAGGAATTGTTGAAAAAGAAAAACAAAGCTGGTGGCATCATGTTGCCCAATTTCAAGCTTTACTATAAAGCTGTGATCAGCAAGACAGCATGACACTGACACAAAAACAGACACATAGACAATGGAACAGAGTGTAAAGTCCAGATATGACCCAAAACTCTATGGTCAAATAATCTTCGACAAAGCAGGAAAAAAATACATACTGGAAAAAAGACAGTCTCTTCAATAAATGGTGCTGGGAAAATTGGACAGCTATGTGTGGAAGAATGAAACTTGACCATTCTCTTTCACATACACAAAGATAAACTCAATATGGATGAAAGACCTTGATATGAAGCAGGAATCTATAAAAATCCTAAAGAAGACAGGCAGTAGCCTCTTCGACATTAGCCACAGCAACTTCTTTCAAGACATTTCTCCAAAGGCAAAGGAAACAAACGTGAAAATGAACTTTTGGGAATTCATCAAGATCAAAAGCTTCTGCACAGCAAAGCAAACAGTTGACAAAAGTAAGAGGTTACCCATGGAATAGGAGAAGATATTTGCAAATGACACTACAGACAAAGGGTTGCTATCCAAGATCATAAACACCTCAAACTCAATACACACAAAACAGATAATCCCATCAAAAAATGGGCAGAAGGAGGAGTCAAGATGGCGGGGAAGTAGGAGGAGGCACCATTTCAACCTGTACCCTAAAGTGAGCTGATTACCTACCAAAGAACTCTGACCACCCATGAAATCAGCCTGAGATCAGAATTATACACGTCTGGATCTCTACAGGAGCAGAAGACACCAGTGGCAGGTAAAGCAGACTGGGAGCATCGGACTGATATCAGAAGACAAACAAAAGGGGGAGTGAGCCAACAGAGGTGACCAATTGGAAAGTAATATCCAACATGAGAGGGCTCTGCATCTGGGGACCAGCATTAACTTGGAGTCTGGTTGAAAGCACTCAAAAAACAAAGAGCAAAGGATCGCGGGGGAGTAATAGTGGGAACATGGGCGGTTAGGGTCAGGACCTAAGTCCCCCGACCCAGGACAGCCTCCCTTGGTGCTGAACCAGAGAGAGTGCGGCGCAGAAATCAGGTCTCCATCCCTGAGCCCCCAGTGCACCTGAACGCCAGCGCACCCAAGAACTAGTGGGGTGTGACTCCCCTGAGGGGCTGGGATCCGGGCCAGAAGGCAATCCTGAAATGCGCGCGTCCCACACCCTCCCTTGGGATAGGTGCTCATAGGCGCTAGCCTGGAGCTCTGGCATCCGGAAAAACCAGACATTCGCAGCCCAGGACAGCAGGAAAATCTCAGTGTGAGATCTCTCCTCGGAACCTCTCTGGCGGTCTGGAGCTGCCTAGACAGCCACCGCTGCCCTGGTTTTGGGTACAACGAGGAGCTCCTGCATCCCCAGGGACAGTGACTCAGAACCAACCCAGCAAGCAGCTTTTCCAAAACATTCTGGGGCTTCTCCTTGAGAGGGAGGTCGGGGTGCACTTTGCTCTCCTCTAAACCTCCAAAAACCATCAAAAGCTATCAAGGTGAGAGAAAGCAGATGAAAGAACATAAAAACCCCCAGAGAACAAAAGGCTGAAAAAAACAGTTTCCTCAGAGCTCACCCACTTGAGGGGAGCGGGAGGACCTAACTCAGGGAACATCATTGTCTGAAAACCCACGTGGCAGGCCCCTCCCCCAGAAAACCAACTGGGAAGGAAGAGAAAAAAAAGACTACAAGGGAACAACCACCACTACTTCATAAATACAACTTTTATTTTTAACTCTTTACCAATATTCTGGTTCTTTTTTTTTTACATACAGATAATTTTTTAACCTATTTACCACCACACTGATGTCCAGTACATCAAATTTTTAATAACCTTCTAACCTGAACTTTTTGATACATACACCCGTGTTTTTCTTTTGCTTTTCTAATTTTTAATTCTTTTTTAATTTTAACTTAGTTTAGTCTAGTTTATTCTTGTTTAATTTTTATTTTCTACTATACATATAGAGTTAAACTTCAAGGTAATCCCCTTTCCTCAATCAATGCTACCCCTATAGGCATACCAGTTTCTAATCCCCCTGTAACTTAGGAAAGTTGAGTCCCTTAACAAAAACATCAAGATACCTTCAGGAAGAATCAAAATAACCTTCCTCACCCACACTGAGCATTTATAACCACTCTCCCAAATTTTCCTTCTGTCAGTGTTTCTGTGAATTTGTGTTTGTCCTGATAATATATAAATCTTATACTTGGGGTTCTTTCTGATGAGGTTCTTCCCTTTTTTTTTTTTTGCTTATATATATATATTTTTTTTCTCTTGTCATATACTTTTTTTCAGTCTTTTTGTTTGTCTGTTTTTGTTTGTATGCTTCATAATCTTACCTTGTGGCCCATTTGGGCTGAGCCTTCTCTTGTATCTTCCCTTTTATTCCTATCTCTCTGTCTCTCTTTTTTTTTCCTTTTTTCTTTTCCCTTTTTTCTTTCTTCTTCTGTATTTCTTTTTCTTGTCTTTTTTCTCTCATTTGGGTGGGGAATCCTGATTGCACAGAAGCGTTCCAGGGTGCACATTGACTGCACCACAATCGATAAGTCCAGCTGCATCTGTTCAGTCATCTCTTTCCAAAATGACTCAGAGGAGGAATACCCAACAGAAGAAAAATAGAGAGGATGGGCCTTCTGCAACAGAGCTAATGGCTATCAACATAGACAATATGTCAGAAAACGAATTCAGACTAACAATTATCCAGGCAATAGCTAGGTTGGAGAAAGCCATGGATGACCAAACAGAATTGATTAGGACAGAACTGAAAGCCACCAAGGAAGATGTTCACAATGTTAGGGCAGAACGGAAAGCCACCAGGGATGATGTTCAAAATGCTCTCAATGAGTTCCAATCCAATCTAAATTCTCTAAAAGCTAGGGTAACTGAGACAGAAGATAGAATTAGTGATCTGGAGGACAAACAGATAGAGAGAAAGGATCAGGAGGAAGCCTGGAACAAACAGCTCAGAAGCCACGAAAACAGATTCAGGGAAATAAACGATGCCATGAAACTTTCCAACGTCAGAATTATTGGAATCCCTGAAGGGGAAGAAAAAGAAAGAAGTCTAGAAGATAAAGTGGAAGAAGTTGTCTATGAAAATTTTCCCAATCTCACGAATGGAAACAACGTTCATGTACTAGAGGCAGAGAGATTTCCTCCCAAGATTTTAAATTCTCGAAAGTCCTCACGACACCTTATAGTTAGAATGAGGAATTATGTTTCAAGAGAGACCCTCTTAAAAGCAGCTAGGACAAAAAAGCTCCTTATGTACAGAGGAAAGCCCATTAGAATAACGTCAGACCTTTCCACAGAGACCTGGCAAGCCAGGAAGGGCTGGCAAAATATATTCAGAGTACTAAATGAGAAGAACATGCAACCACGAATACTCTATCCAGCAAGACTGACATTTAAAATGGACAGAGAGATAAAGAGTTTCCAAGACCGGCAAGGCTTAAAAGACTATGCAACCACCAAGCCGACACTGCAGGAAATATTAAGGGGGGGTCCTATAAATGAGAAAAAATCCTAAGAATATTATTGAACAGAAATATGGAAACAATCTACAGACAGAAAGACTTCAAAGGCAACACGATGTCAATAAAAACCTATCTCTCAATAATCACTCTCAATGTGAATGGCCTAAATGCACCCATAAAACGACACAGGGTTGCAGATTGGATACCATGACAGGACCCATCCATATGTTGTCTACAAGAGACCCATTTTGAACCTAAGGATACACCCACACTGAAAGTGAAGGGATGGAGAAGCATCTTTCATGCCAATGGGCCTCAAAAGAAGGCCGGAGTAGCGATTCTCATATCAGATAAATTAGATTTTAAACTAAAGACTGTAGTCAGAGATACAGAAGGACACTACATAATTCTTAAAGGTACTATCCACCAAGATGATCTAAAAATTGTGAATATCTATGCCCCCAATATGGGAGCACCCAATTACATAAGAAAACTGTTAATCAAGGTAAAGAGTCATATTGATAGGAATACAATAATAGTAGGAGATCTTAATACACCTCTCTCAGAAATAGACAGATCATCGAAGCAGAAAATTAATAAAGAAATACGAGCATTGAATGAAACTTTGGACCAGATCGACCTCATCGACGTATACAGAACATTCCACCCTAAAACAACAGAATACTCATTCTTCTCAAGTGCACATGGATCCTTCTCCAGAATAGACCACATACTGGGTCACAAAGCAGGACTCAACCAATACCAAAAGACTGACATTATTCCCTGCATATTCTCAGATCACAATGCTTTGAAACTGGAACTCAATCACAAGGAAAAGTTCAGAAGGAACACAAACACCTGGAAGCTAAAGACCACCTTGCTTAAGAATGCTTGAATCAACCAGGAGATCAAAGATGAACGTAAACAATTCATGGAAACCAATGAGAATGAAGACACCTCGCTCCAAAACCTATGGAATAAAGCAAAGTCGGTTCTAAGGGGGAAATACATAGCCATCCAAGCCTCCCTCAAAAACATTGAAAAAGTCAGAATTCACCAGCTGTCTCTACACCTTAAAGAACTGGAGAATCAACAACAAATCAAACCAACTCCACATGCAAGAAGGGAAATAATCAAGATTAGAGCAGAGATCAATGAGGTAGAAACGAGAGATACAGTAGAACGTATCAGTGAAACTAGAAGCTGGTTTTTTGAAAGAATCAATAAGATCAATAAACCATTGGCCACACTAATCCAAAAGAGAAGAGAGAAATCCCAAATTAATAAAATTATGAATGAAAAGGGAGAGATCACAACTAACACCAAGGAAATAGAAACAATCATAAGAAATTATTACCAACAGTTAAATGCCAATATGCTAAGCAACCTAGATGAAATGGATGCATTCCTGGAAAACTACAAACTCCCAAAATTGAACCAGGAAGAAATTGATGACCTGAATAGACTGATATCTAGTAACGAGATTGAAGCAGTGATCAAAACCTCCCAAAACACAAGAGCCCAGGACCTGACGGATTCCCTGGGGACTTCTACCAAACTTTCAAAGAAGAAATAACACCAATTCTCCTGAAGCTGTTCCAAAAAATTGAAGCAGAAGGAAAACTTCCAGACTCTTTTTATGAAGCCAGCATTGTCCTGTTCCCCAAACCAGGCTAAGACCCTACCAAAAAGGAGAATTTCAGGCCAATATCACTGATGAATATGGATGGTAAGATTCTCAACAAGATCCTAGCAAACAGGATCCAGCAGCACATTAAAAAGATTATCCACCATGACCAGGTGGGATTCATCCCCGGGTTGCAAGGCTGGTTCAATATTCGCAAATCAATCAATGTGATAGAACACATCAATAAGAGAAGAGAGAAGAACCACATGGTCCTCTCCATTGATGCAGAAAAAGCGTTTGACAAAATCCAGCATCCGTTCCTGATGAAAACGCTTCAAAGTATAGGGATAGAGGGAACATTCCTGAACTTCATAAAATCTATCTATGAAAGACCCACAGCAAATATCATCCTCAATGGGAAAAAGCTTGCAGCCTTCCCTTTGAGATCAGGAACACGACAAGGATGCCCACTCTCACCACTCTTGTTCAACATAGTATTAGAAGTTCTAGCAACGGCAATCAGACAACAAAGAGAAATAAAAGGTATCCAAATTGGCAAGGAAGAAGTCAAACTCTCTCTCTTCGCAGATGACATGATTCTTTCTATGGAAAACCCCAAAGACTCCACCCCCAAACTATTAGAACTCATACAGCAATTCAGTAACGTGGCAGGATACAAAGTCAATGTACAGAAATCAGTGGCTTTCTTATACCCTAACAATGAAAATACAGAAAGGGAAATTAGAGAATCGATTCCATTTACTATAGCACCAAGAACCATAAGATACCTGGGCATAAACCTCACCAAAGAGGTAAAGGACCTGTACTCGAGGAACTACAGAACACTCATGAAAGAAATTGAAGAAGACACAAAAAGATGGAAGACTGTTCCATGCTCTTGGATTAGAAGAATAAACATTGTTAAAATGTCTATACTGCCTAGAGCTATCTATACTTTTAATGCCATTCCGATCCAAATTCCACCAGTATTTTTCAAAGAGCTGGAGCAAATAATCCTAAAATTTGTATGGAATCAGAAGAGACCCCGAATTGCTAAGGAAATGTTGAAAAACAAAAAGAAAACTGGCGGCATCACGTTACCTGATTTCAAGCTTTACTACAAAGCTGTGATCAACAAGACAGCATGGTACTGGCATAAAAACAGACACAAAGACCAGTGGAACAGAGTGGAGAGCCCAGATATGGACCCTCAACTCTATGGTCAAATAATCTTTGACAAAACAGGAAAAAATATTCAATGGAAAAAAGTCTCTTCAATAAATGGTGCTGGGAAAACTGGACAGCGATATGTAGAAGAATGAAACTCGACCATTCTCGTACACCATACACAAAGATAAACTCGAAATGGATAAAAGACCTCAATGTGAAACAGGAATCTATCAGAATGCTAGAGGAGAACACAGGCAGTAACCTCTTCGATATCAGGCACAGCAACTTCTTTCAAGATATGTCTCCAAAGGCCAAGGAAACAAAAGTGAAAATGTACTTTTGGGACTTCATCAAGATCAAAAGTTTCTGCACAGCAAAGGAAACAGTCAACAAAACAAAAAGGCAACCCACGGAATGGGAGAAGATATTTGCAAATGACCGTACAGACAAAAGGTTGATATCCAGGATCTACAAAGAACTTCTCAAACTCAACACACAAAAAACAGATAATCATATCAAAAAATGGGCAGAAGATATGAACAGACACTTCTCTAATGAGGACATACAAATGGCTATCAGACACATGAAAAAATGTTCATCATCACTAGCCATCAGGGAGATTCAAATTAAAACCACATTGAGATACCACCTGACACCAGTTAGAATGGCCAAAATTAGCAAGACAGGAAACAACGTGTGTTGGAGGGGATGTGGAGAAAGGGGAACCCTCTTCCACTGTTGGTGGGAATGCAAGTTAGTGCAGCCACTTTGGAGAACAGTGTGGAGACTCCTGAAGAAATTAAGAATAGAGCTTCCCTATGACTCTGTAATTGCACTGCTGGGTATTTACCCCAAAGATACAGATGTAGTGAAATGAAGGGCCATCTGTACCCCAATGTTTATTGCAGCAATGTCTACGGTCGTCAAACTGTGGAAAGAACCAAGATGCCCTTCAACGGATGAATGGATAAGGAAGATGTGGTCCATATACACACGGAGTATTATGCCTCCATCAGAAAGGATGAATACCCAACTTTTGTAGCAACATGGACGGGACTGGAAGAAATTATGCTGAGTGAAATAAGTCAAGCAGAGAGTGTCAAGAATCATATGGTCTCACTTATTTGTGGAGCATAACAAATAACATGGAGGACATGGGGAGATGGAGAGGAGAGGGAGTTGAGGGAAACTGGAAGGGGAGAAGAACCATGAGAGACTATGGACTCTGAAAAACAGCCAGAGGGTTTTGAAGGGGCGGGGGGGGGGGATGGGAGTTTGAGGAACCAGGTGGTGGGTAATAGAGAGGGCACGTACTGCATGGAGCACTGGGTGTGATGCCAAAACAATGAACACTGTTATGCTGTAAATAAACAAATAAATGTATAAAAAAATAAATAATGCTGACAAAAAAAAAATGGGCAGAAGACATAAACAGACATTGCTCCAAAGAATACATACAAATGGCTAACAGACACGTGAAAAAGTGTTCATCATCAATAGCCGTTATGGAAATTCAAATCAAAACCTCATTGAGATACCACATTACACCATTTACAATGCTCAAAATTAACAGGACAGGAAAACAAAAGTGTTAGAGAATATGTGGAAAAAGAGGAACCCTCTGAAACTGTTGGTGGGAATGCAAGTTGGTGCAGCCACTTTGGAAAACAGTGTGGAGATTCCTTAAGAAATTAGAAATAGAGCTACCCTTTGACCCTGCAATTTCACTATGGGGTATTGACCCCAAAGTTACATATGTAGTGAAAAGAAGAGCCATTTGTACGCCCAATGTTCACAGCAGCAATGTCCATAATCACTAAACTGTGGAAAGAGCCAAGATGTCCTTCAACAGATGAATGGATAAATAAAATATGGTCCATATATACAATGGAATATTACACCTCCATCAGAAGGATGAATACCCATCTTTTGTATCAGCGTGGACAGGACTGCAGGAGATTATGCTGAGTGAAGTAAGTCAAGCAGAGAAAGTCAATTATCATATAGTTTCACTTACTTGTGGAGCATAAGGAATAACAGGGAGGACATAAGGAGAAGGGAAGGAAAAATGTGGGAAATCGGAAGGGGAGATGAAACATGAGAGACAGTGGACACTGAGAAAAACTGAGGGTTTTGGAAAGGATGTGGGTGGAGGGTGGTTGAGCCTGGTGGTGGGTATTAAGGAGGGCATGTATTGTAAGAAGCACTGCATGTGGTGCATAAACAATGAATCTTGGGACACTGAAAAAAATAAAATTAATTTAAAAATGAACTAGCTTCTAGTTTCATTGGTCTGTTCTACTGTATTTCTTGTTTCTGTTTCATTGATTTCTGCTGTAATCTTTACAACTTCTCTTCCAGTGCTTGGTTTATGTATTTGTTGTTCTTTATCTGGTTCCTTTAGGTGTTAAGTTTAGCTCATGATTTCAGGATGGCTATTATTTCCCCCTTAGGAACGTCTTTACAGGATCTCATACGATTTGGACCAACTTTGTTCTCATTAGTTTCCATTAATTGTTTAAATTTGTCTTTAATATTCTCCTTAACTTCTAAGTGAATTACTTCCATTTTTTTCCCTTGTGATTGAATTCCAGTTTCAAAGCATTATGGCCTAAAAATATGCATGAAATTATGCAGGGATGATCCCAAACTTTTGGTTTCAGTTAAGACACAATTTGTGACCAAGTTTCTAGTCTATTATGAAGAAAGTTCTGTGTGCATTTGAGAAGTATATTGTTGTGGAATGTTTTATATATTTATTTTTATGATGTCTCTCTGTTCTAATGTTCTAAAGACCCATTAGAACAGTCCCACTTGTATCCTTCCACTAGCCCTTTTTTTTCTCTTCAGCTTAGGTGATCTGTCCATTGCTGAGAGTGGAGTTTTGAACTTTCCTACTATTAAAGTATCATCAATACAATTCTTTATTTGGCTAACAGTTGGCTTATGAGGTAGCCTGCTCGCATTTGGGGGCATAGATATTTACAATTTTTAGATCTTCTTGTTGGATAGACCCTTTAAAAATGATATAGTTTCAGTCTACATATCTTACTACAGTTTTCTTTAGCCTGAAATCTAATTTGTCTGGTAGGAGAATTGCTACCCTAGACTTCCTGTGAGGACCGTTGGCCTGATGAGTGGTTCTTTAACTCCTCACTTTCAATCTGGAGTCTCAATCTTTAGGTTCAAAATGAGTCTCTTTTAGACAGCATATGGATGGGTCTTTTCTTTTTATCCAATTTTCAACCCTGCGCCATTTTATGGAAGAGTTTAGGCCATTCACATTGAAGGTAATTACTAACAGATACAAATTTAGTGCTATCATATTGCCTGTAAGGTTCCTGTTTTTATAGATTGTAAATTTCTGGTGTATCTTACACTTTGGTCCTTCCTTGTTTTATACAACACCCTTTAATATTTCTTACAGCGACGGCCTGGTTTGTAGTGTCATTTGCAAATATCATTGTTTTGTGGACTGTTTCCTTTGTTCTTGTTGTTATTTTATCTTGAGATGAAATCCCACAAGTTCATTTTCACTTTTGTTTCCCTTGCCTTTGGAGACATGTCTTGAAAAAGTTGCTGTGGCCAATGTCAAAGATGATACTGCATATGTTCTCCTGTAGAATTTTGAAGGATTCCTGTCTCACGTTGAGCTCTTTCATTCATTTAGAATTTATCTTTGTGTATCGTGTAAGAGGATGGTCAAGTTTCATACCTCTATGCATGCAGCTCTTGTTTCGAAGCAATAGCGTTGACTGAAGTCTGAAGAAAATGCAGCTTTCAATGAATGCCTTTTTTCCACAAAGGGCCACATTTTCCATGGTTTTAATTGAAGACTAAGCCAAGGGCCATAGACTCACCTCTGAGAACAAAATCTGTGGGGAATGCAACGTTCAATTCACGACTTGTTTCTTTAAGATTGAGCCATTATAATGTATATGTGGCAGCCTCAGGAGGATGACTTGTGCTTCCTTCTGAGAAAGTACTCTGTGGAAAATGCATCTTACAACTGGCATCTTGTTTCATGAAGAGAGATGCATTGTCAAATGGATGTGTAAAAGCCTCAGGAAACGGGGAAACAGGGCTATTTTGAGTGCCCCTTTCCACTAACACCTCTTTACAGGAAGATCAAAGAGATTCCAAATGCATGTGTGGCCACCTAATGAAAATGCCATAGGTTGCACTCTTAGACACAAGTCTGGGGAGGAGACCACTTTCCACTCATACCTGGTTTCATGAAGTCTCAAGTGTTTTTGATTAGGTTTGGGGTCCTTCTTCAAGTGTAATATATCCTTATCTCTCAGAAACAAGTCTGCAATAATGGCCCCTCCCACAGCGTCTTGATTCATGAAGATCAAAGCTTTTCTAATGTTTGTATGGAAGTCTAAGAAAAATGGCATGGTTTTACCTCTGAGGAAAGATTCTGCAGGGAGGGATACTTTCTTTTTTTTTTTTTTTCCCTTTTTATTAATTTTTTCAGCGTAACAGTATTCATTCTTTTTGCACAACACCCAGTGCTCCATGCAAAACGTGCCCTCCCCATCACCCACCACCTGTTCCCCCAACCTCCCACCCCTGACCCTTCAAAACCCTCAGGTTGTTTTTCAGAGTCCATAGTCTCTTATGGTTCGCCTCCCCTCCCCAATGTCCATAGCCCGCTCCCCCTCTCCCAATCCCACCTCCCCCCAGCAACCCCCAGTTTGTTTGGAGGGATACTTTCAATGACCAGACTTCTTCCAGAAGATCCAAGCATTATAAAATATGGGTGTGGGACCATCAGGGATATATCTTCTTCTTCCTTCGGAGTCACAAGCCTGTAGAGAATGCAATGTTCTGTTAATATCCCCTTGCATGAGAAGTGTTTTTGAGGGTATCTGTGGAAACCTAAAGAAAGATCCATATCCTTCACTCAAAGAAAGAAGTCTGAGGAAAATGGAGCCTTCAACAGATGTCTTGTTAGATGAGAGTACATGTGTTTCCCACTGTATGTGTGGGAATGCCAGGAGACTGCCACACAGTTGTCTCTGAGAAACAAGTCTGGGGAGAATGCCACGTTCCATTAATGTCTTGATCACAACAAAGAGAAGCGATATCAAAGATATGCGTGGACGTATGAAGAAAGTACCCTGTCCCTGAAGCTTAGAAACAAGTCTGTGGAGAATGCAACTTTCAGGTAACAACAATATTATCCAGGGCAGAATCCTGTGATCATCCATGTGCTTAAGCAGCAAGAAAGTGCCCTATCCTCCCTCTAGGCTAGAATTCTGCAGAAAACACAACAGTCAAGTAAACACTGGCTTCCTGAAGATAAAAACATTTTCAAATGCACATGCGCAATCATGAGGAAACCGCCAATTTTTAAAATTTATTTCTTTTCAGTGTAACAGAATTCATTGTTTATGGTCCACACCTAGTGCTCCACGCAATACATACCTCCATAATACCCACCATGGCTTCCCCGACCTCAGACCCACTGCCCCTTCAAAACCTCAGATTGTTTTTCATAGTCCATAGTCTCTCATGGTTCATCTCCCCTTCCAATTTTCCTCAACACACTTCTCCTCTCCACCTCCCTATGTCCTCCACATTACTTGTTATGCTCCATAAATAAGTGAAACCATATGATACTTGACTCTCTCTGCTTGACTTACTTCACTCAGCATAATCTCTTCCAATCCCGTCCATGTTGATACAAAAGTTGGGTCTTCATCCTTTCTGATGGAGGCATAATACTCCATCGTGTATATGGACCACATCTTCCTTATCAATTCCTCCGTTGAAGGACATCTGGGTTCTTTCCACAGTTTGGCGACCGTGGCCATTGCTGCAATAAACATTGGGGTACAGATGGCTCTTCTCTTCACTACATCTGTATCTTTGGGGTAAAGGCCCAGTAGTGCAATTGTAGGGTCATAGGGAGGCTCTACTTTTAATTTCTCAAAGAACCTCCACACTTTTGTCCAAAGTGGCTGTACCAACTTGCATTCCCACCAACAGTGGAAGGGGGTCCTGTTTCTCCACATCCCCTCCAACACACGTTGTTTCCTGACTTGCTAATTCTGGCCATTCTAACTGGTGTGAGGTGCTATCTCAATGTGGTTTTAATTTGAATATCCCTGATGGCTAATGAAGTTGAACATTTGTCATGTGTCTGATAGCCATTTGTGTGTCTTCATTGGAGAAGTGTCTGTTCATATCTTCTGCCCATTTTTTTGACATGATTATCTGTTTTCTGTGTGTTGAGTTTAAGAAGATCTTTGTGGATTCTGTATATCAATATTTTGTCTGTCCTGGTCATTTGTGAATATCTTCTCCCATTCCGTGGGTTGCCTTTTTGTTTTGTTGACTGTTTCCTTTGCTGTGCAGAAACTTTTGATCTTGATGAAGCAAAAGTTAATTTACACTTTTGTTTCCTTTGCCTTTGGAGACATATCTTGAAAGAAGTTGTTGTGGTTGATATCGAAGAGGTTACTGCCTATGTTATCCTCTAGGATTCTATGGATTCTTGTCTCACGTTGAGATGTTTTATCCAATTCGAGTTTATCTTCATGTACATTGTAAGGGAATGATAGACTTTCATTCTTCTGCATATAGCTGTCCAGTTTTCCCAGCACCATTTATTGAAGAGACCGTCTTTTTTTTTCCTGCTTTGTAGAAGCTTATTTGACCATAGAGTTTTGGGTCTGTATCTGGGCTCTCTACTCTGTTCCACTAGTCTATGTGTCTGTTTTTATGCCAGAACCATGCTGTCTTGGTGGTCATAGCTTTGTAGTAAACCTTGAAATCAGGAAACTTGATGCCACCAGTTTTATTTTTGTTTTTCAACATTTCCATAGCAATTCGGGGTCTCTTCTGATTCCATATAAATTTTAGGAATATTTGCTCCAGCTCTTTGAAAAATACCGGTGGAATTTTGATTGTAATGGAATTAAAAGTATAGATTACTGAGGAGTCAAGATGGTGGGGAAGTAGGAGGAGGCACCATTTCAACCTGTACCCTAAAGTGAGCTGATTACCTACCAAAGAAATCCGACAACCCATGAAATCAGCCTGAGATCAGAATTCTACACGTCTGGATCTCTACAGGAGCAGAAGATGCCAGTGGCAGGTAAAGAAGACTGGGAGCCTTGGACTGATATCAGAAGACAAACAAAAGGGGGAGGGAGCCACCAGAGGTGACCAATTGGCAAGTAATACCCCAACACGAGAGTGCTCTGTGTCTGGGGACCAGCATTAACTTGGAGACTGGTTGAAAGCACTCAAAAAACAAAGAGCAAAGGATCGCAGGTAATAGTGGGAACCTGGGCGGTTAGGGTCAGGGACCTAAGTCCCCAGACCCACGACAGCCTCCCCTGGTGCTGAGCCAGAGAGAGTGTGGCAGAGAAATCAGGTCTCCGTCCCCGAGCCGCCAGTGCACCTGAACGCCAGCGCGCCAGAGAATGAGTGGGGTCTGGCTGCCGTGAGGGGCTGGGAGCCTGGCCAGACGGCAATCCTGAAACACGCGGGTCCCACACCCTAACTTGGGATAGGTGCTCATAGGCGCTAGCCTGGAGGTCTGGCATCCAGAAAAACCAGACATTTCCAGCCCGGGACAGCGGGAAAATCTCAGTGTGAGATCTCTCCTCGGAACCTCTCTGGCGGTCTGGAGCTGCCTAGACAGCCACCGCTGCCCTGGTTTTGGGTACAAGGAGGAGCTCCTGCATCCCCAGGGACAGTGACTCAGAACCAACTCAGCAAGCAGCTTTTCCAAAACATTCTGGGGCTTCTCTTTGAGAGGGAGGTCGGGGTGCACTTTGCAAAACCATCAAAAGCTATCAAGGCGAGAGAAAGCAGATGAAAGAACATAAAACCCCCAGAGAACAAAAGGCTGAAAAAAAAACAGTTTCCTCAGAGCTCACCCCCTTGAGGGGGCAGGAGGACCTAACTCAGGGAACATCATTGTCTGAAAACCCACGTGGCAGGCCCCTCCCCCAGAAAACCAACCAGGAAGGAAGAAAAAAAAAAGACTACAAGAGAACAACCACCACTACTTCATAAATACAACTTTTATTTTCAACACTTTACCAATATTCTGGTTCTTTTTTTTATACATACAGATAATTTTTTAACCTATTTACCACCACACTGAGATGTCCAGTACATCAAATTCTTTAATAACCTTCTAACCTGAACTTTTGATACATACACCCGTGTTTTTCTTTTGCTTTTCTAATTTTTTAATTCTTTTTTAATTTTAACTTAGTTTAGTCTAGTTTATTCTTGTTTAATTTTTATTTTCTACTATACATATAGAGTTAAACTTCAGGGTAATCCCCTTTCCCCAATCAATGCTACCCCTATAGGCAAACCAGTTTCTAATCCCCCTGTAACTTAGGAAAGTTGAGTCCCTTAACAAAAACATCAAGATACCTTCAGGAAGAATCAAAATAAACTTCCTCACCCACACTGAGAATTTATAACCACTCTCCCAATTTTTCCTTCTATCAGTGTTTCTGTGAATTTGTGTTTGTCCTGATAATATATAAATCTTATACTTGGGGTTCTTTCTGATGAGGTTCTTCCCTTTTTTTTCCTTATATATATATTTTTTCTCTTGTCATATACTTTTATCAGTCTTTTTGTTTGTCTGTTTTTGTTTGTATACTTCATAATCTTACCTTGTGGCCCATTTGGGCTGAGCCTTCTCTTTTATTTTGCCTTTATTGCCTCTCTTTTTTTTCCTTTTTCTTTCCCTTTTTTTCTTTCTTCTTCTCTATTTCTTTTTCTTGTCTTTTTTCTCTCATTTGGGTGGGAAAATCTGATTGCACAGAAGCGTTCCAGCGTGCACATTGACTGCACCACAATCGATAAGTCCAGCTGCATCTGTTTAGTCATCTCTTACCAAAATGACTAGGAGGAGGAATGCCCAACAGAAGAAAAATAGAGAGGATGGACCTTCTGCAACAGAGCTAATGGCTATTGACATAGACAATATGTCAGAAAACGAATTCAGACTAACAATTATCCAGGCAATAGCTAGGTTGGAGAAAGCCAAGGATGACCAAACAGAATTGATTAGGGCAGAACTGAAAGCCACCAGGGATGATGTTCACAATGTTAGGGAAGAACTGAAAGCCAACAGATGTGATGTTCAAAATGCTCTCAATGAGTTCCAATCTAATCTAAATTCTCTAAAAGCTAGGGTAACAGAGACAGAAGATAGAATTAATGATCTGGAGGACAAACAGATAGAGAGAAAGTATCAGGAGGAAGCCTGGAACAAACAGCTCAGAAGCCATGAAAACAGAATCAGGGAGGAAGAGTCAAGATGGCGGGGAAGTAGGAGGAGGCACCATTTCAACCTGTACCCTAAAGTGAGCTGATTACCTACCAAAGAACTCCGACCACCCATGAAATCAGCCTGAGACCAGAATTATTCACGTCTGGATCTCTACTGGAGCAGAAGACGCCAGTGGCAGGTAAAGCAGACTGGGAGCATCGGACTGATATCGGAAGATAAACAAAAGGGGGAGGGAGCCACCAGAGGTGACCGATTGGAAAGTAACACCCCAACACGAGAGTGCTCTGCGTCTGGGGACCAGCATTAACTTGGAGACTGGTTGAAAGCACTCAAAAAACAAACAGCAAAGGATCGCAGTGGGGGGGGTAATAGTGGGAACCTGGGCGGTTAGGGTCAGGGACCTACGTCCCCGAACCGAGGACTGCCTCCCCTGGTGCGGAGCCAGAGAGAGTGCGGCGGAGAAATCAGGTCTCCGTCCCTGAGCCGCCAGTGCGCCTGAACGCCAGCGCACCTGAGAACGAGTGGGGTCTGTCTCCCGTGAGGGTCTAGGAGCCTGGCCAGACAGCAATCCTGAAATGCGCGCGTCCCAAACCCTCCCTTGGGATAGGTGCTCATAGGCGCTAGCCTGGAGCTCTGGCAGCACGAAAAACCAGACATTCCCAGCCCGGGACAGCGGGAAAATCTCAGTGCGCAATCTCTGCTCGGAACCTCTCTGGCGGTCTGAAGCTGCCTAGACAGCCACTGCTGCCCTGGTTTTGGGCACAACGAGGAGCTCCTGCATCCCCAGGGACAGTGACTCAGAACCAACTCTGCCAGCAGCTTTTGCAAAACAGTCTGAGGCTTCTCTTTGAGAGGGAGGTTGGGGTGCTGTTTGCTCTCCTCTAAACCTCCGAAAACCATCAAAAGCTGTCAAGGCGAGAGAAAGCAGATGAAAGAACATAAAAACCCCCAGAGAACAAAAGGCTGAAAAAAAACAGTTTCCTGAAAAAAAAAAAGAGCTCACCCCCTTGAGGGGAGTGGGAGGACCTAACTCAGGGAACATCATTGTCTGAAAACCCACGTGGCAGGCCCCTCCCCCAGAAAACCAATCAGGAAGGAAGAAAAAAAAAAAGACTACAAGAGGAACAACCACCACTACTTCATAAATACAACTTTTATTTTTAACTCTTTACCAATATTCTGGTTCTTTTTTTTTATATATACATACAGATAATTTTTTAACCTATTTACCACCACACTGAGATGTCCAGTACATCAAATTCTTTAATAACCTTCTAACCTGAACTTTTTGATACATACACCCGTGTTTTTCTTTTGCTTTTCTATTTTTTTAAATCTTTTTTAATTTTAACTTAGTTTAGTCTAGTGTATTCTTGTTTAATTTTTATTTTCTACAATACATATAGAGTTAAACTTCAGAGTAATCCCCTTTCCCCAATCAATGCTACCCCTAAAGGCAAACCAGTTTCTAATCCCCACGTAACTTAGGATAGTTGAGTCCCTAAACAAAAACATCAAGATACCTTCAGGAAGAATCAAAATAACATTCCTCACCCACACTGAGAATCTATAACCATTCTCCCATTTTTCCTTCTGTCAGTGTTTCTGTGAATTTGTGTCTGTCCTGACAATATATAAATCTTATACTTGGGGTTCTTTCTGAGGAGGTTTTTCCCCTTTTTTTTGCTTATATATACATATTTTTTTCTCTTGTCATATACTTTTATCACTCTTTTTGTCTGTCTGTTTTTGTTTGTATACTCCACAAATCTTACCTTGTGGCCCATTTGGGCTGAGCCATCTCTTTTATCTTCCCTTTTTTTCCTATCTCTCTCTCTCTTTTTTTTTCCTTTTTTCTTTCCCTTTTTTTTCTTTCTTCTTCTGTATTTCTTTTTCTTGTCTTTTTTCTCTCATTTGGGTGGGGAATCCTGATTGCACAGAAGCATTCCAGGGTGCACATTAACTGCACCACAATCGATAAGTCCAGCTGCATCTGTTTAGTCATCTCTTACTAAAATGACTAGGAGGAGGAATACCCAACAGAAGAAAAATAGAGAGGATGGGCCTTCTGCAACAGAACTAATGGCTATCTACATAGACAATATGTCAGAAAAGGAATTCAGACTAACAATTATCCAGGCAATAGCTAGGTTGGAGAAAGCCATGGATGACCAAACAGAATTGATTAGGGCAGAACTGAAAGCCACCAAGGAAGATGTTCACAATGTTAGGACAGAACGGAAAGCCACCAGGGATGATGTTCAAAATGCTCTCAATGAGTTCCAATCCAATCTAAATTCTCTAAAAGCTAGGGTAACTGAGACAGAAGATAGAATTAGTGATCTGGAGGACAAACAGATAGAGAGAAAGGATCAGGAGGAAGCCTGGAACAAACAGCTCAGAAGCCACAAAAACAGAATCAGGGAAATAAACGATGCCATGAAATGTTCCAACGTCAGAATTATTGGAATCCCTGAAGGGGAAGAAAAAGAAAGAAGTCTAGAAGATATAGTGTAAGAAGTTGTCTATGAAAATTTTCCCAATCTCACGAATGGAAACAATGTTCATGTACTAGAGCAGAAAGATTTCCTCCCAAGATTTTGATTCTCGAAAGTCCTCATGGCACCTTATAGTTAAAATGGGGAACTATGTTTCAAGAGAGAACCTCTTAAAAGCAGCTAGGACAAAGAAGCTTCTTACATACAGAGGAAAGCCCATTATAATAACGTCACACCTTTCCACAGACCCGGAAAGCCAGGAAGGAGTGGCAATATATATTCAGAGTACTAAATGAGAAGAACATGCAACCAAGAATACTCTATCCAGCAAGACTGACATTTAAAATGGACGGAGAGATAAAGAGTTTCCAAGACCGGCAAGGCTTAAAAGACTATGCAACCACCAAGCCGACACTGCAGGAAATATTAAGGGGGGTCCTATAAAAGAGAAAACATCCTAAGAATATCATTGAACAGAAATATAGAAACAATCTACAGACAGAAAGACTTCAAAGGCAACACGATGTCAATAAAAACCTATCTCTCAATAATCACTCTCAATGTGAATGGCCTAAATGCGCCCATAAAATGACACAGGGTTGCAGATTGGATACCACGACAGGACCCATCCATACGTTGTCTACAAGAGATCCATTTTGAACCTAAGGATATACCCACACTGAAAGTGAAGGGATGGAGAAGCATCTTTCATGCCAATGGGCCTCAAAAGAAGGCCGGAGTAGCGATTCTCATATCAGATTAATTAGATTTCAAACTAAAGACTGTAGTCAGAGATACAGAAGGACACTACATAATTCTTAAAGGTACTATCCGCCAAGACGATCTAACAATTGTGAATAACTATGCCCCCAATATGGGAGCACCCAATTATGTAAGAAAACTATTAATCAAGATAAAGAGCCATATTGATATGAATACAATAATAGTAGGAGATCTTAATACACCTCTCTCAGAAATAGACAGATCATCGAAGCAGAAAATTAATAAAGAAATACGAGCATTGAATGAAACATTGGACCAGATGGACCTCATAGACATATACAGAACATTCCACCCTAAAACAACAGAATACTCATTCTTCTCAAGTGCACATGGAACCTTCTCCAGAAGAGACCACATACTAGGTCACAAAGCAGGACTCAACCGATACCAAAAGACTGACATTATTCCCTGCATATTCTCCGATCACAATGCTTTGAAACTGGAGCTCAATCACAAGGAAAAGTTCAGAAGGAACTCAAACACCTGGTAGCTAAAGACCACCTTGCTTAAGAATGCTCGGATCAACCAGGAGATCAAAGATGAACTTAAACAATTCATGGAAACCAATGAGAATGAAGACACTTCGGTCCAAAACCTATGGGATACTGAAAGGCGGTTCTAAGGGGGAAATACATAGCCATCCAAGCCTCCCTCAAAAACACTGAAAAATCCAGAATACACCAGCTGTCTCTGCACCTTAAAGAACTGGAGAATCAACAACAAATCAAAGCAACTCCACATGCAAGAAGGGAAATAATCAAGATTAGAGCAGAGATCAATGAGGTAGAAACGAGAGATACAATAGAACGTATCAATGAAACTAGAAGCTGGTTTTTTGAAAGAATCAATAAGATTGATAAACCAAGGCCACACTAATCCAAAAGAAAAGAGAGAAAGCCCAAATTAATAAAATTATGAATGAAAAGAGAGAGATCACAACTAACACCAAGTAAATAGAAACAATCATCAGAAATTATTACCAACAGTTATATGCCAATAAGCTAAACAACCTAGATGAAATGGATGTATTCCTGGAAAGCTATGAACTCCCAAAATTGAACCAGGAAGAAATTGACAACCTGAATAGACTGATATCTAGTAATGAGATTGAAGCAGTGATCAAAAACCTCCCCAAAAACAAGAGCCCAGGACCTGACGGATTCCCTGGGGAATTCTACCAAACTTTCAACGAAGAAATAACACCAATTCTCCTGAAGCTGTTCCAAAAAATTGAAGCAGAAGGAAAACTTCCAGACTCTTTTTATGAAGCCAGCATTACCCTGATCCCCAAACCAGGCAAAGACCCTACCAAAAAGGAGAATTGCACACCAATATCACTGATGAATATGGATGCAAAGATTCTCAACAAGATCCTAGCAAACAGGATCCAGCAGCACTTTAAAAACATTATCCACCATGACCAGGTGGGATTCATCCCTGGGTTGCAAGGTTGGTTCAACATTCGCAAATCAATCAGTGTGATAGAACACATCAATAAGAGAAGAGAGAAGAAACACATGGTCCTCTCCATTGATGCAGGAAAAGCATTTGACAAAATCCAGCATCTGTTCCTGATGAAAACGCTTCAAATTATAGGGGTAGAGGGAACATTCCTGAACTTCATAAAATCTATCTATGAAAGACCCACAGCAAATATCATCCTCAATGGGAAAAAGCTTGCAGCCTTCCCGTTGAGATCAGGAACACGACAAGGATGCCCACTTTGCCACTCTTGTTCAACATAGTATTAGAAGTTCTAGCAACGGCAATCAGACAACAAAGAGAAATAAAAGGTATCCAAATTGGCAAGGAAGAAGTCAAACTCTCTCTCTTTGCAGATGACATGATTCTTTATATGGAAAACCCCAAAGACTCCACCCCCAAACTACTAGAACTCATACAGCAATTCAGTAACGTGGCAGGATACAAAGTCAATGTACAGAAATCAGTGGCTTTCTTATACACTAACAATGAAAATACAGAAAGGGAAATTAGAGAATCGATTCCATTTACTATAGCACCAAGAACCATAAGATACCTGGGCATAAACCTAACCAAAGAAGTAAAGGACCTGTACTCGAGGAACTACAGAACCCTCATGAAAGTAATTGAAGAAGACACAAAAAGATGGAAGACTGTTCCATGCTCTTGAATTGGAAGAATAAACATTGTTAAAATGTCTTACTGCCTAGAGCTATCTATACTTTTCATGCCATTCCAATCCAAATTCCACCGATATTTTTCAAAGAGCTGGAGCAAATAATCCTAAAATTTGTATGGAGTCAGAAGAGACCCCGAAATGCTAAGGAAATGTTGAAAAACAAAAAGAAAACTGGCGGCATCACGTTACCCGATTTCAAGCTTTACTACAAAGCTGTGATCACCAAGACAGCATGGTACTGGCATAAAAACAGACACATAGACCAGTGGAACAGAGTGGAGAGCCCAGATATGGACCCTCAACTCTATGGTCAAATAATCTTTGACAAAACAGGGAAAAATATTCAATGGAAAAAAGACAGTCTCTTCAATAAATGGTGCTGGGAAAACTGGACAGCGATATGTAGAAGAATGAAACTCGAGCATTCTCTTACACCGTTCACAAGGATAAACTCGAAATGGATAAAAGACCTCAACATGAGACAGGAATCTATCAGAATCCTAGAGGAGAACATAGGCAGTAACCTCTTCGATATCAGGCACAGCAACTTCTTTCAAGATATGTCTCCAAAGGCCAAGGAAACAGAAGCAAAAATGAACTTTTGGGACTTTATCAAGATCAAAAGCTTCTGCACAGCAAAAGAAACAGTCAACAAAACAAAGAGGCAACCCACGGAATGGGAGAAGATATTTGTAAATGATAGTACAGACAAAAGGTTGATATCCAGGATCTACAAAGAACTTCTCAAACTCAACACACACAAAACAGATAATCATATCAAAAAATGGGCAGAAGATATGAACAGACACTTCTCCAACGAAGACATACAAATGGCTATCAGACACATGAAAAAATGTTCATCATCACTAGCCATCAGGGAGATTCAAATTAAAACCACATTGAGATACCACCTGACACCAGTTAGAATGGCCAAAATTAGCAGGACAGGAAACAACGTGTGTTGGAGGGGATGTGGAGAAAGGGGAACCCTCTTCCACTGTTGGTGGGAATGCAAGTTAGTGCAGCCACTTTGGAGAACAGTGTGGAGATTCCTGAAGAAATTAAGAATAGAGCTTCCCTATGACCCTGCAATTGCACTGCCTGGTAATTACCCCAAAGATACAGATGTAGTGAAAAGAAGGGCCATCTGTACCCCAATGTTTATTGCAGCAATGGCTACGGTCGCCAAACTGTGGAAAGAACCAAGATGCCCTTCAACGGATGAATGGATAAGGAAGATGTGGTCCATATACGCAGTGGAGTATTATGTCTCCGTCAGAAAGGATGAATACCCAACTTTTGTAGCAACATGGACGGGACTGGAAGAAATTATGTTGAGCGAAATAAGTCAAGCAGAGAAAGTCAAATATCATGTGGTTTCACTTATTTGTGGAGCATAACAAAGAAGATGGAGGACATGGGGAGATGGAGAGGAGAAGGGAGTTGATGGAAATTGGAATGAGAGGTTAACAATGAGAGATTCTGGATTCTGAAAAACAACCTGAGAGTCTAGAAGGGGCGGGAAGCGGGAGGTTGGGGGAACAAGGTGGTGAGTATTAGTGAGGGCATGTGTTGCATTGATCACTGGGTGTGGTGCAAAAATAATGAACACTGTTATGCTGAAAAGAAATTTTAAAAATGCAAAAAAAAGAATGCTTGGATCATCAAGGAGATCAAAGATGAACTTAAACAATTCATGGAAACCAATAAGAATGAAGACACTTCGGTCCAAATCCTATGGGATACAGCAAAGGAGTTCCTGGGGAACTATATAGCCATCCAAGCCTCCTTCAAAAAAAATGGAAAAATCCAGACTACTCCAGCTGTCTATACACTTTAAAGAACTGGAGAATCAACAACAAATCAAACCAACTCCACACACAAGAAGAAAAATAATCAAGATAAGAGCAGAGATCAATGAGGTAGAAACTAGAGATATAGTAGAACGTATCAATGAAACTAGAAGCTTGTTTTTTGAAAGAATCAATAAGATTTATAAACCATTGGCCACACTAATCCAAAAGAAAAGGGAGAAAGCTCAAATTAATAAAATTATGATGAAAAGGGAGCGATCACAACTAACACCAAGGAAGTAGAAACAATCACCAGAAGTTATTATCAACAGTTATATGCGAATAAGTTAAGCAACCTACATGAAATGGATGCATTCCCAAAAAAATATGAACTCCCAAAATTGAACCAGGAAGAAATTGACAACCTGAATAGACTGATATCTAGTAAGGAGATTAAAGCAGTTATCAAGGGGGAGTCAAGATGGCAGGGAAGTAGGAGGAGGCGCCCTTTCAACCTGTATCCTAAAGTGAGCTGATTACCTACCAAAGAACTCTGATCACCCATGAAATCAGCCTGAGATCAGAATTATACACGTCTGGATCTCTACAGGAGCAGCAGACGCCAGTGGGCAGGTAAAGCGGAGTGGGATGGTTGGACTGATATCAGAAGATAAACAAAAGGGGGAGGGAGCCACCAGAGGTGACCGATTGGAAAGTAATACCCCAATACAAGAGTGCCCTGCACTAATGCTGGGGACCAGCATTAGCTTAGAGTCTGATTGAAAGCACTCAGAAAAAAAACGAGCAAAGGATCATGGGGGGAAATAGTGGGAATCAGGGCGGTTAGGGACAGGGGCTTAAGTCCCCGGAGCCAGGACAGCCTCCACTGGTACTGAGCCAGAGAGAGTGTGGCAGAGAAACCAGGTCTTGGTCCCTGAGATGCCAAGGTGCCCGAGCTGCCCCTGTGCTTGAGAATGAGTGGGGTCTGGTTCCAATGAGGGGCTGCGAGCCTGGCAGATGTCAATCCTGAAACACACGTGTCCCACACCTTCCCCTGTGAGAGGTGCTCATAGGTGCTAGCCTGCAGCTCTGCTATCCGGAAAAACCAGACATTCCCAGCCCGGGACAGCGGGAAAATCTCAGTGTGAGATCTCTCCTCGGAATCTCTCTGGCGGTCTGGAGCTGCGCAGACAGCTGCCACTGCCTTTCTATTGGGTACAATGAGGAGCTCCTGCATCCCCAGGGACAGTGACTCAGAACCAACTCTGCCAGCAACTCTGCAGAGCATTCTGAGGCTTCTCTCTGAGAGGGAGGTCGGGGTGCAGTTTGCTCTCCTCTAAACCTTCAACAACCGTCAAAAGCTGTCAAGACGAGAGAAAACAGATGAAAGCACATAAAAACCTCCAGAGAACAAAAGCCTGAAAAAAATGGTTTCCTCAGAGCCCACCCCCTTGAGGGGGCAGGAGGACCTAACTCAGGGAACATCATTTTCTGAAAACCCACGTGGAAGGTCCCTCCCCCAGAAAACCAACCAGGAAGAAAGAAAAAAAAAGATTAAAAGAGAACAACCATCACTACTTAATAAATACAACTTTTATTTTTAACCCTTTACCAATATTCTGGTTCTTTTTTTTAAATATATACATACAGATTTTTTTTTTAAATTCTAGTAGTTTGGGGGTGGAGTCGTTGGGATTTTCCATATAAAGAATCATGTCATCTGCGAAGAGAGAGAGTTTGACTTCTTCATTGCCAATTTGGATACCTTTTATTTCTCTTTGTTGTCTGATTGCCATTGGTAGGACTTCTGATACTATGTTGAACAAGAGTGGTGAGAGTGGGCATCCTTGTCGTGTTCCTGATCTCAACAGGAAGGCTGTCACCTTTTTCCCATTGAGGATGATATTTGCTGTGGGTCTTTCATAGATAGATCTTATGAAGTTCAGGGATGTTCCCTCTATCCTGATACTTTGAAGCGTTTTCATCAGGAACGGATGCTGGATTTTGTCAAATGCTTTTTCTGCATCAATGGAGAGGACCATGTGGTTCTTCTCTCTTCTCTTATTGATTTGTTCTATCACATTGATTGATTTGTGAATGTTGAACCAACCTTGTAACCCAGGGATGAATCCCATCTGGTCATGGTGGATAATCTTTTTAATGTGCTGCTGGATCCTATTTGCTAGGAACTTGTTGAGAATCTTTGCATCCATATTCATCAGTGATATTGGTCTGAAATTCTCCTTTTTGGTAGGGTCTATGCCTGGTTTGGGGATCAGGGTAATGCTGGCTTCATAAAAAGAGTCTGGAAGTTTTCCATCTGCTTCAATTTTTTGGAACAGCTTCAGGAGAATTGGTGTTATTTTTTCTTTGAAAGTTTGGTAGAATTCCTCAGGTAATCCATAAGGTCCTGGGCTCTTGTTTTTGGGGAGGTTTTGATCACTGCTTCAATATCATTATGAGACATCGGTCTATTCAGGTTGTCAATTTCTTCCTGGTTCAATTTTGGGAGTTGATAGTTTCCAGGAATGCATCCATTTCATATAGGTTGCTTAGCTTATTGGCATATAACTGTTGGTAATAATTTCTGATGATTGTTTCTACTTCCTTGGTGATCGTTGTGATCTCTCCCCTTTCATTCATAATTTTATTAATTTGGGCTTTCTCTCTTTTTTTTTTTTTTTTGGACTAGTGTGGCCAATGGTTTATCGATCTTATTGATTCTTTCGAAAAACCAGCTTCTAGTTTCATTGATGCGTTCTACTGTATCTCTCATTTCTACCTCATTGATCTCTGCTCTAATCTTGATTCTTTCCCTTCTTGCATGTGGAGTTGGTTTGATTTGTTGTTGATTCTCCAGTTTTTTAAGGTGTAGAGAAAGCTGCTGTATTCTGGATTTTTCAATATTTTTTTTTGAGGGAGGCTTGGATGGCTATGTATTTCCCCCTTAGAACTGACTTTGCTGCATCCCATAGGTTTTGAACTGAAGTGTCTTCATTCTCATTGGTTTCCATGAATTGTTTAAGTTCATCTTTGATCTCCTTCTTAAGCAAGGTGGTCTTTAGCTTCCAGGTGTTTGAGTTCCTTCTGAACTTTTCCTTGTGATTGAGTTCCAGTTTCAAAGCATTGTGATCTGAGAATATGCAGGGAATAATATCAGTCTTTTGGTATCGGTTGAGTCCTGCTTTGTGACCTAGTATGTGGTCTCTTCTGGAGAAGGTTCCATGTGCACTTGAGAAGAATGAGTATTCTGTTGTTTTAGGGTGGAATGTTCTGAATATGTCTATGAGGTCCATCTGGTCCAATGTTTCATTCAATGCTCTTGTTTCTTTTTTTTTTTTTTTTTAGTTTTTTTTTTAATTTGTTTTTTTACAGCATAACAGTGTTCATTGTTTTGGCATCACACCCAGTGCTCCATGCAGTTCGTGTCCTCCCTATTACCCACCACCTGGTTCCTCAACCTCCCACCCCCCCCCTTCAAAACCCTCTGGTTGTTTTTCAGAGTCTATAGTCTCTCATGGTTCATCTCCCCTTCCAGTTTCCCTCAACTCCCTCTCCTCTCCATTTCCCCATGTCCTCCATGTTCTTTGTTATGCTCTACAAATAAGTGAGACCATATGATACTTGACTCTCTCTGCTTGAATTATTTCGCTCAGCATAATCTCTTCCAGTCCCGTCCATGTTGCTACAAAAGTCGGGTATTTATCCTTTCTGACGGAGACATAATACTCCACTGCGTATATGGACCACATCTTTCTTATCCATTCATCCGTTGAAGGGCATCTTGGTTCTTTCCACAGTTTGGCGACCATAGCCATTGCTGCAATAAACATTGGGGTACAGATGGCCCTTCTTTTCACTACATCTGTATCTTTGGGGTAATTACCAAGCAGTGCAATTGCAGGGTCATAGGGAAGCTCTGTTCTTAATTTCTTCAGGAATCTCCACACTGTTCTCCAAAGTGGCTGCACTAACTTGCATTCCCACCAACAGTGGAAGAGGCTTCCCCTTTCTCCACATCCCCTCCAACACACGTTGTTTCCTGTCTTGCTAATTTTGGCCATTCTAACTGGTGTCAGGTGGTATCTCAATGTTGTTTTAATTT
The DNA here is from genome assembly GCF_922984935.1 of Meles meles. NCBI lineage: Eukaryota > Metazoa > Chordata > Mammalia > Carnivora > Mustelidae > Meles > Meles meles. The sequence continues at coordinate 10,247,425 of NC_060088.1, forward strand.
GAATCTCTCTGATGGCTAGTGATGATGAACATTTTTTCATGTGTCTGATAGCCATTTGTATGTCTTCGTTGGAGAAGTGTCTGTTCATATCTTCTGCCCATTTTTTGACATGATTATCTGTTTTGTGTGTGTTGAGTTTGAGAAGTTCTTTATAGATCTTGGATATCAACCTTTTGTCTGTACTGTCATTTGCAAATATCTTCTCCCATTCCGTGTGTTGCCTCTTTCTTTTGTTGACTGTTTCCTTTGCTGTGCAGAAGCTTTTGATCTTGATGAAGTCCCAAAAGTTCATTTTTGCTTTTGTTTCCTTGGCCTTTGGAGACATATCTTGAAAGAAGTTGCTGTGGCTGATATCGAAGAGGTTACTGCCTATGTTCTCCTCTAGGATTCTGATAGGTTCCTGTCTCACGTTGAGGTCTTTTATCCATTTCGAATTTATCTTTGTGTACGGTGTAAGAGAATGGTCAAGTTTCCTTCTTCTACATATTGCTGTCCAATTTTCCCAGCACAATTTATTGAAAAGACTGTCTTTTTCCATTGAATATTTTTTCCTGTTTTGTCAAAGATTATTTCAACATAGAGTTGAGGGTCCATATCTGGGCTTTCCACTCTGTTCCACTGGTCTATGTGTCTGTTTTTATGCCAGCACCATGCTGTCTTGGTGATCACAGCTTTGTAGTAAAGCTTGAAATCAGGTAACGTGATGCCGCCAGGTTTTTTTGTTTTTGTTTTTCAACATTTCCTTAGCATTTCGGGGTCTCTTCTGATTCCATACAAATTTTAGGATTATTTGCTCCAGCTCTTTGAAAAATACTGGTGGAATTTGGATCGGAATGGCATTAAAAGTATAGATTGCTCTAGGCAGTATAGACATTTCAACAATGTTTATTCTTCCAATCCAAGAGATGGAACAGTCTTCCATCTTTTTGTGTCTTCTTCAATTTCTTTCATGAGTGTTCTGTAGTTCCTCGAGTACAGGTCCTTTACCTCTTTGGTTAGGTTTATTCCCAGGTATCTTATGGTTCTTGGTGCTATAGTAAATGGAATCGATTCTCTAATTTCCCTTTCTGTATTTTCATTGTTAGTGTATAAGAAAGCCACTGATTTCTGTACATTGACTTTGTATCCTGCCACGTTACTGAATTGCTGTATGAGTTCTAGTAGTTTGGGGGTGGAGTCTTTGGGGTTTTCCATAGAAAGAATCATGTCATCTGCAAAGAGAGAGAGTTTGACTTCTTCCTTGCCAATTTGGATACCTTTTATTTCTCTTTGTTTTCTGATTGCCGTTGCTAGAACTTCTAATACTATGTTGAACAAGAGTGGTGAGAGTGGGCATCCTTGTCGTGTTCCTGATCTCAACGGGAAGGCTGTCACCTTTTTCCCATTGAGGATGATATTTGCTGTGGGTCTTTCATGTATAAATTTTATGAAGTTCAGGGATGTTCCCTCTATCCCTGTACATTGAAGCGTTTTCATCAGGAACGGATGCTGGATTTTGTCAAATGCTTTTTCTGCATCAATGGAGAGGACCATGTGTTTCTTCTCTCTTCTCTTATTGATTTGTTCTGTCACATTGATTGATTTGCGAATGTTGAACCAACCTTGCAACCCAGGGATGAATCCCACCTGGTCATGGTGGATAATCTTTTTAATGTGCTGCTGGATCCTGTTTGCTAGGAACTTGTTGAGAATCTTTGCATCCATATTCATCAGTGATATTGGTCTGAAATTCTCCTTTTTGGTAGGGTCTTTGCCTGGTTTGGGGCATAGTGTTCTACTATATATCGGTTTGTTGTTTTAGGGTGGAATGTTCTGTATACGTCAATGAGGTCCATCTGGTCCAATGTTTCATTCAATGCTCTTATTTCTTTATTAATTTTCTGCTTCGATGATCTGTCTATTTCTGAGACAGGTGTATTAAGATCTCCTACTATTATTGTATTCCTATCAATATGACTCTTTATGTTGATTAATAGTTTTCTTGTGTAGTTGGGTGCTCCGAAATTGGGGGCATAGATATTCACAATTGTTAGATCATCTTGGCGGATAGTCCCTTTAAAAATGATGTAGTGTCCTTCTGTATCTCTGACTACAGTCTTTAGTTTAAAATCTAATTTATCTGATATGAGAATCGCTACTCTGGCCTTCTTTTGAGGTCCATTGGCATGAAAGATGGTTCTCCATCCCTTCACTTTCAGTCTGGGTGAATTCTAAGGTTCAAAATGGGTCTCTTGTAGACAACATATGGATGGGTCCTGTCGTGTTATCCAATCTGCAACCCTGTGTCATTTTATGGGTGCATTTAGGCCATTCACATTGAGAGTGATTATTGAGAGATACGTTTTTATTGACATCATGTTGCCTTTGAAGTCTTTCTCTCTGCAGATTGTTTCTGTATTTCTGTTCAATAATATTCTTAGGATTTTTTCTCATTTATAGGACCCCCCTTAATATTTCCTGCAGTGTCGGCTTGGTGGTTGCATAGTCTTTTAAGCCTTGCCAGTCTTGGAAACTCTTTATCTCTACATCCATTTTAAATGTCAGTCTTGCTGGATAGAGTATTCGTGGTTGCATGTTCTTCTCATTTAGTACTCTGAATATATGTTGCCAGCCCTTCCTGGCTTGCCAAGTCTCTGTGGAAAGGTCTGACGTTATTCTAATGGGCTTTCCTCTGTATGTAAGAAGCTTCTTTGTCCTAGCTGCTTTTAAGAGGGTCTCTCTTGAAACATAATTCCTCATTTTAAGTATAAGGGGTCATGAGGACTTTCGAGAATGTAAAATATTGGGAGGAATCTTTCTGCCTCTTGTACATGATCGTTGTTTCCATTCGTGAGATTGGGAAAATTTTCATAGACAACGTATTCCACTATATCTTCTAGACTTCTTTTTTTCCTCCCCTTCAGGGATTCCAATAATTCTGACGTTGGAACGTTTCATGGCATCATTTATTTCCCTGATTCTGTTTTTTTTTATTATTTTATTGATTTATTTATTTTTATTTGCTTATTTACAGCATAACAATGTTCATTGTTTTGGCATCACACCCAGTGCTCCATGCAGTACGTGCCTCCCTTTTACCCACCACCTGGTTCCTCACCTTCCCCCCCACCCCACCCCACCCCACCCCCCCCGCCGCCCCTTCATAACCCTCTGGTTGTTTTTCAGAGTCCATAGTCTCTCATGGTTCATCTCCCCTTCCAGTTTCCCTCAACTCCCTCTCCTCTCCATCTCCCCATGTCCTCCATGTTATTTGTTATGCTCCACAAATAAGTGAGACCATATGATACTTGACTCTTGGTGTGATACTTGACTTGGTGTGAGGAGGTATCTTAATGTTGTTTTAATTTGAATCTCCCTGATGGCTAGTGATGAACATTTTTTCATGTGTCTGATAGCCATTTGTATGTCTTCATTGGAGAAGTGTCTCTTCATATCTTCTGCCCATTTTTTGACATGATTATCTGTTTTGCGTGTGTTGAGTTTGAGAAGTTCTTTATAGATCCTGGATATCAAGCTTTTGTCTGTACTGTCATTTGCAAATATCTTCTCCCATTCCGTGTGTTGCCTTTTTGTTTTATTGACTGTTTCCTTTGCTATGCAGAAGCTTTTGATCTTGATGAAGTCCCAAAAGTTTAATTTCTTTTTTGTTTCCTTTGTTTTTGGAGACATATCTTGAAAGAAGTTGCTGTGGCTGATATCGAAGAGGTTACTGCCTATGTTCTCCTCTAGGATTCTGATGAATTCCTGTCTCACATTGAGGTCTTTTATCCATTTTGAGTTTATCTTTGTGTTTGGTGCCAGTTTTTTTTTAACTCTAGAAAGAAGTCCTTGAGGAAAAGGAAATCTAAACTATCTCCTTGTTTCTGGTGATATCAAATAACTGTGTAGTAAAATTTGGAAGTTGCTATATTTCTGACACATAGAAACAAGTCTGTTTAGAATGCAACTATCAGCGAACAGCAAGATTCTTCTCCCTTGAAGTGTCCTACACTTGCCTCTGAAATAGAAGTCTGTGGAGGATACAACATTCAATAATCTGTTGTTTCCCCAAGATGAATGTTGTTTCAGCAGCTTGTGTGAAACCATGAGTAAACTTCCATTAATTTGACTCTCAAAACAAGTCCATGGAGAAAGGGAGTTTCAACTACCTTCTTGTTTTCAGATAATAGCAGTGGTATCAAATATATGTGTGGTAGTATAGGGAAGACGCCATGTCTCTGTTGCATAGAAACAAGTCTGTGGAGATTGCAACCTACATCCAACAACAAGATATTTCAAGGAATAGGTCTTCTAGAATGTAAGTGTTTAAGGACCAGGAATGTGCCCTGTCTTTTTGTTTGAGAAAGAAGTCTGAGGAGAACTCAGCTTTCAAGTTATCTCTTACTTCTTGAGGATAAAGTGTTTTCAAATGCATGAGTGGAATCATGAGGCTACTATGATTAATTTAACTTAACTCCAGAGAAAAATCCCTGGAGAAAAGAACCCTCAATTACCTTCTGGTTTCCATAAGATACCAGCAATATCAAATATATGTGTAGTAGAATAGGGAAGGTGCAATATTCCTGACCCATAAGCACAAGTCTGTGGAGAATGCAACTTTCTGTGAACAACAAGATATTTTAAGGGAGAAGCCTTCTAGCAGGTATGTGTTTAAGCAAGAGGATCATGTCCTGTCTCAACCTGAGAAAGTGTCTGTAGAGAAAACATCATTAAAGTAATCCCGTGTGTCCTAAGCCTTTTAAAATGAAATTGAAAATGAATTCTGGTACAGTGAAAAAAAATTTAAAGAATAAATAAAAACAACTAAATTGTGGAATCACAAGAAAACAGTCATTAATTTAACTCTAGGGGAAAAAAAATCTCCTGGGAGAAAACGATTTCTTTTTTCTTGTTTCAAGAAGATAGTAGCTATATAAAATATATATGTGGTAGGACCCACCATTAATTTAATGCTAGAAAACAAAGTCCAGGGGGGAAAGGATTTCTTCTTTCTTGTTTCAAGAAGATAGAAGCTATATCAAATATATATGTGGTATAATAAGGAATGTTCCATGAAACTCACAGGTAGAAACAAGTCCGTGGAGAGTGCATCTTTTACCAAACAACAAGATTCATCAAGGGAGAAGCTCTAGTGTGTTTGTGCTTAAACAACACAAAAGTGCCTTATCCTTCCCTCTGAGAAAGAAGTCTGTAGAAACCACATGAATGTAATCTCTTGCTTTCTGAAGATAGAAACGTGTTTTTTTAAATTTATTTATTTTTTCAGCATAACAGTATTCATTGTTTTTGCACAACACCCAGTGCTCCATGCAAAACGTGCCCTCCCTATTACCCACCACCTGTTCCCCCAAACTCCCACCCCTGACCCTGATAGAAGCGTTTTTAAAAGTACGTGTAGAATAATGAGGAACCCGTGACAGATTTTATTCTGAGAAAATAAATCTGTGGAGAATGGAAGTCTCAAAAAATTCTTCTTTCCAGAAGATATAGGCAGTCCCAAATATATGTGTGGTAGTATAGGGAAGCTTCCATGTCTCTAATGCATAGAAACAATTCTCTGGAGAATGCATCTTTCAGTGAACAGCAAGTTTATTCAGGAGAGAAGCCTTCTAGCATGGGTGTGTGTAAGCAACAGAAATGTGCTCTATCTTTCCCTCTAAGAAAGAGGACTGTGGAGAACACAATATTCAAGAACTCTCTTGTTTTGCAAAGGTGGAAGCTTTTTCAAATGCACGTGTGGAATCATGAGGATACTATCGTTGATTTAACACTAGAAAAAAGTTCTTGGAGAAAAGGGCACCAACTAAGTTCTTGTTTCTAGAAGATAGTGGGGAAATCAAATGTATTTGTGAAAGTTAAGGGAATGTGCCATATCCCTTACATGAAGAAACAAGTCTGTGGACAATGCAAATTTCAGTGAACAGCAAGATTCCTCAAGAGAGAAACTTTATATTATGTGGATGTTTAAACAACAGGAATGTGCCATATCCTTCCCTCTAAGAAAGAAGCATGTGGAAACAACCTTTCAAGTAATTTCTTTTTTTTTCTTTTTAAAAAAATATTTATTTTTAAAATTTCGTTTCAGTGTTCCAGAATCATTGTTTATAAACCACATCCAGTGCTCCATGCAATATGTGCCCTAATGAGATAGAACCATTTTCAAATTAACTATGGTATCATGAGGAAACCACCTCAGATTTAATTCTGAGAAATTGTTGTATGGAGAATGGGATTTTCCAGTTAACTCTCATTTCCAGAATATCAAGGTGCAATCAGTTACATGTATGGTATTACAAGGAAGGTGCCATGTCTATTGGACTTAGAAATGAGTCTGTGGAGATTGCAATGTTCAACAAAAAAGAAGTGTCTTCTAAAGAGAAACCTTCTAGCATGCTTGTGTGTTTGTTTGTTTATTTATTTATTTATTTATTATTTTGTCAGAGAGAGAGAGTGCACACACAAGAAGAGGGTGCAGCAGGCAGAGGGAGAGGGAGAAACAGACACCATGCTGAACAGACAGTCTGAGGCAGAACTCGATTCCAGGACCCTGAGATTATGACCTGAGCCAAAGGCAGACACTTAACATCTGAGCCAGTCAGGTACACCTAACATGTATGTTTTAAATTAACATTAAAGTGCCCTATCCTTTCCTCTGAGAAAGAAGTCTGTGGAGAACACAAATTTCAAGAAATGTCTTGCTTCCTGAACATGGAAAAGTTTTCAAATGGAGCTTTGAAATCATGAAGAAACCACCACAGTATTAACTCTGAAAAATAAGTCTGTGGATAATGGATTTCTTGATGAATTATTGTTTCCAGAAGATACAGGATATCAAATGTTGTGTGTTAGGAGGAAGATGCTATGTCCCTCATGCCTATAAAAAAATCTTTGGAGAATGCAACCCTTAGTGAAAAACAAGTTTCTACAAAGGAGAGGCTTTCTATAATGCATGTGTTTAAGCAATACAAAAGTGTGCTATTCTTCCCTCGGAGAAGTAGTCTGGGGGAATCACAGCATTCAAGTAATCTCTTCTGCCTGAATATAGAAGCATTTTTAAATCCCATGTGGAATCATTGTGAAAATGCCATTAATCAAACTCTAGAAACAAGTCTTTGGAGAAAGGAACTCTCAACTACCTTCTTGTTAACAGATGATTTCAGTGGTCAAAAGTATGTGTGGTAGTAGAGAGAAGGTGCTAAGTCTCTGATGCATAGAAACAAAGTCCATGGAGATGACAACTTTCAGCAAACAAGACTCTTTTTTTTAAAGACTTTATTTATTTGACCCACAGAGAGAGATCACAAGTAGGCAGAGAGGCAGGCACAGAGAGAGGGGGAAGCCGGCTCCCTGATGATCAGAGAGCCCAATGTGGGGTTCGATACCAGGACCTCTAGATCATGACCCCAGCCAATGGCAGAGGCTTAACCCGCTGAACCATCCAGGCTTCTCCAAGGGAGAAGCCTACAAGATTTATGTGTTGAAGCAACTGGAATGTGCTCTATCCTTCCCTCTGAGAAAAAGTCTCTAGAAAACACAAGTTTCAAGTACACACTTGCTTCCTGCTGATAGTAGAATTTTATTTTTTATTTTTTTAAATTTTATTTATTTACTTGACAGAGAGAGATCACAAGTAGGCAGAGAGGCAGGCAGAGAGAAAGGGATGCAGGCTCCCTGCTGAGCAGTGAGCCAGATGCGGGGCTTGATCCCAAGATCCTGGGATCATGACCTGAGCCAAAGGCAGATGCTTTAACCCACTGAGCCACCCAGATGCCCCTCATAGTAGCATTTTAAATTCACGTGTGGATTCATGAGGAAACTGTCATTAATTTTATTCTAGAAACAAATACTTGGAGAAACAAACTGTCAGCTTCTTGTTTCAAGAGGAGAGCAGTCATAGCAAATATATGTGTGGAAATATAGGGAATTTGGCATGTCTGTGACAAGTAGGAACAAGTCTGTGGAGAAAGCTACTTTCAATGAATAACAAGATTTTTCAAGAGAGAAAGCTTCTAACATGTTTGTTTAAGGAAGAGGAATATGCCCTGACAAAGAAGTCTGCGGAGAACACAACATTCAAGGAGGGTCTTTTTTATTACTATGTTATATTAGACCTCATACAGTGCATCATTAGCTTTTGATGTAGGGTTTCATGATTCACTTTTTGGATAAAATACTCCATAGTCCATCCAATCCATTCCCTCCTCAATACCCATCACCCAGCTTACCCATCCCTCCACGCTTCTCCATTCTAAAACTCTCAGTTTGTTTCAGGGTGTCCATAGTCTCTCGTGGTTTGTCTACCCATCTAATTTCTCTACCTTCATTTTTCTCTCCTTTCTAAAGCCCTCCATTCTGTTCCTTATGTTCCACAAATAAGTGAAACCAGATAATAATTGACTTTCTCATTGACTTATTTCACTTAACATAATCTCCTCCACTCCCACACGTGTTGATGCAAAAGCGAGGTATTCATCCTTTCTGATGAATTTCTGAGTAATATCCCATTGTGTCTATGGACCACATCTTCCTTATTCGTTCATCAGATGAAGGGCATCTTGGCTCCTTTCGCTGTTTGGCTCTTGCAGACATTGCTTCTATGAACATTGAGGTGCATATGGCTCTTGTTTTCACTACATCTGCATCGTTGGGGTAAATACCCAGTAATAATATTGCAGAGTCATGGGGTAGCTCAATTTTTAATTTCTTAAGGCGTCTCTACACTGTTTTCCAAAGTGGCTGCACCAATGTGCCTTCCCACCAACAGCATAACAGCATTCCCCTTTCTCCATATCTTCTCCAACACTTGTTGTTGCATGCCTTGTTAATCTTTGTCATTCTAACATGTCTATGGTTGTATCTCAATGTAGTTTTTAAAAATTTTATTTATTTATTTTTTTCAGCACAACAGTATTCATTGTTTTTGTACAACACCCAGTGCTCCATGCAATACATGCCCTCCCTATTACCCACCACCTGGTTCCCCCAACTTCTCACCCCCACCCCTTCAAAACCCTCAGGTTGTTTTTCAGAGTCCATAGTCTCTTATGGTTTGCCTCCCCTTCCAATTTCCCTCAACTTCCTTCTCCTCTCCATCTTCCAATGTCCTCAATGTAGTTTTGATTTGAAATTCCCTGATGGCTAATGAAGATGAATATTTTTTTCATCTGTCTATTAGCCATTTGTATGTCTTCTTTGGAGAAGTGTCTGCTCATGTCTTCTGACTATTCTGACTATTCTATTTGTTTTTTTCAGTGTTGAGTTTGAGAAGCTCTTTATAGCTCTTTCATATCATCCCTTTGTGGTTTCATTTGCAAATATCTTCTCCCATTCTGTGTCTTACCTCTTACTTTTGTTGACTGTTTCCTTTGCTGTGTAGAAGCTTTTTATATTGAGGAAGTCCCAAAAGTCCATTTTCACTTTTCTTTTCATTGCCTTTGGAGACATGTCTTGAAAGAAGTTGCTGAGGCTGATGTTGAAGAGGTTTCTGGCTATTTCTCCTCTAGGCTTTTGAAGGATTCCTGTCTCCCATTGAGGTCTTTCATCCATTTTGAGTTTACCTTTGTGTATGGTGTAAGAGAATGGTCAAGTTTTGTTCTTATGTATAGAACCCTCCAATTTTTCCAGCACTATTTATGGAAGAGGCTGTCCTTTCTTTCTTTGGATATATTTTCCTTCTTTGTCGAAGATTTAGTTGACCATAAAGTTGAGAGTCTATATCTAGGCTCTCTATTCTTTTCCTTTCATCTATGTGTCTGTTTTTGTGGGTGTACCATGATATTTTGGTGATCACAGCTTTGTAGGAAAAGCTTGAAATCAGGCAATGTCATTCCCCCAGAAATGTTGTTCTTTTGCAACATTTCCTTGGCCATTTGGGTTTTTTTCTGGTTTCATAAATTTTCAGATGGTTTGTTCCAGCACTTTAAAAAGTGCCATTAGTACTTTGATTGGTGTTGCACTGAAATTATGGATTGTTCTGGGCAGAAGAGACTTTTTAAATTTATTTTCAGCATAACAGTATTCATGTTTTCGCAACACACCCAGTGCTCTATGCAATACGTGTCCTCTCTATTATCCGCCACCTGGTTCCCCAACTTCCCACTCCCCGCCCCTTCAAAACCCTCTGGTGGTTTTTCAGAGTCCATAGTCTCTCATAGTTCATCTCCCCTTCCAATTTCCCTCAACTCCCTTCTCCTCTCTATCTCCCCATGTCCTCCATGTTCGTTGTTATGCTCCACAAATAAGTGAAACCATATGATATTTGACCTCTCTACTTGACTTATTTCACTCAGACTAATCTCTTCCAGTCCTGTCCAGGTTGCTACAAAAGTTGGGTATTCATCCTTTCTGATGGGGGCATAATACTCCATCATGTATATGGACCACATCTTCCTTATCCATTCATCCATTGAAGGGCATCTTGGTTCTTTCCACAGTTTGGCAACCATGGCCATTGCTGCAATAAACATTGGGGTACAGATGGCTCTTCTTTTCACTACATCTGTATCTTTGGGGTAATTACCAAGCAGTGCAATTGCAGGGTCATAGGGAAGCTCTATTCTTAATTTCTTGAAGAATCTCCACACTGTTCTCCAAAGTGGCTGCACTAACTTGCATTCCCACCAACAGTGGAAGAGGGTTCCCCTTACTCCACAACCTCCCAACACACGTTGTTTCTTGTCTTGCTAATTTTGACCATTCTAACTGGTGTAAGGTGAGATCTCAATGTGGTTTTAATTTGAATCTCCCTGATGGCTAGTGATGATGAACATTTTTTCATGTGTCTGATAGCCCTTTGTATGTCTTCATTGGAGAAGTGTCTGTTCATATCCTCTGCCCATTTTTGATAAGAATATCTGTTTTGTATGTGTTGAGTTTGAGGAGTTCTTTATAGATCCTGGGTATCAACCTTTTGTCTGTACTGTCATTTACAAATATCTTCTCTTATTGGGTGGGATTCCTCATTGTTTTGTTGACTGTTTCCTTTGCTGTGCAGAAGCTTTTGATCTTGATGAAGCCCCAAAAGTTCATTTTCGCTTTGTTTCCTTGGCCTTTGGAGACATATCTTGAAAGAAGTTGCTGTGGCTGATATCAAGGAGGTTACTGCCTATATTCTCCTCTAGGATTCTGATGGATTCCTGTCTCACGTTGAGGTCCTTTATCCATTTTGAGTTTATCTTTGTGTATGGTGTAAGACAATGGTCGAGTTTCATTCTTCTACATATAGCTGTCCAGTTTTCCCAGCACCATTTATTGAAGAGACTGTCTTGTTTCCACTGTATATTTTTTATTTTTTCCTGTTTTGTTGAAGATTATTTGACCATAGAGTTGAGGGTCCATATCTGGGCTCTCCACTCTGTTCCACTGGTCTATGTGTCTGTTTTTATGCCAGCACCATGCTGTCTTGGTGATCACAGCTTTGTAGTAAAGCTTGAAATCAGGTAACATGGTGCCGCCAGTTTTGTTTTTGTTTTTCAACATTTCCTTAGCAATTCGGGGTCTCTTCTGATTCCATACAAATTTTAGGATTATTTGCTCCAGCTCTTTGAAAAATACTGGTAGAATTTTAATCAGACTGGCATGAAAAGTATAGATTGCTCTAGGCAGTATAGACATTTTATCAATGTTTATTTTTCCAATCCAAGAGTGTAGAATGCTCTTCCATCTTTTGTCTTCTTCAGTTTCTTTTATGAGTGTTCTGTAGTTTCTCGAGTACAGATCCTTTACCTCTTTGGTTAGGTTTATTCCCAGGTTTCTTATGCTTCTTGGTGCTATCATTTCCCTTTCTAATATACCTTTCTCTAATTTCCCTTTCTGTATTTTCATTGTTATTGGATAAGAAAACCACTGGTTTCTGTACATTGACGTTGTATCCTGCCTCGTTACTGAATTGCTGTATGAGTTCTAGAAGTTTTGGTGGACTTTTTGGTGTTTTCCATATAAAGAATCATGTCATCTGTGACGAGAGAGAGTTTGACTTCTTCCTTGCCAATTTAGATAACTTTTATTTCTCTTTGTTGTCTGATTGCCATTGCTAGGACGTCTAATACTATGTTGAACAAGAGTGGCAAAGTGGGCATTCTTGTCTTCCTGATCTCAATGGGAAGGCCGCAATTTTTTTCCCATTGAGGATGATATTTGCTGTGGGTCTTTCATGTATAGATTTTATGAAGTTCAGGGATGTTCCCTCTATCCGTATACTTTGAAGTGTTTTCATCAGGAACGGGATACTGGATTTTGTCAATTGCTTTTTCTGCATCAATGGAGAGGACCATGTGGTTCTTCTCTCTTCTCTTATTGATTTGTTCTATCACATTGATTGATTTGCGAATGTTGAACCATCCTTATAACCCAGGATGAATCCACCTGGTCATGGTGGATAATCTTTTTAATGTGCTGCTGGATCCTGTTTGCTAGGATCTTGTTGAGAATCTTACCATCCATATTCATCAGTGATATTGGTCTGAAATTCTCCTTTTTGGTAGAGTTTGGTAGAACTGGTTTGGGGATCAGGGTAATGCTGGCTTCATAAAAAGTGTCTGGAAGTTTTCCTCTGCTTCAATTTTTTGGAACAGTTTCAGGAGAAGTGGTTATTTCTTCTTTGAAAGTTTGGTAGAATTCCCCATGGAATCTGCCAGGTCCTGGGCTCTTGTTTTTTGGGAGGTTTTTGATCACTGCTTCAATCTTGGTACCAGATATTGGTCTATTCAGGTTGTCAATTTCTTCCTGGTTCAATTTTGGGAGTTGATAGTTTTCCAGGAATGCATCCACTTCAGCTAGGTTGCTTAGCTTATTGGCATATAACTGTTGGTAATAATTTCTGATGATTGTTTCTATTTCCTTGTTGTTCATTGTGATCTCTCCCTTTTCATTCGTAATTTTATTAATTGGGCCTTTCTCTCTTTTCTTTTGGATTAGTGTGGCCAATGGTTTGTCAATCTCATTGATTCTTTCAAAAAACCAGATTCTAGTCTCATTGATACATTATACTGGACCTCTTTTTTCAACCTCATTGATCTGCTCTAATCTTAATTATTTCCCTTCTTGCATGTGATGTTGGTATGGTTTGTTGTTGATTCTCCAGTTCTTTAAGGTGTAGAGACAGCTGGTGTATTCTGGCTTTTTTTTTTTTTTTTGAGGGAGGTTTGGATAGCTTTGTATTTCCCCTTAGAACTGCCTTTGCTGTATCCCATAGGTTTTGAACCGAAGTGTCTTCATTCTCATTGGTTTCCATGAATTGTTTAAGTTCATCTTTGATCTCCTGGTTTATCCAAGCATTCTTAAGCAAGGTGGTCTTTAGCTTCCAGGTGTTTGAGTTCCTTCTGAACTTTTCCTTGTGATTGAGCTCCAGTTTCAAAGCATTGTGATCTGAGAATATGCAGGGAATCATGTCAGTCTTTTGGTATCAGTTGAGTCCTGCTTTGTGACCCAGTATGTGGCCTATTCTGGAGAAGTTTCCATGTGTACTTGAGAAGAATGAGTATTCTGTTGTTTTAGGGTGGAATGTTCTGTATATGTCTCTGAGGTCCATCTGGTCCAATGTCTCATTCAATGCTCTTATTTATTTATTGATTTTCTGTTTCGATGATCTATTACTGAGAGAGGCATATTAAGATCTCCTACTATTAATGTATTCATATCAGTATGACTCTTTATCTTGGTTAATAGTTTTCTTATGTAATTGGGTGCTCCCATATTGGGGCATAGATATTTACAATTGTTAGATCATTTTGGTGGATAGTCCCTTTAAGAATGATGTAGTGTCCTTCTGTATCTCTGACTACAGTCTCTAGTTTAAAATCTAATTTATCTGATAAGAGAATTGCTACTCCGGCCTTCTTTTGAGGCCCATTGGCATGAAAGATGCTTCTCCATCCCTTCACTTTCAGTCTGGGTGTATCCTTAGGTTTAAAATGGGTCTCTTATAGACAACATATGGATGGGTCCTGTCTTTTTCTTGAACCCTGTGTCGTTTTATGTGTGCATTTAGGCCATTCACATTGAGAGTGATATTGATAGATACGTTTTGATTGACATCTTGTTACCTTTGAAGTCTCTCTGTCTGTAGATTGTTTCTATATTTCTGTTCAATGATATTCTTAGGATTTTTTCTCTTTGATAGAACCCCCCTTAATATTTCTGCCATGTCGGCTTGGTGGTTGCATAGTCTTTTAAGCTTTGCCGGTCTTGGAAACTTGGGAGCCAGGCCCATGCATTCTCGAGCTTGCTGGTGGCTCAGGGGAGATGGTGGGTCAGGGACCAAGACCTGGTCTCTCCACTGCACTCTCTCTGGCTCAGCGCCAGGGAAAGGTGTCCTGGGTCCGGGGCCTTAAGCCCCTGTTCCTAACCGCCCTTTTTCCCACAATATGCCCCCCGCGATCTCCTTTGCTCTTTTTTTTTTTTTTTTTTTTGAGTGCTTTCTTTCTTTTTTTTTTTTTTTTTTTTGGTTAAAAGTGTTGTTTATTTTTTTTAATTAATTAATTTATTTTTTCAGCGTAACAGTATTCATTGTTTTTGAACAACACCCAGTGCTCCATGCAATACATGCCCTCCCCATCACCCACCACCTGTTTCCCCCAACCTCCCACCCCCGCCCCTTTGAAACCCTCGGGTTGTTTTTCAGAGTCCGTAGTCTCTTATGGTTTGCCTCCCCTTCCAGTTTTTTTTTTTTTTAATAAACATATAATGTATTTTTATCCTCAGGGGCACAGGTCTGTGAATCACCAAGTTTACACACTTCACAGCACTTTTGAGTGCTTTCAACCAGACTCCAAGCTATTGCTCGTCCCCAGATACAGGACACTATGGTATTGCGGTATTACTTTCCAATCAGTCGCCTCTGGTGGCTCCCTCCCCCTTTCGTTTATCTTCCAATATCAGTCCAATGTTCCCACTCTGCTTTACCTGCCACTGGTGTCTTCTGCTCCTGTAGAGATCCAGACGTGTATAATTCTGATCTCCAGTCTGATTTCATGGGTGATCGGAGTTCTTTGGTCAATAATCAGCTCACTTTAGGGTACAGGTTGAAAGGGCGCCTCCTCCTACTTCCCCGTCTCTTGCTTCCCAGGAGAGACATTTTTGCAATGTTTATTCTTCCAATCCATAAGCATGGAATGTTTTTCCATCTTGTTCTTCCATACTCCATTTTGTGTCTTCTTCAATTTCTTTCATGAGTGTTCTGTTGTTCCCAGAGTATAGATCATTTACCTCTTTGGTTAAGTTTATTCCCAGGTGCCTTATGGTTTTTGGTGCTACTCTATATAGAATCAATGCACTAATTTCTCTTTCCATAGTTTCATCGACAGTGTATAAGAAAGCAACTGATATCTGTGCATTGAATTTCTATCCTCTCACATTACTGAATTGCTGTATGAGTTTTAGCAATATGGCGGTGGAGTCTTTGTGATTTTTCCACATAGAGTATTATGTCATCTACAAAGAGAGAGAGTTTCACATCTTCTTTGCTAATTTGAATACATTTTTTTTGTTGTTGCTAGGATATCTAGTACTGTGATGAAAACTAGTTTCAAGAGTGTGCATCGTTGTCACATTCCTGATTCAATGGAAAAGCTCTCAGTTTTTCCCTATTGAGAATGATACTCACTGTGGATTTTTCTAGATGGACTTTATGAAGTTGAGGAATATTCCCTCTTTCCCTGTACTCTGAGGAGTTTTAATCAAGAAACTATGCTGTATTTTGTCAAATGCTTTTTCTGCATCAATTAAAGGACAATGTCGTTCTTCTTGCTTCTCTTATTGATTTATTCTATCACTTTGATTGAACTGTGGATGTTCAACCACGCTTGCATCCCAGGAATAAATCCCACCTGGCCATGGTGGGTAATCTTTTTAATGTACTGTTGGATCCTATAAGTCAGGATCCTGCTAAGAATCTTGGAATCCATATTTATCAGAGATATTGGTCAGAAATTCTCCTTTTTTATGGGATCCTTGCCTGGATTTGAGATCAAGGTAATCCTGGCCTTATAGAGGGAGTCTGGAACATTTCCTTCTGTTTCTATTTTTTTGAGATAGCTTAAGGATAAAAGGTATTATTTCTTCTTTGAATGTTTGGTAGATATCCCAGGGACTCCTTCAGGTCCTGGACTCTTTTGGGGGTGGGGGGAAGTTTTTGATCACTGCTTCAATCTTGTTCTTGGTCTGTTCAGATTGTCAGTTCCTTCCCGTTTCAGTCTTGGAAGTTTATAATTTTCCAGGGATGTATCCATATCGTCTAGGTCCTTAACTTATTGGCATATCGCTATTGATAATAATTTCTGATCGTTTCTATTTCCTCAGTATTAGTCATGATCTCTCCCTTTTCAGTCATAATTTTATTAATTTGGGTCCTTTCTCTTTGCTTTTTGATAAGTCTGGCCAAGTAGTTTATCAATCTCATTAATTCCTTCAAAATGTCATCGTCTAAGAATGTTGATGTGTTCTACTGTATTTCTGGTTTCTAGTACATTGATCTCTGGTCTGATCTTAATTATTTCCCTTCTCATGTGTGGGTGAGGCTTATTTTTTGTTTATTCCCCAGTTTTTTAAGGTATAAAGAGAGCTGCTGTAGTCTGGATTTTTTTTTTTTTGTAAGAATGAATGGCTATGTATCTCCCCCTCACGACTGCCTTTGATGCCATATCCCATAGGTTTTGGACCCGTATACATTTGTTCTCACTGGTTCCCATGAATTGTTTAACTTCTTTAATTTCCTGATTGACTCAAACATTGTTTTTTAATTTTTTTAAATTTTTTAACTTGTTTCCAGTGTACGAGAATTCATTGTTTATGCACCACACCCAGTGCTCCATGCAATACATGCCTTCCATAATACCCACCACCTGGCTCCCACAACAACCCACAACCCACCCCTTAAAAACGCTCAGATTATTTTTCAGAGTCCAGAGTCTGTCATGGTTCATCTCCCCTTCCAATTTCCCTCAACTCCCTTCTCTTCTCCATCTCTCTATGTCTTCCATGTTCTTTGTTATGCTCCACAAATAAGTGAAATCATATGATAATAGACTCTCTCTGCTTGACTTATTTTACTCAGCATAAACTCCTCCAGTCCTGTCTCTGTTGATACAGAAGTTTGGTATTCATCCTTTCTGATGGAGGCATAATACTCCATAGTGTAAATGGACCACATCTTCCTTATCCATGCATCTGTTGAAGGGCATCTTTGTTCTTTCCATAGTTTGGCGACCGTGGCCATTGCTGCTATGAACATTGGAGAACAGATGGCCCTTATTTTCACTACATCTGTATCTTTGGAGTAAATACTCAGTAGTGCAATTGCAGTGACCAAAACATTCTTAAGCAGGATTGTCTTTAGATTCCAAGAGTTTGAATTCCTTCCAAACTTTTTCTTGTGATTGAGTTCCAGTTTCAAAGCCTTGTGGTCTGAGACTATGCAGGGAATAATATCAATCTTTTGGTATCAGTTGAGACCTGATTTGCATCCCAGTATATGCTCTTATCTGGAGAAAGTTCCATGAACACTTGAGAAAAATTGTATTCTGTTGTTTTAGGATGGAATGTCCTGTATATATCTATGAGGTCCACCAGGTTCAGTGTGTCATTCAAAACTCTTGTTTCTTTGTTGATTTTCTGCTTTGGTGGTCAGTCTATTGCTGAGAGAGGAGTTGTACGTTCCTCTACAATTAACATATTATAATTGATATTTTTCTTTATTTGGGTTAAGAGTTGGCTTATGTAGTTGGCTACTCCCATGTTGGCATAGATATTTACAATTGTTAGATCTTCTTCTCGGATATACCCTTTAAAAATGATACAGTGTCCTTATGTATCTCTGATTACAGTCTTTACCTTAAAATCTAAATTGCCTGCTGTGAGAATTGGTACTCAAGCTTTCTTTGAGGTCCATTGGCATGAAAGATACCAACCTTCCCCATCCTTTCACTTTCAGCCTGGATATATCTTTAGTTCAAAATGATTCTCTTTTAGACAGCATATAGATGGGCCCTGTCTTTTTATTCAGTGTGCAACCCCGTGTTGTTTTATGGGAGCACTGACACTCTTCATGATGAGAATCATTATTGAAAGATAAGATTTTATTGCCATCATGTTGTCTATGGAGTCCTTGTTTCTATAGATTGTCTCTGTATATTTCTGTTCTATATCACCCCTGGGGTCCTTCTTCTTTTAAAGAGCACCCTTTAATGGGCCCATTTAGTGCTCACATAGTTTTGCAGTCTCTGCTGGTCTTGGAAGTGTCTTATCTCTCTATCCATTCTGAATGGCAGCCTTGCCAAATAAAACATACTTGGCTGCATATTCTTTTCATTCAGTACACTGAATATGCCTTGCCAGCCCTTTATGGTTTGCCTGTGGACAGGTCTGATGTTATTCTGATCCTCTTCCCTCTGTACATAAGGAATCTCTTCACCCTACGTGCCCTTTAAATGGTTTCTTTGGTTCTAAGATATAGGAGTTTCACTATTACATGCCTGGGCATTGGTCTGCCTTCATTGATCTTGGGGGGGTGGGGAATCCTCTCTACCCTTGAACATAATTGCATGTTTCATGCCTCCAAATTAGGGAAGTTCTCAGCTACAAATCGCCCAAATATATCTTCTGGTCCTCTCACTCCACCTCCTCAGGGATCCCAATAACTCTGACACTGGAACTTTTCATGGCAGCATTTATTTCTCTAATTCTGTTTGCATGGATTTTAAGCTCTTTGTTCCAGTCCTTGTCCTGCTTCTTCTTTTCTATTATTTTATTTTCAAGACTGCTAATTCATTCTTCTGTCTCACTTATTCTAAGTGTTAGAGTATCCAGATTAGATTGTATCTCATTGATAGCATTTTAAATTCTGTCATATCCACTCTCACTTCTACCGTTGATTAATCTACTTTGTCATTAATAATTTTCTCCAGCCTGACTATTGTCTTCATAACTGCTATCCTGAAGTATATCTCTTTTCTTTTCTTGTTTTTAAAGATTTTATTTATTCACTTGACAGACAGAGATTACAAGTAGGCAGAGAGACAGGCAGAGAGAGGGGAGGGGAAGCAGGCTCCCTGCTGAGCAGAAAGCCCAATGTGAGGCTTGATCTCAGGACCCTGAGATCATGAACTGAGCCATAGGCATAGGCTTTAACCCACTGAGCCACACAGGCTCCCCTCCTGAAGTCTATTTCTGACATCTTGGTTTGATCCATATGCATTAGATCTGGGGGAGAGGCCGTTGCCTCTGAGTCTCTTTTTTGGGAGTTTCTCCTCTTACTCATTCTGTTAGTTGTGGTTGAGGGGATGTAAAGCCAAGAATATCAATCACTATCCCAGCAAAGTGCACCCTGGGGTGCTTTGGAGCATTGGGAAGTCACCACCAAAGAGAAAAAAGGAAAAAGGAAAAAAAAATAGCCAAAATGAGCCGCAAGAGTAAGAGTTATAAAGTACACAAACAAGCAAACAAAAAAGACCAACAAAACGATACAAAAGAAATGAACAACAACAACAACAACAACAACAAAAAAAAAACACCCTAAATTAAAAGGGCAGAGGAGAGGGTAATGAGAAGATGGTTTTAATTCCCCCGTGTGGGTGAGGAAAGGTATTTCAGTTCTTTCTGGGTGCATTTTGTTCCCTTTGTTAGAGAACTGAACTTGCCAGAGACACTGTTTTCTCCTGGTGTTGTGGTTTTACGATCTTATGGGGACCCTGTGGTTGTTGTCCTCTTGTTCTTTCAGCTTGTCTTCTGGCGGAAGTGTCTGCCATGTGTTTTTCATTCAATCCTGCTTGGGCAGAGTTTCCCTGTCCCCTCTCAACAGGCTGGGCTCTGTGGAAACTGGTTTTTAGTGCTTTTGTTCTCTGGTGGCTTTCATTCTTTGGCGGATTTTCATGCCTTTTTGGAGGATCAGACCAAAGTATACTGTCCACCCCAGACCTCAGCCTCAGAAAAAAGCCACAGTCTGCTCTTCTCTGAAGCATCCAGAACACTCCTCTCTGGAGGCCCCATTGGATACCACAGCATCCCACAGGAACTCCGTGCCCCCAGCAACACTCTCAGTGGCCTCCGGCACTCTAGGGACACTCTCAGTGTCTCTGTACCACTTTGCTAACAGAACTATGAGCTATAACCAGAACAGATAAGCTGGCCCAAGTGGCTGCCATTTTGGGGAATGTGGACTCCAGTTTGAGCCAGGTCCTCACAGCTGAGACAGAGGTGGAAGTGGGCACCAGAATGGAAGTGGTGACAGCATCCTCAGCCCCAGGGAAACACTGACTCAAGTCTGCACTGGGTCCTCATAGGCTGAGGCAGGCTGTGGGTGTAGCTGGCGCAAAGGTCCTTGTCTGCAGCCGCCTGTCCCCACTGATTGTCCCTTAAGCCCCTTTGTTCTCTTTGAGAGCTGTCATTAGTCCTTTCCCTCCTCATAGCCACCAATTTCTAAGCTATCACTGGTCCCCAAGTGCAGGGTGCCTTTTCACTGCGATATTACTTACCAATGGCGAGCATCTGGTGGTTGCTTCCCCCTTCTTTTTATCTCCCAATATCTGACTGTGTAAAAACAACTCCAACGTCTGTACCTCTTGACTGAAGATCCCCTGCCCGCACAAAATTAGACATGTATAATCTTACATGTCAGGGTAATTTCAAAGGTATTCATAGTGGTTTGGTAGATTTCTAGCTAAATTCAGGGTATGGGTTGAAACAGAGTCCCCTAATCCTCTGCCATCTTGGTCTGTAGGAGGTTCTAACTTCCTAATGATACAAGTGTTTTCAAATGGAGGGTGGAATCATGGGGAATCGTGGGGAAACTACCACAGATTTAACTCTGAGAAACAAGCCTGTGGAGAATAGAATTGTCAAATAATTCTTGTTCCAGAAGATAGAAGCACTAACAAACAAATGTGTGGTGGTAGAGGGAAAGTGCCACGTTGCTGATGTGTACAAAAAAGTCTGAGAAGAGCACAATTTTCAGGGGAGAAATATTGGTAATGTATTTGTTATAACAAGCAGAAAGTGCTTTCTCTTTCTGGCTGAGAAAGAAGTTGGTAAAGAAAACAATGTATAGAAGGTGGGGGAGTCAAGAAGGCGGGGAAGTAGGAGGAGGCGCCTTTTCAACCTGTACCCTAAAGTGAGCTGATTACCTACCAAAGAACTCTGACCACCCATGAAATCAGCCTGAGATCAGAATTATACACGTCCGGATCTCTACAGGAGCAGAAGACGCCAGTGGCAGGGAAAGCAGAGTGGGAACATTGGACTGATATCAGAAGATAAACAAAAGGGAGAGGGACCAGAGGTGACCAATTAGAAAGTAATACCCCAATACGAGAGTACCCTGTGTCTGGGGACCACCATTAACTTGGAGTCTGGTTGAAAGCACTCAAAAAACAAAGAGCAGGGGAGTCAAGAGGGCGGGGAAATAGGAGGAGGCACTGTTTCAACCTGTACCCTAAAGTGAGCTGATTACCTACCAAAGAACTCTGACCACCCATGAAATCAGCCTGAGATCAGAATTATACACGTCCGGATCTCTACAGGAGCAGAAGACGCCAGTGGCAGGGAAAGCAGAGTGGGAACATTGGACTGATATCAGAAGATAAACAAAAGGGAGAGGGACCAGAGGTGACCAATTAGAAAGTAATACCCCAATACGAGAGTACCCTGTGTCTGGGGACCACCATTAACTTGGAGTCTGGTTGAAAGCACTCAAAAAACAAAGAGCAGGGGAGTCAAGAGGGCGGGGAAATAGGAGGAGGCACTGTTTCAACCTGTACCCTAAAGTGAGCTGATTACCTACCAAAGAACTCTGACCACCCATGAAATCAGCCTGAGATCAGAATTATACACGTCCGGATCTCTACAGGAGCAGAAGACGCCAGTGGCAGGGAAAGCAGAGTGGGAACATTGGACTGATATCAGAAGATAAACAAAAGGGAGAGGGACCAGAGGTGACCAATTAGAAAGTAATACCCCAATATGAGAGTACCCTGTGTCTGGGGACCACCATTAACTTGGAGTCTGGTTGAAAGCACTCAAAAAACAAAGAGCAGGGGAGTCAAGAGGGCGGGGAAATAGGAGGAGGCACTGTTTCAACCTGTACCCTAAAGTGAGCTGATTACCTACCAAAGAACTCTGACCACCCATGAAATCAGCCTGAGATCAGTATTATACACCTCTGGATCTCTACAGGAGTAGAAGACGCCAGTGGCAGGTAAAGCAGACTGGGAGCGACGGACTGATATCGAAAGATATCAAAAGGGGGAGGGAGCCACCAGAGGTGACCGATTGGAAAGTAATACCCCAATACGAGAGTGCCCTGCGTCTGGGGACCAGCATTAACTTGGAGTCTGGTTGAAAGCACTCAAAAAAACAAAGAGCAATGGATCACGATGGAGGGAAATAGTGGGAATCTGGGCAGTTAGGGTCAGGGACCTAAGTCCCTGGACCCAGGACAGCCTCCCCTGGCACTGAGCCAGAGAGAGTGCAGTGGAGAAATCTGGTCTCTGTCCCTGAGCGGCAGGTGCACCTGACCTGCCAGCGCACCCAAGAATGAGTGGGGTCTGGATCCCGTGAGGGGCTGGGAGCCTGGCCAGAAAGCAATCCTGAAACACATGCATCCCATAGCCTCCCTTGGGAGAGGTGCTCACAGGTGCTAGGCTGGAGCTCTGGCATCCGGAAAAACCATACATTCCCAGCCCGGGACAGCGGGAAAATCTCAGTGTGCCATCTCTGCTCGGAACCTCTCTGGAGGTCTGGAGCTGCCTAGACAGCCTCTGCTGTCCTGGTATTGGCTACAACAAGGAAATAAGTCAAGCAGAGAGAGTCAAGTATCATATGGTCTCATTATTTGTGGAGCATAACAAATAACATGGAGGACATGGGGAGATGGAGAGGAGAGGAAGTTGAGGGAAACTGGAAGGGGAGATGAACCATGAGAGACTATGGACTCTGAAAAACAACCAGAGGGTTATGAAGGGGCGGCGGTGGGGGGGGGGGGAGGTGGGAGGTTGAGGAACCAGGTGGTGGGTAATAGGGAGGGCACGTACTGCATGGAGCACTGGGTGTGATGCCAAAACAATGAACACTGTTATGCTGTAAATAAACAAATAAAAATAAATAAATTAATTAAAAAAGAATTATGTAGTGTCCTTCTGTATCTCTGAATACAGTCTTTAGGTTAAAATCTAATTTATCTGATATGAGAATCGCTACCCCGGCCTTCTTTTGAGGCCCATTGGCATGAAAGATTCTTCTCCGTCCTTTCATTTTTAGTCTGGGTGTATCCTTTGTTCAAAATGGGTCTCTTTTAGACAACATATGGATGGGTGACCATAGCCATTGCTGCAATAAACATTGGGGTACAGATCGCCCTTCATTTCACTACATCTGTATCTTTGGGGTAAATACCCAGCAGTGCAATTGCAGGGTCATAGGGAAGCTCTAATCTTAATTTCTTCAGGAATCTCCACACTGTTCTCCAAAGTGGCTGCACTAACTTGCATTCCCACCAAGAGTGTGAGAGGGTTCCCCTTTCTCCACATCCTCTCCAACACATGTTGTTTCCTGTCTTGCTAATTTTGGCCATTCTAACTGGTGTTAGGTGGTATCCCAATGTTGTTTTAATTTGAATCTCCCTGATGGCTAGTGATGATGAACATTTTTTCATGTGTCTGATAGCCATTTGTATGTCTTCATTGGAGAAGTGTCTGTTCATATCTTCTGCCCATTTTTTGATATGATTATCTGTTTTTTTTGTGTGTTGTGTTTGAGAAGTTCTTTATAGATCCTGGATATCAACCTTTTGTCTGTATGGTCATTGGCAAATATCTTCTCCCATTCCGTGGGTTGCCTCTTTGTCTTGTTGACTGTTTCTTTGCTGTGCAGAAGCTTTTGATCTTGATGAAGTCCCAAAAGTTCATTTTTGCTTTTGTTTCCTTGGCCTTTGGAGACATATCTTGAAAGAAGTTGCTGTGGCTGATATCGAAGAGGTTACTGACTATGTTCTCCTCTAGGATTCTGATAGATTCCTGTCTCACGTTGAGGTCTTTTATCCATTTCGAGTTTATCTTTGTGTACGGTGTAAGAGAATGGTCGAATTTCTTTCTTCTACATATCGCTGTCCAGTTTTCCCAGCACCATTTATTGAAGAGACTGTCTTTTTTCCATTGAATATTTTTTCCTGTTTTGTCGAAGATTATTTGACCATAGAGTTGAGGGTCCATATCTGGGCTCTCCACTCTGTTCCACTGGTCTATGTGTCTGTTTTTATGCCAGCACCACACTGTCTTGGTGATCACAGCTTTGTAGTAAAGCTTGAAATCGGGGTAACGTGATGCCGCCAGTTTTGTTTTTGTTTTTCAACGTTTCCTTAGCAATTCGGGGTCTCTTCTGATTCCATACAAATTTTAGGATTATTTGCTCCAGCTCTTTGAAAAATATTGGTAGAATTTTGATTGGAATGGCATTAAAAGTATAGATTGCTCTAGGCAGTAAGACATTTTAACAATGTTTATTCTTCCAATCCAAGAGCATGGAACAGTCTTCCATCTTTTTGTGTCTTCTTCAATTTCTTTCATGAGTGTTCTGTAGTTCCTCGAGTACAGGTCCTTTACTTCTTTGGTTAGGTTTATGCCCAGGTATCTTATGGTTCTTGGTGCTATAGTAAATGGAATCGATTCTCTAATTTCCCTTTCTGTATTTTCATTGTTAGTGTATAAGAAAGCCACTGATTTCTGTACATTGACTTTGTATCCTGCCACGTTACCGAATTGCTGTATGAGTTCTAGTAGTATGGGGGTGGAGTCTTTGGGGTTTTCCATAGAAAGAATCATGTCATCTGCGAAGAGAGAGAGTTTGACTTCTTCCTTGCCAATTTGGATACCTTTTATTTCTCTTTGTTGTCTGATTGCCCTTGCTAGAACTTCTAATACTATGTTGAACAAGAGTGGTGAGAGTGGGCATCCTTGTCGTGTTCCTGATCTCAACAGGAAGGCTGCAAGCTTTTTCCCATTGAGGATGATATTTGCTGTGGGTCTTTCATAGATAGATTTTATGAAGTTCAGGAATGTTCCCTCTATCCCTATACTTTGAAGCATTTTCATTAGAAACGGATGCTGGATTTTGTCAAGTGCTTTTTCTGCATCAATTGAGAGGACCATGTGGTTCTTCTCTCTTCTCTTATTGATTTGTTCTATCACACTGATTGATTTGCGAATGTTGAACTAACCTTGCAACCCAGGGATGAATCCCACCTGGTCATGGTGGATAATCTTTTTAATGTGCTGCTGGATCCTGTTTGCTAGGATCTTGTTGAGAATCTTTGCATCCATATTCATCAGTGATATTGGTCTGAAATTCTCCTTTTTGGTAGGGTCTTTGCCTGGTTTGGGGATCAGGGTAATGCTGGCTTCATAAAAAGAGTCTGGAAGTTTTCCTTCTGCTTCAATTTTTTGGAACAGCTTCAGGAGAACTGGTGTTATTTCTTCTTTGAAAGTTTGGTAGAATTCCCCAGGGAATCCGTCAGGTCCTGGGCTCTTGTTTTTTAGGAGGTTTTTGATCACTGCTTCAATCTCATTACTAGATATCGGTGTATTCAGGTCATCAATTTCTTCCTGGTTCAATTTTGGGAGTTTGTAGCTTTCCAGGAATGCATCCATTTCATCTAGGTTGCTTAGCTTATTGGCATATAACTGTTGGTAATAATTTCTGATGATTGTTTCTATTTACTTGGTGTTAGTTGTGATCTCTCCCTTTTCATTCATAATTTTATTAATTTGGGCTTTCTCTCTTTTCTTTTGGATTAGTGTGGCCAATGGTTTATCGATCTTATTGATTCTTTCAAAAAACCAGCTTCTAGTTTCATTGATACGTTCTACTGTATCTCTCGTTTCTACCTCATTGATCTCTGCTCTAATCTTGATTATTTCCCTTCTTGCATGTGGAGTTGCTTTGATTGTTGCTGATTCTCCAGTTCTTTAAGGTGTAGAGACAGCTGGTGTATTCTGGATTTTTCAACGTTTTTGAGGGAGGCTTGGATGGCTATGTATTTCCCCCTTAGAACCGCCTTTGCTGTATCCCATAGGTTTTGGGCCGAGGTGTCTTCATTCTCATGGTTTCCATGAATTGTTTAAGTTCATCTTTGATCTCCTGGTTGATCTAAGCATTCTTAAGCAAGGTGGTCTTTAGCTTCCAGGTGTTTGAGTTCCTTCTGAACTTTTCCTTGTGATTGAGCTCCAGTTTCAAAGCACTGTGATCGGAGAATATGCAGGGAATAATGTCAGTCTTTTGGTATCAATTGAGTCCTGCTTTGTGACCCAGTATGTGGTCTATTTTAGAGAAGGTTCCATGTGCACTTGAGAAGAATGAGTATTCTGTTGTTTTAGGGTGGAATGTTCTGTATATGTCTATGAGGTCCATCTGGTCCAATGTTTCATTCAATGCTCTTATTTCTTTATTAATTTTCTGCTTCGATGATCTGTCTATTTCTGAGACAGGTGTATTAAGATCTCCTACTATTATTGTATTCCTATCAATATGACTCTTTATCTTGATTAATAGTTTTCTTATGTAATTGGGTGCTCCCATATTGGGGGCATTGCTATTCACAATTGTTAGATCGTCGTGGCGGATAGTCCCTTTAAGAATTATGTAGTGTCCTTCTGTATCTCTGACTACAGTCTTTAGTTTAAAATCTAATTTATCTGATATGAGAATCGCTACCCCGGCCTTCTTTTGAGGCCCATTGGCATGAAAGATGCTTCTCCATCCCTTCACTTTCAGTGTGGGTGTATCCTTAGGTTCAAAATGGGTCTCTTGTAGACAACATATGGATGGGCCCTGTCGTTTTATCCAATCTGCAACCCTGTGTCATTTGATGGGTGCATTGAGGCCATTCACATTGAGAGTGATTATTGAGAGATAGGTTTTTATTGACATCGTGTTGCCTTTGAAGTCTTTCTGTCTGTAGATTGTTTCTATATTTCTCTTCAATGATATTCTTAGGATTTTTCTCTTTTATAGGACCCCCCTTAATATTTCCTGCAGTGTCGGCTTGGTGGTTGCATAGTCTTTTAAGCCTTGCGGGTCTTGGAAACTCTTTATCTCTCCGTCCATTTTAAATGTCAGTCTTGCTGGATAGAGTATTCGTGGTTGCATGTTCTTCTCATTTAGTACTCTGAATATATTTTGCCAGCCCTTCCTGGCTTGCCAGGTCTCTGTGGAAAGGTCTGACGTTATTCTAATGGGCTTTCCTCTGTATGTAAGAAGCTTCTTTGTCCTAGCTGCTTTTAAGAGGGTCTCTCTTGAAACATCATTCCTCATTCTAACTATAAGGTGCCATGAGGACTTTCGAGAATCTAAAATCTTGGGAGGAAATCTTTCTGCCTCTAGTACATGAACGTTGTTTCCATTTGTGAGATTGGGAAAATTTTCATAGACAACTTCTTACACTATATCTTCTAGACTTCTTTCTTTTTCTTCCCCTTCAGGGATTCTAATAATTCGGACGTTGGAATGTTTCATGGCATCGTTTATTTCCCTGATTCTGTTTTTGTGGCTTCTGAGCTGTTTGTTCCAGGCTTCCTCCTGATCCTTTCTCTCTATCTGTTTGTCCTCCAGATCACTAATTCTATCTTCTGTCTCAGTTACCCTAGCTTTTAGAGAATTTAGATTGGATTGGAACTCATTGAGAGCATTTTGAACATCATCCCTGGTGGCTTTCAGTTCTGCCCTAACATTGTGAACATCATCTCTGGTGGCTTTCAGTTCTGCCCTAATCAATTCTGTTTGGTCATCCATGGCTTTCTCCAACCTAGCTATTGCCTGGATAATTGTTAGTCTGAATTCCTTTTCTGACATATTGTCTATGTCGATAGCCATTAGCTCTGTTGCAGAAGGCCCATCCTCTGTATTTTTCTTCTGTTGGATATTCCTCCTCCTAGTCATTTTGGTAAGAGATGACTGAGCAGATTCAGCTGGACTTATCGATTGTGGTGCAGTCAATGTGCACCCTGGAACGCTTCTGTGCAATCAGAATTCCCCACCCAAATGAGAGAAAAAGAAAAGAAAAAGAAATAGAGAAGAAGAAAGAAAAAAAAGGGGAAAGAAAAAAGGAAAAATAAAGAGAGAGAGAGAGATAGGAAAAAAAGGGAAGATAAAAGAGATGGCTCAGCCCAAATGGGCCACAAGGTAAGATTTGTGGAGTATACAAACAAAAACAGACAAACAAAAAGAGTGATAAAAGTATATGACAAGAGAAAAAAAATGTATATATAAGCAAAAAAAAGGGAAGAACCTCATCAGAAAGAACCCCAAGTATAAGATTTATATATTATCAGGACAAACAAAATTCACAGAAACACTGACAGAAGGAAAAATTGGGAGAGTGGTTATAGATTCTCAGTGTGGGTGAGGAAGGTTATTTTGATTCTTCCTGAAGGTATACTGATGTTTTTGTTAAGGGACTCAACTTTCCTAAGTTACAGGGGGATTAGAAACTGGTTTGCCTTTAGGGGTAGCATTGATTGGGGAAAGGGGATTACCTTGAAGTTTAACTCTATATGTATAGTAGAAAATAAAAATTAAACAAGAATACACTAGACTAAACTAAGTTAAAATTAAAAAAGAATTTAAAAAATAG
The DNA here is from genome assembly GCF_922984935.1 of Meles meles. Classification (NCBI taxonomy): domain Eukaryota; kingdom Metazoa; phylum Chordata; class Mammalia; order Carnivora; family Mustelidae; genus Meles; species Meles meles. The sequence continues at coordinate 10,276,034 of NC_060088.1, forward strand.
AAAAGCAAAAGAAAAACATGGTGTATGTATCAAAAAGTTCAGGTTAGAAGGTTATTAAAGAATTTGATGTACTGGACATCTCAGTGTGATGGTAAATAGGTTAAAAAATTATCTGTATGTAAAAAAAAAAAGAACCAGAATATTGGTAAAGAGTTAAAAATAAAAGTTGTATTTATGAAGTGGTGGTGGTTGTTCTCTTGTAGTCTTTTTTTTTTTTCCTTCCTTCCTGTTTGGTTTTCTGGGGGAGGGGCCTGCCACGTGGGTTTTCAGACAATGATGTTCCCTGAGTTAGGTCCTCCCGCTCCCCTCAAGGGGGTGAGCTCTTTTTTTTTTCAGGAAACTGTTTTTTTCAGCCTTTTGTTCTCTGGGGGTTTTTATGTTCTTTCATCTGCTTTCTGTCGCCTTTACAGCTTTTGATGGTTTTTGGGGGTTTAGAGGAGAGCAAACAGCACCCCAACCTCCCTCTCAGAGAGAAGCCTCAGACTGTTTTGCAAAAACTGCTGGCAGAGTTGGTTCTGAGTCACTGTCCCTGGGGATGCAGGAGCTCCTCATTGTACCCAAAACCAGGTCAGGGGTGGCTGTCTAGGCAGCTCCAGACCGCCAGAGAGGTTACGAGCAGAGATTGCACACTGAGATTTTCCCGCTGTCCTGGGCTGGGAATGTCTGGTTTTTCCGGATGCCAGAGCTCCAGGCTAGCGCCTATGAGCACCTATCCCAAGGGAGGGTGTGGGACGCGCGCATTTCAGGATTGCTGTCTGGCCAGGCTCCCAGCCCCTCAGGGAGCCAGACACCATTTGTTCTTGGGCGCGCTGGCATTCAGGCGCACTAGTGGCTCAGGGACGGAGACCTGATTTCTCCGCTGCACTCTCTCTGGCTCCGCGCCAGGGGAGGCTGTCCTGGGTCCGGGACTTAGGTCCCTGACCCTAACCGCCCAGGTTCCCACTATTACCCCCCGTGATCCTTTGCTCTTTGTTTTTTGAGTGCTTTCAACCAGACTCCAAGTTAATGCTGGTCCCCAGACTCAGAGCACTCTCGTGTTGGGGTGTTACTTTCTGATCGGTCACCTCTGGTGGCTCCCTCCCCCTTTTGATATCTTCTGATATCAGTCTGATGCTGTTGGCTCACTCCCCCTTTTGTTTGTCTTCTGATATCAGTCCGATGCTCCCAGTCTGCTTTACCTGCCACTGGCGTCTTCTGCTCCTGTAGAGATCCAGACGTGTATAATTCTGATCTCAGGCTGATTTCATGGGTGGTCGGAGTTCTTTAGTAGGTAATCAGCTCACTTTAGGGTACAGGTTGAAATGGTGCCTCCTCCTACTTCCCCGCCATCTTGACTCCCCCACACTACATAATTCTTAAAGGGACTATCCACCAAGATGATCTAACAATTGTAAATATCTACGTCCCCAATATGGGAGCTGCCAAATACATAAGAAAACTATTAACCAAGAGAAAGAGTCATATTTATATGAATACATTAATAATAGGAGATCTTAATATGCTTCTCTCAGTAATAGTCAGATCATTGAAGCAGAAATTTAATAACGAAATAAGAGCATTGAATGAGACATTGGACCAGATGGAACTCATAGACATATTCAGAACATTTCACCCTAAAACAAGAGAATACTCATTCTTCTCAAGTGCACATGGAACCTTCTCTAAAATAGACCACATACTGGTTCACAAATCAGGACTCAACCAATACCAAAAGACTGACATTATTCCCTGTATATTCTCCGATCACAATGGAGCTCAATCACAAGGAAAAGTTCAGAAGGAACTCAAACACCTGGAAGCTAAAGACCACCTTGCTTAAGAATGCTTGGATCAAGCAGGAGATCAAAGAAGTACTCAAACAATCCATGGAAACCAATGAGAATGAAGCTGCTTCGGTCCAAAACCTATGGGATACAGCAAAGGCGGCTCTAAGGGGGAAATACATAGCCATCCAAGCCTCCCTCAAAAACATTGAAAAATCCAGAATACACCAGCTGTCTCTACACCTTAAAGAACTGGAGAATCAACAACAAATCAAACCACTCCATACGCAAGAAGGGCAATAATCAAGATTAGAGCAGAGATCAATGAGGTAGAAACCAGAGATACAGTACAACATATCAATGAAACTAGAAGCTGTTTTTTTGAAAGAATCAATAAGATCGATAAACCATTGGCCACACTAATCCAAAAGAAAAGAGAGAAAGCCCAAATTAATAAAATTATGAATGAAAAGGGAGAGATCACAGCTAACACCAAGGAAGTAGAAATAATCATCAGATATTATTATGAACAGTTATACGCCAATAAGCTAAGCAACCTAGATGAAATGGATGCATTCCTGGAAAACTATCAATTCCCAAAATTGAACCAGGAAGGAATTGACAACCTGAATAGACCAATACCTAGTAACGAGATTGCAGCAGTGATCAAATAGCACCCAAAAAACAAGAATCCAGGACCTGACAGATTCCTGGGGACTTCTACCAAACTTTCAAAAAAGAAATAACACCAGTTCTCCTGAAGCTGTTCCAAAAAATTGAAGCAGAAGGAAAACTTCCAGACTCTGTATGAGGTCAGCATTACTCTGATCCCCAAATGAGGCAAAGACCCTACCAAAAAGGAGAATTTCAGACCAATATCACTGATGAATATGGATGCTAAGATTCTCAACAAGATCCTGGCAAACACGATCCAAAAGCACATTTAAAAGATTATCCACCAAGAATAATCCTGGGTTTCATCCCTGGGTTACAAGGATGGTTCAACATTTGCAAATCAATCAATGTGATAGAACAAATCAATAAGAGAAGAGAGAAGAACCACATGGTTCTCTCCATTGATGCAGAAAAAGCATTTGACAAAATCCAGCATCTGTTCCTGATGAAAACACTTCAAAGTATAGGGATAGAGGGAACATTCCTGAACTTCATAAAATCTATCTATGAAAGACCCACAGCAAATATCATCCTCAATGGGAAAAAGCTTGCATCCTTCCCGTTGAGATCGGGAACACGACAAGGATGCCCACTCTCACCACTCTTGTTCAACATAGTATTAGAAGTCCTAGCAACAGCAATCAGACAACAAAGAGAAATAAAAGGTATGCAAATTGGCAAGGAAAAAGCCAAACTCTCTCTTCGCAGATGACATGATTCTTTATATGGAAAACCCCAAAGACTCCACCCCCAAACTTCTAGAACTCATACAGCAATTCAGTAACATGGCAGGATACAAACTCAATGTACAGATATGACTGGCTTACTTATACAATAACAATGAAAATACAGAAAGGGAAATTAGAGAATTGATTCCACTTACTACAGCACCAAGAACCATAAGATACCTGGGAATAAACCTAACCAAAGAGGTAAAGGATCTGCACTCGAGGAACAACACAACAGTTATGAAACAAATTGAAGAAGATACAAAAAGTTGGAAAACCATTCCATGCACTTGGATCAGAAGAATAAACATTGTTAAAATGTCTATACTGCCTAGAGCAATCTATACTTTTAATGCCTTTTGCATCAAAATTCCGCCAGTATTTTTCAAGGAGCTGGAGCAAATAATCCTAAAATTTGTGTGGAATCAAAAGAGACCCTGAATCACTAAGGAAATGTTGAAAAATAAAAACAAAACTGGCGGCATCACGTTACCTGATTTCAAGCTTTACTACAAAGCTGTGATCACCAAGACAGCATGGTACTGGCATAAAAACGGACACATAGACCAGTGGAACAGAGTGGAGAGCCCAGATACGGACCCTCAACTCTGTGGTCAAATAATCTTCGACAAAACAGGAAAAAATATACAATGGAAAGGAGACTGTCTCTTCAATAAATGGTGCTGGGTAAACTGGACAGCTATATGTAGAATGAATGAACCTCGACCATTATCTTAGACCGTACACAAAAATAAACTTGAAGTGGATAAGAGACCTCAATGTGAGACAGGAATCCATCAGAATCCTAGAGGAGAACATAGGCAGTAACCTCTTTGTTATCAGCCACAGCAACTTCTTTCAAGATGTGTCTCCAAAGGCCAAGGAAACAAAAGCAAAAATGAACTTTTGGGACTTCATCAAGATCAAAAGCTTCTGCACAGCAAAGAAACAGTCAACAAAACAAAGAGGCAACCCATGTAATGGGAGAAGATATTTGCAAATGACAGTACAGACAGAAGGCTGACATCCAGGATCTATAAAGAACTTCTCAAACTCAACACACAGAAAACAGATAATCATGTCAAAAAATGGGCAGAAGATATGAACAGACACTTATCCAATGAAGACATACAAATGGCTATCAGTCACATGAAGAAATGTTCATCATCACTAGCCATCAGGGAGATTCAAATTAAAACCACATTGAGATACCACCTGACACCAGTTAGAATGGCCAAAATTAGCAAGACAGGAAACAACGTGTGTTGGAGAGGATGTGGAGAAAGGGGCACCCTCTTACACTGTTGGTGGGAATGCAAGTTGGTGCATCCACTTTGGAGAACAGTGTGGATATTCCTCAAGAAATTTAACATAGAGTTTCCCTATGACCCTGCAATTGCACTGCTGGGTATTCACCCCAAAGATACAGATGTAGTGAAAAGAAGAGCCATCTGTACCCCAATGTTTATTGCAGCAATGGCTACAGTCACCAAACTGTGGAAAGAACTGAGATGCCCTTCAACGGATGAATGGATAAGAAAGATGTGGTCCATATACTCAATGGAGTATTATGCCTCCATCAGAAAGGATAAATACCTGACTTTTGTAGCAACATGGATGGGACTGGAAGAGATTATGCTGAGCGAAATAATTCAAGCAGAGAGAGTCAAGTATCATATGGTCTCACTTATTTGTGGAGCATAACAAGTAACATGGAGGACATGGGGAGATGGAGAGGAGAGGGAGTTGAGGGAAACTGGAAGGGGAGATGAACCATGAGAGACTATAGACTCTGAAAAACAACCTGAGGGTTTTGAAGGGGGGTGGGGTGGGAGGTTGGGCAAGCAGGTGTTGGGTAATATAGAGGGCATGTATTGCATGGAGCACTGGGTTTGGTGCAAAAACAATGAATACTGTTACACTGAAAATAAACAAATAAAAAAAATGGCCTTCCAGGCATCTCTGCTTTCTGCTATGAAAGCATTTTCCAGGATACGTGGGGAAGCATGAGGAATTTGGCAAGTTATCGATCTGAATAAGGATTTTCTGGAAAACAGCATTCTCACCTAACTTTTCCTGCCAGATGTTAAAGGCCATGTCATACATATGTGTGAGGACATAGTGAAGGAGTCATGTCCCTCTGGTGTAGACCCTAGTCTGTGGAGTATGCCATTTCGAGTAGGCACCAAATCTCACCAAGGGACAAGTCTTTCTATATGGGTATTTTTATCCACAGGACATTTCTCTTACTTTCCCAGTGAAAGAGTGTTTTGGAGAGCACACCATTCAAGGAACCACATGCAATCTGAAGGTAGAAGTGAATTCATGCCCCTGCGGAATCACGAGGAAATCACTCATCCTAAAACTCAAGAAACATGTTGGAGGAAGTAATGTTGTGCTCCCTTCTTGTTTTTAGAAGGGAGCTGCAAAGTCAATTCTATGAGCAGAGGCATCTGGAGGTTCCATGCAACATTTTCCAATCACATAAAAGTCCGTGCTGAAAGCAACATGTAGCGAACACCAAGGTTCCTCCAGGAAGAAGTCTTCGAGCAAATATGTGTTTAAGGAACATTAAAGTGCCCTAGACTGCCTCTGAAAAACAAGTCGGGAGGGACCACAATGGTGAGGTCACATCCTTTTGCCTGCAGTTCGAAGTGTTTCCAAATGGAGATATGTAATTAGGGGGAATCAACCGCAGATTCAACACTAAGAAGCAAATTATGGTTAATGGAATTGTCCAACAATTCTGTTGCCCCGAACGTAGAGCCACCTCAAATACATGCTGTCTGGTATTTGGAAGGTGCCATGTCCCTGAAGAACATATCGTAGTCTGTAGAAAGTGCTCTACTCACCCGGCATGTTCTCAACTTGAGAAACCTTCTATCCTGTATGGATTCATAAATGGGAAAGGGCACTATGCTGCCATCTAATAAAGATTTCTGTGAAAAACTAAGCATCAAGTAACTTTTTTTTGTTATTGAATAAGTTTTTTTCCCCCCAGTGGGACATGTGATAGAACAAGAAATGGCTGCAGATTGAACTCAAATCAACAAGTCTGTGGGGAATGGAACTCTCAACTAATTCTCCCTTCCAGGAGGGAGATGGACATCAAAAACATGGGTGGCAGTACAGTGAAGTTGCCATGTCCCTGACGCATTGATATGAGTCTGTGAAGAAGTCCACTTTCAGTAAACAACTTGTTCCTTCAAGGGAGAGCCTTTTGAGCATGGATTTGTTTACATTACAGGGAGGTGCCCTATCTTTCCTCCAGAGAAACACTTCTGAGCTGAACAAAACCTTAAAGGGGCATCTTTTTCTCCTGAAGATTGGAGGGTTTTCAAAAGGAGGTTTGGATTCATGAGCATACTGCCGCGGTTCTAACTCTGAGAGACAAGTCTGGTGAATGATCCTCTCGACGAATTCTTCATTTCAGAAGATGCAGGATGCATCCAATACATGTGTGGTAGAATGGCGAAAGGTTCTATGTCCCTGGAGCATAGACACATGTTGGTGGAGATTGCAACTTTCAGTGAAGTTTGAGATTTCACAATGGAGAAGGCCTGTGTGATATATGTGTTTAAGTGAAGGGAATGTGTCCTATCCTTCCTCTTAGAAAGAAGTCTGTGAATAAACATAACATTCACAGAACCTTTTCTTTCCTGAAGGTTGAAGATTTTCCATATACCTGTGGACTCCTGAGGAATCAGTGGCAAGTTGAATTGTGTGAATGGAGTCTGTGTAACAATTAACCCAGCCTATATGTATCCCAAAGAGAGTGGCACTACCCCATAAAAGTCAGGTAGTGATGGAAGGTGTCATGTTTGAGAAACAGAGAAAAAAGTCTGTGGAGAATGCACAATTCAGTGAGCAACAAGTTCCTAGAGAGGAGAAGCCTTCTAATATGTGTGTGTATACATACCAGAAACCTGCCCCGTGGATCCTGCTTTGAAAGCAAGGTGTGGAGAAAACAATTTTACAGCAATCCCTTGCATTCTTAGGAAGGGGAATTTTCAAAGGCTTATATGGATCATGAGGATACCACCTTTAATGTAACTTGAGAAAAAAGCTCTTGGAAATAGGATGTGCCAGCTACCTTCTTGTTTTCCAATGTTAGTCACAATGTCCACTATGTCACTGGTAGGTTCCTACAGGTGCCATGTCCCTGACACATACAGAAAAGACAGTGAAGACTGCAATGTTCAATACAATGAGATCCTTCAGTGGAGACATCTTAGCATATATGACATCCAGCAACTGGAACGTGCCGTCTCTTTCCAGCTGAGAAGGAAGACTGAGAAGATACAACGTGGATGGCTGCTCTTGCTTCCTGAAGGGGGAAGCGTTTCCCAGTGGAGTAGTGGAATCATTAGGTACCCAGCACACATTTACCTCTTAGAATTAAGTCTGTGGGAGAATGGCAATCTCCACTAATGTTTCCATCAGGAAGAGAGAGGCAATATCACTTACAGGTCTAATAGGAGAGGCAAGGTGCCACCTCACTGACACATAGATACAAGCTTACAGAAATGGCCACTTTGAGCTTACAACAGACGTCTTCCAACATGGATGTGTTTAGACAACATGAAAGTGCCCTATCCTTCCTTATAAAAATAAAAAACAGTCATTGGAGAAAAATCATTCAAGGATAATGACATCCTGAAGACAGAAACATTTTCGTGGGGATAGGCAGAATCGTGAAGAAAATGCCTACTTAAATGACAGGTGGGGAAAAAACTGTGAGGAATGGAAGTTTCCACTTATCCTTGTTTAGAGAAGTTAGAGGCGATATCAAATAGACGTCTGGGAGTACAAGAATTGTACCATGTCTCTGAGGCCTTGAAACAAGCACAATGTTCAGTGGACAACAATATCCTGCAAAGGAGAGGTGTTACAGCCTGTGTGTGTATCAGAAACTGGTCAGAGACCTACCCTTTTATTCGAGAAACAATCCTGTGGAGAACAAAATTTCAAGTCGTATCTTCTGAGCTGAGGAAAGAAGTGTATTTCAATGTACCAGTGGCATCATGAGGAAAATGACAGGGCTTTAATTCTGAGAAACACATCTATGAAGAATGGAGTGAGCACTGAGTCCTAGTTCCCGAATATAAAGGGACATCCAATATATGTGTGAGACTAAATGGAAAGAGCAATGTCCCTGACTTGTAGAATCATTCTGAAGACAATCCAACAGTCAGCAAAAGTGAAAATTCTTCCAGGGAGAAGCCTTTAAGTGTGTATGTGTTTAAGGAACATGAAAGTGCCCTAGCCTTCCCTCTAAGAAGGAGGTCTGTGTAGAAAACATCCTTCAAGGTATCTCTGCTTCCTGCAAAAGAAGCTTTTTAAATGGCACATGGAAAATTGTGAGAAACTGGTGCAGATTTCGCTCTAAAATAGGAGTCTGTGGAGGATGGCATTCTCAATGAATTCTTGCTTCTGGAAGATAAATGCAAGGTCATACATATGTGTGAGTGCATATTGAAGAAGACATGCCCCTTACATGTAGGCCCAAGCCTGTGGAGAATTTGGTGTGAGCAAAAGCTCTCATCAGAAACAAGTTTTCCACCGTTTCCACGGTGTTTTCAAGCAATAGGAAGGTTCACTGTTCATCCCACTGAGAAAGAGTCTGTGGAGAACACATTGTTCAAGGATCTGCATGCACCCTGAAGATAGAATCAGTTTTGTGCACCTGTGGAATCATGAGGAAGTCACTGTTCCTTTACGTCAAGAAACACCTTGGAGGAAGGAACATGTCACTGCCTTCGTGTTTCCACAAGAGAACAGTGAGATCCAAACCATGGGTGATAACATCTGGAAGGTTCAATGCAACAGGTCCCAAGCACGGCAAAAAGTCTGTGCAGGATACAGCTTGCAGCCAACACCAAGGTTCCACCAGGGAGAAGCCTTGGAACATGTATTTGTTTCAGCAACAGGAAGGTGATCTAGCCAACACTGAAAAACACGTCTGGGGAGACCACAAGGCTGAAAGCCCATCTTGATGGATGCAGGTGGAGGTTTTTCCCGATGGAGATGTTTAATCAAGGGGAACCACCACAGATTTAACACTGAAATAAGACAATGTCAAATGGCGGAGGAGTCAAGATGGCAGAGAAGTAGCGGGCTGAGACAACATCGAGTAGCAGGAGATCAGCTAGATAGCTTATCAAACCATTCTGAACACCTGCAAATCCAACATGAGATTGAAGAGAAGAAGAGCAGCAATTGTAGAAACAGAAAATCGACCACTTTCTGAAAGGTAGGACCAGTGGAGAAATGAATAAAAAGTCACAAGAAGATAAACCGTGGGGGGAGAGGCTGGCTTCTGGCAAGCAGTGGAGCAATGGAGCATAAAATCAGAACTTTTAAAAGTCTGCTCCATTGAGTGACATCGCTCCAGAGACTAAGCTGGGGTGAAACCCACGTGGGGACAGCGTGGCCTCAGGTCCCATGGGGTCACAGAAGGATCAGGGGTGTCTGAGTGTCACAGAGCTCACAGGTATTAGAGTAGGGAAGATGGCTATAGAGACAGAGCCGAGGACTGAACTCTCAACTTGGGGTTACCTTGAACAATGATCTATGGCACAGGCCACTGCTCTGTGAGTGGGGACCACAGAAGATCCAGGGAGAACCCCTGGAAGAGCTCAGGGATCTGTGGAGTCCAGAGACTCCAGGCAGGGCTATGTGCCAGAGACAGAGAAACTTGGTCACAGGCTGGGTGAGCTCTGAGCACAGCTGGAGGCCAGGGAGATGCGAGTGGTTGAGGGCTTTTCTCCAAGGGTGCACTGAGAAGTGGGGCCCGAGCTTTCATCTCCTCCGGGCCAGAGATTGGGAGGTCACCATTTTCATTCCTCCAGAACTCTATGGAAAGCATTCAGGAAACAAAAGCTCTCAAAAGCGAACCTGACTTGATTACTTAGCCTGGTCCCTGGAAAGGGCCATGTAATTCCACCTCGGGAAAAGACACCTGAGAATCACTACAACAGGCTCCTCCCCCAGAAGGTCAACAAGAAATCCAGCTAAGAACAAGTTCACTTATCAAGAACAGCGGAATCCCAGAGGAGGAGAAAGCAAAGCATGGAATTCATGGCTTTCTCCCCATGATTCTTTAGTCTTTCAAAGTTTGTTAATTTTTTTAAATTTTTTTTCTGCTGCTAATTTTTTAAAACTTTTACCCTTTCCTCTTTCAACATTTTAACTATTTTACCTTAACAATACCTTTTATTAAAAAAATCTTTCTTGAACCTTCATTATTATAGCCATATTTTATTTTATTTTTCACTTTTTTAAAATTTCTTCTCAGTGTAACAGTATTCATTGTTTTTGCACCATACCCAGTGCTCCCTGCAATACGGGCCCTCCCTGTTACCCACCACCTGGTTCCTCAACCTCTTCTCTAGTGCACGTGGAACATTCTCCAGAATAGATCACATCCTGGGTCACGAATCAGGTCTCAACTGGTATCAAAAGATTATGATTATACCCTGCATATTTCAGACCACAATGCTCTGAAGCTAGAATTCAATCACAAGAGGAAATGTGGAAAGAACCCAAATGCATGGAGACTAAAGAGCCTCCTTCTAAATAATGAATGGGTCAACCAGGAAATTAAAAAATTGAAAAAAAATTCATGGGAACAAATGAAAATGAAAACACAATCGTTCAAAATCTGTGAGACAGAGCAAAGGCAGCCCTGAGAGGAAAATGTATAGTGATACAAGCCTTTCTCAAGAAACAAGAAAGGTCTCAAATACACAACCAAACCCCACACCTAAGGGAGCTGGAGAAAGAACAATAAAGAAAGCTTAAACCCAGCAGGAGAAGAGAAATAATAAAGATCAGAGCAGAAATCAATGAAATAGAAACAAACAAATAAAGAAAACAATAGAACAAATCAACAAAACTAGAAGCTGGTTCTTTGAAAGAATTAATAAAATTGATAAACCCCTGGCCAGACTTATCAAAAAGAAAAGAGAAAGGACTCAAATAAATAAAATCATGAATGAAAGAGGAGAGATCACAACCAACACCAAGGAAATACAGACAATTATAAACATTCTATGAGCAACTCTACACCAGGAAATTTCACAATCTGGAAGAAATGAAGGCATTCCTAGAGACATATAAACTACCACAACTGAACCAGGAAGAAATAGAAAACCTGAACAGGCCCATAACCAGTAAGGAGATTGAAACAGTCATCAAAAATCTCCAAACAAACAAGAGCACAGGGCCAGTTGGCTTCCCAGGGGAATTATACCAACATTTAAAGAAGAATTAACTCCTATTCTCCTGATACTGTTCCAAAAAATAGAAATAGAAGGAAAGCATCCAAACTCATCTTCTGAGGCCAGCATCACCTTGATCCCCAAATCAGACAAGGATCCCATCAAAAAAAGAGTATTACAGACCAATATCCTTGATAAACACAGATGCGAAAATTCTACACTAACTTGCATTCCCACCAACAGTGGAAGAGGGTTCCCCTTTCTCCACATCCTCTCCAACACACATTGTTTCCTGTCTTGCTAATTTTGGCCATTCTAACTGGTGTCAGGTGGTATCTCAATGTTGTTTTAATTTGAATCTCCCTGATGGCTAGTTCCGATATCAGTCCGATGCTCCCAGTCTGCTTTACCTGCCACTGGTGTCTTCTGCTCCTGTAGAGATCCAGACGTGTATAATTCTGATCTCAGGCTGATTTCATGGGTGGTCAGAGTTCTTTGGTAGGTAATCAGCTCACTTTAGGGTACAGGTTGAAATGGTGCCTCCTCCTACTTCCCCGCCATCTTGACTCCTCCTTCTGCCCATTTTTTGATGGGATTATCTGTTTTGTGTGTATTGAGTTTGAGGTGTTTATGATCTTGGATAGCAACCCTTTGTCTGTAGTGTCATTTGCAAATATCTTCTCCTATTCCATGGGTAACCTCTTACTTTTGTCAACTGTTTGCTTTGCTGTGCAGAAGCTTTTGATCTTGATGAATTCCCAAAAGTTCATTTTCACGTTTGTTTCCTTTGCCTTTGGAGAAATGTCTTGAAAGAAGTTGCTGTGGCTAATGTCGAAGAGGCTACTGCCTGTCTTCTTTAGGATTTTTATAGATTCCTGCTTCATATCAAGGTCTTTCATCCATATTGAGTTTATCTTTGTGTATGTGAAAGAGAATGGTCAAGTTTCATTCTTCCACACATAGCTGTCCAATTTTCCCAGCACCATTTATTGAAGAGACTGTCTTTTTTCCAGTATGTATTTTTTTCCTGCTTTGTCGAAGATTATTTGACCATAGAGTTTTGGGTCATATCTGGACTTTACACTCTGTTCCATTGTCTATGTGTCTGTTTTTGTGTCAGTGTCATGCTGTCTTGCTGATCACAGCTTTATAGTAAAGCTTGAAATTGGGCAACATGATGCCACCAGCTTTGTTTTTCTTTTTCAACAATTCCTTAGTGATTCAGGGTCTTTTCCCAACAAATTTTAGGATTGCTTGTCCCAGCACTTTGAAAAATGCCAGTGGCAGTTTGATCGGGATGGCATTGAAAGTATATTTTGCTCTGGGCAGTACAGACATTTTAACAACGTTTATTCTTCTGATCCATTAGAATGGAATGCTTTTCCATCTTTTTGTGTCTTCCTCAATTTCTTTCATTTGTGTTCTGTAGTTCCTGGAGTATAGATCTTTTACCTCTTTGGTTAGGTTCATTCCAAGGTATCATATACCATACACCATATAGCACAGATGCTATATTTTGATGCTATAGTAAGTGGAACTGATTGTCTAATTTCCCTTTCTATATTTTCATTGTTAGTGTATAAGAAAGCAACTGCTGTCTGTATATTGATTCTGTATCAATTGATTTTGCCACATTACTGAGTTGATGTATGAGTTCTAGTAGTTTGGGGGTGGATTCTTTTGAGTTGTCCATTAAACTCTCATCTGTGAAGAGAGAGAGAGTTTGATTTCTTCTTTGCCAATTTGAATACCTTTTATTTCTTTTTGTTTTCTGATTGCTGTCGCTAGGACTTCTAGTACTATGTTGAACTTCTAGTACTATTAACTTCTAGTACTATGTTAAACAACAGTGGTGAGAGCGGACATCCTTGTTGTGTTCCTGATCTCAATGGAAGGCTGTCAGCTTTCTCCCATTGACAATGTTATTTGCTGTGAGTTATTCATAGATAGATTTTATGAAGTTGAGGATTGTTCCCTCTATCTCTATACTTTGAAGAGTTTTAATCAGGAACAGATTCTATATTTTGTCAAACGCTTTTTCTGCATCAGTTGAGAGAACCATGTGGATCTCTCTGTTCTTGTTGGTTTTTTCTCCTTTTTTAAAAATATTTTATTTATTTATTTGACAGAGAGAGATCACAAGTAGGCAGAGATGCAGGCAGAGAGAGAGGAGGAAGCAGGCTCCGCCCCGAGCAGAGAGCCCGATGCGGGGCTCCGATCACCCTGGGATCATGACCTGAGCCAAAGACCGAGGCTTAACCCACTGAGCCACCCAGGTGTCCCTTGTTGATTTGTTCTATCGTGCTGATTGATTCGCGAATGTTGAACCATCCTTGCATCCCAGGGATAAACCCCACCTGGTCATAGTAGATAGTCATTTTAATGTTCTGTTGGTCTCATTACTAGATATTGGCCTATTCAGGTTGTAAATTTCTTCCTGTTTCAATTTTTGAAGTTTGTATGTTTCCAGGAATGCATCCATATCTTCTAGGATGCTTAACTTATTGGTATATAACATTGATAGTAATTTCTGATGAGTGTTTCTATTTCCTTGGTGTTAGTCATGATCTCTCCCCTTTATTCCATAACTTTATTAATTTGGGTCCTTTCTATTTTCTTTTTGATTGGTTTTGCCAGTATTTTATCAATCTTATTAATTTTTTCAAAAACCAGCTTCTAGTTTCATTGATGTGTTCTACTGTATCTTTAGTTTCTGACTTATTGATCTCTGTTTTAATCTTGATTATTTTTTCCCTTCTCATGTGTGTGGTTGGCTTAATTTGTTGTTTATTGTCCAGTTCTTTAAGGTGTGTGCATTTGGGATTTTTTTTTTAAGTGAGGCTTGGATGGCTTCACCCTTAGGACCGCATTTGCCATATCCTATAGGATTTGGACCAATGTGTCTTCCTTCTCATTGGTTTCTATGAATTGTTTAAATTCTTCTTTGATTCCCTGGTTGATCCAAACATTCTTGAACATGATTTTCTTTTGCTTCCAAGTGTTTGAATTCCTTCCAAACATTTTCTTGTGGTTGAGTTCCAGTTTCAAAACATTGTGATATGAGATTATGCAGGGAATAATCTCAGTATTTTTCTATTGGTTGAGCCCTGATTTGTGACCTGGTATGTGGTCTATTCTGAAGAAAGTTCCATGTGCGCTTGAGAAGAGTGAGTAATCTGTTGTTTTTAGGGTGGGATGCTCTGTATATATCTATGAGACCCATCTGGTCCAATGTGTCATTCAAAGCTCTTGTTTCTTTATTGATTTTCTGCTTGGATGAGCTCTCTATTACTGCGAGTGACATGTTAAGGTCCCCTACAATTAGTGTATTCATATCAATATGACTCTTTATTTTGATTAACAATTGTCTTATGTAGTTGGCTGCTCCCACATTGGGGGCATAAATATTTACAATTGTTACGTCTTCTTGGTGGATAAACCTTTTCAGAATGATGTAGTGTCCTTCTGTATCTCTGACTGTGGTCTTTAGTTTAAAATCTAATTTATCTGATATGATAATTGTTACACCAGCTTTCTTTTGAGGCCCATTGGTGTGAAAGGTGTTTCTCTATCCCTTCACTTTCAGTCTGGAGGTATCCTTAGGTTCCAAGTCTGTCTCTTGTAGATAGCATAGGATGGGTCCTGTGGTTTTACCCAGTCTGCAGTTCTGTGCCATTTTATGGGAACATTTAGGTCATTCATGTTGAGAGTGATTATTGAAAGATAAGATTTTATTGACAGTATGTTGTCGGTGAAGTCCTTGTTTCTATAGATTGTCTATAGATTGCCTCATAAATTTCTATTCTATGCCACTCTTGGGTTGTTTCTTCTTTTATAGAACCTCCTTTAATATTTCTTGTAGTGCTTATTTTGGTGGTCACATACTCTTTTAAACTTGGTGGTCTTAAAAGGTTGATATCCAGGATCTATAAAGAACTCCTCAAACTCAACACACAAAAAACAGATAATCATATCAAAAAATGGGCAGAAGATATGAACAGACACTTCTCCAATGAAGACATACAAATGGCTATCAGACACATGAAAAAATGTTCATCATCACTAGCCATCAGGGAGATTCAAATTAAAACCACATTGAGATACCACCTGACACCAGTTAGAATGGCCAAAATTAGCAAGACAGGAAACAACGTGTGTTGGAGAGGATGTGGAGAAAGGGGAAGCCTCTTCCACTGTTGGTGGGAATGCAAGTTAGTGCAGCCACTTTGGAGAACAGTGTGGAGATTCCTGAAGAAATTAAGAATAGAGCTTCCCTATGACCCTGCAATTGCACTGCTGGGTATTTACCCCAAAGATACAGATGTAGTGAAAAGAAGGGCCATCTGTACCCCAATGTTTATTGCAGCAATGGCTACGGTCGCCAAACTGTGGAAAGAACCAAGATGCCCTTCAACGGATGAATGGATAAGGAAGATGTGGTCCATATACACAATGGAGTATTATGCCTCCATCAGAAAGGATGAATACCCAACTTTTGTAGCAACATGGACGGGACTGGAAGAGATTATGCTGAGCGAAATAAGTCAAGCAGAGAG
Organism: Meles meles; assembly: GCF_922984935.1. Lineage (NCBI taxonomy): Eukaryota > Metazoa > Chordata > Mammalia > Carnivora > Mustelidae > Meles > Meles meles. Next base: position 10,291,978 of record NC_060088.1, read on the forward strand.
AGTCAAGTATCATATGGTCTCACTTATTTGTAGAGCATAACAAAGAACATGGAGGACATGGGGAGATGGAGAGGAGAGGGAGTTGAGGGAAACTGGAAGGGGAGATGAACCATGAGAGACTGTGGACTCTGAAAAACAACCAGAGGGTTTTGAAGGGGCCGGGGGGTGGGAGGTAGAGGAACCAGGTGGTGGGTAATAGGGAGGGCACGTACTGCATGGAGCACTGGGTGTGATGCCAAAACAGTGAACACTGTTATGCTGTAAATAAACAAATAAAAACAAATTTAAAAAAAAAAACTTGGTGGTCTTGGAAGTGCTTTATCTCTCCACCCATTTTGAATGTCAACCTTATTGGATAAAATATTCCTGGCTGCCTGTTCTTCTCATTTAGTGCCCTGAATATGTCTTGCCAGCCCTTTCTGGCTTGCAAGGTTTCTGTGGATAGGTCTGACATTATTCTGATGGTCCTAGCTCTGTACATAAGGAATCTCTTCCCCCCTAGCTGTCCTCAAGATCTCCCATATGAAATTATGATTCATAAACTTCACAACTAAGTGTCTAGCGGTGTTTCTAGAGTCGTCAATCTTAGCGGGTGTCCTTTCTGCCTCTAGGACATGAATATTTGTTCCATTACTTAGATTAGGAAAATTTCCATTTGGAATTTGTTCAATTACATCTTCTAGTCTTTTCTATTTCTCCACCTCCTCCGGGATCTCAATAATTCTGACTTTGGAACATTTCATGGCATTATTTGTTTCCCTAATTCTGTTTCCATGGCTTCTAAGCTGTTTGTCCCATGCATCCTCCTGGTGCTTCTTTTCAATCAGTTTGTCTTCTAGATTGCTGATTCAATCTTCTGCCTCAATTACCTCAGATGTTAGAGTATTTAGATTAGATTGGATCTCGTTGATAGCATTTTTATATTCTACCAGCTCAGCCCTCACTTCTACCCTTAGAGATTCTATCTAGGCACTAATGGTCTTCAAACTAGCTATTGCCTGCCTAACTGTTACACTGAATTCCCTTTCTGATATACTGTTTATGTCCATATCCGAAAGTTCTGTGGCAGAGGGCACAGTCTTTGCTTTTTTCCTCTGTTGGGCATTCCTCATCCTAGTCTTTTTGGTGAGAGGTGGTGAGTGGATGTATAGCAGATTATAGCACCCATTATCCAGGCAAGGTGCACCCTGGGGAATTTTGGAGCAATCAGAAGTCACCACCAAAAAGAAAGGAAAAGGAAAAAAAGAGAGAGAGAAAAAAAGAGAAAACCCAGTCAAAGTGACCTCAAATGCAATATTTATAAGCTACATAAACAAAACACAAACAAACAAAATGGCAAGAACAAAAAGAAAAGAAAAACCCAGCTGAAATGAAACCCAAGAATAAGATTTATGTAGTAGAAAAACAGAAACAAATACACAGAAACCCTGACAGAAGAACAAGATGGGAAGGTGGTTATAAACCCTCGATATGGGTGAGGAAGGTTATTTTGGTTCTTCCTGGTTGTATCCGGTTATCTTTGTTAAAAGACTCAGCATTCCAGGGATAAGGGGAAATTAAAACAGGTTTATATATAGGGGTAGTTTTGAAAAGGAAAAGTGATTACCTTGAAGCTTATCTTTAAATGTATATATAAAAAGAAAAGGAAAAGAAACACAGGTATATACATAACAAAAGTTCAAGTTGAAAAGTTATTACGGAATACATTGTATTAAACCTCTAGTTGTAATAGTAAGTAGGTTAAATTTAAAAAAAATAAAAGGACAAGAATCAAATTAAAAAGTATCTATGAGGAGGGAGTCAAGATGGCGTGGAAGTAGGAGGAGGCACCATTTCAACCTGTACCCTAAAGTGAGCTGATTACCTACCAAAGAACTCCGACCACCCATGAAATCAGCCTGAGATCAGAATTATACACGTCTGGATCTCTACAGGAGCAGAAGACGCCAGTGGCAGGTAAAGCAGACTGGGAATGTCCGACTGATATCGGAAGATAAACAAAAGGGGGAGGGAGCCACCAGAGGTGACCGAACGGAAAGTAACACCCCAACACGAGAGTGCTCTGTGTCTGGGGACCAGCATTAACTTGGAGTCTGGTTGAAAGCACTCAAAAAACAAACAGCAAAGGATCGCGGGGGGTAATAGTGGGAACCTGGGCGGTTAGGGTCAGGGACCTAAGTCCCCGGACCCAGGACAGCCTCCCCTGGCGCGGAGCCAGAGAGAGTGCGGCGGAGAAATCAGGTCTCCGTCCCTGAGCGGCCACTGCACCTGAACGCCAGCGTGCCCGAGAACGAGTGGGGTCTGGCTCCCGTGAGGGGCTGGGAGCCTGGCCAGACGGCAATCCTGAAACGCGCGCGTCCCACACCCTCCCTTGGGAAAGGTGCTCATAGGCGCTAGCCTGGAGCTCTGGCAGCCAGAAAAACCAGACATTCCCAGCCCGGGACAGCGGGAAAATCTCAGTGCGCGATCTCTGCTCGGAAACTCTCTGGCGGTCTGGAGCTGCCTAGACAGCCACCGCTGCCCTGGTTTTGGGTACAACGAGGAGCTCCTGCATCCCCAGGGACAGTGACTCAGAACCGACTCTGCCAGCAGCTTTTGCAAAACAGTCTGAGGCTTCTCTCTGAGAGGGAGGTTGGGGTGCTGTTTGCTCTCCTCTAAACCTCCAAAAACCATCAAAAGCTGTCAAGGCGAGAGAAAGCAGATGAAAGAACATAAACACCCCCAGAGAACAAAAGGCTGAAAAAAAACAGTTTCCTGAAAAAAAAAAAGAGCTCACCCCCTTGAGGGGAGCGGGAGGACCTAACTCAGGGAACATCATTGTCTGAAAACCCACGTGGCAGGCCCCTCCCCCAGAAAACCAACCAGGAAGGAAGAAAAAAAAAAAAAAGACTACAAGAGAACAATCACCACTACTTCATAAATACAACTTTTATTTTTAACTCTTTACCAATATTCTGGTTCTTTTTAAATTTTTTAACCTATTTTTTATACTTTTTATAATTTTTTAACCTACTTACCATCACACTGAGATGTCCAGTACATCAAATTCTTTAATAACCTTCTAACCTGAACTTTTTGATACATATACCCGTGTTTTTCTTTTGTTTTTCTATTTTTTTAATTCTTTTTAATTTTAACTTAGTTTAGTCTAGTTTATTCTTTTTTAATTTTTATTTTCTACTATACATATAGAGTTAAACTTCAAGGTAATCCCCTTTCCACAATCAATGCTACCCCTATAAGCAAACCAGTTTCTAATCGCCCTGTAACTTAGGAAAGTGGAGTCCCTTAACAATAACATCAAGATACCTTCAGGAAGAATCAAAATAACCTTCCTCACCCACACTGAGAATCTATAACCATTCTCCCAATTTTTCCTTCTGTCAGTGTTTCTGTGAATTTGTGTTTGTCCTTATAATATATAAACCTTATACTTGGGGTTCTTTCTGATGAGGTTCTTCCCTTTTTTTTGCTTATATATACATATTTTTTTCTCTTGTCATATACTTTTATCACTCTTTTTGTCTGTCTGTTTTTGTTTGTATACTCCACAAATCTTACCTTGTGGCCCATTTGGGCTGAGCCTTCTCTTTTATCTTCCCTTTTTTTCCTATCTCTCTCTCTCTTTTTTTTTTCCTTTTTTTCCTTTTTTTTCCCTCTTTTCTTTCCCCTTTTTTTTCTTTCTTCTTCTCTATTTCTTTTTCTTTTCTTTTTTCTCTCATTTGGGTGGGGAATCCTGATTGCACAGAAGCGTTCCAGGGTGAACATTGACTGCACCACAATCGATAAGTCCAGCTGCATCTGTTTAGTCATCTCTTACCAAAATGACTAGGAGGAGGAATACCCAACAGAAGAAAAATACAGAGGATGGGCCTTCTGCAACAGAGCTAATGGCTATCGACATAGACAATATGTCAGAAAAGGAATTCAGACTAACAATTATCCAGGCAATAGCTAGGTTGGAGAAAGCCATGGATGACCAAACAGAATTGATTAGGGCAGAACTGAAAGCCACCAGGGATGATGTTCACAATGTTAGGGCAGAACTGAAAGCCACCAGGGATGATGTTCAAAATGCTCTCAATGAGTTCCAATCCAATCTAAATTCTCTAAAAGCTAGGGTAACTGAGACAGAAGATAGAATTAGTGATCTGGAGGACAAACAGATAGAGAGAAAGGATCAGGAGGAAGCCTGGAACAAACAGCTCAGAAGCCACGAAAACAGAATCAGGGAAATAAACGATGCCATGAAACGTTCCAACGTCAGAATTATTGGAATCCCTGAAGGGGAAGAAAAAGAAAGAAGTCTAGAAGATATAGTGGAAGAAGTTGTCTATGAAAATTTTCCCAATCTCACGAATGGAAACAACGTTCATGTACTAGAGGCAGAAAGATTTCCTCCCAAGATTTTAGATTCTCGAAAGTCCTCACGGCACCTTATCGTTAAAATGGGGAATTATGTTTCAAGAGAGACCCTCTTAAAAGCAGCTAGGACAAAGAAGCTTCTTACATACAGAGGAAAGCCCATTAGAATAACGTCAGACCTTTCCACAGAGACCTGGAAAGCCAGGAAGGGCTGGCAAAATATATTCAGAGTACTAAATGAGAAGAACATGCAACCAAGAATACTCTATCCAGCAAGACTGACATTTAAAATGGAAGGAGAGATAAAGAGTTTCCAAGACCGGCAAGGCTTAAAAGACTATGCAACCACCAAACCAACACTGCAGGAAATATTAAGGGGGGTCCTATAAAAGAGAAAAAATCCCAAGAATATCATTGAACAGAAATATAGAAACAATCTATAGACAGAAAGACTTCAAAGGCAACACGATGTCAATAAAAACCTATCTCTCAATAATCACTCTCAATGTGAATGGCCTAAATGCACCCATAAAACGACACAGGGTTGCAGATTGGATAAAATGACAGGACCCATCCATATGTTGTCTACAAGAGACCCATTTTGAACCTAAGGATACACCCAGACTGAAAGTGAAGGGATGGAGAAGCATCTTTCATGCCAATGGCCCTCAAAAGAAGGCCGGAGTAGCGATTCTCATATCAGATAAATTAGATTTTAAACTAAAGACTGTAGTCAGAGATACAGAAGGACACTACATAATTCTTAAAGGGACTATCCGACAAGACGATGTAACAATTGTGAATATCTATGCCCCCAATATGGGAGCACCCAATTACATAAGAAAACTATTAATCAAGATAAAGAGTCATATTGATATGAATACAATAATAGTAGGAGATCTTAATACGCCTCTCTCAGAAATAGACAGATCATCGAGGCAGAAAATTAATAAAGAAATAAGAGCATTGAATGAAACATTGGACCAGATGGACCTCATCGACGTATATAGAACATTCCACCCTAAAACAACAGAATACTCATTCTTCTCAAGTGCACATGGAACCTTCTCCAGAATAGACCACATACTGGGTCACAAAGCAGGACTCAACCGATACCAAAAGACTGACATTATTCCCTGCATATTCTCCGATCACAATGCTTTGAAACTGGAGCTCAATCACAAGGAAAAGTTCAGAAGGAACTCAAACACCTGGAAGCTAAAGACCACCTTGCTTAAGAATGCTTGGATCAACCAGGAGATCAAAGACGAACTTAAACAATTCATGGAAACCAATGAGAATGAAGACACCTCGGTCCAAAACCTATGGGATACAGCAAAGGCGGTTCTAAGGGGGAAATACATAGCCATCCAAGCCTCCCTCAAAAACATTGAAAAATCCAGAATACACCAGCTGTCTCTACACCTTAAAGAACTGGAGAATCAACAACAAATCAAACCAACTCCACATGCAAGAAGGGAAATAATCAAGATTAGAGCAGAGATCAATGAGGTAGAAACGAGAGATACAGTAGAACGTATCAATGAAACTAGAAGCTGGTTTTTTGAAAGAATCAATAAGATCGATAAACCATTGGCCACACTAATCCAAAAGAAAAGAGAGAAAGCCCAAATTAATAAAATTATGAATGAAAAGGGAGAGATCACAACTAACACCAAGGAAATAGAAACAATCATCAGAAATTATTACCAACAGTTATATGCCAATAAGCTAAGCAACCTAGATGAAATGGATGCATTCCTGGAAAGCTACAAACTCCCAAAATTGAACCAGGAAGAAATTGGCAACCTGAATAGACCGATATCTAGCAATGAGATTGAAGCAGTGATCAAAAACCTCCCAAAAAACAAGAGCCCAGGACCTGACGGATTCCCTGGGGAATTCTACCAAACTTTCAAAGAAGAAATAACACCAATTCTCCTGAAGCTGTTCCAAAAAATTGAAGCAGAAGGAAAACTTCCAGACTCTTTTTATGAAGCCAGCATTACCCTGATCCCCAAACCAGGCAACGACCCTACCAAAAAAGAGAATTTCAGACCAATATCACTGATGAATATGGATGCAAAGATTCTCAACAAGATCCTAGCAAACAGGATCCAGCAGCACATTAAAAAGATTATCCACCATGACCAGGTGGGATTCATCCCTGGGTTGCAAGGTTGGTTCAACATTCGCAAATCAATCAGCGTGATAGAACACATCAAAAAGAGAAGAGAGAAGAACCACATGGTCCTCTCAATTGATGCAGAAAAAGCATTTGACAAAATCCAGCATCCGTTCCTGATGAAAACGCTTCAAAGTATAGGGATAGAGGGAACATTCCTGAACTTCATAAAATCTATCTATGAAAGACCCACAGCAAATATCATCCTCAATGGGAAAAAGCTTGCAGCCTTCCCGTTGAGATCAGGAACACGACAAGGATGCCCACTCTCACCACTCTTGTTCAACATAGTATTAGAAGTTCTAGCAACAGCAATCAGACAACAAAGAGAAATAAAAGGTATCCAAATTGGCAAGGAAGAAGTCAAACTCTCTCTCTTCGCAGATGACATGATTCTTTATATGGAAAACCCCAAAGACTCCACCCCCAAACTACTAGAACTCATACAGCAATTCAGTAACGTGGCAGGATAGAAAGTCAATGTACAGAAATCAGTGGCTTTTTTATACACCAACAATGAAAATACAGAAAGGGAAATTAGAGAATCGATTCCATTTACTATAGCACCAAGAACCATAAGATACCTGGGCATAAACCTAACCAAAGAAGTAAAGGACCTGTACTCGAGGAACTACAGAACACTCATGAAAGAAATTGAAGAAGACACAAAAAGATGGAAGACCGTTCCATGCTCTTGGATTGGAAGAATAAACATTGTTAAAATGTCTATACTGCCTAGAGCAATCTATACTTTTAATGCCATTCCGATCAAAATTCCACCGATATTTTTCAAAGAGCTGGAGCAAATAATCCTAAAATTTGTATGGAGCCAGAAGAGACCCCGAATTGCTAAGGAAATGTTGAAAAACAAAAACAAAACTGGCGGCATCACATTACCCGATTTCAAGCTTTACTACAAAGCTGTGATCACCAAGACAGCGTGGTACTGGCATAAAAACAGACACATAGACCAGTGGAACAGAGTGGAGAGCCCAGATATGGACCCTCAACTCTATGGTCAAATAATCTTCGACAAAACAGGAAAAAATATTCAATGGAAAAAAGACAGTCTCTTCAATAAATGGTGCTGGGAAAACTGGACAGTGATATGTAGAAGAATGAAACTTGACCATTCTCTTACACCGTATACAAAGATAAACTCGAAATGGATAAAAGACCTCAACGTGAGACAGGAATCTATCAGAATCCTAGAGGAGAACATAGGCAGTAACCTCTTCGATATCAGCCACAGCAACTTTTTTCAAGATATGTCTCCAAAGGCCAAGGAAACAAAAGCAAAAATGAACTTTTGGGACTTCCTCAAGATCAAAAGCTTCTGCACAGCAAAGGAAACAGTCAACAAAACAAAGAGGCAACCCACGGAATGGGAGAAGATATTTGCAAATGACAGTACAGACAAAAGGTTGATATCCAGGATCTATAAAGAACTTCTCAAACTCAACACACACAAAACAGATAATCATATCAAAAAATGGGCAGAAGATATGAACAGACACTTCTCCAACGAAGACATACAAATGGCTATCAGACACATGAATAAATGTTCATCATCACTAGCCATCAGGGAGATTCAAATTAAAACAACATTGAGATACCACCTAACACCAGTTAGAATGGCCAAAATTAGCAAGACAGGAAACAACGTGTGTTGGAGAGGATGCGGAGAAAGAGGAACCCTCTTACACTGTTGGTGGGAATGCAAGTTAGTGCAGCCACTTTGGAGAACAGTGTGGAGATTCCTGAAGAAATTAAAAATAGAGCTTCCCTATGACACTGCAATTGCACTGCTGGGTATTTACCCCAAAGATACAGATGTAGTGAAAAGAAGGGCCATTTGTACCCCAATGTTTATTGCAGCAATGGCTACGGTCGCCAAACTGTGGAAAGAACCAAGATGCCCTTCAACGGATGAATGGATAAGGAAGATGTGGTCCATATACACAATGGAGTATTATGCCTCCATCAGAAAGGACGAATACCCAACTTTTGTAGCAACATGGACGGGACTGGAAGAAATTATGCTGAGCGAAATAAGTCAAGCAGAGAGAGTCAAGTATCATATGGTCTCACTTATTTGTGGAGCATAACAAATAACATGGAGGACATGGGGAGATGGAGAGGAGAGGGAGTTGAGGGAAACTGGAAGGGGAGATGAACCATGAGAGACTATGGACTCTGAAAAACAACTAGAGGGTTATGAAGGGGCGGCGGGGGAGTGGGGGTGTTGGGAGGTTGAGGGACCAGGTGGTGGGTAATGAGGAGGGCACGTACTGCATGGAGCACTGGGTGTGATGCCAAAACAATGAACACTGTTATGCTGTAAATAAACAAATAAAAATAAAAAAAAAAAAAAAAGAAGAACATAAAAAAAAAAAAGTATCTATGAAAAATACAGGTTTTAGGGACATGTCAGGAGGTTAATATATTGTTTTCCCCTGATATTGGGGTTTTACAATTACATGGGGGGATGCTGTGGTGGTTGTCCTCTCATTCTTTTGGCTTGTCTTCTGGAGGAGGAGCCTGCTGTGTTCTTTTTCAGTCAGTCTTGCTTGGGTTGAGCCATCCCGCCCCCTTTCAAGGGGCTGGGCTCTGTGGAAAATGATTTTTCAGGCTTTAGTTCTCTGGAGGTTTTTGTTCTTTGGTGGCTTTTTTTGACTTTTTCGAGGTTTAGTGGACAGCAAACTGCACCCAGACCTCCACCTCAGAGGGAAGCCTCAGTCTACTCCCCTCTGGGTGATCCAGAACACACAGACTCCCCTCTGCAAACTCCACTGAACAGTGCAACCTCCCTCAGGGGGTGCTCACCCACCCCCATTACTGTCTCTGTGGTTGCCCAACATGCCTACTTGTCTCTTCACCCCCGTGCCACTAAAACCATGAGTGATATTGGTCCAGGGAGCCTGCATCTGTTGGCTGTCTTTGTCAGAACTGCTGTCTCGGGTACAGGCCCATTCAGGGAATGCTCAGAACTAATGGTCGCTAGGTTGTTGTTCTAGCTCTTTCATCTCCAGCCCTCAGAGAGTCCTTGACATAAAGCAGTTTGTTAACCACCCCCAGATGTCAGCCATGATCAGTGAGCAAGAAGAAGGCATATTTGGCTCCATGAGGGATTTGAAGGTCTTTGTTGGGAGACAGAGGCCAGCCTGGGGGATGGGAGAGGAGATGGTAAAGAGATTCCTCCTCGAAGTCAGGAGAGAAAAGGATCTGTTGTACAGAGATTTCAACACTCTCCCCCCACACTTGCTGCCCAGCAGGTGGAAGAACTCAGGTCTCCCCAATTGCCACAAGATCCTGCTCTTCTTTTGCAAGAACTCCTACTATGGCAATAGGGTTGGGGCTGCATTAGTAATCTTTGGTGAATCCAGAGATGTGTGTGTGTGTGTGTATTTCCACCTGTGCATGCCTCAATGTTGGACACCGTGAGTTTGGTGTCTGTGTGTGTACGTATTGTATGCATGTTTGTGCTTTTCATGAATACAGGTGCATGCATCACACAGCCACACACGCATAACTCTGTCAGGAAATGTGTGTATGTGTGTGGTCTCTCTGTGTGTATGAAGTCATGTGTGTGTATGTGAATGTGACTGGAAAATTGTGAATGCCTCTGTGTGGAAGACCCTGTGTTTGTTGTGTGTCTTGTGTTTTATAAGCCACATGTATGTGTATGTTGCTCCAGTGCCTTGTGTGCTTGCAGTCGTGCTGGAGAGCTTTGGTGTGTGTTGTGGGTCTGTGTTTACATGTGCGCTTCTGTGTACTATTGCAGGACTCAGAATGCATGCCTGTAGCCGGATGTCTCAGGTGTGTAGTGAGTGCTTGTGGGTTTGGTGAGCATGTTTCTGTGTGTGTGGGTGGGTGGATGTGTTTGAGCAGTTAAGTGTATATTCTGTGCGAGAGAGATATGTGTTTTTATTACATGTTTTTGTATCCTCAGGGGTGTGTGTGAATGAATCTGTGTGGGGGATGGCTGTGCATGCCTGTGTCAAAGACTGTGGGTGTTTTGGAATGTGCGTGTTCTCAGGCCCACACATGTATTTGTGTGTGTGTGTGCGTGCGCTTGTGCACGCGCTGGTCAACTGTGTGTGGCTGTGCCAGAGATATTGTGTGCATTGTATGCTTGTTTGTGCTTGCAAGAACAGCCGTGTGCTTGTGAGAACATGGCTGCATACCTGATGGCGATGCATGCATGAGTGTGTGTAGTATGTTTGGTGTGTTTGCATGAACACGTACGTGTGTGTGTGAGTGCATGTCTGTGTGTATGTGAATGGTTACGTTTGCAATCCTGAATGATGCAGAGAGTGTATTTTCTATATGTTTCTGTATCTTGAGGGGTGTGTGTGGGTGTGTGTGTGCACGCGTGCACACGGGCCGGGGCTAGTTGTGTATGTCTGCCTGCAAGAGGTCATGGATGTTTTGGGGGGGTGTGTTCTCAAATGTAGGTGTGTATGCCTTTTCATGCAGTGGGAAATATGTATGCCTGTGACGGAGACCTTGTGTGAGAGCTTTCTGTGTGTTTGTGTTTGCAAGCACAGCTGTGTGTCTGGCGAGGGCTGGTGTGCATGCCTGAGATTGGTATCAGTGAGTGTCTGAGTAGGGTGTTCGGTGGGTTTGCATTATCACATATGTGTATCTGTGTGTATATGTGTGAGTGGTGCCTGTCGGTGTGGGAATACATGTGTACTTGTGTGTTTGTGTGTGTGTGCCCATCTCCATGAGTGTGTCTCAAAGATCATGTGTATCAGTGGGTATCATGTGTGTGTATTCGAATGACCAAATGTGTGCATGTTCCATGTCTCTGTCTGTTTACAAGAATGTGTAAGTATGAGTGTGTTTGTTCCCATGCATGCCTGTGTGAGACGACAGTGTGTGTATGTATGAGTGTGTGTGTTGTGTGTCCAAGCATTTGGATCGGCTCACATGTGTATGAGGGTGTTGGTAGGCCCTGGTGAGCCAAGAGGGACTACGGTATTTCCAGTTCTGCTGACTATGGAGAAAGGGGTCAGTGGCAGAGTACAGCCATTTACCTCCTGACATACAGACCTCATGTGCATTCCATGGTTACTCAGGGTCCTGTGTCCCCTCTCGCTGCAAAACGCACATGGGCCAAGGCAAGGGTGGAGGGGTGGGAGCTGGCCGGCTTGTGTCAAGCGCACCATCCATCTCTGTGGCTTGCACGGATGGTCCCCGGTGTGGGAAAACCTAGGGGTCTCAGTCTGTGTTACAGAGAGGCTAAAACCTTGTACCCGCATCTGTGCTGATTAGCCAAAGGCACCAAAGAATAAGAAAGAATCCACGAGCAGCACATTTCTTCAGAGGAAAGAGCCCTGCGAGGATCTCTCCTCCCGGTAGAAAGGCCATCCTGGAATCTGTTCTTCTCCTGTTTGGGGCGGTCTTCTCCACCTCCTGTGTACCAGAAGGAGAAGATAGAAAGGAGAGGAGCTGGACCCAAAGGCACGTGTTTCCTGCTCACTGAGGGACACCAAGCTTGTTGCTCCCTGAGCCAACAGGGGTTTCCAAGCAACACTTCCCCCAGTCCTGAGCACACCTCCCCTGCCCTGGCCCACCCTGATCTCATGCCTCTTTGACATTCCACACTGCCAGCACTCAGCTTGGCTTGGAACCTTGCGACATGTGCACAACATCTCTCTGTTGCCCATAAATGGATCCTGGCTGAGTCTTCCAGTGGCCCCTGTGGTGCTATGCTGACACTCAGGCTGTTTGGAGTCCTGACCTCACTTCCCTGGGGAACCGTGTTCCCTCCTGGCTGCCAAAACAGCTATGTGTAGGTTTGGCCTTAAGCTCAGGAACCCTGCCAGCATCATGGTTCAGGCCTGAACATCAGTAGGTCCACCCACTGTTGGTCAGCATTGGGCATCTCAAGTCCGATACAGCCCCTCAGGGAGAATGCTAGGGTGGTGGAGAGCAATGGGCCAAAGGAGGACTGTTTGGGCCATTGTCATGTGTTCTCATCTCCTTGATGCCTAAGCTAGAGGGCAGCCTCACAGCTCCCCCAAGCCCGGTCCCTAGAATTCATCGTGTTGACAAGATTGAGGTGATGTCCCAGGGATACTGAGGGTTGCAGTGGGTCTGCCAGCTGGGATCCAGACCCGGAGGTCCCTAGAATGTGCTGTGCTCATGCCAACCACTTTCCCTGGAGCCCTCTGCAGCTCACTCTTCAGGGCTTTCAGAAAGGACCTGCTGAGCTGTAAAGGGGAGAGGAAAGGCTGGATGGTGCTGCTACTACCTCCTATGTGTCTCCCATGAACAGGTGTCCTGCTGCCTTGACTGGGGGATGTTCTTCCTGCCCTGGAAGGAGGTGTTTAGGATTGGACACATGCCTCAGGTAGCATGGCTTAAGCCGTTCATTGCGTCATAAGGACATTGGGTTTCCTCCAAGTAACTTATGGTGCAAACCAGGGGATGTGGCTCGTGAGCATCTCCCTGGAGGACCCAGCATCTGAAGAGCAGGGGGCCACTGTCAACCCTGTTGGGACACTACAACTAGGGTCCAATGTTGTTGTTGCAGTTGTGGTTCCAAGTGAATGGCACTAACCTGGTCACCCCTGGAGAATCAGTGACCCTGGGACCTAGAGTAGCTCATATATTGTGGAGATGTGGTCTCCCCCTGGATCCATGGGGGTTGATGGGCTTTCTGGATTACAGGCTTGTTGAGGTCAGGTATGGCCAGTGTCTGAGTGCCATCCTCACCAGTGAGGACAGTGCCCGGTTTCACATTCCCCATCTTCATTTCCCTTTCTGGGGGTGAGTTTGTGTCTATTTCTGGCCTTCTGAACACCATCCTCTCTAACCCTTAAAGCCCACATCCATATGTCACTGTCTGCCTGTGTCTCTGTGGTCTCTCCTAGGAGATGCTATATCAGACTCTCTTGTTTCTTCGCCACCATCCTGGAGCAGATAATCAAGACCCTATAGTTTGACCCTTACATGGAGCATGCAGACAGCATTTCCCCAAGGTCCTGGGCCGCAGGGTCCCCATCCCCAAGCATGGCAAAAGACACAGGGCAGGTTCAGGCAAACACATACGTGGCACAGGAGGGTAGAGCACCTTCTGAAGAAGACCGCCAGCTTCAGGGCCTAATGGCCAGAGCTTCCAGGAGACAGATGTTTGCTACAGGACTGGAGGGCCCAGAGCATTGGACTTCCATGCCTGGGGCCTCACAAGAGAGGGATGGACCACCCATAATGTGTGTGTGCTGAGTCGAGGCAACGGGGACAAGAGACAAGGGAGGTGCACTTGAGACTCAGGCCTCCCACGATGTCTCCATTCCAGGCTGCACACCTCTTGTCCTGTGTCCCCTCTCATGTTCTTTCCCTAGCAAAGGCAATGACAGATGTCTGTCATTGCATGAATGCCTCCCTGGATGGGGAGTGGATATGGAGATCATCCACATGATGGCTGAACAGACGGAAACCACAGTCCAAGGCAGTGGGGGTGCATATGAAATCCACTCTGCTGGAAACACGTCAAGACCGGTCGGGGACGGAATAGGTCTGCCCAAGTGTTCACTTCCATACGCAGGTGTGTGTACGGGGAAGGCCATGCCTGTGTACCGCTTCCTGTGGTGTTACATCCAGCTGCATATATGTGCTCCTGTGGGTACCCACAGAAACGTTCATCTGCCATATGGGTGTGTAAGCACACGGTTGTACTGAATACTTCTAGCACCTTAGAATGTAGCTGGCATGAACTCTGCACATTTGGAACTGAGAAGTGAGGGATGTCAATCTCCCTGCCCCCACGATAGCATTCATCCAGCCACCCTAGGAGTGGAGCCATGGCATAGTGCCATGCATTCACCGCTGATACAGTAGACAGAGCCAAAGGCCTATGCAAGGGCACAGAAAATGCTGTGGCCTCAAAAATTGGTATGGACCTGCCGGGAACACCTAGAGGATGAAGAACCCCCAGAACAAATATGACACGTACATCTGTGTCCTGGGCACAGCATGTGTGACCCTTTTATGACTGAGACATGGTATGAGATACCCGTCCATTCCTGTGTTGTTGGGAGAGACTGGCTTGCACTGGCCAACTGCCCCAAGACTACTTTGTCGGCCCGAAGCCACACTTTGCGGATTCTTTCTCCACGTGCGGGGGCCAGCACTGGGGATGTGATGGCCCAGCCTGAAGTTCTGCTCACAGTCTGACCTGGTGGCCTGCAGGGGGGAGGCTAGGGAGGATGTGTTTTCCTCTGCAGGCCAGACGAGCCAGGAACCGCTTCTTATGGCATTCACGGTGTTGGTAGTACACAACACAAGATGCTCTGTCTCTAGAAATGAAGGTATGTGCATACGTGTTCAAGTCACCTGAGTGCCAGTCTCAGCTTCTTGCCATCCAGCCTTCCAAAGGGTGCACACTGTACTCACCTGGCGGCAGAAAGCATGCCCCACCGCCCTCTACACAGGGTTCACCCAGGCATTGATTCACGGGAGGGACATCTAGATTCACTTTGCTGTATGCCCTTGGGTGCATGAAAGGCATGCCTCCCTCTGTCCTCCATGTCAAACACACTGCGTGTGTGTGTGTTAATGTGGGTCTGAGTCGGGGTGGGGGGGAATGCAGCTTGGGACCCTTTCACTAGTCATGAGACCAGTGGCTAGTCACAGAGAGGAAGAGGGCTTCTATTTCATGGGAAAGGAGGTGCCCGGACAGGCTTCTGCATCTTGGTTCCCGAAGCCTGTATCTTCCAGAGACCCTGTGGCCAGAGAGTGAGCAGAGATACAGTGCCCTGAAGACAAACACCGAGACAGGGGAAGAGGGAGAGCAGAGCGTGGGGAAAGGACAGGCGGATAGACGGATTGAGCACTTTCGGTCCCTCTTCACCTGAGCAGCCAAGGACGTGGCCTGGGGGAAACTGTGGCCGAACCCCAGCCCCCTAAGCCCATGCCCCAAACAGGCAGACAGCTTCCGACCTCTGTCTCCTCCAAGGGCACTATTCTGCAATGCCTGGGCTGACATTTCCACGCACACTCGACCAGGCTTCCCGCCTTGCTTACGTTGTCCTCAGCCTTTGAGGATTGCGTTGGGGAAGGGCAAGGGACAGTTTCACATTGACAGGCTACAAACACCGGGTGGAGAGCGTGCCAGAGGAGGCCACGGGATGGGGGGGAAGGGGTTGTGGGCACTGGGGTCCGGGGCTCCTTAGGTAGAACCCCAGGCCACCCTGGAGGAGGCGCAGTGGCTGCCTCCCTGGCCGGCTCCTGCAGGGGGTGAGGGGCGGGGCCTGTGGCGGGCACGCTCACAGCTTTGCCGCTGGTTGGACCTGGGGTCCTGCCATTGTCCTGGGCGTGGATCAGGCCTCCTTGGCGCCAAGGCCGCATGCCTGCCACCTCCACCTCTGCCCCGTGGCCTCCTGGCCCCAAGGCCTTGTGCGCATGCGTCCCAGACTTCCAGAAGGTGGCTTCTGGGAGGAGACGGCTGACGTCCACGCTTCGCTGGGCCGCAGAGCTCCGCTGCCTGGCCGCCTGCGGGAGCCGCGTGCTCACCCTTCCTGCTCCGTTCCTCAGCAGCTGCCCCCGCTGGGGTCACATGGGACGCGGGACTGTCCCCAAATCCTGACCAACTCAGTCGAGGGAGGGGTCCATGAGGACGCGGCTGTCCGCAGACATATACCCCACCCCCAGAAGAGAGGCGAAGGTGCCGCTGGGCCTAGGCGTGGGGATGGCGGCAGAGCCTGGGCAGGAAGAGGAAGGCCGTTGGGAGAGAGAGGATGCCACCCTAGTGGTGGAGCTTGTGCTAGTGGTGGATGACCTAATGTTGGTGTGGCAACTGGTGGTGGTCGAGGTGGCGGAGGGCCCCGGGGAGTCTGAAGAGGAGGAGGACGATGATGACGGGGCTAGGGAGGTTGAGAGTGAGGCTGAGGAAGAGGGGGAGGCTGAGGAGGGAGAGGAGACTGAGGAGGAGGTCGACGGCATCGAAGAGGAGGGCGAGGAAACAGAGGAGGAGGACGAAGAGCCAGAGGAGTCTGAGGAGTCTGAGGAGGAGGCTGACGAGTCCGAGGAGGAGGCTGAGGGGTCCAAGGAGGAGGCTGAGGAGAAGGGACAGGAGGATGGGGAGGAAGAGGAGGCTGAGGAGACAGATGGGTGCGAGGAAGCTGAGGAAGAAGGGGAGTTGGGAATGAGGAGGAGGAACCTGTGGAGGAGACTGAGGATGTGAAGCCCACAGAGGAGGAGGCTGAGGAGAAGGGGACAGAGGAGGGAGGGGAGCCACAGGAGGAGGAAGAGGAGGCAGAGGAGAAGGCTAGAGAAGCTGAGGAGGTGACGGAGGAGGAAGACGAGCTTGGGATGGAGAAAGAGGTGGCAGAAGAGGAGGAGAAGCAGGAGTGGGAGGAGGCTGAGGAGGAAGCCGAAGAAGCTGAGCAGCCCAAGGCTGACAGGGCCGAGGAGAGGGAGGTTGAGGATGTTGAGAAGGAGGAGGTGGAGCCTGAGGGGGAAGAGAAGACTGAGGAAGAGGAGCAGGTGGAGGAGGTGGAGAAGCCTGAAAAGGCTGAGGAAGAGAAGGGGCAGGAGGAGGATGAGGAGGCTGATGAGGATGAGGTCGCAGAGGTACCTGTGCAGGAGGAGGAGGACGAAGACGGGAGGGAAGAGGCCTGGGAGCAGCGCCAGAATGAGGGAGAAGCGCAGGAGCTGCAGGAGAAGCAGGGAGGGGAAGAACAGCCAGGGGCACGGCCAGGACCACCCCCGCCCCCACTCCAGGCTCTTGAGGCCCTGCAGTCAGAGCTGGAGCCCATGAACAAGGACGCCAGTAGGGCCTACTCCGGGCTCAAGCTCAGGTTCTGTCAGAGGCGACGGCATCACCTGGACCCCCGAAGCGCCCTCATCCGGGGCATCCCTGGCTTCTGGGCCAAGGCCGTATCCTTCGTATACCTTTGTGGAGGGACCCCCGATGTGGCCCGGCTAGAGCAGAAGACTCCTGTGGCTGGGGGCCCACGTTGTGGTGGCCTGGCTCATGCCTCGGGGATCACGAGAGTGGGGTGGGGTCCCTCGTGGGGCCTGCAGGTTGCCCTCAATGTGCCGGGGAGGGGGTCATGGTGCAGGAGGGATGTTCACCTACGATTCCCAGCTTTCTGTGTTAGTGCCCAGCAGGGAATTACCTAACTGCCTAATGCAGCAGGCCGTGCGCGGGCCCAGGGGGCCTTGACACAATCTGTGAGGTGGAGTGGGTCCCAGTGGGAGGAGAGGGGATGCAGGGCCCACCTGCCACCCAGGCTGGCCCTGTTGTTCTAGCTCTCTCATCTCCAGCCCTTGCAGAGTCCTTGACGCAAAGCAGTTTGTGAACCACCCGCAGATGTCAGCCATGATCAGTGGGCAAGATAAAGGCATACTTGGCTCCATGACGGATCTGAAGGTCTGGCCTGGGAGACGGAGGCCGGCCTGCGGGAGGGGAGAGGAGCGGGTAACGGAAGTGACCCCTCCCCAGGGCCAGGAGGGGAAGGGTCTGCCGGACAGAGATTTCAACCCTCTCCCCCACTTTGCCGCCCGGCAGGTGGAGGACCTCGAGTCTCCCCGTGATCGCCGCAAGATCCTGCTCTTCTTTCGCAAGAACTCCTACTTCCGCAATGAAGTCGTTGAGAAGGAGTATGTCCTCAGGGCTGCTGGTAAGGGGCCTCTGCGTGGATGGGCGGCAGCAGGTGGAGGCGGCACGGTTGATTGAACCTGATGCCTCATCCAGCGCCTTCTCACAGACCCATCTTCCTGCAGGGTACGAGCCGTCTCACTCCACTCCCATCCAGTGGCACCGGAATTATGAACGGGAGGCTTATAGGCGCAGACACCACAACAGCAGCCTTAACTTCTTCAACTGGTTCTCGGACCACAGCTTTGCGGGGTCTAGCAGGATAGCTGAGGTGGGTCCCTGTGACGAACTGCGCACATGAACCCGGCTGTGTTCCCCAGCGGACTGGGATGGGCATCTGAGCCCTGCCCCGTTTCCCCTGCCAGATCCTCATGGACGACCTGTGGCCCAATCCCCTGCAGTACTACGTGAGGAAGAAGGCCCCAGCAGAGGGAACTGAGAGGAGGGCAGGTGAGACTCCCAGTACGTGGGTGCGGAAAATGCTCCGT
This sequence comes from Meles meles, assembly GCF_922984935.1. Taxonomy (NCBI): domain Eukaryota; kingdom Metazoa; phylum Chordata; class Mammalia; order Carnivora; family Mustelidae; genus Meles; species Meles meles. The sequence goes on from NC_060088.1 coordinate 10,310,630, forward strand.
AGGGCTCCGTGGGAGCTGGGCTTCACAAATGAAGAAACAGAGGCTTCGAGGAACACTCAAGAGGTGGTGACCCCGTGTCCAAACGGCATCACCATGAGTCAGGGAGTGCGGTGTCAAACCAGTTCAGCCTGGGAAGCTTGAGGCGGGCGGATCAGGTAACACCAATGAGCAGAGCTGGAGAAGCAGTTGGCTCAGCAGCTGCCTTACGGGAAGTGCCATTCCCCAGCCATGAACTCCTGCCCTCAGGTCTCCTAGCCACCGCCTCAGCTTTGAGCCCACCTAAGTGCCTCTTGCCACCCTTGGCAGAGATGTCTGGGTACCGTGATATAAAGGCTCATGCATCACCCCGTTACTTTTCTGTGTTCATCGGTACAGTTTTCCCAATCATCTCCATGGGCAGCCTCCTGTGCCCACTGCAATCACCCAGAGAACAAGGGCCAGCATGCACAGATATATTTGCTACGTGGGTGGAGGAAATGTAGGGTGGTCACCATCAAGGGCTGGGGAGAGGGGCAGGGGAGAATGACCTCTGTTCCCCGACAGGGCCTTGAAACCTTCAAGCAAACCTGTGAATGGCCCATAGAGTATACTCACCAGCCTCCTCATGTGTGCCTGTGTGCATGTGTGTCTGTGTCTGTGTATCCGTCTCTCCCAGGGAACTTCAGCATGTTGAGATGAATATGCAAAAGCCTTGCACTTGTTCTGGAAAGATCCAGAACCTTCAGATGGAGCTGAATGATCAGCCTTGTCCCTCGAACAGGGAACACCTCAAGTCTGGTGCTGGGGAGAAACCCAAGGCCGATTGAGGCCCCCTGTAAAAATATTGAAATGTAGAAATATGATGTCAACCATGTTTATGTGTGTTACTGTGTGTATGCTCGCACACGGTCTTCTTCATGGAAAGGGGCAGGTGAGGTGCCTGAGCTCATGGGATTCCCGTCGGTTCTTACTACTCTGCCTGGGCGTCCTTATTCCGTGGAAGGGATGGGCCCGTATGCTGGCCCAGAGGTCTAGGTAACACAAGCTCTGGGACGGCATCCCAGCGTGGCAGAGGTCCTTCCCCCTGGGGATGGTGGAGGTGGGCAGGGAGAGGAGAGGCACGAAAGGCCAGCTAACAGGGCTCATGTCTTCCCTGGGGAAATGACAGAGGTCAAGGAAAGGGAAGGACGTGCCAGGGTCAAACAGTGTCAAGTTTTGGTGGATGGAGATGACTGTCTTCCAGAGATGCTCCCTTGGTGGATGTCCTCAGACACAGCCCGGGTGGGATTGTAGTTTCATTACTCTGTTGAACCCCAGTGCCAGGGCTCTCCTTTCTTCTAAACAAGGGGCCCGGTCCTTGCTGACACAGTCATCCTCTCAGCCCCAGAAACAGTGGGAGCAAGTGGGGGCCAGGCCCCGTGGAGGGACTGTTGGAGAGGGGAAAGTGGGAGGAAGGAAGGTAGGTAACATGACACGGTCATTCTGGCCCAGGTGGCTGGGCAGAAGTAAAATTGCAGGGAAAGGTGCGCGCGCCCACGCACACACATACACACACACACACACACACACACACACACACACACACCCCCAGACACCATCGGTTTGAAACCGCCCTAAGCCAGAGAGTATTTAGCCACTCACATACACTGACACATACACTCAGGAGCAAAGCCAATCAACACCCGTACCCAACACACAGTGATTCAGTCACTCTCATGTCCTGACATGCACACAGTCACCCTCCCAGGCACACAGCCTTCACACACTCACATGTCCAGAGACACGCTCACATACTGACAACCCCCTGCTGGCCCATGATCCCCAGTTCCCGGCTTCCCTAGAACCTTGGTTTGGGGTCCCCCAGATGGCCAACAAGGGAGAGGGCAGAGTATTGCTGAATGCAAGACCCAGGACACCCACCCATGTGCTGCCTGTCCCATCCTGACCCTGAGGCTGATATGCCTCCTTCTCCATGGTCTGAAGGCAAGCGCCCAAGGCCCTCTATCCGGTTAGACCCCAAAGGGGAAATGCCACCAAAAGGCACACCTAGTCCTCACCAACACCCCATGGAGCATGCTCCCCTGCTTAAGGGCCTAGTGTGCTCAGGCTGCTTCAACCACGTAGGGCACCGTCCTTCTTCTGAGGGCTTTGCCTCACTCCTCCCACTTTCAAATTCTTTGTGACTTTGTGACTAAAAGGCCAGTGTCTTGCACGTAGCATAGACGTGGCCAGCTTTTCAAAACCTGCCCGTTCTGCGGTCATCCACATCTTATGCCATTGCTATGAAGCCCCATGTCTGACCAGCCCCATTACTGACACAGGGCAGTCCAGCAGTCCTTGGTGTCTGTGTACTCCCTGGCTCTTTCCACCCTCTCTTTCTCCGTGACTTCCTCATTGGCGGTCTCCTATTTTCGGGAAATGTGACAGCTGCCCTCGTTGACACCACTGGATTAAGCTCTGCTCAGCCGACTTTTTGTTGTGTGGGTGGTCCTTCCACCCACATGTGGGTGGTCCTTCCTCATAGGCAATGTGTCCTTTGGGTCTATATGCCTTGCAAAATTTGAATTCAGCTGGGGGCAGACCAGTCCTTCCCTCCCTGCCTGGGCCCTTCCTGGCCACTCCCTGCCTGTCTCTCCCTCCCCATCCCTGCACACTCCTCTCCCTCCTGCCCCATCCCTCTCTTCCCTTCTGTCCCTCCCTCCTATTCTCCCTCTCTCTCCCAGCTCTTCTTCTCCTTCTGGGCTTCTCTCCCTCTCTTCCCAGTCTCCCTCTCATCCCACTCTCCCTGTCACCACCCCGGCCTTCTCCAACTCCAAGGCTGTGTTCCTTTTCCTGCAATAATACCAGAGGAGCCTCCTCTAGTGGCTTGGGCAAGGTTGCAAGTGCTGTGTCACTTTGGAGTGTACCAGTAATTCCCAAGCCTGAGCTGGCTCAAGGACTGTCTCAGACATTTTTTCTTCTCCCTGTAGACAGCCATGCATATTTCTCCCTGCAGCGGTGTTTGTTTGCGTTGAGAAGCAGATTTTGAAAGAGTGACACTTGTTGAGACCAAACACCCTGCACTTAACCCCAAGGGAGTTCCCCCTGCTTCTTTCAGGTCAAAATCCCCCAGGACACACCGACCCATTCCTTTTAAATGAGGCCCTCCCATGATGCAACCGCATCGCTGGGGGCCTTGCCATCACCCACGAGGCCTTCCTGACACCTCAGGGGGCATGCATCCTGTCCCTCCACAGTACCCCCTCCCCCGCCCACCCCAGAGCGGACCTCTATGCCGTGTGGTCTTGACTCCAAGGAGATGGGGAGTACCAGAGAAAAGGCACATATGCTCTTAGTGCTCACTTGGGCATCCCCAACCCACTGGTACTGCACTCAGTGACCCACACATACTAAGGGAGAACTTGGAGCAGAGCTAGAAGAAAGACACAAGAGCTCTTGCATGAAAGTCAGGTGATGAAGGAGAAAGCAAAGAGGAAAAGAGACGCAGAAAAAAAGGGAAAGGGTTTGGACAGAAGAAACCACAGTGGGAGCAAGTTTAACTACTAGCTGGCCAGAGGAATTCACAGAGATTCTCTTTGGACTAAATGTCTGGCCTATTAGCATGCACCGAGTGCCAATCCCGGAGCTCACTGAGGCCGGTTTAGCAGCGCTGTAGGCACCCTGGTGGACAGGCACATTGGCTCTTTGCTAATTACTTTAAGGGAAAGTATTTTGCGTGTAGTTTCCTTCTTTTCAGGAAACCGGGGCGGAGGGTGGTGGGATAGGAAGGCCGATGGTCCCTGCGCCCAGCCCCTTGGGGGCGCCCCGGCTTCCCCCCCACACCCCACCCCCCCACCCCCGGCAGGTCAAGGGGAAATCCAGGTGACAGCGACGCGGCCGCCCTTGGAGCACCAGCCGCTGACCCCAGGGCTTTCCCCCACTTGCGCTAAGAGGTGCGCGGGAGGCTTTCGGGCGGCGCGCAGGCACTGGATTCAGCCGCTGGGTTTCAATTCCTGGTGCCAGCCGAGGGGTCCCAGGCGGACGGGTGAGAAAGGGACCGTGGGTCTGTGATGCCAGGGCACTCGCGGGAAAGGCCTGAGCGGTGTCTCTGAAGAAAACGTTTGGGGTCGCGAGGCGCGCAGGCCACAGTGGAGGACGGCCACTGGCGGGCTCCCTGGCTGGCTCTTGCGCCCGCAAGGGAAAGGCTGGTGGTGGCCACGCCCCCTGGCCTATCACTGGTTGGACCCGGAGCTCCCAGCGTTCTGCGCGGGGCTCAGAGTCTCCATCCAGCCCAGGCCGCAGGCGTGGCCGCCCAGGCCCCCCCACGCCCGCCCCTGCGCCGGCGCCGGCGGCCCCCGCCCCCCACCGCCACGCCGGGCGCTTTGCGCACGCGGGCTTCAGGCCGGCGCACTCTGATAGGCGGCTGCTGCCCACCGCCCTTCCCGGGCGCGGGAGCTGCACCTGCCGGCCCCGCCTCCATTGCCTTCCCTCCGCAGCTGCCTGGGCTCAGGGCCGCGGCCACATGGAGAGTGAGTCGAGGTCCGCGGAAGGCGGGGCTGCCCCAGAATCCGGGAGCACCTTGGTCCCAGACGGGGGCGGTGAGGAGGCGGCGGCCCTCAGGGAGACCGGCTCCTGCGGGCACGCGGGGGCGCTTCTGGCCCCAGAGGCTGCGGGGGTGGTGGCAGAGGCTGTGCGGGAAGCTGAGGCCCAGCAGGGCACAGAGGAGGCCGGCGCGGGGGAGGAGTTGGTGCTGCTGGTGGAGGACGTCATGGCGGTGGTGGAGGTGGTGGCGGTGGAAGACGAGGAGGTGGCGCCAGCACCGCCGGTCGAGGAGCCCAAGGAGCTGCCGCAGGCGGAGCCGGTGCCGCGGGCCGACACAGCCGGCGCCCCACTGGCCGCGCTGGAGGTGGTTCAGGAAGCGCTCCGCTCCGTGGACGCCCAAGCCACCAGGGCCTACATGCGGCTGAAGCGCAGGGTGCATCAGAAGCGGAGCTGTCACCTGGCGCGAAGAAGGGCCATCATCCAGGCCATCCCTGGCTTCTGGGCACACGCCGTATCCTTCCTCCTGCTGGCTGGGTTTTGGCAGCTGTGGAGGAGAGTGGGAGCAGGGCGGCAGGGAGCAGGGCCACAGCCAGGGGCAGGAGAGCTGCGGGGATGGGCCCGGCTCCGGCAACCATGGGCCCCACCCACGTCCAGCCGTAGGGACACCCCCAGCAGTGGGCCCACCCCCCAGCAGTGGCCCCAGCCTTGTACTGCGCAGCATAGCGGGCCAGGGTCCAGCAGCGGGTGGTCCCCGGCCAGGTGGGTGGGGGCGGGGGTGGGGGGGGGTGTGGGCGTTGTGGGGGAAAGGCAAGGGCTGAGACCTGTGCTGTCCTCCCTGAGCAGAAGCCGCGGGCCAGTGCTTTGGGGCCGCAGCACCCCAACACGCCTCTGCGGTCCCGGAACCCGTGTCAACTCTCTCGATTCCTAGCGAAGCCCAGTCACACTTGTCTCAGAGCAGATGTCGGAAGGAAAGGGTTTGGGGGGTACCTGGGGCAGATGGAGAGGCTGCCCACTTCATTCCCTGTCCTTCGAAACCCGTATTGTTCCCGTTCCCGAGTTGACGGCAGACCCAGGGTTGTGTGCGCTTGCACCCACTGAGAGTCAGTCAGCAGGCTGCCAGGCTTCAGCGGACCCCAGGACCCGGGACACGGTGCAGCGGGTGCTACGCACTCGGCCTCCCCAGGCCCTCCTGGGCAGGCCGAGGCCCCCGGCCCAGCTGCTCACAGACACGGTTCCTCCCTTCCTGCCTCAGCCTCTCCATGTCCCCCACCCTGTCTCTCTGTCTCTCTGCTCCCTGCCCACCCTCTGTGTCTCTTCGTCGGGACTTGGGTGTCCCTCTCTCCCCTCCTTCCCGCCGGGTCCTCCGACCCTCTCTCGCTGACGCTGCCGGGCTCTTGCTTGGGACCCTGGGTGTGCAGCCATGCTGCAAGTGAGCGGAAGAGCCCCCTTGTGGCACAGGAGGTCCCGCAAGGGCCCCGGGCTTCAGGTGAGCAGCCAAGCCAACAGGGCCGTGAGAGGGGGACCGAGCACATCCAGACAGCCAAGGAGGTGACTGACTGCCTCCTGGCACAGCCGACCACGGGCACGGGCCAGAGGGACGTAGGAAGGGAGAGCAGGCAGGCTCTTGGTCTTGCCCTGCGGGGCCCCGTCAGCCTCAGCCCTGTTGATCCTCGAAGGCCGGCGACGCCCCAGCGCAGAGCACGGGTGATGACGGGGCACGCGCTGAGGAGGTTGGGAGGGAGGCAGTGCCTGCTGTTTCCGCACACGCCGCATCGGGTCCCTGGCTCTGCGTCGGGAAGGGCCGGGTCGCCCCTGCTTCTCTTTCCGGACCACTGGACCTGGAGGCTCCTTGACCCAAGGCAGATCCTGAATCACCCCCAGATATCAGCCGTGAAAGGTGACCAGGACCCAGACATGCTCAGCTACTTGACCGATTTAGAGGTTCGCCCCAGAGACTGAGGCCGGCGGCCGTGCCTTGGGAGTGGGGTGTGAGCCCGAGGGGGTGCGGCCGAGTTGCTCGGAGCCGCGGTCAGTCAGTCACTCAGGCCAGCCAGGGGACACGTCCCCCTCCCCCTCCCCCTCCTCTGTCTCTGCCGGGGCAGGTGGAGGAACTGGGTCGTCCCAAGTACCGCTGCAGGTTGATGTTTTACTTTGGGAGCAACCCCTACTTCCGGAACGATGTGATCGTTAAGGAGTATCACCTTAGCATTGCCGGTAGGAGTGGGCTTGAGCTTCGGGGGAGCTGGCGGAGGGCCGCCGGGCACGCGGGCCCGGGAGCGGGAAGGGAGGAGGACGGGGGACTCGCGGCGGGCGAGGGGTTTGGCACCGGAGCGGGAGAGCTTGTAGGTTGAGAGGCGAGAGCGGGCGTGGGTCCTAGGCCATGGAGAGCCTCCCTTAAGTTTCCTCGCCCTGCAGGATATAGGGCCACTCGGTGCACTCCAGTCCAGTGGTTCTGGGATTATGAACGTGGAGCTGCCAGCCGCAGGCGAGACACCAGCAGCCTGAACTTCTTCAACTGGTTGTGTGACCCCCGCTGCCCGGGGTCCGACAGGATCGCCGAGGTGAGGCCCCTGCAGCCTGGGTCAGCAACGGTGATGCTGGAGTCCCGGCTGCTGGGGAACGGGCCGGGGGCCCCGTGCTCAACTGGCCTTTTGTCCCCTACCAGGTCATCGTCGAGGACCTGTGGCCCAATCCCTTGCAGTACTACCCGAGGCAGGAAGGCAGCCTGTGGGGATGAGCGGAGCGGAGCGGAGGGCCTGTCGGTGAGGAGCCCGGAGGGCTGGGTCCTGAACTGTGTGTGGAGGGTGCCGGGGACAGTCAGTTGAGTGGCGGAGAAACTGGAGGCTCGGAGGAGCCTGGGCCCACGGAGCAGGTGGCAGGGTGGGAAGTGAGCCCGCGGGAACTCAGAGCACCCACACGGGGCGGAGGATGTGTCTAGTCCGGCAGCTTCACGCCCCCTAGGCCGTCCGCCGGGAAATCCCTGGTCCATCGGGCGAAGCAGGGCTTCTCCACCCCACTTTCCTGAACTGTCTCCCACGGCTGGCGGCCCCTCGCTCGGTCCTGCTGCCACGCATTCCGTTGGGGATGGCCTGCCTGTTTTTGGGAGTCGGGCTCCTTGTCCCATCCCACTCTTGGGCCACGGTTCCCTGACTGCCCTCCACGTTCCTGAGCACCGCCTGTCCTCCCACAGCCATACGGACGTCCTCGGAAAAGGTCCTAGGCCGTCTGCAGGAAGGTCGTGGCGCCCTCGCGGAGGAGGAACAGGCGTCTCCCAAGGACAAGGCCTGCTCTCAACGTCACCTTGGCAATCAGTGGCATCATCCATTTTCACAAAGGGCTAAGACTTTTGTGTGGTTTCTCCTGTTTCTCCGTGTGTGTTAGTGTGAGAGAGATGCGTGTGTCTATGTGTCGGAGCATGGCAGATGGGTGGACGTGGACACCACAGAGCATCCCCGTTTGACCACCCAGAAGTATTTGATGAGGCCTCCCCCGTTGAGAGACATGGCGCCTACGGGGTGCTCTGCCTGCACGCGATAGAGACCGGGAAAAGGTTCAGCAGGGCAGCTCTAGAGAGCATCCTGCCCATAGCTGCAGGGACAGGGGGAAGGGCCATAAACAAGTTCCAGAGCACTTTGTGCCCATGTGTCGGTTGGTATCGGGGGCACAGGAGGTGGCCACGAGGAAATCAGCCTCTTGGGATCCTCCAGCCCCGATCCTGTTGGATCCCATGGGTGGGGGTGATGTAGAGCATGGGGGCAGGGCCCGGCAGGGCTTGGCGTGCGGAGAGAAACCCCCCCTCCCTAGGCGGGACCTGGCAGAGGATGGGAAGAGGCAGAGCTCTCTCGGTGAAGTCTTGTTCTTCAGAGCAGGGCACACAGGAGGGGCAAGGTCCTCCCAAGAGGGGCCCTCGTGGCCCCAACGCTCTAAGTGCCATCCTATTCCCATCGCTTGGAGAGCTTTCCCAAGTTGCTCTGCTCCTGGAAGTGTGCCCTGCATTGCTGAGATGCGACGTCATGCATGCTTCTGGTCACGTCACGTCCCGCGCCAAAACCAAGGGTCCCGGGAGGACCAAGCAGGAGGCGGTCACTCGCGATCCCTGGGGACCTCACCCCCCCCCCACCCCGGCAGGTACCACCACCCACCGCGGGGGACTTCCCACGGATGTGTGAGGGAACGCAGGGGCGCTCCATGCCATGGGCTGTGTGACATCGTGGGTGTGCTGTGTGTGAGGGAGCAGCGGTGGGCGGGTCCGCGTGCGTGTGTGTGTGTGTGTGTGTGTGCGTGTGCAAGCACGTGTGGCCGCCTGAGCATTCCTCGGAGCGGCGGGCCGTGTGTGTGTATGATCCCGCACTTGCGTGTGTGGACTTGTGCGTCCTCTTTGGCTCCCCTGTGTGCAGGACAGCATGTGTGCTTCGGTGCTGCGTGTGTGCGTTTCGTGTGCGCGTGTGTGGCAAGTGTGTATGCCTGCATTCCGGAGACAGTGTGTGCTTTTGTGTCTGTGTGTTTGCACACCCATGGGAGAGTGTGCGGCAAGGCCTCGTGTGGCTGCATGCACATCGGGGTCGTCTGTGTTCTCGTGTGCTGCGTGTGCATGTCGGCATGGGCACACTTGTGCCTCTGAGTGTGGCCACGTGTGCGTGCCTCGTGGGTGTGTAGGCTTCAGTGCACGCATGTGAGGGTTTGTGGGGAGCGTGCACGTGTGTGTGCTGGACGCCGTGTGTGTAGGTGTCTGTTTCTTGGGTGTGTGTTTACATGAGCAGGACTGTGTCTTGGTGTGGCCGGCTGTCATGCCCGGGAGCAGAGACCGTGTGTTTGTTGCGTATGCCTGTGCTTCGAAGCACCCAGGCACGTGCGCACGTGCGCACGCGTGCACGCAGAATTCCGCAGGCCAGCGTGAGGTGAGTCGTGGGTATGTTGTGTGCACGCATTTTCAGGCACCGCTGGGTGTGTGACCCTGCAGGGCTACACCTGTATGGCTGTGGCCCAGAGACCTTGCATGTGAGGGTGTAGTGTGCATATCCTTGTGTGCCCACAGATTGCTGTTGGGTGTGGTGGGCTTGCCGGCCCAGGGCTTACTGTGGTGTTCTGTGTGTATCTGTGCTGTAGGTGTCGCCACACCTGCATGCCTCTGTGTTGGAGACTCTGTGTGTGTGTGCGTGTGCGTGCGTGTGTGTGTGTCTGTCTGTCTGTCTGTGTGTCTCCGGGGCCTTCTTTGTGCACCGTTGTGCTGGAGCGCTGCCGTGAGTGTTGTGGGTGCATGTTTCCATGTGCACTTCCGTGTCCAGTTGCGGGGCTGAGGGTGCATGACTCTGTGACAGAGCTAGGATGTGTGCAGGGGTGCCCGTGCAGGGCTTGTGTGCGTGTGTGTGTGAGTGTGTGCGTGCTCAGATGGGTCACGGTCCGTTGTGTATGCCTGTGGGCTCGAGGCCGTGGATGTGGTCGGGTATGTGTGTTAGTGTTTGGGGGCACACACGTGTACGGTGTTGATGGTGAGGCCACCTGTGTTTGCCTGTGCCGGACCCTGTGTGAATTGGGTGTGTTCCGTGCGTGTTTTTGGGAGCACTTATGGGGCTGCATGGAAGGAACGGTGTGCATACCCCAGGTCCAACTGCACGAGTGTGTATGTAGTGTGTACAGTGGGTTCGCATGAGGGTGTGTGTGTGTGTGTGTGTGTGTGTGTGTCTGTGTACGCGTGTTTTTCCTAGGATGCAGAACCAGGCTTTTGCTTACATTCTTCCCTCTCCTTTGGGGCACGTGTGTGTGTGTGTGAGTGTGCATGCTCAGGTGTGTTGGGGTCAGTTGTGTCTGCCGGTCGGCCAGAGGCCGTGCATATGGTCTGTCGTGTGTGTGAGTATGAGTCACCTGAGTCACCCTGGTCACACGTGTGGATCTTTATTTGGCGTGGGACCACACGTGTATGCCTGTGCCAGACATCTTGTGGGAGTGCTGTGGCGCGTGTGAGTGTGTTGACAAGAGCACCAGTGTGTCTCCATTCAGGGGCTGGTGTACAGGCCGGAGTTCAATAGAGACACGTGTGTCTTTAGTGTATTCGGGGGGTTTGCATGAGCACGAGTGTCTGTGTGTGTCTGTGTGTGTGAATGGAGCGTGCTGGGGTGTGTTTGCATGTACGCGTGTGCGCCGTGTGTGTGTGAGATCTCCATGCCATTGGAACTGAGGTGACGTGTGCGTGGGTGTGGCACGTGCATGTGTTGGCACGGACACGTGTGTGTTGCAGTTCCTCTGTGTTTAGAAGAATAGTGTGTGGATCTGTGTGGCCCCATTCACGCCAGGGTGTCAGCCTCTGTGTGCGTGCGTGCGTGTGTGCCCATTTGCCATCTCCATGCCTTTGATTCAGAGATCAGGTGTGGGTGGGTGTAGCATGTGCCTGATTTGCAGGAGGACGTCGGTGTCTCGCGTCTGTCCGTGGTTAGAATAGCATGTGAGTGTGATTGTGTGTGGACTCATGCACCTCTGGGTGCCCGGAGTTTGCCTCTGCTGCGTGTGTGTGTGCACGAGTGTACACTTGGGCCATGTCCATGCCTTTGTTTCGGAGAGCGTGTGTGGGAATGCGTAGCCACCTGATGTGTGCCCAGTGACCGTGTGTCTGTGTCTGCGTATCTGTCCCACCCACGGAGGTTCAGGCTGCTGAGATGCATATGCGGGAGCATCGCCGTTGAGCAGAGGCAGGAGAAGCTTCACGGGCAGCGACGTGATCAGCCTGGGTCCTCGTCGCAGGGAAAACCTGAAGTCTGGTGCCGGGGCGAAACACGGGTCCGATGGAGGCCCCCAGGGAAAAACACTGAAATGTCGAAGGCCGATGTCACCCGTGGTCCTGGGCGTTACCGTGGGTACGTGCGTGCGAGCTCTTCTTCGCGGCAAGGGGCAGGTGGGGTGCCTGAGCTCATGGGCTCATGAGGTCGGTGCTTACGATTCTGCCTGGGAATCCCCATGCCGAGGAGGGGATGGGCCCGTATGCTGGCCCAGAGGGCCGAGTCACACAAGCTCTGGGACGGCATCCCAGCGGGCGGAGGTCCTTCCCCTGGGGATGGTGGTGCTGGGCAGGGAGAGGAGATGAGCGAAAGGCCGGCTAACGGGGCTGCTGTCTTCCCTGCGGTAATGACAGAGGTCAAGGAGAGGGGGGAAGGACGAGCCAGGGCCAAAGACGCCCCGTGTCCAGGTTCGGTGGATGGCGGGGACAGTTCTGCGGAGTGCTCCCCGTGGATGTCCTCAGACACATCCACTGCACACAGCACGGTGGGACTGCAGATTCATTAGTCCGTCGAACCCCAGAGCCCGTGCTCGCTACTGGTCTAGCAAGGGGCCGGGCTCTTGCTGACACAGTCACCCTCTGCACCTCCGAACCAATGTGACGGAGTGGGGACCGGGCCCCGAGGGGGGACTGTTGGAGTGGGGACGGCGGAGGGGCGAACGTAGGAACGACGACACTCTCCTTCTGGCCCAGGAGGCTGGAGGGAGTATAAAGTGCCGGGAAAGGTGCGCTCGCAGCACAAGCGCGCGCATACACACGCACACAGAGGCACACCATCGGGTGAAGCACCCCACCCCCTGCCACGGACTCTGTAGCCACTCACATGCACTGACACATACACTCGGCCGCAAAACCAGGCGACCCCCCCACGCCCAAACACACACACACACACACACACACACACACACACAGTGATTCGGTCACTCTCACGTCCTGACAGGCACACACTCCCCCTGCCAGGCACACACCCGCCACACACTCACGTGTCCAGAGGCACCCTCATACGGAGCAACCCACGCTGCCCCATGATCCCCAGTTCCCTGCTTCCCTAGGTCCTTGGCTTGGGATCCCCCAGATGGGCAACAGAGGAGAGGGCGGGGTATTGCTGAAGCCAGACCCAGGACACCCACCCGTGTGCGGTCCGTCCCACGCGGACCCTGAGGCTCACATGCCCCCTTCTCCACGGTCTGCAGGCAAGCGCCCAAGGCCCCCTACCCGCTGACGCTCTACCCTCTGCCCTCTATGCCCCCCAAAGGGAAATGCCCTCAAAGGCACACCTCGTCCTCACCAACACCCCAGGGAGCATGAACCCCTGCCGAAGGGCTGAGCGCGCGCAGGCTGCTTTGACCGTGTTGGGCGCCGTGCCTCTTCGGAGCTTCAGCCTTTTGTGCGTAGGCCCGTGGATAGACCTACGGCGTGCAGAGTACCTGCTACGAGCCTCAGCTGGGAGGTGGTGACGTGAGGCCCTGGGTCACTCCGCCCCCGAGCGGGTGTCTACTCGGCTGAGACGCCTCTGCCTAGGGACGCCCGCAGAGGTTCCAGTCTGCGGCCAGGACAGTGGGGGAGAGGTGAGTGTCTGCGCAGCAGGCAGGCGCTCCGTTTCCCCAGCTAGAGTGGCTCCAAGGGCAGCAGCCGCGAGGGTGAGGTTCCAGAGGATCCTTTCTGCCCTTCAGCAGGCCCACCCCTCCTCCCAACATTTGGTAGGAGAACCTTTCCTGCGGCAGCGGCTCCTTCCAAAAGGCGGGATTGGCGGCCAAACTTCACGGATGCTTCCTGTCCCTTGCTTGCACCGTGCAGTGTGAAACGCCTGTTCCGTGTCCGGCTGTGGAGTGGATGATCTGTATGGCCCAGCCCTGCCCCTTGCGGGGCGGGTGGAGGTGCCCGAGACTCCAGCAGGGCAGGCTCGCCGCTCTAGCGGCGTTGGGGAGGCCGATCTTCTGGGCATCTTGGTCTGGAAATGCCCGAGTATCCTTGGCTCGCTCCCGCATTGCTGCCACCAGGCCCTGCTTGTGCTCGGCAGCTGCAGGTGCCATACGTGCTGGTACTTCACTGAGCCGCGGGAGCGGGACAGCTCCCGTGGAGAGCATGGTCTTAAGGGGTCCTCAGGCTGGGCCATTTCAGGGACCGCAGCGTATTCCTCTACGCCTGCGGCGCTGGGTAGGCTGTTGCCAAGGAGGTGAGGCCTAGGCGAGAGGAGGGCACAGGGTCGCCCACTGCCAAGCATCTGCCACCTGGGCTCTGGGCACTGGGCTGACGTGGAAGCCTGGCCTGGCCCCTCTCCCGGCCTGGCCGTGCCGGGAGAGAAGGGTGAGGCCGTGGAGGGCGGATCCTGCCCGACGTCAGGGAGCCCCACACGTTAGCAGTGCATGCAGCGTGAGGGAGTCAGGGCCAGGGTCCCCACCCCTAACACAGAGAGCCAGGACGGCTAAGGACAAAACCGCCCTAGCCTCCCGGTTTACCACCTAGACTGGAGCCCCGGGGTATCCTGTCTCGCAGGCTCTGCAGGGCTGACTTTTGCCTCAGAAGCTGAATCAAAGCCACTCACCATGAATCATCGGGCCCTGTCCCAGGCTGAGGCAGAGAGTCTCCCGATACCAGCCCATCAGTCCCACGGACGTGGTGGACAGGGCACGATCAAATCCCTGGCTGGCAACACCTTCACAGCGAATCCACAGGGGCCTCACTCTCAAGGTCCTTCAAAGAGCTGACAAATTCCCCGAAATCTGCATGGGAACACGGCAGCCCTCCGGGGAGATTGGTGCTCTCGCACAGGCAACTCTGCCCCGCTGCCCGGCACTCTCTGGGGCGGGGGGTGGGGGGGGGGGCGGGGGGGGTGCCGCTTCGAGGCATGGCCAAGACCACGGGCGCTAAGGCTCTGGAGCATGTGCTTCTGTCCCCGGCGGCTCCGGACTTGTCTTGTTCCTGTACGCGTCTGCTTGTCTCGGCCCAGGGAGGATCGTGCGCGTCCCTCTTTGCCCGTGTCTGTCGTGCTTCCTGAGCGTGGCGTGGCGTGGCGTGTCTTGGTCTGGGTCTGCCTGGGCCGTCACGTCTCTGATCTCGCATCCCTGCCCGAGCCCACAGAGGCACAGCTGGGCCTGCATAATGGCCTTTGGCCCTGGTGAGCCTCTGCCCTGCCACAGGCGCCAGGCTGTTGGCCCGACTTGTGTTTGGATGCATTTCTATCGCTGAGACAATCTGCCCGTGAACTGGACCCCGTGGTTTTCAACTTGGAGTCAGAGGAGGATGGGGCTGCCTCAGTAATCTAGGGGAGCCCCGAGGAGTCCTTGGCTGCCAGGGCCGTAAGGGATGCGCTGACGCATCCTTGGGAACAGGGGAAGAGCCCCGCACCTACTGCCGGTCAGCGAGGGGTAGGGATCTCAGTGGCCCGGCCTTGGTCATGAGGTCACTCATCTGCCTCACTCCTCCCACTTGCAAATGCTCTGTGGCTTTGGGACTCAAAGGCCAGTCACCTGCACGCAGCGTAGACGTGGCCAGCTTTTTAAAAGGCCGCCCGTGCTGCTGTCGCCCACATCTTCCTCCAGGGCCGTGAAGCCAGCCTCCTTACTGACCGGGGCCGCCTGGCGTCCACGATGGCAGTGCCTGGGTTCTGGGTACGCCCTGCCTGCCTGTTTCCACCCTCTCTTCCTCCCGGACTTCCTCATCTGCTGTCTGATCCATGCTTTCGGGAAACATGACTGCGGACCTCGTTGACACCACGGGATGGAGCTGTGCTCAGCCCACCTTTGGCTTCCCCACACGGGGGTGGTCCCTTGCGCGTAGGCAATGTGTCCTTTGGGCCTGGAGGCCTTGCAGTGTATGAACTGAGCTGGGGGCCGACCAGTCCCTCCCGCCCGGCCTCTGCCCTTCCTCGCTCCGTCCCCGAGTCTGCCTCCCCAACCCTGCCCGCGCCTGTCCCTCCCGCCCCGGTCCCTCTCCTCCCCTCTCCCCGTCCTTCCCGTTCCCCCTCGCTCCCCCTCGCTGCTGCTTCTCCTTCTGGGCTTCTCTGCGTCTCCTCCTAGTCTCCCCACGTCCCCCCTCTCCCTGTCACCACCCCAGCCTTCCCCCATCTCCAAGGCTGTGCTGTTTGTAGTGCAGTATTGCCACAGGGCCCTCCGCGAGTGTTCTGGGTACGGTTGCATGTGCTAGGTCAGTTTGGATTCATTGCACCAGTAACTCCAACGTCTGCACTGTTTCAGGGGCCGGCTCGGGAAATTTGCCTTCTCCCCTCGGACGGACAGGCCTCTTTCTCCCTGCAGGCGCCCCTCTGTGCGCTGACAGGGCGAGTTTGCGAGAGAGACACTTGGGCCCACCAAACACCCTGCCCGTAACCTCGAGGCAGCTCCTCCTGCTTCTTTCCGCTCAAACTCCCCCAGGACAAACCCACCATTCCTTTTCAATGAGGCCCTCCCACGATGCAACCGCGACAACGCTGGCAGCCTTGCCGTCCCCCACGGGGACTTCCTCACACCTCCGGGGGCACCCGTCCTATCCGCCCGCTGACCCCCTCCCCACCCCCCCACACACACCCTGGAGCGACCCCACAGGAGGGCAAGGACCTGGTGAGTACCAGAGAAAGGGCACATGTGCCGTCAAGGCTCACTTGGCCATCCCCTCCCCGGCTGGCACTCCACTCAGCCACGGACACACACTAAGGGAGAAGTTGGAGCAGAGTGGGAAGGAAGACTCAGAGAGCCCCCGCATCAAAGTCAGGCGTCGGAAGAGGACGCAAGGAGCAAAAGAGAGCCAGACAGAAAACGGAAAGGGGTCGCGCAGAGCAAAGTAGCCGGGGCGCGCGTTTTACCCGTGGCTGGGTCCGAGAAAGAGGCAGTTTCTCTTTGGACTAAGCGTCTGGCCCCTTGGCATCCCGGAGCTCACTGGGGCCGGCCTAGCAGCTCTGTACGCACCCTGGTGGCCAGGCACCTGGGCCCCCTTGCGAAGAAATTTCAGGGGAAGTACTCGGTGTGCAGTTTCCTTCTCTTAAGGACAGCTGGGGCAGGGGTGGGGCGGCGGGGGTTGGGGTCGGGAGGCCGATGGTCCCTGCGCCCAGCCCCTTGGGGGCGCCCCGGCTTCCCCCCCACCCCCCCACCCCCGGGCAGGTCAAGGGGAAATCCAGGTGACAGCGACGCGGCCGCCCTTGGAGCACCAGCCGCTGACCCCAGGGCTTTCCCCCACTTGCGCTAAGAGGTGCGCGGGAGGCTTTCGGGCGGCGCGCAGGCACTGGATTCAGCCGCTGGGTTTCAATTCCTGGTGCCAGCCGAGGGGGTCCCAGGCGGACGGGTGAGAAAGGGACCGTGGGTCTGTGATGCCAGGGCACTCGCGGGAAAGGCCTGAGCGGTGTCTCTGAAGAAAACGTTTGGGGTCGCGAGGCGCGCAGGCCACAGTGGAGGACGGCCACTGGCGGGCTCCCTGGCTGGCTCTTGCGCGCGCAAGGGAAAGGCTGGTGGTGGCCACGCCCCCTGGCCTATCACTGGTTGGACCCGGAGCTCCCAGCGTTCTGCGCGGGGCTCAGAGTCTCCATCCAGCCCAGGCCGCAGGCGTGGCCGCCCAGGCCCCCCCACGCCCGCCCCTGCGCCGGCGCCGGCGGCCCCCGCCCCCCACCGCCACGCCGGGCGCTTTGCGCACGCGGGCTTCAGGCCGGCGCACTCTGATAGGCGGCTGCTGCCCACCGCCCTTCCCGGGCGCGGGAGCTGCACCTGCCGGCCCCGCCTCCATTGCCTTCCCTCCGCAGCTGCCTGGGCTCAGGGCCGCGGCCACATGGAGAGTGAGTCGAGGTCCGCGGAAGGCGGGGCTGCCCCAGAATCCGGGAGCACCTTGGTCCCAGACGGGGGCGGTGAGGAGGCGGCGGCCCTCAGGGAGACCGGCTCCTGCGGGCACGCGGGGGCGCTTCTGGCCCCAGAGGCTGCGGGGGTGGTGGCAGAGGCTGTGCGGGAAGCTGAGGCCCAGCAGGGCACAGAGGAGGCCGGCGCGGGGGAGGAGTTGGTGCTGCTGGTGGAGGACGTCATGGCGGTGGTGGAGGTGGTGGCGGTGGAAGACGAGGTGCTGGCGGTGGAAGACGAGGAGGTGGCGCCAGCACCGCCGGTCGAGGAGCCCAAGGAGCTGCCGCAGGCGGAGCCGGTGCCGCGGGCCGACACAGCCGGCGCCCCACTGGCCGCGCTGGAGGTGGTTCAGGAAGCGCTCCGCTCCGTGGACGCCCAAGCCACCAGGGCCTACATGCGGCTGAAGCGCAGGGTGCATCAGAAGCGGAGCTGTCACCTGGCGCGAAGAAGGGCCATCATCCAGGCCATCCCTGGCTTCTGGGCACACGCCGTATCCTTCCTCCTGCTGGCTGGGTTTTGGCAGCTGTGGAGGAGAGTGGGAGCAGGGCGGCAGGGAGCAGGGCCACAGCCAGGGGCAGGAGAGCTGCGGGGATGGGCCCGGCTCCGGCAACCATGGGCCCCACCCACGTCCAGCCGTAGGGACACCCCCAGCAGTGGGCCCACCCCCCAGCAGTGGCCCCAGCCTTGTACTGCGCAGCATAGCGGGCCAGGGTCCAGCAGCGGGTGGTCCCCGGCCAGGTGGGTGGGGGCGGGGGTGGGGGGGGGTGTGGGCGTTGTGGGGGAAAGGCAAGGGCTGAGACCTGTGCTGTCCTCCCTGAGCAGAAGCCGCGGGCCAGTGCTTTGGGGCCGCAGCACCCCAACACGCCTCTGCGGTCCCGGAACCCGTGTCAACTCTCTCGATTCCTAGCGAAGCCCAGTCACACTTGTCTCAGAGCAGATGTCGGAAGGAAAGGGTTTGGGGGGTACCTGGGGCAGATGGAGAGGCTGCCCACTTCATTCCCTGTCCTTCGAAACCCGTATTGTTCCCGTTCCCGAGTTGACGGCAGACCCAGGGTTGTGTGCGCTTGCACCCACTGAGAGTCAGTCAGCAGGCTGCCAGGCTTCAGCGGACCCCAGGACCCGGGACACGGTGCAGCGGGTGCTACGCACTCGGCCTCCCCAGGCCCTCCTGGGCAGGCCGAGGCCCCCGGCCCAGCTGCTCACAGACACGGTTCCTCCCTTCCTGCCTCAGCCTCTCCATGTCCCCCACCCTGTCTCTCTGTCTCTCTGCTCCCTGCCCACCCTCTGTGTCTCTTCGTCGGGACTTGGGTGTCCCTCTCTCCCCTCCTTCCCGCCGGGTCCTCCGACCCTCTCTCGCTGACGCTGCCGGGCTCTTGCTTGGGACCCTGGGTGTGCAGCCATGCTGCAAGTGAGCGGAAGAGCCCCCTTGTGGCACAGGAGGTCCCGCAAGGGCCCCGGGCTTCAGGTGAGCAGCCAAGCCAACAGGGCCGTGAGAGGGGGACCGAGCACATCCAGACAGCCAAGGAGGTGACTGACTGCCTCCTGGCACAGCCGACCACGGGCACGGGCCAGAGGGACGTAGGAAGGGAGAGCAGGCAGGCTCTTGGTCTTGCCCTGCGGGGCCCCGTCAGCCTCAGCCCTGTTGATCCTCGAAGGCCGGCGACGCCCCAGCGCAGAGCACGGGTGATGACGGGGCACGCGCTGAGGAGGTTGGGAGGGAGGCAGTGCCTGCTGTTTCCGCACACGCCGCATCGGGTCCCTGGCTCTGCGTCGGGAAGGGCCGGGTCGCCCCTGCTTCTCTTTCCGGACCACTGGACCTGGAGGCTCCTTGACCCAAGGCAGATCCTGAATCACCCCCAGATATCAGCCGTGAAAGGTGACCAGGACCCAGACATGCTCAGCTACTTGACCGATTTAGAGGTTCGCCCCGGAGACTGAGGCCGGCGGCCGTGCCTTGGGAGTGGGGTGTGAGCCCGAGGGGGTGCGGCCGAGTTGCTCGGAGCCGCGGTCAGTCAGTCACTCAGGCCAGCCAGGGGACACGTCCCCCTCCCCCTCCCCCTCCTCTGTCTCTGCCGGGGCAGGTGGAGGAACTGGGTCGTCCCAAGTACCGCTGCAGGTTGATGTTTTACTTTGGGAGCAACCCCTACTTCCGGAACGATGTGATCGTTAAGGAGTATCACCTTAGCATTGCCGGTAGGAGTGGGCTTGAGCTTCGGGGGAGCTGGCGGAGGGCCGCCGGGCACGCGGGCCCGGGAGCGGGAAGGGAGGAGGACGGGGGACTCGCGGCGGGCGAGGGGTTTGGCACCGGAGCGGGAGAGCTTGTAGGTTGAGAGGCGAGAGCGGGCGTGGGTCCTAGGCCATGGAGAGCCTCCCTTAAGTTTCCTCGCCCTGCAGGATATAGGGCCACTCGGTGCACTCCAGTCCAGTGGTTCTGGGATTATGAACGTGGAGCTGCCAGCCGCAGGCGAGACACCAGCAGCCTGAACTTCTTCAACTGGTTGTGTGACCCCCGCTGCCCGGGGTCCGACAGGATCGCCGAGGTGAGGCCCCTGCAGCCTGGGTCAGCAACGGTGATGCTGGAGTCCCGGCTGCTGGGGAACGGGCCGGGGGCCCCGTGCTCAACTGGCCTTTTGTCCCCTACCAGGTCATCGTCGAGGACCTGTGGCCCAATCCCTTGCAGTACTACCCGAGGCAGGAAGGCAGCCTGTGGGGATGAGCGGAGCGGAGCGGAGGGCCTGTCGGTGAGGAGCCCCGAGGGCTGGGTCCTGAACTGTGTGTGGAGGGTGCCGGGGACAGTCAGTTGAGTGGCGGAGAAACTGGAGGCTCGGAGGAGCCTGGGCCCACGGAGCAGGTGGCAGGGTGGGAAGTGAGCCCGCGGGAACTCAGAGCACCCACACGGGGCGGAGGATGTGTCTAGTCCGGCAGCTTCACGCCCCCTAGGCCGTCCGCCGGGAAATCCCTGGTCCATCGGGCGAAGCAGGGCTTCTCCACCCCACTTTCCTGAACTGTCTCCCACGGCTGGCGGCCCCTCGCTCGGTCCTGCTGCCACGCATTCCGTTGGGGATGGCCTGCCTGTTTTTGGGAGTCGGGCTCCTTGTCCCATCCCACTCTTGGGCCACGGTTCCCTGACTGCCCTCCACGCTCCTGAGCACCGCCTGTCCTCCCACAGCCATACGGACGTCCTCGGAAAAGGTCCTAGGCCGTCTGCAGGAAGGTCGTGGCGCCCTCGCGGAGGAGGAACAGGCGTCTCCCAAGGACAAGGCCTGCTCTCAACGTCACCTTGGCAATCAGTGGCATCATCCATTTTCACAAAGGGCTAAGACTTTTGTGTGGTTTCTCCTGTTTCTCCGTGTGTGTTAGTGTGAGAGAGATGCGTGTGTCTATGTGTCGGAGCATGGCAGATGGGTGGACGTGGACACCACAGAGCATCCCCGTTTGACCACCCAGAAGTATTTGATGAGGCCTCCCCCGTTGAGAGACATGGCGCCTACGGGGTGCTCTGCCTGCACGCGATAGAGACCGGGAAAAGGTTCAGCAGGGCAGCTCTAGAGAGCATCCTGCCCATAGCTGCAGGGACAGGGGGAAGGGCCATAAACAAGTTCCAGAGCACTTTGTGCCCATGTGTCGGTTGGTATCGGGGGCACAGGAGGTGGCCACGAGGAAATCAGCCTCTTGGGATCCTCCAGCCCCGATCCTGTTGGATCCCATGGGTGGGGGTGATGTAGAGCATGGGGGCAGGGCCCGGCAGGGCTTGGCGTGCGGAGAGAAACCCCCCCTCCCTAGGCGGGACCTGGCAGAGGATGGGAAGAGGCAGAGCTCTCTCGGTGAAGTCTTGTTCTTCAGAGCAGGGCACACAGGAGGGGCAAGGTCCTCCCAAGAGGGGCCCTCGTGGCCCCAACGCTCTAAGTGCCATCCTATTCCCATCGCTTGGAGAGCTTTCCCAAGTTGCTCTGCTCCTGGAAGTGTGCCCTGCATTGCTGAGATGCGACGTCATGCATGCTTCTGGTCACGTCACGTCCCGCGCCAAAACCAAGGGTCCCGGGAGGACCAAGCAGGAGGCGGTCACTCGCGATCCCTGGGGACCTCACCCCCCCCCCACCCCGGCAGGTACCACCACCCACCGCGGGGGACTTCCCACGGATGTGTGAGGGAACGCAGGGGCGCTCCATGCCATGGGCTGTGTGACATCGTGGGTGTGCTGTGTGTGAGGGAGCAGCGGTGGGCGGGTCCGCGTGCGTGTGTGTGTGTGTGTGTGTGTGTGTGTGCGTGTGCAAGCACGTGTGGCCGCCTGAGCATTCCTCGGAGCGGCGGGCCGTGTGTGTGTATGATCCCGCACTTGCGTGTGTGGACTTGTGCGTCCTCTTTGGCTCCCCTGTGTGCAGGACAGCATGTGTGCTTCGGTGCTGCGTGTGTGCGTTTCGTGTGCGCGTGTGTGGCAAGTGTGTATGCCTGCATTCCGGAGACAGTGTGTGCTTTTGTGTCTGTGTGTTTGCACACCCATGGGAGAGTGTGCGGCAAGGCCTCGTGTGGCTGCATGCACATCGGGGTCGTCTGTGTTCTCGTGTGCTGCGTGTGCATGTCGGCATGGGCACACTTGTGCCTCTGAGTGTGGCCACGTGTGCGTGCCTCGTGGGTGTGTAGGCTTCAGTGCACGCATGTGAGGGTTTGTGGGGAGCGTGCACGTGTGTGTGCTGGACGCCGTGTGTGTAGGTGTCTGTTTCTTGGGTGTGTGTTTACATGAGCAGGACTGTGTCTTGGTGTGGCCGGCTGTCATGCCCGGGAGCAGAGACCGTGTGTTTGTTGCGTATGCCTGTGCTTCGAAGCAGCCAGGCACGTGCGCACGCGTGCACGCAGAATTCCGCAGGCCAGCGTGAGGTGAGTCGTGGGTATGTTGTGTGCACGCATTTTCAGGCACCGCTGGGTGTGTGACCCTGCAGGGCTACACCTGTATGGCTGTGGCCCAGAGACCTTGCATGTGAGGGTGTAGTGTGCATATCCTTGTGTGCCCACAGATTGCTGTTGGGTGTGGTGGGCTTGCCGGCCCAGGGCTTACTGTGGTGTTCTGTGTGTATCTGTGCTGTAGGTGTCGCCACCCCTGCATGCCTCTGTGTTGGAGACTCTGTGTGTGTGTGCGTGTGCGTGCGTGTGTGTGTGTCTGTCTGTCTGTGTGTCTCCGGGGCCTTCTTTGTGCACCGTTGTGCTGGAGCGCTGCCGTGAGTGTTGTGGGTGCATGTTTCCATGTGCACTTCCGTGTCCAGTTGCGGGGCTGAGGGTGCATGACTCTGTGACAGAGCTAGGATGTGTGCAGGGGTGCCCGTGCAGGGCTTGTGTGCGTGTGTGTGTGAGTGTGTGCGTGCTCAGATGGGTCACGGTCCGTTGTGTATGCCTGTGGGCTCGAGGCCGTGGATGTGGTCTCGGGTATGTGTGTTAGTGTTTGGGGGCACACACGTGTACGGTGTTGATGGTGAGGCCACCTGTGTTTGCCTGTGCCGGACCCTGTGTGAATTGGGTGTGTTCCGTGCATGTTTTTGCGAGCACTTATGGGGCTGCATGGAAGGAACGGTGTGCATACCCCAGGTCCAACTGCACGAGTGTGTATGTAGTGTGTACAGTGGGTTCGCATGAGGGGGTGTGTGTGTGTGTGTGTGTGTCTGTGTACACGTGTTTTTCCTAGGATGCAGAACCAGGCTTTTGCTTACATTCTTCCCTCTCCTTCGGGGCACGTGTGTGTGTGTGTGAGTGTGCATGCTCAGGTGTGTTGGGGTCAGTTGTGTCTGCCGGTCGGCCAGAGGCCGTGCATATGGTCTGTCGTGTGTGTGAGTATGAGTCACCTGAGTCACCCTGGTCACACGTGTGGATCTTTATTTGGCGTGGGACCACACGTGTATGCCTGTGCCAGACATCTTGTGGGAGTGCTGTGGCGCGTGTGAGTGTGTTGACAAGAGCACCAGTGTGTCTCCATTCAGGGGCTGGTGTACAGGCCGGAGTTCAATAGAGACACGTGTGTCTTTAGTGTATTCGGGGGGTTTGCATGAGCACGAGTGTCTGTGTGTGTCTGTGTGTGTGAATGGAGCGTGCTGGGGTGTGTTTGCATGTACGCGTGTGCGCCGAGTGTGTGTGAGATCTCCATGCCATTGGAACTGAGGTGACGTGTGCGTGGGTGTGGCACGTGCATGTGTTGGCACGGACACGTGTGTGTTGCAGTTCCTCTGTGTTTAGAAGAATAGTGTGTGGATCTGTGTGGCCCCATTCACGCCAGGGTGTCAGCCTCTGTGTGCGTGCGTGCGTGTGTGCCCATTTGCCATCTCCATGCCTTTGATTCAGAGATCAGGTGTGGGTGGGTGTAGCATGTGCCTGATTTGCAGGAGGACGTCGGTGTCTCGCGTCTGTCCGTGGTTAGAATAGCATGTGAGTGTGATTGTGTGTGGACTCATGCACCTCTGGGTGCCCGGAGTTTGCCTCTGCTGCGTGTGTGTGTGCACGAGTGTACACTTGGGCCATGTCCATGCCTTTGTTTCGGAGAGCGTGTGTGGGAATGCGTAGCCACCTGATGTGTGCCCAGTGACCGTGTGTCTGTGTCTGCGTATCTGTCCCACCCACGGAGGTTCAGGCTGCTGAGATGCATATGCGGGAGCATCGCCGTTGAGCAGAGGCAGGAGAAGCTTCACGGGCAGCGACGTGATCAGCCTGGGTCCTCGTCGCAGGGAAAACCTGAAGTCTGGTGCCGGGGCGAAACACGGGTCCGATGGAGGCCCCCAGGGAAAAACACTGAAATGTCGAAGGCCGATGTCACCCGTGGTCCTGGGCGTTACCGTGGGTACGTGCGTGCGTGCTCTTCTTCGCGGCAAGGGGCAGGTGGGGTGCCTGAGCTCATGGGCTCATGAGGTCGGTGCTTACGATTCTGCCTGGGAATCCCCATGCCGAGGAGGGGATGGGCCCGTATGCTGGCCCAGAGGGCCGAGTCACACAAGCTCTGGGACGGCATCCCAGCGGGCGGAGGTCCTTCCCCTGGGGATGGTGGTGCTGGGCAGGGAGAGGAGATGAGCGAAAGGCCGGCTAACGGGGCTCCTGTCTTCCTGCGGTAATGACAGAGGTCAAGGAGAGGGGGGAAGGACGAGCCAGGGCCAAAGACGCCCCGTGTCCAGGTTCGGTGGATGGCGGGGACAGTTCTGCGGAGTGCTCCCCGTGGATGTCCTCAGACACATCCACTGCACACAGCACGGTGGGACTGCAGATTCATTAGTCCGTCGAACCCTAGAGCCCGTGCTCGCTACTGGTCTAGCAAGGGGCCGGGCTCTTGCTGACACAGTCACCCTCTGCACCTCCGAACCAATGTGACGGAGTGGGGACCGGGCCCCGAGGGGGGACTGTTGGAGTGGGGACGGCGGAGGGGCGAACGTAGGAACGACGACACTCTCCTTCTGGCCCAGGAGGTTGGAGGGAGTATAAAGTGCCGGGAAAGGTGCGCTCGCAGCACAAGCGCGCGCATACACACGCACACAGAGGCACACCATCGGGTGAAGCACCCCACCCCCTGCCACGGACTCTGTAGCCACTCACATGCACTGACACATACACTCGGCCGCAAAACCAGGCGACCCCCCCACGCCCAAACACACACACACACACACACACACACACACACACACACACACACACACACAGTGATTCGGTCACTCTCACGTCCTGACAGGCACACACTCCCCCTGCCAGGCACACAACCGCCACACACTCACGTGTCCAGAGGCACCCTCATACGGAGCAACCCACGCTGCCCCATGATCCCCAGTTCCCTGCTTCCCTAGGTCCTTGGCTTGGGATCCCCCAGATGGGCAACAGAGGAGAGGGCGGGGTATTGCTGAAGCCAGACCCAGGACACCCACCCGTGTGCGGTCCGTCCCACGCGGACCCTGAGGCTCACATGCCCCCTTCTCCACGGTCTGCAGGCAAGCGCCCAAGGCCCCCTACCCGCTGACGCTCTACCCTCTGCCCTCTATGCCCCCCAAAGGGAAATGCCCTCAAAGGCACACCTCGTCCTCACCAACACCCCAGGGAGCATGAACCCCTGCCGAAGGGCTGAGCGCGCGCAGGCTGCTTTGACCGTGTTGGGCGCCGTGCCTCTTCGGAGCTTCAGCCTTTTGTGCGTAGGCCCGTGGATAGACCTACGGCGTGCAGAGTACCTGCTACGAGCCTCAGCTGGGAGGTGGTGACGTGAGGCCCTGGGTCACTCCGCCCCCGAGCGGGTGTCTACTCGGCTGAGACGCCTCTGCCTAGGGACGCCCGCAGAGGTTCCAGTCTGCGGCCAGGACAGTGGGGGAGAGGTGAGCGTCTGCGCAGCAGGCAGGCGCTCCGTTTCCCCAGCTAGAGTGGCTCCAAGGGCAGCAGCCGCGAGGGTGAGGTTCCAGAGGATCCTTTCTGCCCTTCAGCAGGCCCACCCCTCCTCCCAACATTTGGTAGGAGAACCTTTCCTGCGGCAGCGGCTCCTTCCAAAAGGCGGGATTGGCGGCCAAACTTCACGGATGCTTCCTGTCCCTTGCTTGCACCGTGCAGTGTGAAACGCCTGTTCCGTGTCCGGCTGTGGAGTGGATGATCTGTATGGCCCAGCCCTGCCCCTTGCGGGGCGGGTGGAGGTGCCCGAGACTCCAGCAGGGCAGGCTCGCCGCTCTAGCGGCGTTGGGGAGGCCGATCTTCTGGGCATCTTGGTCTGGAAATGCCCGAGTATCCTTGGCTCGCTCCCGCATTGCTGCCACCAGGCCCTGCTTGTGCTCGGCAGCTGCAGGTGCCATACGTGCTGGTACTTCACTGAGCCGCGGGAGCGGGACAGCTCCCGTGGAGAGCATGGTCTTAAGGGGTCCTCAGGCTGGGCCATTTCAGGGACCG
Source organism: Meles meles (assembly GCF_922984935.1). Classification (NCBI taxonomy): domain Eukaryota; kingdom Metazoa; phylum Chordata; class Mammalia; order Carnivora; family Mustelidae; genus Meles; species Meles meles. The sequence goes on from NC_060088.1 coordinate 10,336,595, forward strand.
CAGCGTATTCCTCTACGCCTGCGGCGCTGGGTAGGCTGTTGCCAAGGAGGTGAGGCCTAGGCGAGAGGAGGGCACAGGGTCGCCCACTGCCAAGCATCTGCCACCTGGGCTCTGGGCACTGGGCTGACGTGGAAGCCTGGCCTGGCCCCTCTCCCGGCCTGGCCGTGCCGGGAGAGAAGGGTGAGGCCGTGGAGGGCGGATCCTGCCCGACGTCAGGGAGCCCCACACGTTAGCAGTGCATGCAGCGTGAGGGAGTCAGGGCCAGGGTCCCCACCCCTAACACAGAGAGCCAGGACGGCTAAGGACAAAACCGCCCTAGCCTCCCGGTTTACCACCTAGACTGGAGCCCCGGGGTATCCTGTCTCGCAGGCTCTGCAGGGCTGACTTTTGCCTCAGAAGCTGAATCAAAGCCACTCACCATGAATCATCGGGCCCTGTCCCAGGCTGAGGCAGAGAGTCTCCCGATACCAGCCCATCAGTCCCACGGACGTGGTGGACAGGGCACGATCAAATCCCTGGCTGGCAACACCTTCACAGCGAATCCACAGGGGCCTCACTCTCAAGGTCCTTCAAAGAGCTGACAAATCCCCCGAAATCTGCATGGGAAAACGGCAGCCCTCCGGGGAGATTGCTGCTCTCGCACAGGCAACTCTGCCCCGCTGCCCGGCACTCTCTGGGGCGGGGGGTTGGGGGGGGCGGGGGGGGTGCCGCTTCGAGGCATGGCCAAGACCACGGGCGCTAAGGCTCTGGAGCATGTGCTTCTGTCCCCGGCGGCTCCGGACTTGTCTTGTTCCTGTACGCGTCTGCTTGTCTCGGCCCAGGGAGGATCGTGCGCGTCCCTCTTTGCCCGTGTCTGTCGTGCTTCCTGAGCGTGGCGTGGCGTGGCGTGTCTTGGTCTGGGTCTGCCTGGGCCGTCTCGTCTCTGATCTCGCATCCCTGCCCGAGCCCACAGAGGCACAGCTGGGCCTGCATAATGGCCTTTGGCCCTGGTGAGCCTCTGCCCTGCCACAGGCGCCAGGCTGTTGGCCCGACTTGTGTTTGGATGCATTTCTATCGCTGAGACAATCTGCCCGTGAACTGGACCCCGTGGTTTTCAACTTGGAGTCAGAGGAGGATGGGGCTGCCTCAGTAATCTAGGGGAGCCCCGAGGAGTCCTTGGCTGCCAGGGCCGTAAGGGATGCGCTGACGCATCCTTGGGAACAGGGGAAGAGCCCCGCACCTACTGCCGGTCAGCGAGGGGTAGGGATCTCAGTGGCCCGGCCTCGGTCATGAGGTCACTCATCTGCCTCACTCCTCCCACTTGCAAATGCTCTGTGGCTTTGGGACTCAAAGGCCAGTCACCTGCACGCAGCGTAGACGTGGCCAGCTTTTTAAAAGGCCGCCCGTGCTGCTGTCGCCCACATCTTCCTCCAGGGCCGTGAAGCCAGCCTCCTTACTGACCGGGGCCGCCTGGCGTCCACGATGGCAGTGCCTGGGTTCTGGGTACGCCCTGCCTGCCTGTTTCCACCCTCTCTTCCTCCCGGACTTCCTCATCTGCTGTCTGATCCATGCTTTCGGGAAACATGACTGCGGACCTCGTTGACACCACGGGATGGAGCTGTGCTCAGCCCACCTTTGGCTTCCCCACACGGGGGTGGTCCCTTGCGCGTAGGCAATGTGTCCTTTGGGCCTGGAGGCCTTGCAGTGTATGAACTGAGCTGGGGGCCGACCAGTCCCTCCCGCCCGGCCTCCGCCCTTCCTCGCTCCGTCCCCGAGTCTGCCTCCCCAACCCTGCCCGCGCCTGTCCCTCCCGCCCCGGTCCCTCTCCTCCCCTCTCCCCGTCCTTCCCGTTCCCCCTCGCTCCCCCTCGCTGCTGCTTCTCCTTCTGGGCTTCTCTGCGTCTCCTCCTAGTCTCCCCACGTCCCCCCTCTCCCTGTCACCACCCCAGCCTTCCCCCATCTCCAAGGCTGTGCTGTTTGTAGTGCAGTATTGCCACAGGGCCCTCCGCGAGTGTTCTGGGTACGGTTGCATGTGCTAGGTCAGTTTGGATTCATTGCACCAGTAACTCCAACGTCTGCACTGTTTCAGGGGCCGGCTCGGGAAATTTGCCTTCTCCCCTCGGACGGACAGGCCTCTTTCTCCCTGCAGGCGCCCCTCTGTGCGCTGACAGGGCGAGTTTGCGAGAGAGACACTTGGGCCCACCAAACACCCTGCCCGTAACCTCGAGGCAGCTCCTCCTGCTTCTTTCCGCTCAAACTCCCCCAGGACAAACCCACCATTCCTTTTCAATGAGGCCCTCCCACGATGCAACCGCGACAACGCTGGCAGCCTTGCCGTCCCCCACGGGGACTTCCTCACACCTCCGGGGGCACCCGTCCTATCCGCCCGCTGACCCCCTCCCCACCCCCCCACACACACCCTGGAGCGACCCCACAGGAGGGCAAGGACCTGGTGAGTACCAGAGAAAGGGCACATGTGCCGTCAAGGCTCACTTGGCCATCCCCTCCCCGGCTGGCACTCCACTCAGCCACGGACACACACTAAGGGAGAAGTTGGAGCAGAGTGGGAAGGAAGACTGAGAGAGCCCCCGCATCAAAGTCAGGCGTCGGAAGAGGACGCAAGGAGCAAAAGAGAGCCAGACAGAAAACGGAAAGGGGTCGCGCAGAGCAAAGTAGCCGGGGCGCGCGTTTTACCCGTGGCTGGGTCCGAGAAAGAGGCAGTTTCTCTTTGGACTAAGCGTCTGGCCCCTTGGCATGCCGCCGGGGCCCAGTCCCGGAGCTCACTGGGGCCGGCCTAGCAGCTCTGTACGCACCCTGGTGGCCAGGCACCTGGGCCCCCTTGCGAAGAAATTTCAGGGGAAGTACTCGGTGTGCAGTTTCCTTCTCTTAAGGACAGCTGGGGCAGGGGTGGGGCGGCGGGGGTTGGGGTCGGGAGGCCGATGGTCCCTGCGCCCAGCCCCTTGGGGGCGCCCCGGCTTCCCCCCCACCCCCCCACCCCCGGGCAGGTCAAGGGGAAATCCAGGTGACAGCGACGCGGCCGCCCTTGGAGCACCAGCCGCTGACCCCAGGGCTTTCCCCCACTTGCGCTAAGAGGTGCGCGGGAGGCTTTCGGGCGGCGCGCAGGCACTGGATTCAGCCGCTGGGTTTCAATTCCTGGTGCCAGCCGAGGGGTCCCAGGCGGACGGGTGAGAAAGGGACCGTGGGTCTGTGATGCCAGGGCACTCGCGGGAAAGGCCTGAGCGGTGTCTCTGAAGAAAACGTTTGGGGTCGCGAGGCGCGCAGGCCACAGTGGAGGACGGCCACTGGCGGGCTCCCTGGCTGGCTCTTGCGCGCGCAAGGGAAAGGCTGGTGGTGGCCACGCCCCCTGGCCTATCACTGGTTGGACCCGGAGCTCCCAGCGTTCTGCGCGGGGCTCAGAGTCTCCATCCAGCCCAGGCCGCAGGCGTGGCCGCCCAGGCCCCCCCACGCCCGCCCCTGCGCCGGCGCCGGCGGCCCCCGCCCCCCACCGCCACGCCGGGCGCTTTGCGCACGCGGGCTTCAGGCCGGCGCACTCTGATAGGCGGCTGCTGCCCACCGCCCTTCCCGGGCGCGGGAGCTGCACCTGCCGGCCCCGCCTCCATTGCCTTCCCTCCGCAGCTGCCTGGGCTCAGGGCCGCGGCCACATGGAGAGTGAGTCGAGGTCCGCGGAAGGCGGGGCTGCCCCAGAATCCGGGAGCACCTTGGTCCCAGACGGGGGCGGTGAGGAGGCGGCGGCCCTCAGGGAGACCGGCTCCTGCGGGCACGCGGGGGCGCTTCTGGCCCCAGAGGCTGCGGGGGTGGTGGCAGAGGCTGTGCGGGAAGCTGAGGCCCAGCAGGGCACAGAGGAGGCCGGCGCGGGGGAGGAGTTGGTGCTGCTGGTGGAGGACGTCATGGCGGTGGTGGAGGTGGTGGCGGTGGAAGACGAGGTGCTGGCGGTGGAAGACGAGGAGGTGGCGCCAGCACCGCCGGTCGAGGAGCCCAAGGAGCTGCCGCAGGCGGAGCCGGTGCCGCGGGCCGACACAGCCGGCGCCCCACTGGCCGCGCTGGAGGTGGTTCAGGAAGCGCTCCGCTCCGTGGACGCCCAAGCCACCAGGGCCTACATGCGGCTGAAGCGCAGGGTGCATCAGAAGCGGAGCTGTCACCTGGCGCGAAGAAGGGCCATCATCCAGGCCATCCCTGGCTTCTGGGCACACGCCGTATCCTTCCTCCTGCTGGCTGGGTTTTGGCAGCTGTGGAGGAGAGTGGGAGCAGGGCGGCAGGGAGCAGGGCCACAGCCAGGGGCAGGAGAGCTGCGGGGATGGGCCCGGCTCCGGCAACCATGGGCCCCACCCACGTCCAGCCGTAGGGACACCCCCAGCAGTGGGCCCACCCCCCAGCAGTGGCCCCAGCCTTGTACTGCGCAGCATAGCGGGCCAGGGTCCAGCAGCGGGTGGTCCCCGGCCAGGTGGGTGGGGGCGGGGGTGGGGGGGGGTGTGGGCGTTGTGGGGGAAAGGCAAGGGCTGAGACCTGTGCTGTCCTCCCTGAGCAGAAGCCGCGGGCCAGTGCTTTGGGGCCGCAGCACCCCAACACGCCTCTGCGGTCCCGGAACCCGTGTCAACTCTCTCGATTCCTAGCGAAGCCCAGTCACACTTGTCTCAGAGCAGATGTCGGAAGGAAAGGGTTTGGGGGGTACCTGGGGCAGATGGAGAGGCTGCCCACTTCATTCCCTGTCCTTCGAAACCCGTATTGTTCCCGTTCCCGAGTTGACGGCAGACCCAGGGTTGTGTGCGCTTGCACCCACTGAGAGTCAGTCAGCAGGCTGCCAGGCTTCAGCGGACCCCAGGACCCGGGACACGGTGCAGCGGGTGCTACGCACTCGGCCTCCCCAGGCCCTCCTGGGCAGGCCGAGGCCCCCGGCCCAGCTGCTCACAGACACGGTTCCTCCCTTCCTGCCTCAGCCTCTCCATGTCCCCCACCCTGTCTCTCTGTCTCTCTGCTCCCTGCCCACCCTCTGTGTCTCTTCGTCGGGACTTGGGTGTCCCTCTCTCCCCTCCTTCCCGCCGGGTCCTCCGACCCTCTCTCGCTGACGCTGCCGGGCTCTTGCTTGGGACCCTGGGTGTGCAGCCATGCTGCAAGTGAGCGGAAGAGCCCCCTTGTGGCACAGGAGGTCCCGCAAGGGCCCCGGGCTTCAGGTGAGCAGCCAAGCCAACAGGGCCGTGAGAGGGGGACCGAGCACATCCAGACAGCCAAGGAGGTGACTGACTGCCTCCTGGCACAGCCGACCACGGGCACGGGCCAGAGGGACGTAGGAAGGGAGAGCAGGCAGGCTCTTGGTCTTGCCCTGCGGGGCCCCGTCAGCCTCAGCCCTGTTGATCCTCGAAGGCTGGCGACGCCCCAGCGCAGAGCACGGGTGATGACGGGGCACGCGCTGAGGAGGTTGGGAGGGAGGCAGTGCCTGCTGTTTCCGCACACGCCGCATCGGGTCCCTGGCTCTGCGTCGGGAAGGGCCGGGTCGCCCCTGCTTCTCTTTCCGGACCACTGGACCTGGAGGCTCCTTGACCCAAGGCAGATCCTGAATCACCCCCAGATATCAGCCGTGAAAGGTGACCAGGACCCAGACATGCTCAGCTACTTGACCGATTTAGAGGTTCGCCCCGGAGACTGAGGCCGGCGGCCGTGCCTTGGGAGTGGGGTGTGAGCCCGAGGGGGTGCGGCCGAGTTGCTCGGAGCCGCGGTCAGTCAGTCACTCAGGCCAGCCAGGGGACACGTCCCCCTCCCCCTCCCCCCCCTCTGTCTCTGCCGGGGCAGGTGGAGGAACTGGGTCGTCCCAAGTACCGCTGCAGGTTGATGTTTTACTTTGGGAGCAACCCCTACTTCCGGAACGATGTGATCGTTAAGGAGTATCACCTTAGCATTGCCGGTAGGAGTGGGCTTGAGCTTCGGGGGAGCTGGCGGAGGGCCGCCGGGCACGCGGGCCCGGGAGCGGGAAGGGAGGAGGACGGGGGACTCGCGGCGGGCGAGGGGTTTGGCACCGGAGCGGGAGAGCTTGTAGGTTGAGAGGCGAGAGCGGGCGTGGGTCCTAGGCCATGGAGAGCCTCCCTTAAGTTTCCTCGCCCTGCAGGATATAGGGCCACTCGGTGCACTCCAGTCCAGTGGTTCTGGGATTATGAACGTGGAGCTGCCAGCCGCAGGCGAGACACCAGCAGCCTGAACTTCTTCAACTGGTTGTGTGACCCCAGCTGCCCGGGGTCCGACAGGATCGCCGAGGTGAGGCCCCTGCAGCCTGGGTCAGCAACGGTGATGCTGGAGTCCCGGCTGCTGGGGAACGGGCCGGGGGCCCCGTGCTCAACTGGCCTTTTGTCCCCTACCAGGTCATCGTCGAGGACCTGTGGCCCAATCCCTTGCAGTACTACCCGAGGCAGGAAGGCAGCCTGTGGGGATGAGCGGAGCGGAGCGGAGGGCCTGTCGGTGAGGAGCCCGGAGGGCTGGGTCCTGAACTGTGTGTGGAGGGTGCCGGGGACAGTCAGTTGAGTGGCGGAGAAACTGGAGGCTCGGAGGAGCCTGGGCCCACGGAGCAGGTGGCAGGGTGGGAAGTGAGCCCGCGGGAACTCAGAGCACCCACACGGGGCGGAGGATGTGTCTAGTCCGGCAGCTTCACGCCCCCTAGGCCGTCCGCCGGGAAATCCCTGGTCCATCGGGCGAAGCAGGGCTTCTCCACCCCACTTTCCTGAACTGTCTCCCACGGCTGGCGGCCCCTCGCTCGGTCCTGCTGCCACGCATTCCGTTGGGGATGGCCTGCCTGTTTTTGGGAGTCGGGCTCCTTGTCCCATCCCACTCTTGGGCCACGGTTCCCTGACTGCCCTCCACGCTCCTGAGCACCGCCTGTCCTCCCACAGCCATACAGACGTCCTCGGAAAAGGTCCTAGGCCGTCTGCAGGAAGGTCGTGGCGCCCTCGCGGAGGAGGAACAGGCGTCTCCCAAGGACAAGGCCTGCTCTCAACGTCACCTTGGCAATCAGTGGCATCATCCATTTTCACAAAGGGCTAAGACTTTTGTGTGGTTTCTCCTGTTTCTCCGTGTGTGTTAGTGTGAGAGAGATGCGTGTGTCTATGTGTCGGAGCATGGCAGATGGGTGGACGTGGACACCACAGAGCATCCCCGTTTGACCACCCAGAAGTATTTGATGAGGCCTCCCCCGTTGAGAGACATGGCGCCTACGGGGTGCTCTGCCTGCACGCGATAGAGACCGGGAAAAGGTTCAGCAGGGCAGCTCTAGAGAGCATCCTGCCCATAGCTGCAGGGACAGGGGGAAGGGCCATAAACAAGTTCCAGAGCACTTTGTGCCCATGTGTCGGTTGGTATCGGGGGCACAGGAGATGGCCACGAGGAAATCAGCCTCTTGGGATCCTCCAGCCCCGATCCTGTTGGATCCCATGGGTGGGGGTGATGTAGAGCATGGGGGCAGGGCCCGGCAGGGCTTGGCGTGCGGAGAGAAACCCCCCCTCCCTAGGCGGGACCTGGCAGAGGATGGGAAGAGGCAGAGCTCTCTCGGTGAAGTCTTGTTCTTCAGAGCAGGGCACACAGGAGGGGCAAGGTCCTCCCAAGAGGGGCCCTCGTGGCCCCAACGCTCTAAGTGCCATCCTATTCCCATCGCTTGGAGAGCTTTCCCAAGTTGCTCTGCTCCTGGAAGTGTGCCCTGCATTGCTGAGATGCGACGTCATGCATGCTTCTGGTCACGTCACGTCCCGCGCCAAAACCAAGGGTCCCAGGAGGACCAAGCAGGAGGCGGTCACTCGCGATCCCTGGGGACCTCACCCCCCCCCCCCACCCCGGCAGGTACCACCACCCACCGCGGGGGACTTCCCACGGATGTGTGAGGGAACGCAGGGGCGCTCCATGCCATGGGCTGTGTGACATCGTGGGTGTGCTGTGTGTGAGGGAGCAGCGGTGGGCGGGTCCGCGTGCGTGTGTGTGTGTGTGTGTGTGTGCACGTGTGCAAGCACGTTTGGCCGCCTGAGCATTCCTCGGAGCGGCGGGCCGTGTGTGTGTATGATCCCGCACTTGCGTGTGTGGACTTGTGCGTCCTCTTTGGCTCCCCTGTGTGCAGGACAGCATGTGTGCTTCGGTGCTGCGTGTGTGCGTTTCGTGTGCGCGTGTGTGGCAAGTGTGTATGCTTGCATTCCGGAGACAGTGTGTGCTTTTGTGTCTGTGTGTTTGCACACCTATGGGAGAGTGTGCGGCAAGGCCTCGTGTGGCTGCATGCACATCGGGGTCGTCTGTGTTCTCGTGTGCTGCGTGTGCATGTCGGCATGGGCACACTTGTGCCTCTGAGTGTGGCCACGTGTGCGTGCCTCGTGGGTGTGTAGGCTTCAGTGCACGCATGTGAGGGTTTGTGGGGAGCGTGCACGTGTGTGTGCTGGACGCCGTGTGTGTAGGTGTCTGTTTCTTGGGTGTGTGTTTACATGAGCAGGACTGTGTCTTGGTGTGGCCGGCTGTCATGCCCGGGAGCAGAGACCGTGTGTTTGTTGCGTATGCCTGTGCTTCGAAGCACCCAGGCACGTGCGCACGTGCGCACGCGTGCACGCAGAATTCCGCAGGCCAGCGTGAGGTGAGTCGTGGGTATGTTGTGTGCACGCATTTTCAGGCACCGCTGGGTGTGTGACCCTGCAGGGCTACACCTGTATGGCTGTGGCCCAGAGACCTTGCATGTGAGGGTGTAGTGTGCATATCCTTGTGTGCCCACAGATTGCTGTTGGGTGTGGTGGGCTTGCCGGCCCAGGGCTTACTGTGGTGTTCTGTGTGTATCTGTGCTGTAGGTGTCGCCACCCCTGCATGCCTCTGTGTTGGAGACTCTGTGTGTGTGTGCGTGTGCGTGCGTGTGTGTGTGTCTGTCTGTCTGTCTGTGTGTCTCCGGGGCCTTCTTTGTGCACCGTTGTGCTGGAGCGCTGCCGTGAGTGTTGTGGGTGCATGTTTCCATGTGCACTTCCGAATCCAGTTGCGGGGCTGAGGGTGCATGACTCTGTGACAGAGCTAGGATGTGTGCAGGGGTGCCCGTGCAGGGCTTGTGTGCGTGTGTGTGTGTGTGTGTTTGAGCAGTTGAGTGTGCATGTCCCTATCAGGGAGGTCACATGTGTTTCTCACCTGTGTCTGTATCCTCAGGGTGTGTGCATATCAGTGTGTGTTTTGGACCATTGAGATTGCCTGAGTGTTCAATTCTGTGGATGTTTTTGGAATGCGGAGGACCACAGGCCTACTTTTTTCTTGAACAGGGCCATCTGTGTACGCCGGTGCAGGAGACCTTGTCCGGGTTATCTGTGCGTGCATGTGCTCGCAAGCACAGCTGTGTGTTTGGGAGGGCAGGGATGTATGCCTGAGTGCGTACTGTGTGTGTGTTTGGTGTAGTGGGCTCTGTGGGATTGCAGGATCATGAACCTGTGTGTGTGTTACGATGTGAGTGTGTGTGCGAGTGGCTACATGTGTGTTCCGGTACGACGCAGACCATTGGTCTTGCTTGCATGCTTCTGTATCCTCAGGGCTATGTGTGAGTGTGTGCGTGCTCAGATGGGTCACGGTCAGTTGTGTATGCCTGTGCGCTCGAGGCCGTGGATGTGGTGGGGTATGTGTTAGTGTTTGGGGGCACACACGTGTACGGTGTTTATGGTGAGGCCACCTGTGTTTGCCTGTGCCGGACCCTGTGTGAATTGGGTGTGTTCCGTGTGTGTTTTTGTGAGCACTTATGCGGCTGCATGGAAGGAACGGTGTGCATACCCCAGGTCCAACTGCACAAGTGTGTATGTAGTGTGTACAGTGGGTTCGCATGAGCGTGTGTGTGTGTGCCTGTGACACAGCAGTCACCTGCCTCCTGACACAGCCGACCACGGGCACAGGCCAGAGGGACGTAGGAAGGGAGAGCAGGCAGGCTCTTGGTCTTGCCCTGTTGGGCCCCGTCCGCCTCAGCCCTGTTGATCTTCAAAGGCTAGCGACGCCCCAGTTCAGAGCACGGGTGATGACAGGGCAAGCACCTAGAATATATATATATTTGTACGTATATATGTGTTGTGTTTATTCCCAAAGTAGCTCTCTTTCTATGACAAGTTCCCTCTCTCTCTTATTTTTGACACTTAATGAAGTTTATAAAGCTTTCTCTGACTTGGTTGGAAAACAACCCATTGTCAAATTAACATTTCGAGATGAATTATTCTGGGCCCCTCAGCATGAATAGATAAAAAAAAAATCAGAATCTAAGGGAAGTGCATAGCAAATCCATTATTAGATACCACTACACATACATTAGAAAGTGTGTAATGAAAAAAAAATTGCCTGGAAGGTATTGGGAAAATGGAACACTTGTGCAGTGCTATTAGGACTGTAACACGGTACAGCTGTTGTGGAAAAATAGTATGGTGGCTCCACAAATAATTTACAATATAATTATCCTTGCAACCAAATCATCCCACTTCTAGGATATATCCCCAATGGAACTAAAAACAGACATTGAACCAGAGACTTCTATAACATCATAGCACCAGTATTCTTATAGAAAAAATTGGGAAGCAACTAAAATTGCCCTTGAAGTGATAAAATGGATAAATATTGGCCTTCAAAAGAAAGGGAATTCAGACATCTCTTGTAACATGGAAAACTTGGAAACGATTTCCTAAGTGAAATAGACAGGATACAAAAAGACAAATGTAGGTGCAACCACTCTGGAAAACAGCAGGGAGGTTCCTCAAAATGTTGAAAATAGAGCTACCCTATGACCCAGCAATTGCACTACTGGGTATTTACCCTAAAGATATAAACGCAGTGATCCGAAGGGGCACATGTACCCGAATGTTTATAGCAGCAATGTCTACAATTAGCCAACTATGGAAAGAACCTAGATGTCCATCAACAGATGAATGGATAAAGAAGATGTGGTATATATACACAATGGAATACTATGCAGCCATCAAAAGAAATGAAATCTTGCCGTTTGCGTCGACATGGATGGAACTAGAGGGTATCATGCTTAGTGAAATAAGTCAATCGGAGAAAGACAACTATCATATGATCTCCCTGATATGAGGACATGGAGATGTAACATGGGGGGTTGGGGGATAGGAGAAGAATAAATGAAACAAGATGGGATTGGGAGGGAGACAAACCATAAATGACTCTTAAGCTCACAAAACAAACTGGGGGTTGCTGGGGGGAGGTGGGATTGGGAGATGGGGAGGGGGTTATGGACATTGGGGAGGGTATGTGCTATGGTGAATGCTGTGAAGTGTGTAAACCTGGCGATTCACAGACCTGTACCCCTGGGGATAAAAATACATTATATATTTATAAAAAAAAATTGGAAGGGGAGGCGAACCATAAGAGACTATGGACTCTGAAAAACAACCTGAGGGTTTTGAGGTTGGGGGAACAGGTGGTGGGTAATAGGGAGGGCACGTATTGCATGGAGCACTGGGTGTTGTACAAAAACAATCAATACTGTTATGCTGAAAAAATAAATTAAAAAAAAAAGACAAATGTATAATTCTGAGGAGATGAGGAAAACGTTCCTTAGTCTCTCTAGGTTTTTTGACTGGTCTAATAAATGACTTGATAAGATTAGTATCAGGAAACAAAGAAAGGTCATATGTATGGGATACCCTAAGAGAGGAGACTCAAAAGTAGCTAAGTAATTCAAGTTTATGTAACATCCTGAGTTAAGGAAAGGGGCAGGTCTGAGGATGCAAGAAGAAGGCCATCCACTGAAAGAGATATTTGGGAAACAGAGGCTGCACTGGTATGCAACAGAAGTTTCTTAGATGAAAAAGTATCTGGTAAACATCTCCTTCTGGTACACGGTCCTTATTCAATGTAAATTTAGGTACTTGAGGGGGAGTAAAGAGATCTTCCTGAATCAGCTGTGTTTTGACTGCTTGTAGCTCAAAATACTGTACTCATGCCAAAAAGATATATTTTGAAAGGATAAAACCAATCCCCTTCAGTACCTAAACCAGAAAAATTCAGTAACAAAAATACAATGCATGGCTATGAAAATGTTACCGTTTCATGGATACAGTGTTTCTGTTTTTAATGTTGAAGGAGTTTGGGAGATGGGTGGTGGAGTGGTTGCACAACCTTACCAATGTTCTTATTGCCCCGGGACTGTACACTTAAAAATAGATAAATGGTAAGCATTCTGCTATGTGTATTTTACCAAATTGGAAGAAAATAAAGAAAAGGGGGAGAAAAGATACAGATGTAGTGAAAAAAAGGGCCATCTGTACCCCAATGTTTATTGCAGCAATGGCTACAGTCCCCAAACTGTGGAAAGAATCAAGATGCCCTTCAACAGATGAATGGATAAGGAAGATGTGGTCCATATACACAATGGAGTATTATGCCTCCATCAGAAAGGATGAATACTCAACTTTTGTAGCAACATGGACGGGACTGGAAGAGATTATGCTGAGCGAAATAAGTCAAGTAGAGAGAGTCAAGTATCATATGGTCTCACTTATTTGTGGAGCATAACAAAGAACATGGAGGACATGGGGAGATGGAGAGGAGAGGGAGTTGAGGGAAACTGGAAGGGGAGATGAACCATGAGAGACTATGGACTCTTAAAAACAACCAGAGGGTTTTGAAGGGGCAGGGGGTGGAAGGTTGAGGAACCAGGTGGTGGGTAATAGGGAGGGCACGTACTGCATGGAGCACTGGGTGTGATGCCAAAACAATGAACACTGTTATGCTGTAAATAAACAAATAAATAAAAAAAAAGGGGGAAAAGATTCAAAGCCTCTGTAATTAAACACTTGGTACTTACCTATGCAGAGGCAGAAAGAAAAAAAATGAAATGATAGGGAACCCTCTCCTGTGGAACAGAATTAGAGGTCCCAAAATCTCTTATACATGTGCAAATTTAGCCCACTACAAAGGTGGTATTTTAAGTCACTGGGCATAAAAACTGGACATTTTAATAAAGATATTGAGAGAACTGGACAGTGATTTTTAAATTTTTTGTTATGTTAGTCACCATACATCATTAGTTGTTTTTTTTTTTCCCATTTTATTTTTTCAGCGTAACAGTATTCATTCTTTTTGCACAACACCCAGTGCTCCATGCAAAACGTGCCCTCCCCATTACCCACCACCTGTTCCCCCAACCTCCCACCCCTGACCCTTCAAAACCCTCAGGTTGTTTTTCAGAGTCCATAGTCTCTTATGGTTCGCCTCCCCTTCCAATTTTTTTTTTAATTTTTTTTCCCATTTTATTTATTTTTTCAGCGTAACAGTATTCATTCTTTTTGCACAACACCCAGTGCTCCATGCAAAACGTGCCCTCCCCATTACCCACCACCTGTTCCCCCAACCTCCCACCCCTGACCCTTCAAAACCCTCAGGTTGCCCCAACCTCCCACCCCTGACCCTTCAAAACCCTCAGGTTGTTTTTCATCATTATTTTTTAATGCAGTGTTCCATGATTCATTGTTTACCTATGACACCCAGTGCTCCATGTAATCCATGCCTTCCTTAATACCCATCCATTTCCCCATCCCCCTCCCCTCTGAAATTCTCAGTTGGTTTCCCAGAGTCCATAGTCTTTTATGGTTTGTCTCCCCATCTGATTCTTTCTTCATTTTTCATTTTAATGTTCTCCATGCTATTCCTCATGTTCCACATAGAAGTGAAATCATATGAAAACAAATAATAAACAAATAATACAAAACATACAATTTACATACATGGTAGTTAATATAAATTACCTCTAATATTGAAAAATCTTGTTGGGACTAAGGGCAGGTTTCCACAAAACATGCCACTAGATTATTTTCAGTTACAAGCTTCTAAACCCAGCAGATTCAGGAAAGTACTTTTCCTTTAACCTCTCATCCCTGCTTAAGTGACAACAGAATTTAGAGGGAAGACATGTGCCACACAAAGGGAGTAATCACCACAGATAGCTAATTTATAGTATGAACTAGAGGTGGTAAACACAGACTTGAGGTAAAAGGAAGAATTTAGCAAAATTTGTTAAAATTCCTGCCCCATTGTTTCTGTGTATCTCATTGATAATGATAAGAAAACTTATCATTTTTTTTCATCTTCTATTGATTCGCATTTCTTACATCAAAGGCCCAGATTCCCAGCCCCTTCTTAGCACAGAATACAGTGACATACACTGCACTTATCCTGTCTTTGTGATGTGGGAAACAAAGGCAGAAGAAAAATTATTAAATTCCCTTACTCCCTAGAGCCCACTCACAAGTCCTTGAAACAGGCAGAGTGACATTTCTTGAGGAGCACAACTACCTTGATGTTAATACCTTGCTAAGGGATAAAGACAACCCTAGCCTTTAACTCTACTTTAACATATAAAAATTCCTCTGGAAACTTCTTTTATCTCTATAGCCCCCCCAATCTATATGTTGGCAATCATTCTCCAAGCATATGGCCCACGAATATACCATGACTCAGGTTTATTAGATGGTAATAGACGACATTTTCCCAACAATAGCTTGCCCCTTTAGGTCCTGGAAACCTTGTTTTTAATACTTCTTAGAGACTTGCACTCTCCCTAAACCTCTCCCAACTTGAAAGTATATAATGGGCCATTCCTCATGACCCCGGTGCAGCTTTCTGCCCACAGGTCCTGTCCTTGTACTTTACCTTTTTGCACCAAAGATTTCTCAAGAATTCTTTCTTGGCCATTGGATTTGAACCCAAAGGTATTTCCTACATCATTTGGAATTTCATATTTGTGTAGATTCCACATTAATACAAAGTTAAATTTTTTCCTGTTAATCTGCCTCATATAAATGTCACTCATACTCCAGCTAGAATTTTTAAAAAGTAGGAAATTTCTTCCTTCTCATCAACCTACAGCTCCATTAAAAAATTTAAAAAACCATTACCATGAGGTAAGAGAATCTATATGATACACTGCTGTTATGTTTAGCACCTACAAAGGATCATGCACATTGATTCCTGAATCAGTAAACACAGGAAACTTGGTGTGGCCTTGTTTACACATAGTTTCTAAAGGCAGGTTAATACGCTTTAAGATAACAAACCAGTTTTAATGACTAGAATCAAGAACAGGACATAATTAACTTTTTAAAGATTTTATTTGACAGACAGAGATCATAAGCAGGCAGAGAGTTAGGCAGAGAGAGGGGGGAGGCAGGCTCCATGCTGAGCACAAAGACAGGTGTGGGGCTTGATCCAGGACCCTGAGACAATGACCTGAGTTGAAGGCAGAGGCTTTAACCTAATGACCCAAAGTCCCCATAGTTAACTTTGACTCAGGTGTGTTCAATTAGGAATTTAATGATTGCTGTCCTTCAAAGCCAACTAATGTAAACTATATGTAGAATCAACTCAAAAACAATACAGCTCCTTTGATTAGTCCTATAAAATGTATAGAGAAAATAATTTTTTTAAAAAGCCCAATTTAAATAAATTTCTACTCTGGGTTACAGATAAACTTAACTATTCCCTGAGAATTATGTTCCTATGAAAACTTTAAGGAGATACACTTTCAGCTCTGGTTATGAATTTTCATTCAATATTTACTCTAACTTGTTAATGAGTGGGGGAGAAATTTTATCTTTTGGGTTATTACTCTCTTCCCACATAACATATTACCATAATGACAACATCTTGTCCAGAATCTTTCCGGAGTTTAAAGACCCCAGATTGGAATATCACAGATGCTATTTCCTGTGCTCCCACTGTAAAAATAGGCAAGACTGCTGGGAAATTTGTATCCTTCTTGTTTAGTCTTCATAAATTTACAACATTAGTGAATGAAAACATCTTCGTAACAGTAAAAATTTCACCCAAATATACAAAGATGGCAATGGTTCCTTTGAAAAATATTTTTACCCTATTTGTAGTTAAGTTTTTCAAATTAACTAACCTTTCAAGTATTCCTATTGCTGATGTTCATCAACATTTACTCATGAAAATTAATACTTTCCTCTTGTAAAATTGGTCTGTATTTTTAATAACTATTTGAAGGAGAATGAGAGCTTATGCATGCATGTGGTAGCAAAAGCATGAGAAATGAGCAGAAAGTGAGAGGAAGAAGCAGACTCTTAGCTGAGCAGGCAACCTGATGCAGGGATGGGTCAAAGTACCTTGAGATCATGACCTGAGTCAAATGCAGATGCCTAACTGAGCCACCCAGATGCCCTTAGTCTATATTTTTAAGAACTAAATGTTAAATATTTGGAGGTACTTGTGAAATTGATTTTTCACTTTAGTCCAAAATTTGGGTTTTTCCCTTTTGTCCCCATTTACCATTTCAGTATTATAAGATATATTTTTAGTTTAGTTAAACCTCCTATGCTCCAGTATGTATTTTCCTTTATGCTTTCCTTAAAAAAAACTGAATTTTCCAGTAGTGTTCCAAACTCAATTAGGCAGACTTATCAAGGCTTTTCAGACACTCAACTTCCAAAAATAAATGAATTTTTAAAATTCCTATTGATGACTTTCGCCTAATTTTACTGAAAGCTCAATGTTTGTAAGAGATATATGAAGCCTCTGAGTTACATTTTCAAATAGTCCCAAGACAGCTAATGAGTAATTCCAAACACAAAAATTTGTTTACCAATACTTTTGCTTGTTTACCAATGTTTTTAAATCTAGGAGCACTTATTTAATTAAATCTTAATTCTTTCTAAAGTTAACTGTCTCAAGTTTTGATATAGGTGGAAAACTGGTTTCATTACCATTATTCCCACCCTGGTCATTTGCTGCTTTAATCTGGGTAAGAAATGGATGCTTAGTTTTTTATTTCTTAAGACACTTCTGTATCCTGCGAGATCTAATTTTTCTTTCAACTTACATCATTTCTTTAGGATGACACTAGAGTTAATGAGGCAAACATTCTTTTGTAGCCTTTTTGGAGATTTAGCAAATCTTTTATACACTTATGTTTACAAAGAAGAACACAATTGGCTTAGTATGCCCAAGTGGAAAATAGGTTCCCCTTGCTGCAGAGAAGTAACATACTGTGTTATAATTTTATGTATTTATTATATTCATACACAAAAGGACATTTTAGGCAAACACAGCATTTCACCTACCATAGAAATTTGTTTCCTGTTTCTTCTTTTGCTTTTATTTTAATAAAATCAGACAAGAATAAAACAAAATCAGTAATAAAATCAGATAAGAAATAACATTTCGTGGCATTTTTTATTCTAAAAATTTTAACAATGCAAACATATTCAAACAGCTTATCTAGTTTTCATCAAATAACATTAACAACTGTGAAAGTACTTTGAATACTTTTTTTTTTCATCTTATACATCTTATCCAAAAATTCATGGAGGGCAAGTTAATGTATGCCTTTCCCATTTAAGTAGTATTTTTCTTTTATTAGTACTAGAATAACAGAAAAAAAGTAGCAGTTAAGTTTTCTCTTTAAGTTTTCCCTTAAATTGGTAGAGAACTTATTTTTAATATCTGCTACGGCCTCCTCTTTCTGATCGGTTTCCCCCACGACTTCCTCTGGAAGCCCCACAACTTGAGCTACCATATGATTCACGAGGAGAAGGGTACACCCTATCCACAGAGGGTGGAAACCCTCGCTCTTGTCTGCCACCACGCTCACGACTTATATAGACATCACTCCGGCTGCTTGAGTAACTTTCCCGACCTCCACCATATCCATCACGTGTGCTGCTATAATCATCACAGCGACTGCTTCCACCATAACTAAGAGTGGGCCCACGTGCTGGTGGTGCACCACGGGAGCTACCTGTAAGGTCAATGATAAAGTAAAAAAACTTTCTACACTACAGTTTTTGTGGCATCATTACACCATGCTCATAGTTTACGTATCAAATATTTGAAAGAATTACATTTTTATTTGCCTCTGGTGAAGATATTATGCTGTACAAATGACATATTTTTTATTTTAAAAGGAAATGAAAATGTAGCATGTTTTAGGTTAAATGAATTGAAGTAAATGTTCTGTCACAGCTTCTGAAAAGGGGTTGAAATTCCGACATTCATATTTTTATTATGCTTTAAAAATGACAGAAGTTTTTGATGAGACTATCAATTTACCCTCAAAAGCAACCTGTTATGGACTAAATAAAAAAGTAATTCAAATATCTTCAAACTAATAAAAGGCCATGCTGTAGTTTTGCCTTGTGGAATTAAAAGTAACAATATATGCCCAACAATCTGGCCTGTTGAATCTAATTGCATGAATATTCAGTAACAATTGGACTCTTACCATAACTCTCATATGACTCTCTGTAAGAGCCTCCACTTGAATATTCAGAGTAATCTCTATTACGACCACCACCATAGCTATCACGATCACTAAAATAAAAGAAAAGGCATTCATGCAACAAGAATTGCAAGCAGCTATTTGAAAAAAATTTAAATTTTCATAGTACCTGTATCCTCTAGAGTAATGTTCATCCCGAGAACTTGAATGGCCATAGTAACGGTAAACATAGTCTCTGGTTGGTGGAGCATAATCCTTGGTGTCTCGGGAACTTGGATAATCTCTGCTTGAATAACTTAAATAAAGCAGCAAATTTTAAAATGCAGTTTCTTATATCCAGAATATACATAATAAAACTGACAATAAAAAGATAAAATATTTGGAAGACTTGAATAAACTTTTCTTTAAAGATAAACAAATGGCCAACAAGTACATCAAAAGATGCTCAGTCAGTCATTAGGTAAATACAAATCAAAACACAAACCAGACACTTCTTTACCACACCTAATACATTGGCTATATTAAAAAAAAGAAAATATTAAATGTTAGTAATGTAAAGAAGTTAGAATCTGTATAGTAAGAGTAAAAATGTAAAATAGTGCAGTCCCTGTGGGAAAGGCTGGTGGTTCCTTAAAAAATTACGGAATAACAATAGGACCCACAAACTCCACACCTAAGTATATGCCCAAAAGAACTGAAAACAGTATTCAGATATTTGTTGATTAATGCTCCCAACCGTACAATGGTGTAAATATGTTTAATTGCATATACAATGGAATATAAAAACCCATAAAAAACCCGTAATAAGGATTCATGTTACAACATGCATGTTCCTTGAAAAAAAATTGTGCTAAAGAAGCCAGACGCAAACAATGGTTTGACTGCATTTGTATAATCTATGCAGAATAGAGAAATCCAGAGGCAGAACACAGGTGTTTCTTAGGCCCTAGAATCAGGTGGGGGTAACATTAAGTGTTATCTGGGGATGGTAAAAATGTTTTTCAACTACATAAAGATGGTAACTGCTCAACATTGTAAATGTACTATTACTGAGTTATTAACTTTAAAATATTTAGTGAATTTTGCTTTAACAACAAAAAAATCTATTATGACTTAATAGTTTATATACTTTGTTTTCATTTACCTATCTTTGGTATTGTAACCATCATCTCTTGGTGAAATGTAGTCATCTCTCCGGGAAGAGACTGGCTCTTTGCGTGAAGGACCTCTATAATTTTCTCTCCCACGTGTTTGTGGACCTTTAATTTAAAAATTCTTAAATAAGTATCTCAGTAACTTTTATAAAAAAGAAAAATTCAAAACAGCTTTCTTTCCACAATTCTTAAAGGTTTCTCTCTTAAGATACTATTTATGATATTTTTGCCTGCTTTTTACATATTCCTGAATGTCTTATCTTCTGGTATCTTCTCCCCCTCTGTCCATTTTGCACAATCTTTAAATTACCATCAATAGGTAAAAAAAAATCAGCATATTAGCTGGTATGTTTCAATTGCTCCTCAAAGATCACAGTATTTATTAAGCTATTACAATTTAGTGTCAAACTATTTTCCTATTTACCTTAGTAAATAGAATTTCAAGATTCTCCACCATGCACTTTCTTGTTTACCCATGTATACATACTAACACTGTAAAGAATACTTGCTTATTGTTGCAGCAAAGGGATTTATAAGTCAGTTTAATGTATTAAGTAATTATCCCATTATTCATCACTTTCCTTTACTGTCTTCTCTATAGTCACCTTACTCTATTTTAAACATGTTTCTACTACACATCCTTGTTTTTCTTAAAACAGTCTCTCCACTGAATATTTGAAACAAACTGTGCCTTTTCTTGCTTTCATTAAGTATCTCCATTATTTTTTTAAATAATCCTTTTAAAATATTTTTAAATCCTTTAAATATTTTTAAGATTTTATTTATTTATTTGACAAAGAGACAAGCAGGCAGAGAGAGAGGGGGAAGCAGGCTCACTGTTGGGCAGAGAACCTGATGCAGGGCTCAATCCCAGGACTTAAGATAATGATCTGAGCTCAACGCAGTGCTTAAACCTCTGAGCCACCCATGCGCCCCTCCATTATTTTCTATTTACTGTCCCAACTGCAAAACTTCTAGTACATTGTATATGTGATGTACCCTGCATTCTCTACCCCTCTGCACATTTACAATGCTGTTTTTCTCTTTAATTCCTACATGTTCCTTATCACCTCAGTATTTCCCATAGCTTTCTATAGTCCACTGTTCCTTTGTGGCCAGTGTTTCTCAAAAGCTTAAACAAAAAATTCACATAATTCAGTCATTAAAACTGCTCCAGCTTAAGATATTTTCTTCTTTTTATTTTCCTACTAATTGTTCATGAATATTTTTTTAAGATTTTATTTACTTAACAGAGAGAGAAGTCACAAGTAGGCAGAGAGGCAGGCAGAGAGAGGAGGAGGAATCAGGCTCCCTACTGAGCAGAGATCCTGATGTGGGGCTTGATCCCAGGACTCTTGAAATCATGACCTGAGCCCAAGGCAGAGGCTTAACCCACTGAGCCACCCAGGCGCCTCATTGTTCATGAATATTAACAGCACGAAGAAAACATGTAAAACCTGCAAGTTGTTTACTAGCTGAAATACATATATATCTTTTTTTCAAATTAAAAAAAAAGTATTGCTTTCAATTCATCCCACTAGCACCAGCAGTACTATTTTTCCTTGGGGCACTATATGCCAAATTCTTTACATATATTTTCTAATTTATCATACAAAGGGGCTAATATCTTATTCTTTGTAATGATGGCAATGTTGATGTCTAGTGCTTTTTAGCAATATTACTTAAGGGTTTATTTGGAAAGTAGTGTATCCTAAATAGGAAATTTTGTCCCATAAATATTCTCTTCACAGGTGAATTATTTTTGGTTCCTAGAATTCAGCCCTCCCTTATTTTAATTCTTTCATAGGAAATGTGTAGGCTTCTCCTGTATTTAAGACAACACCAAATTATACTTAGTTTCACTTATCTTCTACAAATGAAAGGTAAATCTGATAATGACAACTTCTACCCTAACAGGTAGATACAGCAATGCCAAATTAAAATAACTGAAGTTTTCACATTCTCTAAATTTGAAGATATATTGTCTATTTCTTTACTAAGACATTTTTTACTCTCTTGATTCCTACTGTTTAATCCAAGATCTTATACCTCCTTCTCAAAATTATCTGTTCTTATATTTGATTCTACTTATCTCTTGCCTGCTTTAAATTGTCTCAAGTGATTTCAAATTTCCTAAGGACAGTTATCCTACGGTTTAAAACATCTCTTTATCAACCTTAGTGATGAACTTGTATCTTCCAAATACTTCATACCTATATTATAATAGCTTCATAACTAAGTACACTTCTATGATTTCCTCAAATTTAAATAATTATTTAAAGTTTATAAGTCTATTATTTAAATATTTTAAGTCTATCAAGGCTTATTTTTAAAGTAACCATCAAACCCCAGAGTGATCTCTGCTCATCTAAATAACAAAATATTTCTATTTATTTATCATGAAATCCTTAATACTAGGTATTTCCTTTCCAATGAGAGGATTCTTGGAAGCAACAAACCTTTTAATCCATTTCTTAGTATTCTCACAAAACAAAAACAATATTTGCACATAATTAGGATTTTAAAATTGAACTAATAACTTAGATTAGGACATCATTGGCACACTTTCAAAGAACTCATGCTCAGATTAAGTGTGTATCTACCATCACCTGCATTTAAAACAGATCTTTTTAGTGAAGAATGGTTCAAACACAGAAAGAAAAAATATGGCAAGTTGAATTTATTATTTAAAACTAATTAATATCTAACAGAAACCAGGTGATCAAAATACACAGTTCAACTATGCTACACATCAGAATACTCTCTCACAGGCCATTTTAATTTTCAAGAAAATCTTGACATTGAAATCATGCAATATAAGGAACCCACAGACAAAAGCATGTTAGCAGGAAATTTTTAAAAAATGAAGAGGCATTCTATAGTAATGTGGATTTAATAGGAAACTTAGTGTTTTAACAGTTTCACCTAATGCATCTAAAATTAAAAACTGAAGAATTAGATCATAACCAAAATAGTGATCAATAAATACGACCACATACTTTCTTTCCATTTTGCTTCTTGAAGTCAGATTCTTAAAAATGTCTTGGTAATTCACAGTATTTACCTCTTCCTCCAATCCCTCTATTGCGACGCATGGGAGCAGAAGGAGCAGATCTTTTAGGAGGAGGACCTCCGCTTCTGGAAGATGGACCTCTTTTAACTGGAAAGGGTCCCCTGGAAGAACTCATGTTGATGTTAAGAGCATATTCTCCATCATCTGTGTTTAAATAAAATATTTTTAGTGAAGTACAATCAACATTTTTTATTGTGTTATTTATCATACATCATTAGTTTTTGACATAGTGTACCAAGATTCATTGTTCATGTGTAACACCCAGTATAACACCCAGTGCTCCATGCAATACACACCCTCCCTAATACCCACTACCAGTCTCACCCATTCCCCACTCCCCTCCCCTCTAAAATCCTCAGTTTGTTTATTAGGGTTAGGGTTAATCTTAGGGTTAGGGTTAGTCATGGCTCGTCTCCCTTCCGATTACGTTTCAATCATTGTTTGAAAATATTTACTAAACAATACTAAGGTCTTAAGTATTCTTAACAGTGTTTTCTTACATGATACAGATCAAAGACGTATTGTGAAAGTTAGTTTGGAAAACCTAGAAAAACTCAAGAAGAATTTTATATTCACAATAAAGCAACATATTTGGGAAAACCTGAAGGGGTGGACAAAATTGGTAAACAAATGCTCAAGTAATTCTGATGTCAAGAAAACTACTTTAAAAAGCATAACACATAGGCACAAAGTATTTTTAAAAAGCTAAAGGAAAAGATGCATCAAAGTCTTTAAAAGAGTAAGTTAACATAAAACTCTTATAATGCACTTACATAATAATAGTCAATAAAATTTTGTTATGTTCAATTTTACTGGTGTATTAGGAAATGCATATTAAGAGGTGCCAGGGTGGCTCTATGGGTTAAGCCTCCACCTTAAGCTCAGGTCATGATCTCAGGGTCCTGGGATCAAGTCCCACATCGGACCCTCTGCTCAGCGGGGAAGTTGCATCCCCCCCTCTGCCTGCCTCTCTGCCTACTTGTGATCCCTGTCTGTCAAATAAAGAAATAAATAAAATCTAAAAAAATGCATATTAAATCATCAAGAATCATTTTACCTTCTTAACCAGAAAAATGTTTAGATATATTCTCATTCCTCAGTATTTTCATAGGTTAAAAAAATGAGTTTTCTTATACATGGCAGAAATATGTAAAATAATTCTCAAGATCAGTTTAGTGAATAAAAACAAAATTGCCTCAAATGGGACAAAAAACATATTCTCTAAAAAGTCTATAAATACCATTTTCAATGATTCATTCTTCCTCCAATACACACAACAAAGATACATATGTATCTGTGAAGCAGTGACTTTTAATCTTTTTTCTGAGTAAATATAAAAAAGCCCTAGATGCTTCCCTTAGATATTTCCCCAAATAAGGTATTTCCATACATTCACACTTACTGTTTTCCAGTCCTATGGTTGCAGCCTTATATTTTAACACATTACCCAAGTGTCCTCCACGTGAGGAATGCCCTCTTGCTCCTCCACATCTCACATTTCTTGGATTGCCTCTGTGTCTTGGAGGAGGTGGTGGCTTCCGTCTTCCACCACTTTCAAAAGATGGTTTGTTGGCTTGTTCCACTTTAATTGCTTTTCCATCCAAAGACTAAAGAGATTAAGTATAATATCAGGAACATTGCACCAATTTAACAAATTTTACAAATCGATTCATTACTGAATATAAAATCAAGTTCAACTAAAGAAAATAATTATCAGGTCCTTCATCGCCAAATATTAGACATTTAATTAATAACTGCTTTCCATTAAATCCTCTTATGTATAGGATGTTTATATATATGTATTGGTTATTGTATTATATGTATACAGTATATGTATATTGGTTATTAAGATAACTAATATGTACACATACATATATGTCTTGGTTACTGAGACTCCTTGAAATATCTAGTATCATAATTAATTGCTCTCATATATATCATTAAAATATACATTTTCTTTTTTAAAAACTATTTTATTTTCTTGACAGAGAGAGATCACAAGTAGGCAGAGTAGCAGGCAGAGAGAGAGGGGGAAACAGGCTCTCTGCCAAGCAGAAAGCCCGATATGGGGCTTGCTCCCAGGACCCTGAGATCATGATGTAAGCCGAAGGCAGATGTTTCACCCACTGAACTACCGAGGCTCCCCGAATATTTTCATTTTCTAATGTATAACTCCCTTCATTTTTTTATTTATTTCATACTTCCTTTATTTATGAGAGACAAAGAGAGGAGGAGGCAGAGGGTGAAGCAGGATCCCTGCTGAGCAAGGAGCTGGATGTGGGACTTGATCCCAGAACCCTGGGATCATGACCTAAACTGAAGGTAGTCGCTTGATTGACTGAGCCACACAGGCCCCATTTTTGTATTTCTATCATTTAAAATTTCCGGTATCCCAAGGATATATCAATATGTACTGTCAATCTGAAGTTACTATTACTTATTCGAAAGGATTGTTTATATCCTGTATTATTTTTGAGCATTTGTTCTGTTAAAAATTAAAAGGAAATTTCCTAACATTGTAACTTTCTTTGCTTTTTCTTTTGTACTCCATACTCCATTATTATTCAGCTTTGCTTTAAGTATGTCCCTAGAAAGCAACTTTTTAATATAGTATTTCATTATTCTCATTTTTCAGAGAGGATTATATTTCTTAATTTCCTAATAATTTCAGAATGGTTTATTGTGCCCAGGGGCCAACTTGATTTTCAAAAACCTAATTTGTAATAATTACCCCTTTTAAAACATTCTGGCCATTTTTTATTACTTAGGGAAAACAATCTTAAATCCTAAACCAAAACTTCTGGTATGTATGGTCCACAGCCCAATCTAAATAGCCACAACTAGCAGTTCTAACACCAGGGATACATTGCTATTTCTGGGTCCAAAATATTTTCTGCAAAGTTCTGTATGGCTGCTTCCTTCATAAAACACAGTTTTATAAAGCCCTAAAACCCCTTGATATTTATGGATTAAAACACTGTCCATTACCCCTATACATTCTATTACTCATTTTATTTCTTATAAAATTCTTATACATATGAAACTAATTGTTTACTATTTATTATTTTATTTTATTTCTATTATGAAACTAATTATTTTTATTTATACAGTCTCAAATACAAGAAAATAGCTACTGTGATTTATAGCCATTACTCAGTTGCTTTATCAAAAGCTAACGCATAAGTTCTCAATAAAACATCTGCTGTGAAAGAATTTAGTAATAAAGTCTATACAAACTCATGCCCTTGCTCTTAAAAAACCAGAAAATAGAGGAATCATCAATTGTTCTAAATAAGTCTAATTTACCTCCATACATAATACAAAATCTTTAGCCAAACCCAAATTCTACATGCTAATAGCCATAAAATATAAAAGTAAAAAAGTATGTAGTGAGAGCCTGCTTTGTACCAGAAACCAGTCTACAGGGGAAACAAGAAAACTAACAACTATTCCACACTATGTGAACTTAAAAAGTCCTTCAAATAGGAGTGCCTGGGTGGCTTAGTGGGTTAAAGCCTCTGCCTTTGGCTCAAGTCATGATCTCAGGGTCCTGGGATCGAGCCCCACATCGGGCTCTCTGCTCAGCAGGGAGCCTGCTTCCTCCCCCCCTCACCCTGCCCACTTGTGATCTCTCTCTCTCTCTCTCTGTTAAATAAATAAATAAAATCTTTAAAAAAATTCCTTCAAATAATTTAAAAATGAACTTAATAAACTTAACACAATAAAAACAATATTAAAAAATAACTCAATAGTTAAAAATGAACTTATAGTATAATGAGTATAAAAAGATAATACCTACAATATAAAATAAGGAAAAGATAATATTTTAGAATAAATATGCAATTTGAGTTTTTGAAGACAAAAATGCTATTTATCAGGCTGATCCAGGTATTGACATGTCCAAAGAAATGTTGGGGAGAGCTTAACAAAAAATAAAGTTATAAAATTATTAGATTATAATTATTAGATTAGAATAATCTAAGAAACAAAGAATCCAAAAATTATAGAATGGAATCATGTAGAGTGCAGTAAAGTATTCAGTATTTTAACAGAATCACTGAAAAACTTCAAAGTATATAGGAGATACATAATTATTGACTTTAAGATCCAGGAAAAAATAAGACTATCTGCTTTATTCATCAGTACATTAAAGACTGGATCAAAATAAACCCTCAACCACTATAGTAATCACTTATCAATCTTACAAAAATACTGATTATAGAATAAAAAAACAGAAAAGTTAGGTCAGGTGACCAAGTAATTATTTTGATCACCGCTTCAACAGTTCACTAAAGAATTGAATTTTTTTGTCCTCAAGAATTGAATGCTGGGGTGCCTGAATGGCAATGAGTTAAACGTCTGCCTTCAGCTCAGGTCATTATCTCAGGGTCCTCAGGAGCCCTACATCAAGCTCTCTGCGCCCCCCACCCCCACCTGCCTTTCTGCCTACTTGTGTTCTCTCTCTCTGTCAAATATATAAATATATATTTGCAAATATATATATATATTGCAATATATATATTATATATATATAAATATATATATAATATATAGATATTGCAACAAATATATTGCAAATATATAATTATATATTTTATATATTTAATATATATATAAATATATTTATATATGTATATTTTATATATATTTTATATTTATATATAATATATATATTATATAAATATATATATATAAATAAATATATAAATAAATATATATTTGCAAATATATAAATAAAAAATCTTTAAAACAGAAGAATTGAATGTCTATATGCATGTAAAGGTTCTGCTCAATCTGCACAAAAATAATACAGCAGAAGTAAGAGTTTACAAAAATCTACTGAAATTCATAGAAGTGTTCTGTAGCATAAAAGCCTGGGAAGCCAACTAGAAAAGATTAATTTCTGTTTTATGAGGAAAACAATTCTTGAAAAAGTTAATACTTGAATAGAACCTTTACTTTCATATAGGCACTCAATTTTTGAAGACAAAAAAAATAATAATGAGTAAACTGTTAAAGTGGATCCGTATTGCATGGAGCTCTGCATGTTGTAAGCGAACAATGAATCTTGGAACACTACATCAAAAACTAATGACCTACTGTATGGTGACTAACATAATAATAAAAAAAGAACTTAAAAAATAAATACTGGAATGCTAATGTAGAAATGCATTAACATATACTGCTAAAGCTAATGTTCATTTTACTCCTTAAACCATGCTCTGCAGTATTTTTACGACAAAGAGTGACAAGTAAAGAATTTTGGAATACACATTATGCTACCTTAAAAATTAGAAAAATAAAAACAATCTTATTTTTATAACATTATAAAATATTACAAGATACAAATATAGTAAAAATAATACAAATATAGTAAAAAATAAAATATTATAGAAATATTATTCAATGAAAAATTGAGCTAGAAAGCTTTTAAGAGACTCTTTTACCTTCCCATTCATATCTTTGGCAGCATCCTTAGCATCAGCAGGACTCTCAAATGTAATAAAAGCAAAGCCTCTGGACTTGTTGGTTTCCCGATCCTTCATCAAAAGAACTGTAGTGCATATAAAATTTTAAACTTGATGTTACATAAAAAATGCTTTCTTAGTATTTCAAAAATTATTAATTCACCCTTTGGTGATTTTTCCTAAGTCCTTTTTAACTTAACTGACATCCTGGATACAACAGTAAAAAAAAGTTTGCTAGTTATTTTAAAAACTTTACATTTTACATCATTATGAGTTGTTAAAAATTAATTGTAGAGCTCTATAGAGTTAGTCTATCTTTTCCATTTTAAGCCCTACCTCCACAGCATACATACTTTATTTGCTCTTTCCTATGGTAAAAGACTTGTAGGTGGATAATTTCATTTATTGCTATTAGTGCTTTCCCAAAATAAAACAAAAATATTAAGGAAAAGTTTTCAAATAAATTGAAAAGACAGAGAAGAATTTTAGCTTAGCTGTTCAATTATATATGTTTAGTATAATTTACTTCGAACATTTACATAGATATTGATCTTGTTACCTTCTACTATGTGACCATATTTCCCAAATACTGCTTCAAGAGTCTTTTCATTAGTCTCAATATTGAGGCCTCCTATAAACAGCTTCCCAGGTCTATCTGCTTCCACCATTTTGATGTTAACTGGTTTAAAACATAAACACATCGTAAAACATATAAGTCAAAAACCTAATTCTGTTAGGGCACCTGGGTGGCTCAGTGGGTTAAAGCCTCTGCCTTCAGCTCAGGTCTCAGATCTCAGAGTCCTGGGATCGAGCCCCAAATCGGGATCTCTGCTCAGTGGGGAGCCTGCTTCCTCCTCTCTCTCGCTCTCTCTCTGCCTGCCTCTCTGCTTACTTGTGATCTGTCTCTGTCAAATAAATAAATAAAATCTTTTAAAAAAATCCCTAATTTTGTTATACACTGTATGTAAAATCTGAATGAAGCAATGTTCATAAGCTCTGTTTTGTTTTTTACTTTTAAGTGCAACTTGGGGTGTCTGATTGTTTCAATAGAGCACCATGCTACTCTCAATGTCACAGTCATGAGTTCCAGCTCCACAATAGGTGCTAGAGATTATTAAAAAATAAATAAAAACTTAAAATGAGGAAACACATGGGTAGTTCAATTCATGATCATAGGGTCCTGGGATCCAGACTAATCCATCCCCTTCCTCTGCAACTGTCCCTTCCCCGCACACTTAAGATTCTCTCCCCCTTTCCCCCTCTCCATCCCCTTTAAAAGTAAATGAAACTTTATTTTCACAAAATGCACACTGGCTTAACAAAAACAAACAAAAAAATGCTCCATTATCTACAGACATCTAATAAAAACCTATGTTTTAAAGCCCACTCCATTTGTTTTGTGTGCAATATAATGGCTTTGCTTTAAAAAAAAGTGTGGATTTTTAAGAAAGCACAAGCCAAGGGAAATGGGAGAGGGAGCAGCAGACTCCTTGGGGGACAAGGAGCTGAAGCAGGGTTCCATCCCAGGACTCTGGCATCACGACCTGAGCTGAAAGTAGATACCTAACGCATTGAGCCTGAGTCACCCAGGCACCCATAGTGTGGATTTTTTTAAGTGATAACAAATGCATTTCTACATTTAAGAATTAACATTTAAAGTTTTCTTAAGTGCACATAAATACATTAAATTTATTTAGAGGTTTTTCCCCTGCCCAAATCTATTTCCATTATCTTGATCACCGATCAAATACTTTCCTTATTTACAGTAATAGCTTTCTCAAAAGATTTCTAAAATGCTAAGTCATAAAATTAAAGTACAAATTAAAACCTTCACTGACGGAATTTAAGCCACGATTATATATGGAGAAAAGACTAGCAAATTTTGGTTAAAATTGTATGATTTTTTAATGGACGCTAAAAATTTGAAGATTCCTGTAGTGAATCAATATCTTGATGTCTGATTAGTAAAAAAAGTTTGTAATCACAGTGGTTAAATATTTTGCGTACATTTTCTCACTTACCACAGGAATCATAAACTTCTTTAAAAAAAAGTGCACATGAATCAAAATGGCGCCCTTGCTACATGTCTGACAATCTACAATGACGCACCATAATATGAATAGAAAAGCAAAGTTACACAGCAAAACATTACATAAGCTCATTAAATTAAAACTTCTGTGCCGAAGTATAAGGTTCTCTATAATCGTATTTTTGATCCCAAACGTAACACCTATGCATTTTTAACCCATCCCCCCACCATTCATGGTCAAAAGCCGAAAACTTCACGGACTTTCCACTGCTGCAGCAGGAACACATTCCTCAGCGGAAGAAAAGCATAAAATAAAATTCCAATAAAAAAGCCAGCTAACTCCTCTAAATATTCTATGCACACATATATTCAACTACACTGTGCATATGTTCTTAAGGTTTACTGAAAATGCTTGAGAGAAAATTAAAAGAATGAGTTACCACAATTTAAGTATTAAAAACACGATATCGGTATTGGCTATTATTCCAGAGGTATAAATTACTCTTTCATCCTTAAAACCCTGAATTCCTTACCTTTTCTCCTCCAGCTTTCCAAATGTCCCGCCTCAACCATTGGCGAAGCGACCACTAGCTCAACTAACGGCCGAAAACCGCTGCGCAACCAATTTAACTACGCTAAGGAACCCGGATGTAACTGGATGATGAGCCGCGGAGGAAGCAGGGAATGAGGAAGATGGGTAATGTGGAGGAAGAGTGAGCCGAGAAACTCCTGAGGGAAAAGCCTGAGAAAAGATTAAAAGACAAAATGTGTCTTTCTCCAGTGACTTTAGTCCAGGTAAAGGAGGAACTAAATTTTTACTATTAAATAATCATCTGTAATTTATCACTGTCTCAAATATTGTCAGTACACTATCACGTGGTGTCTAATAACTTTTTAAAACTGAAAATAAAAAATAACAGTGATGAAAAATACAATAGAGAAATGAATAAAAATAGTAACAGTACTTACTAATCCAAAGCTTCACTATCTTTGAAATATACATACTTGAAAAATGTAATCCTGTTATCCTCTGTAAGTACGTATATGTAATGTTTGACCAAAACTTATAAAAATTAAGAAAAATAGCAAACCTGTGACCTCAATTTTTCTGACCTCAATCTTTGTATGATAAACACAGTCCTTAATAAGTAATTCTATGTGGTAAAATATATTACTATTCCTGAAAAAATAGTTATTAGCTGATATTATTCTTTGTTATAAAAAATATTCCTTTTAATGAGTTTATTTGCAAAATGCAACCTAACATGAGAGAATACATTTAAATAACTACAGAATACAACTAAAACTTATTTTTGTGAAATTTTCTAGAATTTGTCAACATGTTTAGCATAGACAATTTGTATTAACATTAAAATTTACAAGTTAAATATGGTACTATACCATTTTTAGTGCTCATATCTGCTTTAACAAACCTATACTGTCAATTTTTACAATATTTCTCAAATTTTTAAATGCTGAGAATTTGTAGATGTACCATTATAATGAATATACTGTCATTTATGTCTACACTAAAATCTTAGTTTCTCATTTCAGTATTTTTTCTTCGGGTAAATAAATCAGCAATGAAATTATGCATGAAAGGTAAAGTTATTTTCATATCTAATATTATTTTAGAAACTTGCTTTTAGTGACAGTTTAGTAAACCATTCTCACATCATATCCCCATATGTATTATATTCTTAACAGAAATACATTAATTTTACCATAGCCAGATCAATGTTAACAATTACTTTTAAAAAATTTTGTATAACTAATATGTCCCCTTTCTTGGGGAAATGGATTTTGTTAATGAATTTTACTAATGATGTTATAAGTAATATTATGAGTAATTAAATAAGTCACTACCAACTGATAATTAATACAAATGAACAATTAATATATTAACCAGTGAAAGTCCTCATTGGGAAAGTGGACATGGAAATAATGCAATGTGTTATGGGCCATAAAAAGGATGAGATAATGTTCCAGTTATTTTTTTTTTTTTTTTGTTTTTTTTTCCCTTTTTATTAATTTTTTCAGCGTAACAGTATTCATTCTTTTTGCACAACACCCAGTGCTCCATGCAAAACGTGCCCCCCCATCACCCACCACCTGTTCCCCCAACCTCCCACCCCTGATCCTTCAAAACCCTCAGGTTGTTTTTCAGAGTCCATAGTCTCTTATGGTTCACCTCCCCTCCCCAATGTCCATAGCCCGCTCCCCCTCTCCCAATCCCACCTCCCCCCAGCAACCCCCAGTTTGTTTTGTGAGATTAAGAGTCATTTATGGTTTGTCTCCCTCCCAATCCCATCTTGTTTCATTTATTCTTCTCCTATCCCCCTACCCCCCCATGTTGCTTCTCCATGTCAAAACTGCTAGAACTTGTACAGGAATTCAGTAAAGTGTCAGGATATAAAATCAATGCACAGAAATCAGTTGCATTTCTGTACACCAACAACAAGACTGAAGAAAAAGAAATTAAGGAGTCAATCCCATTCACAATTGTACCCAAAACTATAAGATACCTAGGAATAAACCTAACCAAAGAGACTAAGAATCTATACACAGAAAATTATAAAGTACTCATGAAAGAAATTGAGGAAGACACAAAAAAATGGAAAAATGTTCCATGCTCCTGGATTGGAAGAATAAATATTGTGAAAATGTCTATGCTACCTAAAGCAATCTACACATTTAATGCAATCCCTATCAAAATACCATCCATTTTTTTCAAAGAAATGGAACAAATAATCCTCAAATTTATATGGAACCAGAAAAGACCTCGAATAGCCAAAGGAATGTTGAAGAACAAAGCCAAAGTTGGTGGCATCACAATTCCGGACTTCAAGCTCTATTACAAAGCTGTCATCATCAAGACAGCATGGTACTGGCACAAAAACAGACACATAGACCAGTGGAACATAATAGAGAGCCCAGAAATCGACCCTCAACTCTATGGTCAACTAATCTTCGACAAAGCAGGAAAGAATGTCCAATGGAAAAAAGACAGCCTCTTCAATAAATGGTGCTGGGAAAATTGGACAGCCACATGCAGAAAAATGAAATTGGACCACTTCCTTACACCACACACGAAAATAGACTCCAAATGGATGAAGGACCTCAATGTGAGAAAGGAATCCATCAAAATCCTTGAGGAGAATGCAGGCAGCAACCTCTTCGACCTCAGCCGCAGCAACATCTTCCTAGGAACAACGGCAAAGGCAAGGGAAGCAAGGGCGAAAATGAACTATTGGGATTTCATCAAGATCAAAAGCTTTTGCACAGCAAAGGAAACAGTTAACAAAACCAAAAGACAGCTGACAGAATGGGAGAAGATATTTGCAAACGACATATCAGATAAAGGGCTAGTATCCAAAATCTATAAGGAACTTAGCAAACTCAACACCCAAAGAACAAACAATCCAATCAAGAAATGGGCAGAGGACATGAACAGACATTTCTGCAAAGAAGACATCCAGATGGCCAACAGACACATGAAAAAGTGCTCCACGTCACTCGGCATCAGGGAAATACAAATCAAAACCACAATGAGATATCACCTCACACCAGTCAGAATGGCTAAAATTAACAAGTCAGGAAATGACAGATGCTGGAGAGGATGTGGAGAAAGGGGAACCCTCCTCCACTCTTGGTGGGAATGCAAGCTGGTGCAACCACTCTGGAAAACAGCATGGAGGTTCCTCAAAATGTTGAAAATAGAACTACCCTATGACCCAGCAATTGCACTACTGGGTATTTACCCTAAAGATACAAACATAGTGATCCGAAGGGGCACGTGTACCCGAATGTTTATAGCAGCAATGTCTACAATAGCCAGACTATGGAAAGAACCTAGATGTCCATCAACAGATGAATGGATCAAGAAGATGTGGTATATATACACAATGGAATACTATGCAGCCATCAAAAGAAATGAAATCTTGCCATTTGCGACGACGTGGATGGAGCTAGAGCGTATCATGCTTAGTGAAATAAGTCAATCGGAGAAAGACAACTATCATATGATCTCCAGTTATTTTTTAAAATGTAGTACACATACTAGTGACTGTCATTTTGTAAACAATTATCAGGATCAGCTATTTAGATAAAATATCTATATATACTGTCTTCGCCAGTTAATGTTGGGAACTCCTACAGCATTATGTTCATTTTGCAAGAGAGGAAACAAACAGAACATTAAACCTTTTTCAGTTTCAGGGATATATCTATAGAAAAATTATGATTTAAATCTAATGATCTGTCCCCAGATACTTTGTTGTTAAAGAAAACTGCTAAATAAAGGCATGGTAAAAATTACTGAGACATGTTTTGAGCAAGACTTGAGAAATGAATTATAACTTATTAGACATGGGGCACCTGTGTGGCTCAAGAGGTTAAGTGTCTTGTATTCAGCCGAGATCATGATCCCAGGTCCTTTGATCAGTTGTGCATCAGGCCCACTTGTCAAGGGGGAGTCTGCTTCTCCTTCTTCCTCTCCCTCTGCCCTTCTTCTCCCACTCATATTCATTCTTTCTATATCTCTTTCAAAAAATATATAAAATATTTAAAAAATAATCTTAGACTTACTACTTAAGGAATATCCTAGACAGGGATAACATTTGCAGAATCATGTGCAAATAATGTGGAAGAAGAGAAAAAAGGGAACATTATAAAATGTGATTTGCCTGGGAAAATGTACAGAAGCATGCAATGTTAAAGGCAAAAGACAACCTGGGGGAAGGAATTTTGACCAGAAATATTAAGATCTACCTCTTCATTCTTCGAAGCGGCATGACCAAGAATGACCAGCACTAAGGGAGAAGAAAATCCTGCAACACTGCCAGCCTCCATAGTTGCTGTAGCTAATCCTTTATATTATATCTCTTAATATACATATGTATTATATATTTACTAAACATGTGCTATATATATATATAATATCCAAATAGCTCTGTTTCTGTGGAAAACTCTGATTCACACAGTGTCCTTTACCTATGAGAAATGTATATTCCTGGTTGTTTCTGAGATTTGTAGCAACAAATACCTTCTTTCTATTTCTTTTTGACTTTGTCTTGTCTGGTTTTGGCCTCTCTTTCCATTAGATTGTGGTTTGAGAAAAAAAAAAGTTAAAAACAGAACTACCCTATGATCCAACAATCACACTACTGGATATTTACCCAAAGAATACAAAAACACTAACTCAAAGGGATACGTGCACCCCTGTGTTTATTGAAGCATTATTGACAATGGCCAAATTACAGAGGCAGCCCCAGTGTCATCAACTGATGAATGGATGAAGAGGGTTTAGTGTACATATATACAGTGGAATATTACTCAGCCCTACAAAAGAATGAAATCTTGCCATTTGCTGTGACATGGATGGAGCTAGAGAATACGATGCTAAGTGAAAGTGTCATCAGAGAAAGACAAATACCATATGATTTTAGTCATGTGGAATTTAAGAAACAAAACAAATGAGCAAAGGGGAAGAAAAGAGAAAGAGAGACAAATCAAGAAATAGACTCTTAATTGTACTGAGTAAATTGAAGGAGAGGGGAGTGCGGGGATGAGTGAAACAGGTGATGGGGATTAAGGTGTGCACTTGTCCTGCTGAGAACCAGGTGAGGTATGGAACTGCTGAATCACTAGACTGTATACCTGAAACTTATGTAACACTGTATGTTAACTAATGAATTAAAAACTTTAAAGAATAAACATTTAAAAAAAGATCTACAAAATGGAGTGGATCTGTTGATTAACACAACATTATAAAATAGTCAGGGTTAGCAAGAAGAATCTAAACTTCAAAATGTAGTAGTTCTATGAAATTAAGTAAGATACTTAACCTCTTAAATTCAGTGAATCTTCAAAATAGAGATAAGAATGGTATTATCAAATAAGTCTATTGAGTTAAAGTTAAGTAATATCCTGAGCACCCCATGAACACAATACCTGAAACATAATACAGAATTAAAAAAAAAAGGTAGAAATTATGTAATTACCTTTCTATTAACTGGAGGCCTAAAAACCACACGTTAGGGACTGGTAAACACTATCAAAACTAAATAAGATGAAAATTAAAAGGGAAGCAAGCCATAAGAAATGCCAAACTCTAGGAAGCAAACTAAGTGTTGCTGGAGTGGAGGTGGGTGAGGGAATGGGGCAACTGGGTGATGAGTGTTAAGAAGGGCACTTGATGTAATGAGCACTGGGTATTAAATGTAACATGAATTACTAAATTCTACCTCTGAAGCTAATTTTTTTTAAAAAGGCTATATTTTAAAAAGAATTGGCTGCTCTGGATATTTTGCATAAACTGAATTATTACATGCTTTCACTAATTTTAAAAAGGGATAGAAAGGTATGACAGAACACCCACACATAAGACTGGAGTAGAGAGTAAATTAACAGTAGAAAAAAAATAAAAAGAATTACAAGAAATATTTGGTGCCTTCCTACAGTAATGGAACTCATTTGAAAATGAGATGACAAATGTAAAAAACATAATTTGTCAAGAATTATGCAAGAAGAAATAGAAATCCTGAGATAATTAGTTCATAGTGAATTCTAAGGGATTGTCTGAAAAATTTATACCGTTGATAAATGTAAACAAACATACATACAATGTTTATAGTATTTTGGTTTTTGTAGAACTCAGGAGACAAAAGTTAAATATGTCAATACATTTTACAGACATAACCTCTAAATATGACAAAAGAACTATATGATAATACAAATTATAAATTAGAAAGAGGACCATTTCCTAAATGGAAATAAATACTGCAGTCCCAAAGGTAAAATAAAAGCAAAAACATAAGCACTTTCTGCTTGATATTATACTAAATGTCTTCATCTACTTTTAACTTGATTATCTCATTTGATTATTGCCACTATACTATGAACTACTGTTCTTTTTTGGGGGGCCATTGTATAGTCTTATATTTGGAGATACACCTAGATACTGAGTTTTATTCTTTTATTTTAGATTTAAAAGAACTAAAATTCAGTAGATTCAAAGGGTCACATGGCTAAATGCAGCAGATCCAACAAATAGAATCAATATTTTCCAAATCGAATACAAATTGCTTCTACATACATGAATAATGAGAAAACAATTGACCCAAAGAAATGTTAGGCAGGTATAACATGTATAAGATAGTCAAACCATATAAACTTCCTATAACTCCTTGATATGGAATAATCACTATTTTGGGGGAAAATAACAATGACCAATCTTTTTTACTATTATTTTTTAAAATCAAGGATGAACTGAAGTCTCTTTTTTTTCCTTTGAATCAGAACCCTAGGTGTTTATCTTTATTTAAATGGAGTTTCTCTCATTGCCACCAAGAAATATCACTGTAAAAGCATTCTAAGAATTTACCTAGGCAAATGTGAGGTGGCAAAGTGAGTTAGGCATAGTTCCCATCTTCTTTAAAATTTAATTAATATACTGTTTTTATTAAGTGAATTCTTATTATAAATATTTCTTCATGTTTGAAAAAGGAAACTGAGAAATACGTGAAGAATGCCTTGAGTTGTGGAGATGTGTATTATAATATGCCTTCACTAGGGGGGCGCCTGGGTGCCTCAGTGGGTTAAAGCCTCTGCCTTCTGCTCAGGTCATGATCCCAGGGTCCTGGGGTCGAGCCCCACATCAGGCGATCTGCTCCACAGGGAGCCTGCTTCCTCCTCTCTCTTTGCCTGCCTCTCTGCCTAGTTGTGATTTCTCTCTGTCAAATAAATAAAATATTTTTTTTAAAAAGAAAGAAAAAAAAAGTTAAGTATTTTTTTAATTAATTTATTTGTTTATTTACAGCATAACAGTGTTCATTGTTTTGGCATCACACCCAGTGCTCCATGCAGTACGTGCCCTCCCTATTACCCACCACCTGGTTCCTCAACCTCCCCCCCACACCCCGCCCCTTCAAAACCCTCTGGTTGTTTTTCAGAGTCCATAGTCTCTCATGGTTCATCACCCTTTCCAGTTTCCCTCAACTCCCTCTCCTCTCCATCTCCCCATGTCCTCCATGTTATTTGTTATGCTCCACAAATAAGTGAGACCATATGACACTTGACTCTCTCTGCTTGACTTATTTCGCTCAGCATAATTTCTTCCAGTCCAGTCCATGTTGCTAAAAAAGTTGGGTATTCATCCTTTCTGATGGAGGCATAATACTCCATTGTGTATATGTACCACATCTTCCTTATCCATTCATCCGTTGAAGGGCATCTTGGTTCTTTCTACAGTTTGGCCACTGTAGCCATTGCTGAAATAAACATTGGGGTACAGATGGCCCTTCTTTTCACTACATCTGTATATTTGGGGTAAATACCCAGCAGTGCAATTGCAGGGTCATAGGGAAGCTCTATTCTTAATTTCTTCAGGAATCTCCACACTGTTTTCCAAAGTGGCTGCACTAACTTGCATTCCCACCAACAGTGGAAGAGCGTTCCCCTTTCTCCACATCCTCTCCAACACACGTTGTTTCCTGTCGTGTGAATTTTGGCCATTCTAACTGGTGTCAGGGGGTATCTCGATGTTGTTTTAATTTGAATCTCCCTGATGGCTAGTGATGATGAACATTTTTTCATGTGTCTGATAGCCATTTGTATGTCTTCGTTGGAGAAGTGTCTGTTCATATCTTCTGCCCATTTTTTGATATGATCATCTGTTTTGTGTGTGTTGAGTTTGAGAAGTTCTTTATGGATCCTGGATATCAACCTTTTGTCTGTACTGTCATTTTTAAATATCTTCTCCCATTCCGTGTGTTGCCTTTTTGTTTTGTTGACTGTTTCCTTTGCTGTGCAGAAACTTTTGATCTTGATGAAGTCCCAAAAGTTCATTTTTGCTTTTGTTTCCTTGGCCTTTGGAGACATCTTGAAAGAAGTTGCTGTGGCTGATATTGAAGAGGTTACTGCCTATGTTCTCCTCTAGGATTCTGATAGATTCCTGTCTCACGTTGAGGTCTTTTATCCATTTCAAGTTTATCTTTGTGTACGGTGTAAGGGAATGGTCAAGTTTCATTCTTCTACATATCGCTGTCCAGTTTTCCCAGCACCATTTATTGAAGAGACTGTCTTTTTACGGTGAATATTTTTGCCTGTTTTGTCGAAGATTATTTGACCATAGAGTTGAGGGTCCATATCTGGGCTCTCCACTCTGTTCCACTTGTGAATGTGTCTGATTTTATGCCAGTACCACGGTGTCTTGGTGATCACAGCTTTGTAGTAAAGCTTGAAATCAGGTAACGTGATGCCGCCAGTTTTGTTTTTGTTTTCCAACATTTCCTTAGCAATTCGGGGTCTCTTCTCATTCCATACAAATTTTAGGATTATTTGCTCCAGCTCTTTGAAAAATACTGGTGGAATTTGGATCGGAATGGCATTAAAAGTATAGATTGCTCTAGGCAGTATAGACATTTTAACAATGTTTATTCTTCCAATCCAAGAGCATGGAACAGTCTTCCATCTTTTTGTGTCTTCTTCAATTTCTTTCATGAGTGTTCTGTAGTTCCTCGAGTACAGGTCCTTTACTTCTTTGGTTAGGTTTATGCCCAGGTATCTTATGGTTCTTGGTGCTATTAAATGGAATCGATTCTCTAATTTCCCTTTCTGTATTTTCATTGTTAGTGTATAAGAAAGCCACTGATTTCTGTACATTACTTTGTATCCTGCCACGTTACTGAATTGCTATATGAGTTCTAGTAGTTTGGGGGTGGAGTCTTTGGGGTTTTCCATATAAAGAATCATGTCATCTGCGAAGAGAGAGAGATTGACTTCTTCCTTGCCAATTTGGATACCTTTTATTTCTCTTTGTTGTCTGATTGCCGTTGCTAGAACTTCTAATATTATGTTGAACAAGAGTGGTGAGAGTGGGCATCCTTGTCGTGTTCCTGATCTCAACGGGAAGGCTGCAAACGTTTTCCCATTGAGGATGATATTTGCTATGGGTCTTTCATAGATAGATTTTATGAAGTTCAGGAATGTTCCCTCTATCCCTATACTTTGAGGTGTTTTCATCAGGAACGGATGCTGGATTTTGTCAAAAGCTTTTTCTGCATCAATTGAGAGGACCATGTGGTTCTTCTCTCTTCTCTTATTGATTTGTTCTCTCACATTGATTGATTTGCGAATGTTGAACCAACCTTGCAACCCAGGGATGAATCCCACCTGGTCATGGTGGATAATCTTTTGAATGTGCTGCTGGATCCTGTTTGCTAGGATCTTGTTGAGAATCTTACCATCCATATTCATCAGTGATATTGGTCTGAAATTCTCCTTTTTGGTAGAGTTTGGTAGAACTGGTTTGGGGATCAGGGTAATGCTGGCTTCATAAAAAGAGTCTGGAAGTTTTCCTTCTGCTTCAATTTTTTGGAACAGCTTCAAGAGAAGTGGTGTTATTTCTTCTTTGAAAGTTTGGTAGAATTCCCCAGGGAATCCGTAAGGTCCTGGGCTCTTGTTTTTTGATCACTGCTTCAATCTCATTACTAGATATCGGTCTATTCAGATTGTCAATTTCTTCCTGGTTCAATTTTGGGAGTTGATAGTTTTCCAGGAATGCATCCATTTCATCTAGGTTGCTTGGCTTATTGGCATAAATGTTGGTAATAATTTTTGATGATTGTTTCTGCATAACTGTTGGTAATAATTTCTGATGATTGTTTCTATTTCCTTGGTGTTAGTTGTGATTTCTCCCTTTTCATTCATAATTTTATTAATTTGGGCTTTCTCTCTTCTCTTTTGGATTAGTGTGGCCAATGGTTTATCGATCTTATTGATTCTTTCAAAAAACCAGCTTCTAGTTTCATTGATACGTTCTACTGGATCTCTCATTTCTACCTCATTGATCTCTGCTCTAATCTTGTTTATTTCCCTTCTTGCATGTGGAGTTGGTTTGATTTGTTGTTGATTCTCCAGTTCTTTAAGGTGTAGAGACAGCTGGTGTAGTCTGGATTTTTCAGTGTTTTTGAGGGAGGCTTGGATGGCTATGTATTTCCCCCTTAGAACCGCCTTTGCTGTATCCCATAAGTTTTGGACTGAAATGTCTTCATTCTCATTGTTTCCATGAATTGTTTAAGTTCATCTTTGATCTCCTGGTTGATCCAAGCATTCTT
This sequence comes from Meles meles, assembly GCF_922984935.1. Classification (NCBI taxonomy): domain Eukaryota; kingdom Metazoa; phylum Chordata; class Mammalia; order Carnivora; family Mustelidae; genus Meles; species Meles meles. The sequence continues at coordinate 10,377,640 of NC_060088.1, forward strand.
AAGCAAGGTGGTCTTTAGCTTCCAGGTGTTTGAGTTCCTTCTGAACTTTTCCTTGTGATTGAGCTCCAGTTTCAAAGCATTGTGATTGGAGAATATGCAGGGAATAATGTCAATCTTTTGGTATCGGTTGAGTCCTGCTTTGTGACCCAGTATGTGGTCTCTTCTGGAGAAGGTTCCATGTGAACTTGAGACGAATGAGTGTTCTGTTGTTTTAGGGTGGAATGTTCTGTATATGTCTATGAGGTCCATCTGGTCCAATGTTTCATTCAATGCTCTTATTTCTTTATTAATTTTCTGCTTCGATGATCTGTCTATTTCTGAGAGAGGCGTATTAAGATCTCCTACTATTATTGTGTTCATATCAATATGACTCTTTCTCTTGATTAATAGTTTTCTTATGTAATTGGGTGCTCCCATATTGGGGGCATAGATATTCACAATTGTTAGATCATCTTGGAGGATAGTCCCTTTAAGAATTATGTAGTGTCCTTCTGTATCTCTGACTACAGTCTTTAGTTTAAAATCTAATTTATCTGATATGAGAATCGCTACTCTGGCCTTCTTTTGAGGTCCATTGGCATGAAAGATGGTTCTCCATCCCTTCACTTTCAGTCTGGGTGTATCCTTAGGTTCAAAATGGGTCTCTTGTAGACAACATATGGATGGGTCCTGTCGTTTTATCCAATCTGCAACCCTGTGTCGTTTTATGGGCGCATTTAGGCCATTCACATTGAGAGTGATTATTGAGAGATAGGTTTTTATTGACATCATGTTGCCTTTGAAGTCTTTCTGTCTGTAGATTGTTTCTATATTTCTCTTCAATGATATTCTTAGGATTTTTCCTCTTTTATAGGACCCCCCTTAATATTTCCTGCAGTGTCGGCTTGGTGGTTGCATAGTCTTTTAAGCCTTGCCGGTCTTGGAAACTCTTTATCTCTCCATCCATTTTAAATGTCAGTCTTGCTGGATAGAGTATTCTTGGTTGCATGTTCTTCTCCTTTAGTACTCTGAATATATTTTGCCAGCCCTTCCTGGCTTTCCAGGTCTCTGTGGAAAGGTCCGACGTTATTCTAATGGGCTTTCCTCTGTATGTAAGGAGCTTTTTTGTCCTAGCTGCTTTTAAGAGGGTCTCTCTTGAAACATCATTCCTCATTCTAACTATAAGGTGTCGAGAACATCTGACATATGGCTTGCTTTCTTTTTAAAATTTTTTAAAAATTTATTTCAGCGTAACAGTGTTCATTGTTTTTGCACCACACCCAGTGCTCCATGCAGTACGTGCCCTCTCTATTACCCACCACCTGGTTCCTCAACCTCCCGCCCCCTGTCCTTCAAAACCCTATGGTTGTTTTTCAGAGTCCATAGTCTCTCATGGTTCATCTCCCCTTCCAGTTTCCCTCAAACATGTCCACCGTGTTCTTTGTTATGCTCCACAAATAAGTGAGACCATATGATACTTGACTCTCTCTGCTTGACTTATTTCACTCAGCATAATTTCTTCCAGTCCCATCCATGTTGCTACAAAAGTTGGGTATTCATCCTTTCTGATTGATGGAGGCATAATACTCCATCGTTTATATGTACCACATCTTCCTTATCCATTCATCCATGAAGGGCATCCTGGTTCTTTCCACAGTTTGGCGACCGTGGCCATTGCTGCTATAAACATTGGGGTACAGATGGCTCTTCTTTTCACTACATCTGTATCTTTGGGGTAAATACCCCGCAGTGCAATTGCAGGGTCATAGGGAAGCTCTATTCTTAATTACTTCAGGAGTCTCCACACTGTTCTCCAAAGTGGCTGCACCAACTTGCATTCCCACCAACAGTGGAAGAGGGTTCCCCTTTCTCCACAACCTCTCCAACACACGTTGTTTCCTGTCTTGCTAATTTTGACCATTCTAACTGGTGTCAGCGGGTATCTCAATGTAGTTTTAATTTGAATCTCCCTGATGGCTAGTGATGATGAGCATTTTTTCATGTGTCTCATAGCCATTTGTATGTCTTCATTGGAGAAGTGTCTGTTCATATCATCTGCCCATTTTTTGATATGATTATCTGTTTTTTGTGTGTTGAGTTTGAGGAGTTCTTTATAGATCCTGGATATCAACCTTTTGTCTCTACTGTCATTTGCAAATATCTTCTCCTATTCTGTGGGTTGTCTCTTTGTTTTGTTGACTGTTTCCTTTGCTGTGCAGAAGCTTTTGATCTTGATGAAGTCCCAAAAGTTCATTTTTGCTTTTGTTTCTTTGGCCTTTGGAGACATCTTGAAAGAAGTTGCTGTGGCTGATACCGAAGAGGTTACTGCCTATGTTCTCCTCTAGGATTCTGATGAATTCCTGTCTCACATTGAGGTCTTTTATCCATTTCGAGTTTATCTTTGTGTACGGTGTAAGAGAAGGGTCGAGTTTCATTCTTCTACATATCGCTCTCCAGTTTTCCCAGCACCATTTATTGAAGAGACTGTCTTTTTTCCATTGAATATTTTTTCCTGTTTTGTCAAAGATTATTTGACCATAGAGTTGAGGGTCCATATCTGGGCTCTCCACTCTGTTCCACTTGTGAATGTGTCTGTTTTTATGCCAGTACCACGGTGTCTTGGTGATCACAGCTTTGTAGTAAAGCTTGAAATCAGGTAACGTGATGCCGCCAGTTTTGTTTTTGTTTTTCAACATTTCCTTAGCAATTCGGGGTCTCTTCTGATTCCATATAAATTTTAGGATTATTTGCTCCAGCTCTTTGAAAAATACCGGTGGAATTTTGATTGGAATGGCATTAAAAGTATAGATTGCTTTAGGAAATATAGACAGAGAGTCAAGTATCATATGGTTCACTTATTTGTGGAGCATAACAAAAAACATGGAGGACATAGGGAGAAGGAGAGGAGAAGGGAGTTGAGAGAAATTGGAAGGGGAGATGAACCATGAGAGACAATGGACGCTGAACAACCACATGAGGGTTTAGAAGGGGCAGAGGGTGGGAGGTTGGGGAAGCAGGTGGTGGGTAATAGAGAGTGCACGTATTGCATGGAGCACTGGGTGTGGTGAAAAAACAATGAATACTGTTACGCTGAAAATAAACATATAAAAAAAAAAAGAAATTGGAAAGCATTCCAAAGAACCAAAAAAAAGGAGGGGAAAGCTATTTTAAAGCATAATTTTTTTAAGATTTTATTTATTTGACAGAGAGAGCATACAAGTAGGGGTAACTGCAGGCAGAGAGAGAGAGAGAGAAGCAGGTTTCCCACTGAGCAGGCTGCCAGATGTGGGACTCAATCCCAAGACCTAGGATCCTGACCTGAGCTGAAGGTGGATACCCAACTGACTTTGCAACCTACGTGCCCCTTAAAAGATTCTTAAAGGTATACAAACTAATAGCAGTGTTCAATTCTTATTTGGATTCTATTTCAAAGAAACCATTAAAATGCTTACCATTCATAAGAAAAAAATAATATGAGTACACATTTATTTAATGGTATTTTAGAAATTATTGGTTCATATGTTTTTAGGTCTTCTGGTAATGTGATAACCAACAACCTATATTTCCTATTAGTTACCTATGTACTTGTCTTGGCTAACTGTATTCAAGCTTTTCTCCTGCTCTGCGTCCCTTAACCTTTGTTGGGCAAGCACTAACATATCAATGTCAAACATACTTCCTAACATCCCATTCTAGTATCAGCTCAGAAACATTTCCTATTAAAACACCTCTCTTTTGCTTCCTGTTCATCAATATGTTTATCTCCCAGTATGTTCCTGTGAGCTCTGCTTATCCCTTCCTCTTAAAAAAAGATGTTTTCTTCTTCATTTTGAGCTACTTGTGGAATATAACATTGGAGCATTATTATTTGAGTCAGTTTTGTGCTTTCTTAGTATAAAGTCTTTACTTACCTAATTCCCAATTTGTTGTTTGTGGGGTTTTTTTTTTCAGGTTTCCGAACATCAGTCTTCATTCATTTCATTGTTCATCCTGCTAACAGTGCTGCCAAACTCTCAGGACCCAACTTTGGATTCATGTTTCTTAACTGAAAAGATATAAAAGTTACTCTGAGTGGAAGTCTACTCCAGCTGGAGACCTTAACTGAGTGGTCAGGATATACAACACCATGAAATAAATAGCTTTCCCAAGAAGTTGTAACAGAGAAGATGACATCAAGAAGGGCTTGGCTTCTTGCCAAGGTACCAGAACAAGTCCATACCCCATAGGAGACTCTTATCCTCCAATACTCACCATTTTGTCTTTCTTTCTGTTTTTTTTTTTTTTTTAAATTTCTGTTCACTCCAACATTACTTTGTTATCCATGTAATTTTTCCTAATACAAGTATCGCTTCCCATAATGGTAATTACATTGTACTATATCTGGCTCTTCTGGCTCACAATAGATTTCCCCATAATAATTCCTCTGTACCTCCAAAGATGCCCAAATCCATGGAATTTCTTCACACAACTCAGAGCAATATCTCACAGTCCTACTTCTGATTCCTTTGCGTACTTTTGGGAACCTCCATTTTCCCCAATCTCCTACAACTGTCTCAGATTTAAAGGCATCATTGTGTTGACACTTGAAGGGAGCTTCATATTTTCTCTCTAGACTTTGAAAGGAACCTCTATAAATCCCAGTACTTTTTAGAAGAAGCAGTGTATACTTGCACTGTAATATAACCAAGAGCCTGTTCAGAAATATAGGCATTTTCAACTACATTACTTTGTCAATACAAATAATTTCAGTACAATACAGATATGGTCTTATTATGTGGGGGCAAAAGTGCATGTTCTAATATACTTAGATGATCCTAATATGTCTAAAATACTCAGATGATCCAAGTGTAATCTCACCGTTACTTGGGACTGTGTGTTCTAAAAACAAAACCTCTAGAACTTTCCCTAATTAGATGGGATTACAGCCACTTACAGGAATCAGATAAACTCCAAAATCCAAATACATCAACAATTATTCTTAGAAGAATAGGAATAAGATGTTTTATTGCAGGTGAGCATGTGCATTATATCTTCCTACTAACTGGAGTGCCATCTATTATTGCATTAATCCTATTAGTTCCTGTGAACACGATAGCCAGACTGACTTTTTTTCTTACTTTAACTACTTGTTTACCTGTGGTTTAAGTTTTCTGGGCATTAGATTATTTAAAAAAAAAACTGCAGAAGCAAATGATGACTGCAAGTTAGTACATATATCCCTCTAACTGGGGTTGTGATCTTTGTTGCTTACCTTATTCTCAAGAAGCCTTAGAGAAAGAAAACAAGAGGGTGACATCTGGCTGTCTCAGTTGGTTAAGTTTCTGCTGTTTTCACAGGTCATGATCCCAGGGTCCTGGGATTGAGCCCTGTATTACATTGGGCTCCCTGCTCAGAGGGGAATCCTCTTCTCCCTCTGCTTCTGCTGCTTTCCCTTCTTTTGCTCTCATTCTCTGTCCTGCTTTTTGTCAAATAAATAAATACTATATAAATAAAAACCTTTTAAAAAATGAAAAGGAGAGTAAGAGATTGCAAGTAAACTTAAAAGAGTTCATTGCTCCAGCATATTGCTTATGGACAACCTTTGGAAAGAAGTCCCTTCATCTTCTATGGTATGATTCAGGAAATAACCATGATTAGGAAATTGATTAGATTAACCATTATGCTGGCATCTAAGGACACTTTGGGCTTCATGTACTAGAGTTTTCTCATTTGGCTCTCTTCAGGCTCAGTTGTTTGTTTTACATACTTTTCCAACCTTAAAATAGTAGTCCTGTTTCATTATATTCCAAGGTACATTTATCAACAATTGTCAGACTAGCAACAAACACAACAGAAGGTATAACTAGTCCTTTGAGGACAACAAGAATATGAGGATAAATCTGTGTTCCCTTGAAATGAGTCTGAGATCTCAGGTTGAATCTGGGTGAACTGAACTGAGTTGAGGGCTTTTTTTTTTTCCCTACTGGTGAATTCTATTAAACATTTATTTAAATATTTAATTTATTTTTTTTCAGCGTAACAGTATTAATTGTTTTTGCACAACACCCAGTGCTCCATGCAATATGTGCCCTCCCTATTACCCACCACCTGGTTCCCCCAACCTCCCACCCCCGCCCCTTCAAAACCCTCAGGTTGTTTTTCAGAGTCCATAGTCTCTTATGGTTCGCCTCCCTTTCCAATTTCCTTCAACTTCCTTCTCCTCTCCATCTCCCTATGTCCTCCATGTCATTTGTTATGCTCCACAAATAAGTGAAACCATATGATACTTGACTCTCTCTGCTTGACTTATTTCACTCAGCATAATCACTTCCAGTCCTGTCCATGTTGCTACAAAAGTTGGGTATTCATCCTTTCTTTCTTTCTTTTTTTTTAAATGAACATATAATGTATTTTTATCCTCAGGGGTACAGGTCTGTGAATCACCAGGTTTACACACTTCACAGCACTCACCATAGCACATACCCTCCCCAATGTCCATAACCCCCTCCCCATCTCCCAAACCCACCTCCCCCCCAGCAACGCCCAGTTTGTTTTGTGAGATTAAGAGTCATTTATGGTTTGTCCCCCTACCAATCCCATCTTGTTTCAGTAGGTTCAGTCCTGAACTGAGTGAGAGGTGAGAGGGGGGGTCTGCCTGAAGTTGGTCTCAAGTTCTGTGTTAGGACTGGGGTATCCTAATTCCCTAGATAACTCTTTGAATAGAGTTTGATTCCTTTGGAATGGATTTATGCTACTCTAGATGGGGTCTTGGAAATCAAGAATTGGTTCTGGGTTCTCATGACCTGAAATCTGGGTCACATGATGGATCTGGAGTCCCTGGCTTCTTGCCAAAGATGCCTCAAATGAATCTAGTTTGCTGATTTGAGTCTCTGGTTCTGTATAGTAGGTCTGAAGCCTCTTGAAATAGTTCTGGAATCCCCTGAAGTGGAATTTGGATCATCTGAGCTGAGGCTAGATCTTTTACTTTTGTCTGAAGGCTTCTGAGCTTAGTTTGCACCACTTTCTTAAGATTTTATTTAAATTCTAGTTAGTTAGCATAAAGTAATATTAGTTTCAAGGGTGCATCACAGTGATTCACCTCTTCAACACAACACCTCTTGCACATCACAATTGTACTCCTTAACACCCATCCATCATATTTAGCCCACCTTCCCTCTGGTAACCATCATTGTGCTCTCTGTAGTTAAGTGTCTTGCTCTCTCTTTTTTGTCTGTGCTCATTTTGTTATGTTTCCTTCTATGAGTGAAATCATATGGTATTTGTTTTTATCTGATTAACTTATTTTGCTTGGCATAATACTCTCTACTTATATCCACATTGTTGAAAATAGCAAGATTTCATTTTTTAAGTTGCTGATTAATATTCATATATATGCATATGTATCCATAGATATGTATGTATATGTGTATATAGATATGAATGGTGGGTTTATGGTCTGAAATGGCTCTGTATTTCTTGAGTAGGTTTGGAGGCTCTTGAGCTAAGTATAGATTCCTTAATGTTTGTTGAGACCTTAATGTTTGTGTAAGACCTGCAGAAGTATTGTAAATGGATGCCATGGTTAATTCTAGGTACTCTGTAGTAAATCTGTCATCCTTTGAGGTTGGACTGTGGCTTCTTATGGAGTGTCTAGAGTTTCTTAAACGGAACTGTTATTTCTGGTTGGGCTTTCTTCACTAGATTTGATCTGGTTCCTTGGGGTACCTTGAATTAGGTGTGGATCCCCTTAAAATGCATCTATGAATACTGAGGTATACCTAATTTCTGAAAGGATGAAATATGGATATGTCTGAATTGAGTCTGGATACACTGAGGTAGGTCTGGGATCTCATGAGCAGAGTCTATGCCATCTGAGATATTCTGAGGTCCCTCAAAATAAATGTGAGACTCAAAGAGGCAATTTGGTTTCTTCTGAGCTAATTCTGGGATCCCTGTGGTTGTTGTCAGGGGACATATGTACTAATTCTGAGCACACTAAAGTTTGTCTGGCATCTCCAGAGCTGAGATTAGTTCCACGGAGATTTGTCTAGGTTCTCCCTAATGTGGGGTGCTTATGATGGACCTAGTGTCATGCATGGTATTTTCTGTGGTATCCTGGGCAGAAGCTTGGTCTCCTGAATAGGTTTGATGATTCCACTGTGAGTCTGGGACATACCAAACTAAATCTACAAACCATAAAGAGGACTAATGTCCCAGAAATGGAAGTAGATCTCCTCAGGATAAACAAGTGTTTTCAGAAGTGGGTCTAAGGTGTCCAAGATGGATCTCGAGTTTTCTGAACTGAGTCTGGTTCTCTGTAGTTGAATCTCAATTCTCCTGTGGTTGATTAGATTCTCCTGACCACACTTTTGGTCATTAGAGATGATTCTGTGGTCACCTGATGTTATTTAAGTCTTTGGAGATAAGTGTGAATCCTGTGAGGTTTGTCAGGGGTTTCATAAATGGATCTGGTACCTTCTGAAGTGAATTTGTTTAAATTGGTGAGGAGCTGGGGTGAGAGCTGGGGCTGAGTTCTTTTTTTAAGGTATTATTTATTTATTTATTTATTTATTTATTTATTTATTTATTATTTGTTTATTTTTTAAACATCTTTTAAATTTATTTTTCAGCATAACAGAAGTCATTCTTTATGCAACACACTCAGTGCTCCATGCAAAATGTGCTCTCCATAATACCCACCACCTGGATACCCTTGGGTATTCATCCTTTCTGATGGAGGCATAATACTCCATCGTGTATATGGACCACACCTTCCTTATCCATTCGTCCATTGAAGGGTATCTTGGTTCTTTCCACAGTTTGGCGACAGTGGCCACTGCTGCAACAAACATTGGGGTACAGATGGCTCTTCTTTTCACTACATCTGTATCTTTGGGGTATATACCCAGCAGTGCAATTGCAGGGTCATAGGGAAGCTCTATTCTTAATTACTTCAGGAATCTCCACACTGTTCTCCAAAGTGGCTGCACCAACTTGCATTCCCACCAACAGTGTAAGAGGGTTCCCCTTTCTCCACAACCTCTCCAACACACGTTGTTTCCTGTCTTGCTAATTTTGGCCATTCTAACTGGTATCAGGGGGTATCTCAATGTAGTTTTAATTTGAATCTCCCTGATGGCTAGTGATGATGAGCATTTTTCATGTGTCTGAGAGCCATTTGAATGTCTAAATTGGAGAAGTGTCTGTTCATAACTTCTGCCCATTTTTTGATATGATTATATGTTTTGTGTGTGTTGTGTTTGAGAAGTTCTTTATAGATCCTGGATATCAACCTTTTGTCTGTACTGCCATTTGCAAATATCTTCTCCCATTCCGTGGGTTGCCTCTTTGTTTTGTTGACTGTTTCCTTTGCTGTGCAGAAGCTTTTGATCTTGATGAAGTCCCAAAAGTTCATTTTTGCTTTTGTTTCTTTGGCCTTTGGAGACATCTTGAAAGAGTTGCTGTGGCTGATACCGAAGAGGTTACTGCCTATGTTCTCCTCTAGGATTCTGATGAATTCCTGTCTCACGTTGAGGTCTTTTATCCATTTCGAGTTTATCTTTGTGTACGGTGTAAGAGAAGGGTTGAGTTTCATTCTTCTACATATCGCTCTCCAGTTTTCCCAGCACCATTTATTGAAGAGACTGTCTTTTTTCCATTGTATATTTTTTCCTGTTTTGTCAAAGATTATTTGACCATAGAGTTGAGGGTCCATATCTGGGCTCTCCACTCTGTTCCACCGGTCTATGTGTCTGTTTTTATGCCAGTACCACGCTGTCTTGGTGATCACAGCTTTGTAGGAAAGCTTGAAATTGGGTAACGTGATGCCACCAGTTTTGTTTTTGTTTTTGTTTTTGTTTTTTTCCCATTTTACTTATTTTTTTCAGCATAACAGTATTCATTGTTTTTGCACAACACCCAGTGCTCCATGCAAAACGTGCCCTCCCTATTACCCACCACCTGTTCCCCCAACCTCCCACCCCTGACCCTTCAAAACCCTCAGGTTGTTTTTTAGAGTCCATAGTCTCTTATGGTTCGCCTCCCCTCCCCAATGTCCATAGCCTTTTTCACCATTTCCTTAGCAATTCGGGTCTCTTCTGATTCCATACAAATTTTAGGATTATTTGCTCCAGCTCTTTGAAAAATACCGGTGGAATTTTGATCAGAATGGCATTAAAAGTATAGATTGCTCTAGGCAGTATAGACATTTTAACAATGTTTATTCTTCCAATTCAAGAGCATGGAACGGTCTTCCATCTTTTTGTGTCTTCTTCAGTTTCTTTCATAGTGTTCTGTAGTTCCTCAAGTACAGATCCTTTACTTCTTTGGTTAGGTTTATTCCCAGGTATCTTATGGTTCTTGGTGTTATAGTAAATGAAATTGATTCTCTAATTTCCCTTTCTGTATTTTCATTGTTAGGGTATAAGAAAGCCACTGATTTCTGTACATTGACTTTGTATCCTGCCACGTTACTGAATTGCTGTGTGAGTTCTAGTAGTTTGGGGGTGGAGTCTTTGGGGTTTTCCATATAAAGAATCATGTCATCTGCGAAGAGAGAGAGTTTGACTTCTTCCTTGCCAATTTGGATACATTTTATTTCTCTTTGTTGTCTGATTGCTGTTGCTAGGAATTCTAATACTATGTTGAACAAGAGTGGTGAGAGTGGGCATCCTTGTCGTGTTCCTGATCTCAATGGGATGGCTGCAAGCTTTTTCCCATTGAGGATGATATTTGCTGTGGGTCTTTCATAGATTTTATGAAGTTCAGGAATGTTCCCTCTATCCCTATACTTTGAAGTATTTTAATCAGGAACGGATGCTGGATTTTGTCAAATGCTTTTTCTGCATCAATTGAGAGGACTATGTGGTTCTTCTCTCTTCTCTTATTAATTTGTTCTATCACATGGATTGATTTGCAAATGTTGAACCTACCTTGTAACCCAGGGTTGAACCCACCTGGTCATGGTGGATAAGCTTCTTAATGTACTGCTGGATCCTGTTTGCTAGGATGTTGTTGAGAATCTTAGCATCCATATTCATCAGTGATATTGGTCTGAAATTCTCCTTTTTGGTGTGGTCATTGCCTGGTTTGTGGATCAGGGTAATGCTGGCTTCATAAAAAGAGTCTGGAAGTTTTTCTTCTGCTTCAAGTTTTTGGAACAGCTTCAGGAGAATTGGTGTTATTTCTTCTTTGAAAGTTTGGTAGAATTATCCAGGAAATCCATCAGGTCCTGGGCTCTTTTTTGGGGGGAGGTTTTTGATCACTGCTTCAATCTCATTAGATATCAGTCTATTCAGGTTGTCAATTTCTTCCTATTTCAATTTTGGGAGTTGATAGTTTTCCAGGAATGCATCCATTTCACCTAGGTTGCTTAGCTTATTGGCATATAACTGTTGGTAATAATTTCTGATGATTGTTTCTATTTCTTTGGTGTTCATTATGATCTCTCCCTTTTCATTCATAATTTTATTAATTTGGGCTTTCTCTCTTCTCTTTTGGATTAGTGTCGCCAATTGTTTATCGATCTTATTGATTCTTTCAAAAATCCAGCTTCTAGTTTCATTGATACGTTCTACTGTATCTCTCGTTTCTACCTCATTGATCTCTGCTCTAATCTTGATTATTTCCCTTCTTGCATGTGGAGTTGGTTTGATTTGTTGTTGAATCTCCAGTTCTTTAAGGTGTAGAGACAGTTGGTGTATTCTGGATTTTTCAATTTTTTTGAGGGAGGCTTGGATGGCTATGTATTTCCCCCTTAGAACCGCCTTTGCTGTATCCCATAGGTTTTGGACTGAAGTGTCTTCTTTCTCATTGTTTCCATGAATTGTTTAAGTTCATCTTTGATCTCCTGGTTGATCCAAGCATTCTTAAGCAAGGTGGTCTTTAGCTTCCAGGTGTTTGAGTTCCTTCTGAACTTTTCCTTGTGATTGAGCTCCAGTTTCAAAGCATTGTGATTGGAGAATATGCAGGGAATAATGTCAATCTTTTGGTATCGGTTGAGTCCTGCTTTGTGACCCAGTATGTGGTCTCTTCTGGAGAAGGTTCCATGTGAACTTGAGACGAATGAGTGTTCTGTTGTTTTAGGGTGGAATGTTCTGTATATGTCTATGAGGTCCATCTGGTCCAATGTTTCATTCAATGCTCTTATTTCTTTATTAATTTTCTGCTTCGATGATCTGTCTATTTCTGAGAGAGGCGTATTAAGATCTCCTACTATTATTGTGTTCATATCAATATGACTCTTTCTCTTGATTAATAGTTTTCTTATGTAATTGGATGCTCCCATATTGGGGGCACAGATATTCACAATTGTTAGATCATCTTGGAGGATAGTCCCTTTAAGAATTATGTAGTGTCCTTCTGTATCTCTGACTACAGTCTTTAGTTTAAAATCTAATTTATCTGATATGAGAATCGCTACTCTGGCCTTCTTTTGAGGTCCATTGGCATGAAAGATGGTTCTCCATCCCTTCACTTTCAGTCTGGGTGTATCCTTAGGTTCAAAATGGGTCTCTTGTAGACAACATATGGATGGGTCCTGTCGTTTTATCCAATCTGCAACCCTGTGTCGTTTTATGGGCGCATTTAGGCCATTCACATTGAGAGTGATTATTGAGAGATAGGTTTTTATTGACATTGTTTTACCTTTGAAGTCTTTCTGTCTGTAGCTTGCTTCTGTATTTCTGTTCAATGATATTCTTAGGATTTTTTCTCTTTTATGGGACCCCCCTTAATATTTCGTGCAGTGTCACCTTGGTGGTTGCATAGTCTTTTAAGCCTTGTGGGTCTTGGAAACTCTTTATCTCTCCACCCATTTTAAAAGTCAGTCTTACTGGATAGAGTATTCTTGGCTGCATGTTCTTCTCATTTAGTACTCTGAATATATTTTGCCAGCCCTTCCGGGCTTGCCAGGTCTCTTTGGAAAGGTCTGACGTTATTCTAATGGGCTTTCCTCTGTATGTAAGGAGCTTCTTTGTCCTAGCTGCTTTTAAAAGGGTCTCTCTTGAAACATAATTCCTCATTTTAAGGTGTCATGAGGACTTTTGAGAATCTAAAATCTTGGGAGGAAATCTCTCTGCCTCTAGTGTATGAACGTTGTTTCCATTCGTGAGATTGGGAAAATTTTCATAGACAACTTTTTCCACTCTATCTTCTAGACTTCTTTCTTTTTCCTCCCCTTCAGGGTTTCTAATAATTCTGACGTTGGAACATTTCATGACATCATTTATTTCCCTGATTCTATTTTTGTGGCTTCTGAGCTGTTTGTTACAGGCTTCCTCCTGATCCTTTCTCTCTGTTTGTCCTCCAGATCACTAATTCTATCTTCTGTCTCAGTTACCCTAGCTTTTAGAGAATTTAGATTAGATTGCAATTCATTGAGAGTATTTTGAACATCATCCCTGGTGGCTTTCAGTTCTGCACTAACATTATGAACATCATCCCTGGTGGCTTTCAGTTCTGCCCTAATCAATTCTGTTTGGTCATCCATGCCTTTCTCCAACCTAGCTATTGCCTGGATAATTGTTAGTCTGAATTCTTTTTCTGACATATTGTCCATGTCGATAGCCATTATATGTTGCAGAAGGTCCATCCTCTGTATTTTTCTTCTGTTGGGTATTCCTCCTCTGAGTCATTTTGGTAAGAGATGACTGAACAGATGCAGCTGGACTTATCGATTGTGTTGCAGTCAAGGTGCACCCTGGAATGCTTCTGTGCAATCAGGGTTCCCCACCCAAATGAGAAAAACAGAAAAGAAAAAGAAATAGAGATGAAGAAAGAAAAAAAAAAGGAAAAGAAAAAAGGAACAAAAGGAGAAAGAGAGAGACAGGGAAAAAAGGGAAGATAAAAGAGATGGCTCAGCCCAAATGGGCCACAAGGTAAGATTTTTGAAGTATACAAACAAAAACAGACAAACAAAAAGACTGATAAAAGTATATGACAAAAAAGATATATATATATATCTTTTGCATATATATATACACAGATATATATAGATGCAAAAAAAGGTAATAACCTCATCAGAAAGAACCCCAAGTATAAGATTTATATATTATCAGGACAAACACAAATTCACAGAAAGCCTGGCAGAAGGAAAAATTGGGAGAGTGGTTATAAATTCTCAGTGTGGACGAGGAAGGTTATTTTTATTCTTCCTGAAGGTATCTTGATGTTTTTGTTAAGGGACTCATCTTTCCTAAGTTACAGGGAGATTAGAAACTGGTTTGCCTATAGTGGTAGCATTGATTGGGGAAAGGGGATTACCTTGAAGTTTAACTCTATATGTGTATTAGAAAATAAATATCAAAAAAGAATAAACTAGACTAAACTAAGTTACAATTTAAAAAGAATTAAAAAAATAGAAAAGCAAAAATAAAAAACACAGGTGTGTGTATCAAAAAGGTCATTTTAGAAGGTTATTAAGGAATTTGATATACTGGACATCTCACTGTGATGGTAAATAGGTTAAAAATTATCTGTATGTATTAAAAAAATGAACCAGAAAATTGGTAAAGAGTTAAAAATAAATGTATTTATGAAGTAATGGTGGTTGTTCTCTTGTAGTCTTCTTTTTTTTTTTCTTCCTTCCTTTTTGGTTTTCTGGGGTAGGGGCCTGCCACATGGTTTTTCAGACAATGATGTTCCCTGAGTTAGATCCTCCCGCTCCCCTCAAGGGGGTGGGCTCTGAGGAAACTTTTTTCCAGGCTTTTGTTCTCTGGGGGTTTTTATGTTCTTTCATCTGTTTTCTCTTGCCTTGGCAGCTTTTGATGGTTTTTGGAGTTTTAGAGGAGAGCAAACTGCACCCCGACCTCCCTCTCAGAGAGAAGCCTCAGAATGCTCTGTGGAGCTGCTGGCAGAGTTGGTTCTGAGTCATGGTCCCTGGCGATAAAGGAGCTCCTCGTTGTACCCAAATCCAGGGCAGCAGTGGCTGTCTAGGCAGCTCCAGACTGCCAGAGAGGTTCCTAGCCTGGATTGCACACTGAGACTTTCCCGCTGTCCTGGGCTGGGAATGTCTGGTTTTTCCGGATGCCAGAGCTCCAGGCTAGCACCTGTGAGCACCTCTCCCAAGGGAGGGTGTGGCAGGGATGCATTTTAGGATTGCCATCTGGCCAGGCTCCCAGCCCCTCACGGGAGCCGGACCCCACTCATTCTTGGGTGCGCTGGTCACTTAGGTGCACTGGTGTCTCAGGGATGGAGACCTGATTTCTCTGCCGCACTCTCTCTGGCTCAGCGCCAGGTGAGGCTGTCCTGGGTTCGGGTACTTAGGTTATGTTCCTAACAGCCCTATTCCCACTACTCCATGCCCCCCCCCCCCACGATCCTTTGCTCTTTGTTTTTTGAGTGCTTTCAACCAGACTCGAAGTTAATGCTGGTCCCCATATGCAGGGCACTCTAGTATTGGGGTATTACTTTCCAATCGGTCACCTCTGGTGGCTCCCTCCCCCTTTTGTTTATCTTCCGATATCAGTCCAATGCTCCCAGTCTGCTTTACCTGCCATTGGCATCTTCTGCTCCTGTAGAGATCCACAGGTGTATAATTCTGATCTCAGGCTGATTTCATGGGTGGTCGGAGTTCTTTGGTAGGTAATCAGCTCACTTTAGGGTACAGGTTGAAAGGGCATCTCCTCCTACTTCCCCACCATCCTGACTCCCCCCAGATGGCTCTTCTTTTCACTACATCTGTATCTTTGGGTAAATACCCAATAGTGTAATTGCAGGGTCTTAGGGAAGCTCTATTTTTAATTTCTTCAGGAATCTCCACACTGTTCTCCAAAGTGGCTGCACCAACTTGCATTCCCACCAACAGTGGAAGAGGGTTCCCCTTTCTCCACATCCTCTCCAACACATTTTGTTTCCTGTCTTCCTAATTTTGGCTATTCTAACTGGTGTCAGATGGTATCTGAATGTGGCTTTGATTTGAATCTCCCTGATGGCTATTGACGATGAACATTTTTTCATGTGTCTGATAGCCATTTATATGTCTTCATTGGAGAAGTGTCGGTTCATGTCTTCTGCCCATTGTTTTGACTGGATTGTCTGTATTTTGTGTGTTGAGTTTGAGTTCTTTTTTTTTTTAATTTCTCTTCAGCATAAGAGTATTCATTGTTTTTGCATCACACCCAGTGCTCCATGCAATAGGTGCCCTCTCTATTACCCACCACCTGCTTCCCAACCTCCCAACCCCTGGCCCTTCAAAACCCTCGGGTTGTTTTTCAGAGTCCATAGTCTCTCATGGTTCATCTCCCCTTCTAATTTCCTTCAATTCCCTTCTCCTCTCAATCTGCCCTCATCCTCCATGTTATTTGTTATGCGAGGAGTTCTTTATAGACCATTCATATCAGCCCTTGTCTGTACTGTCATTTGTGAATATCTTCTCCCATTCCTTGGGGTGGTTCCTTGTTTTGTTGACTATTTCCTATGCTATGCAGAAGCTTTTGATCTTGATGAAGTCCCAAAGTTCATTTTCACTTTTGTTTCCTTTGCGTTTGGAGAAGTATCTTGAAAGAAGTTGCTGTGGCTGATATCAAAGAAGTTACTGCCTATGATCTCCTCTAGGATTCTGATGTATTTCTGCCTCATGTTGAGGTCTTTTATCCATTGTGAGTTTATCTTTGTGTATGATGTAAGAGCATGGTCGAGTTTCATTCTTCTACATATAGCTGTCCTATTTTCCCAGCACCATTTATTGAATAGACCGTCTTTTCCGCTCTATATTTTTTCCTGCTTTGTCGAAGATTATTTGACCATAGTGTTGAGGGTCCATATCTGGACTCTCTACTCTCTTCCACTGGTCTATGTGTCTGTTTTTATGCCAGTACCACACAGTCTTGGTGATCACAGCTTTGTGGTAAAGCTTGAAATCAGGTAACATGATGCCACCAGTTTTATTTTTATTTTTCAACATTTCCTTAGCAATTCGGGGTCTCTTGTGATTCCATACAAATTTTAGGATTATTTGCTCCAGCTCTTTGAAAAATACAGGTGGAATTTTGATTGGAATGGCATTAAAAGTATAGATTGCCCTAGGCAATATAGACGTTTTAACACTGTTTATTCTTCCGATCCAAGAACATGGAACGGTCTTCCATCTTTTTGTGTCTTCTTCAATTTTTTTCGTGAGTGTTTTGAACTCGTAGTTCCTCGAGTACAGATCCTTTACCTCTTTTGTTAGGTTTATTCCCAGGTATCTTATGGTTCTTGGTGCTATAGTAAATGAAATTGATTCTCTAATTTCCCTTTCTGTAGTTTCATTGTTAGTGGATAAGAAAGCCACTGATTTCTGTACATTGACTTTGTATCCTGCTCGTTACTGAATTGCTGTATGAGTTCTAGTAGTTTGGGGGTGGAGTCTTTGGAGTTTTCCATATAAAGAATCATGTCATCTGTGAAGAGAGAGAGTTTGACTTCTTCCTTGCCAATTTGGATACATTTTATTTCTCTTTGTTTTCTGATTGCTGTTGCTAGGACTTCTAATACTATTGAACAAGAGTGGATAGAGTGGGCATCCTTCTCTTCCTGATCTCAACAGGAACCTGTGAGCTTTTTCCCATTGAGGATAATATTTGCTGTGGGTCTTTCATAGATAGATTTTATGAAGTTCAGGAATGTTCCTTCTATCCCTATACTTTGAAGCATTTAAATCATGAACAGATACTTGATTTTGTCAAATGCTTTTCTGCATCAATTGAGAGGACCATGTGGTTCTTCTCTCTTCTCTTGTTGATTTGTACTATCACACTGATTGATTTGCGAATGTTGAACCATCCTTGTAACCCAGGGATGAATCCCACCTGGTCATGGTGGATAATCTTTTTAATGTGCTGTTGGATCCTATTTGCTAGGATCTTGTTGATAATCTTAGCACCCATATTCATCAGTGACATTTGTCTGAAATTCTCCTTTTTGGTGTGGTCTTTGTCTGGTTTGGGGATCAGGGTAATGCTCGCTTCATAAAAAAAGTCTGGAAGTTTTCCTTCTGCTTCAGTTTTTTGAAAGAGCTTCAGGATAATAGGTGTTATTTTTTGTTTCATGTGAGAATAGGTGTCATTTCTTGTTTCAGTAGGGCTACTGAGCTAAGTCTGGTTCCCCCTGAAGATGTCTCGATCCTCAGAAGATGATTCCAGATCCCTGGATTTTAAATAGGAAGGCCTGAGCAGAATAAGATTCTGTATCCTTATTATCTAGGCTGTGGTATCCTCTGTGGTAGTTCTTGGATCTTCTGTGTTTTGTGTGTGTGCCATGAAAATAGTCTCAATTACCTGAAGTTTATTTCAGATCCTTAGGACTTGTCTTGCTTTGCTGGAACATATAATGTGTCCCCTTGCTGTTTCCAGATCACCTGATGTGGGTGTTGGGCTACTCTACGAGTCACAGAACTCTTCTGTATTGTGTGAGGATGGCATAACTGATTCTGGGTTCTATGAGACATTTGTCTCTGGGATCACATTTGGGTATCTGGCTATTGAGCTAGATTCAGCTTTGATGTGGGAAAATAAATGTGAATTTGGTGTTACAAAGTGTATATGGGGGTCCATGAAACTGAGGTACATTTCCCTAAAATAAGTCTGACATTATACAAGGGAGGTCTGCCATCTTCAGGATGGATATCTAGTATCCTGAACTAGGTCATTCTCTCAGAATTGTAGTAAAGTTCCCTGAGGTGAATCTGAATTCTTTGAGCTGACCTACCTGAAAATATTTTTGCCCACTTAGCATTTCGTCTGGGGATAAGCTGTTGTCATAGAGATGGGATAAGATCCACTGAAATGAGTTTGGAGTTCCAGAGGGAGGTCTGGAACTAGAATTATACCAAGGGATGCATGTAATGGGTCTGTTGTCCTTCCTGTATCTATGAAGTGGATATGTGATCTCCTGAACTGAGAATTACTCACCTAAGATATATCCATGTTTCTCTAAGGTTTGTCTAGGCCTCCACTGTGTAGAGCTGGTGACTTCTGTGATGATTCTAGAGCCTCTGATTTGAATTTTGCTCCTCAGTGATGGGTCTGGGACCCATAAAGTGGATCTGGGAACTGCTAAGGGGAAACGAGGGTCTCTTTAGCTGAGACTGGTAGTCCTATGTTAAGTCTAGATCTCCTGAGGTAAGTCTAGTTCCTTTGGGGTTGGGTGTCCACTGAGATGGAGACTCCTGAAATGAATCAGGGATTTCCTGAGATGACTATAGTTGCCTGAGATGGGTATGGTGTCAACTGAAATAAGTCTAAGTACTTTGAGGTACATCAGGTTTTGGCATCACCTGAAATGTGTCTAAGTCTCTTGAAGTGATGGTGGGTGTCCTGAAATGAGTTAGGCGTGACCTTACTACATCTGGAGAGGCCGTGAAGTGGGTCTTTGTGTCCCAGTAGAGTGTCTTGGATGCCTGGAAAAGTCTGATTCCACAGAAGTGGGTTTTTGGCTTTTTAAAGATGAATACTGGATCTTCTGAGCAGACTCTCTGAGTTTTAACGTGGGTCTGTGGTCCTTAGAAATAGGGTTTACTTATATGGTCTCTTGGCCTGAGTATATATCCCATTGGCAGACACTGCATGTCATCTGGGGATATTTTATTTGTCTGGGTCTGCAAATGTGAGTTATGTGTTTCCTGTTGTAGGTATAGTTGTTGTTGGGAATATCTGAGTTTCATTTCCAAGTATTATTCTGGTGTCTCCTGAACTGAGATTAGAGTTCCTCAGTTGGGTTTAGGTCATTCAGGCATCCATGTTTTGTAAGTGGTATTTATATCACTATGAGCTGGGATTTTAAGACTTGGAGTAATGTCTTTGGATTCCTGTTCTGAGTGTATAAACAGTAAAATGAGTCTGTTTTCCTGAGGTGCATATGAAACTCCAGAAATAACCTTGTGTTCTCTAATTTGTGCCTCTCTTCCTTGGATGCTGATTATAAATTTTCTGGTGTTGGGTTGTGTGTGTGTATGTGTGTATATGTGGATTTGAGACTCCTAAGGGTTGTTATGTGGGGATGTCATAAATGTGTTTGGGATCCATGAAGTGAGATTTGGCCTTTGAATTGAGTCTAGATTACCCGAGTTTCATATGGATATAGACAAAGTGTGTTTGGATGTTCTGAGATATGTCCAGCAACTCCTGAACTTACCCAGGAAACTCCCAAAATGGGCCTTTGGTGATTGATTTGTATCTATTATTTACAAGGGGGATCTGTAATCTCTTCTGAAGAAATTTTTGAAGCCATCTATGATGGTTCTGAATCCTCTGAGAAGACTTGGTGTGATCTAAGAGTATCTGAGTCACCTGATACATTGTTTGGGGATACCTATGCAGTGTCTAATATTATAGAAGTGAATGAATATTCCTAGAGGTGGGTGACATTCACCTTTCCTTACTCTGTATTATCTTATATGGGTCAGAAATTCTGTTTGGTGGATCTCATTCCCATAATTTGGTCTGAAGCCACCTGGCATGTTGTATGTGGTCCCCTAAACTGACCTTGGTTGCATAAGATTGGATATATCCTTTGAGGTGGGCCATAATCCCTTGGTAATTGAGGTAGGTTCACTTAAAGTTGACTTGAGACTTTTGAGGTGAATCTGGTACCCTTGACAGGATGATCCTTTGAGCCCAAGATGGATCTATGATATCCAGATTGTGTCTGGGGTGTTCTAAATCTGTTAGTTAGTTCTAGATACTCTGAAGTAGTTTGGGTTTGGTTTTTGAAGATGGGTTTCAAGTATCCTGGAGTGTATATAGGGTCCCCTGAAGTATATCTGTGATCTTGTTTGTTTTTGGATCTGTCATCTTCAAGGTAGATCTGATATATTTTATTTTTTTCCCTTTTTTTTCTTCTTTTTTTCATTTTATTTATTTTTTCAGTGTAACAGTATTCATTCTTTTTGCACAACACCCAGTGCTCCATGCAAAACGTGCCCTCCCCATTACCCACCACCTGTTCCCCCAACCTCCCACCCCTGACCCTTCAAAACCCTCAGGTTGCCCCAACCTCCCACCCCTGACCCTTCAAAACCCTCAGGTTGTTTTTCAGAGTACATAGTCTCTTATGGTTCGCCTCCCCTCCCCAATGTCCATAGCCCGCTCCCCCTCTCCCAATCCCACCTCCCCCCAGCAACCCCCAGTTTGTTTTGTGAGATTAAGAGTCATTTATGGTTTGTCTCCCTCCCAATCCCATCTTGTTTCATTTACTCTTCTGCTATCCCCCTACCCCCCCATGTTGCTTCTCCATGTCCCTAAAGATACAAACATAGTGATCTGAAGGGGCACGTGTACCCGAATGTTTATAGCAGCAATGTCTACAATAGCCAGACTATGGAAAGAACCTAGATGTCCATCAACAGATGAATGGATAAAGAAGATGTGGTATATATACACAATGGAATACTATGCAGCCATCAAAAGAAATGAAATCATGCCATTTGCGACGACGTGGATGGAACTAGAGCGTATCATGCTTAGTGAAATAAGTCAATCGGAGAAAGACAACTATCATATGATCTCTCTGATATATTTTAAACTGAACCCACCTCCCAATATTTAGATTGATTTTAATCTCCTGAACTAACTCCAGGACATCTGAGCTGTGCCCAAACTACTCGGTATGAAGTTTTAAGATTCTTTAGCCCTTTCTGGTTCTCCATATCTTCTGATATGGATCTGGAAATCCTGAAGTGGTTGTGGGAGTATATTTAGCTATTTGGTAGGCATAAATGTAACATTTTGTTTTCTGACATAACTTAAGTCTCTTAGGTTTGGTTTTCATCTCCTGACCTGTGTTTTGTGTGATCCTGTTTGTCTTCTGGAGAGGTCTGAGCTGAGTCACAGTTTGTAGAGTGGGTTTTGAATATCCTGAAGTGGTTCTAATAATATAGTTATTCTGGGACCCGCAGAGTGTTTTGGAGCCCCTTAATAGGGACCTTGGCATGATTCTGGATTCACTAATGTGGTCCTTTGTTTCTTTGAGTTGGTTCTGGGTTACTCTGAGCTAGATCTGGAATATTATTAGCTGATTTTGAGTTCTCACCTAATATGTCACTTGGCAATGTATGAGCTTAGTCTGGAGTTTCTGAAGTATATTAAGGTATTCTGATCAGGTTTGGGATTCCTGACTATTACTAGATCCTCTGAGGTATTCCTGAGGTTAATTAAAATAGTTTGGAATTCTTTATTATGGGCTTATACCCCTTGGATTTATGGCTGGAATTGCCTGCACTGTGTCTTGATATCCAGAATTGTATCTGTTTTCCTTAGCTGGGTCTATATCAGCATAATTAAGTCTGGATTTTCTTCTTTTTTTAAAGATTTTATTTTTTATTTGACACAGAGAGATCACAACTAGGCAGAGAGGCAGGCAGAGAGAGAGAGGAGGAAGCAGGCTCCCTGCCAAGCAGAGAGCCTGATACGGGACTCAATCTCAGGACCCTGGGATGATGACCTGAGCCAAAGGCAGAGGCTTAACCCACTGAGCCACCCAGGCATTCAAGGCTGGATTTTCTGATGTGTCTATGTTCTTTTGAGTTAGTCCTGTTCTACTGAGAGGTATTTCTGGGAACTCCAGCTGTTTCAGGGTCTCCCAAATGAAACTGGGTCTTTTGAGCTGAGTTTGTGTACCTGAAGAAGGCTTAGAGTATCTGGATTGTGGTTTACTAAACTGGGTCTGATTTCTCATACACTGAATGCGGGTATTTTGAGTATTACTTGTACATGTGTGAGCTAAGTCCTAGTCAGTCAAGAGTTGTGGTATCTTCTTGGGGGTACTTGATCACTTTCTTTAGGGTTGCAATTCTCTGAATTTGGACTGGGGCCATTTGGCTCTTATCCCCTGAGCTGAGTCTGAGTCATCTGTGGTGTGTCTAAATTCTCCTGTGGTGAGTGTGGGCCCACTGGTATATTATTTGGGAATGCCTGAGATGAATTGGGGTTCTGAACAGACTATGTGTCTCCTAAGTTGGCACTGGGACCTCTTTGGCTCTTAGCCTCTTCATCTAAGTCTTGAACTTTGTAAGATTGATCTGGGTCTACTAGGCTTTATGTCAGTGTCCTCTAAGTTGAATCACATTTCCCTCAGGACAGATGGAACTCTGTGGTGTATCCTGGTGGGAATGAATGAACTTTGAAATATACAGGTAGTTATAGAATAAACTGCCAAAGATCTTAGTTTGATGAGTTTAGTCCAAGAATCCTGTAGGAGAGTGTTTAGGTTCCTTGAAGTGTACTCTTGGGCCCCTCCACCTCATGTGTTGTATGGGGGATGCCTGAGTGGCATGTGTATCTTTTTGATATCTTTTGAACCAACTCTTTGTTCCAGAAACTGGGTCTGGGACATCTTTTGAGGTACTAAGATCAGGAAGGTATCTGGAATAATTTATAGAACTTTGAGGGGACTATTTTCACCTCTGTTATGTGTCTTTGGCTTATCTGCTATTTCCTCACCTGAATGATTTCTTTTGTGGATGTTCTCTGCATCCAGAAATGAGTCTAGTACCCTAATGTGGTTCTGTGTTTCTTTGGGCTGGTTCTGTGTCCCATAGAGAGGGGTCTGGAATATTCTTAGTTGAGTGTGAGTACTCTGCTGAATCTGGTAGATTTGAGATTTCTGAGTTGGGTTTGATAACTCTTACACTGACTGTGGACTTTCATGGTGTTATTTGTGGACACCTGAAGTGAGCCTTATTCCCTTCAATTTGAGATCTTTCTCCAGGAATACTGGAACCTTTAATTTTTCCTGAAGTCATTTAAATTCTCTGGATTTCTATGTTGTGTTATCCAGGGTTTCCTGAACCAAGTATGGATCCCGAGAAATGTCTCCATAGTTCCCTCACTTGGCTTCAGGGATCCTTGAGAAAGTTGAGTTCCTTTCTGTGAAAGAGTTGATTTGGGAGGATATCATTTGGGAATGCCTGTGTTGAGTTGACACATAGTAAGTATGATTTACTTTTGTTGCATTTTGTATCATATGTAATGTGTTTTAAGCCCCCTCCTTTAGGTCTGGGACTGACTGACTGTGCTTAGAGTGACCTGCTGTATTGTCTGGTGTGCCCTAAGCTGTTTGAGACTCTTGAAGAATACTGAGTCCCTGTGGTAAATGGGAAGCCCATTTATCTGGAGTTTTATCTGGAGATGCCTGAACAGAGTTGGATATTATGTTTAATGTAGTGGTCCCCTGAGCTTAATTTGTATCTTTCAGAAAGATCTTAATCCATAAAATGTTTTTCCCGTGCTACTGTGGAGTATTGTCTAAGGGATATTTGAGCAGTGTATGTTTCCCCAAACAAAGGCAGCATGAAGTGAGGTGTATGCAGGCTTATTGTGAGAGCCTGAGACCCTACAATGTTGCCTGGGGGTCCTTGATCTGAATCTAGTTTACCTGGTTTCTCTGGTGTACTCCTAGGTGATTTGTGGGTATGGTGTCTCTTGAGCTGAGCCAGGGTACCTACGGTAGTTCTAGAGTCTCCCAAATTGAATCTGGCACTTATGAACTGGATCCTTAACTGAGTATACCTTTTCACATGTTGTTTGGGGTCTCCTGAGGTGTGTTGGAGTTGGTTGACATGTGTCTGGGGACCCTTAAGTTTGCGTAGGGTCTCCTGGAATGTTTTTGTGTCCTGCAGTGTTTTAATTCTCCCAAAGCTAGTTCAGTGTTTTGTTAGGTGTTTCTACAATCTCCTGCCTTGAGTCTGGTAGAAAAGTCTGCTTACCTGTTCAGTGTTTAGGTGTATCCTTTGATGTGGTCTTGGGCTGCCTCAGATGCTTCAGGGGCTTAAGATTTATTATATGGGGTTACATGTGTTCAGTGTGGGTTCCCTATGTATCTCTGGGGCTCAGCAGCAATACCTGGGTTCTCTGAGGTTGGTCTGCACTTCCTGAAATTAGTCTGCATCCATAAACCATATCTGGTTTCTCTTAATTTTGTTGGAGGCCCCTGAGACATGTTTTGAAATCCTGTTGTCGGGGATGCCCTAGTTTATTCTGAATATGTAAAATATATCCTGGTTTACCTAAGTAATTCTAGATGCTTTGAGGTGCTTCTGGATCCCTGAGGTGTATTTTGATTTATTTGAGGTGATTTTGCAGCCATTATGACTCTCTGTTCCTTTTAATATGCTGTTAGTTCTCAAATACGTATGATATTCTGGGTATTTGATATGGAAAGACTCCTTTGCTTTTGCCTTGGGATGAGACTTGTATTCCCTGGCTTTTTAGAGAGATGCTCTGGAACCTGTTGTTGGTGTATAAGGTCCTGGTCATTTTGTAATTTATAAAACACACAAGTAAAATGTCCTCTGGGTCTGTGTTCTCTGGTGTATTTTTACATGGTGAGGCTTCCCTGATAAATCCTTGGGAACTCCTTATCCTAGTTCCAGTACTCTTAGCTGAGTCTTGGTTTCCTGAGCTGAATATGGGACCCAGAAGTGGGATTTTGGAAACATGTACTGTGTGGGGTACAAATGGTGTGTTGTTTGAGGAATTTAGTGGGTCCTCTGTCCTGAGACTCTGTCTTCTGTGGAAGGTCGTACATAGCTTGTGCTGAGTGTGGATCTTTTGAGGTACTTGTTGGAGTTACCAGAGCTGTGTCTATGCATGATTAGGAGCATATAGAATGGATGTCTTGTGTTTCTTAAATGTCTTTATTTGGTACAAGACTCCTTGAATTTCTTTTGGAACCCCTTATGGTATTGACTCTGGTTTTCTCAGTGGGTGTTGTCTCTTGAGATGAATTTCAAGAGGTGGGTCTGTATCATATAAGGTGGATTTAGGGTTCCTTGGGTTGATTGTGGTTATGTTGTGTTACTTGGAGATGACTAAAATAAGTTGAGTCCCATTCTGAGTCTGTATCCCTTACATGGAAATTTGAACTTATGTGTTTTTGTACCTCCCTACATGGATCCCTGATTCTAGGGTGTAGTCACGTGGTGCGTAATGTGAAATCCTCTTGTCTAAGTCTGGGTGTTCTGACAATGTCTGGATAACTTCTTGTTTTTCTGGCTCCCATAGGTTTTATACCTAGGTAGAGTTGGTTTTCTATGATGAGTTTTGGTCTGTTGTGGTGGAAGTGGGTCTTCCTTTAAGGAGCTGAGACCCCTGTGATGTCATCAAGGAATGCTTTAGCTGAAATCTGTATCTCATGAACTGGGTCTTGGATCTCTTAACTTGGATCTCTGGTTTCCAAACTGATTCTGGATCACCTGACTTGAATCTGGAGAAATCACAGGTGTATTTAGGTTCTCTCATTTGAAACTGGGACCTCTGATACCTGACCTGGGGAAGTTCTCTGGGGTCCCCAAAAATGTTTGTGTGGCTCCTAAACTGAATTTACATTTCCTGAAATGATCTGAATGCCTGAGACCCCATGCTATTTTTTGAGATATCTGAGCCAAGTTGTGGCCGCCTTGTATGAGTCTAGGTGCCCCTGAGTCTAGAGAGTCCAAGTGAATTTTGATTGCCTAATATGAGTTTTGTGTACCCAGAGTACATTTGTGTTCCCTCTGATATTTGTCAAGATCTCAGCTGAACTAAGATACCCTGCGGTGGTCTGGAATCCTATGAGGTGTGGTTGCCAACTCCAAGGTGGATCAGGATAAGCCAGGATTGATTGTGCCTCTCACAGTTGGATCTGAGCATAGATGTGGTGTGTTATTCCTCTTTGAGCTGGCTTAAAACCCTTTGAAGTGGCTAGTAGATACTACAGTGATGTTATATGATGAGTGATATGAGTCTGCATAACCTGATTTTTTTTTCCTGAGATGTGCCAGAGTACCCAGAAATGAGTTGTGTGTTCATGATGTGTGTCTATACACTTGAGCTAGAGCTACACTCCTCTGACATGGTTAGAGATATCCTTAGCAGGAACCTGAGTATCCTTAACTGTGCTAATTCCAGAGCTGAATCTTGGTAAGTTATACTGGATCTGAGATCCTTACGTGGATGTGAGACTCTTGTGTTGAGTGTGGGCCCATCTGTGTAGTCTCTGAAGATGTCTGAATCAAGTCTGCATATCACTATGCTGATCTGTGATCCACCATGTGTAGTTTTGGACCCTTCCTTCCTACCTCCTCCCTCCTTCCCTGCCCCCTTCTTCCCTCACTCCCTTTCTTCTCCTCACGCCTCACTTTGTTTTAAGAGTATAAGGCCCTTTAGTTCTCTTTTGGATGCCTTAGCTGAATCTGAGTATTCTTTCTTTCTTTCTTTCTTTCTTCCTTTCTTTCTTTCTTTCTTTCTTTCTTTTTTTAGATTTATTTATTTGTCAGAGAGAGAGAGGAAGTGAGCACACAAGCAGGCAGAGGGGCAAGAAGAGGTGGAGAGAGAAGCAGGCTTCCTGCCGAGCAAGGAGCCTGATGAGGGACTTGATCCTTGGACCCGGGGATCATGGCCTGAGCAGAAGGCAGTGGCTTAACTGACTGAGCCACCCAGGTGCCCCAAAAATATGAACACATTTTTTTTTCTTTCTAGGATTTTATTTAGTTGACAGGGAGAGAGAATGAGCGCACGCACAAGCAGGAAGAGCAGCAGGCAGAGTGAGAAGCAGGCTCTCTGCTGAGCAAGGAGTCCAATGTGGGACTTGATTCCAGGATCCTGGGATCATTGCCTGAGACAAAGGCAGGCACTTAACTGACTGAGCCACCAAGGGGTCCCTGAATCTGGGTGTTATGAGACTTACCAGAACTCTTTTAGTCTGATCCTGTTTTCCTGAGGTGTCTAGATTACTTAAGGTATGCTTAAGCCTTATTGAGGTATGTTTGGGTCCTTCTGTGGCACATTTACACACCCCAGGTCATATCTGAATGCCGTATCTGAGTGTATATTCCCAAATTTAGTCCAAGTTTTTATATGTGGGCCTTGGGAAAAGAGTCTGGGCTTTCTGATGTGGGTCTATGCATCTTCTGGTCTCAAGGGTGGGCTCTCTGAGATAGTTTGGGATACACTTGATGTCCCTTGATGTAGACTCTATCTCTCCTGTGCTAAGTTTGGGGTAATCGAGAGTGTTAATTTAAGATGGCTCAGTTGAGTCTTTGTCTTATATGGGTCTGAAATAAATACTGTTATTATTTTTTATATATTTAGGTGCTCCCATGTTGGGTGCATAAATATTTAAAATTGTTACATTTTCTTGTTGAATAGTCCCCTTTATGATGATATAGTTTAATTCATTTCTTGTTAATAGTCTTTGATTATAATATAGTTTGTTTGACCTAAGTATTGCTATTCTGGCTTTCTTTAGACATTCATTTGTGTGGTAAGTATTTCTGTACTCCCTTACTTTCAATCTGTAGGTGTCTTTAGGTCTAAAATGTGTCTCTTATATGCAGCAAGTAGATGACTCTTATTTGTTTATCCATTCTGACATCCTATGTCTTTTGATTGGAACATTTAGTACGATTACATTCAGAGTAATTATTGATAGATTTGTATTTAACGCTGTGTCATTTCTGTTTTGTCATTTCTAGAGATTTCTGTGATTTTTCATTAAGTTTGTACTCTTGATCTCTCCTTTCCCTCAAACAGCCTCCTTTAATATTTCCTGTAGGGCTGGTTTAGTGATCATAAACTCAATTAGTTTTTATCTGGGAAATTCTTTATCTCTCCTTCTCTTCTGAATGATGTCCTTCCTGCTTAGAGCATTGTTGACTGCCAAGAATTTTTCCTACTCAGCACATTGACTATATCATATCATTCCCTATGGCTTGCCAAGTTTCTGTGGAGAGATCTTCAGCTAGACTTATGGAGTTTCCCTTTGCCAGTTGGGGACATGTTTTTTTGTCCCTTTTTCTACTTTTAGGATTATTTTCCTTAATACTATATTTTGCAAATGTGATTACAGTTGTCTTGGTGTTGTCCCACTGTTTTTTAATAACCTTTTAAAGTGTTAATTTTAATTCCAGGTGTGTAGTATAGTGATGCATCAGTTTCATACATAACCCAGCACTCATCATGAAAAGTGCCCTCCTAATCCCCATCACCTCTTCCACACGTGCCTACCCACCTCCCCTCTGGCAACAATCCATTTCCTCTCTATAGTCAAACATCTGTCCCTTGATTTGCCTTTTTCTCTTTTGTTTCTGTTTGTTTCTTGCCTTTCTCTCCTTTGTTCATTTGTCCTGCCTCCCAAATTCCACATAAGGGAAATCATGTGGTATTTTCTCTGACATTTTTAATTTCACATTATCCAGTAGCTCCATCCATGCCATTGCCAAAGGCAAGATTTCATTCCTTCTACAGCCGGATGCTATTCCATTATATATCCCACAACTTCTTCATCCATTCGTCAGTCAGTGGATACCTGGACTGCTTCCATATCTTGACTGTTGTCAGCAATACCACTATAAACACAAGAATGTATGCATCCCTCTGAATTAGTGTTTTTGTAAAAAAACTAGTGTTTTTGTATTCTTTGGGTAAATACTCAGTAGTGTGATTGCTGGATCATAGAGTACTTCTATTTTTAACTTTTTGAGGAAGCTTTATACTATTTTCCAGGTAGCTGTACCAGTTTGCATTCTCAGCAAAAATGCAAGAGGGTTCTTTTTTCTCCACATCCTTACCAACACCTGTTGTTATTGTGTTGTTGACTTTAGCCATTCTGACAGGTGTGAAGTGGTATCCCATCATTGTTTTGATTTGTGTTTCTTTGATGATGGTGATATTAAGCATCTTTTCATGTGTCTGTTGGCTCTAAGTATCTTTTTTTCAGAAAAATGTCTATTAATGCCTTCTGCCCATTTTTAATTTGATTATTCATTTTTGGGGCATTGAGTTTTATAAGTTCTTTATATATTTTGCTGTCCCACTGTTGATTTTGATTTGAGTTCTTTGTGTTTCCTGAATCTCAATGTCAGTTTCCCACATTAGGGAAGTCTTCAGCTATGATTTCCTCAAATAAATTCCCTACCCCCCTTTTCCCTCTTTTCTTTTTCTGGGACTCCTTTGGTACAAATATTATTATGTTTGCTGGAGTCACTGAATTCCCTAAGTCTATTCTGTTCCATATCTTCTTTCTTTCTTTTGTTCAGTTTCATTAATTTTTATAACATTGTCTTTTATATGATTTATTCATCCTTCTGCTTCCTCCATCCTTGTGTTCATTCCATCCAGCCTGTGCCAGTCTCAGTTACTGCATATTTAATTACTGACTTACTGTTTTTTTCAACTCTTTTATCATTGAAGGAAGGGACTCTCTTCTGTTTCCTATGCTTTTCTGCAGCCCAGCTTGTATCCTTATGGTTGTTGCTTTGAATTCTCCATCAGACAGGTCACTTATATCTGTTTCACTTGGATCTCTGGCTATGAACTTTATCTTGTTGTTTCATTTGGGATGAATTATTGTATCTTGACATTTTGTCTAAGTCTCTGTCTTCTTCTTTATGTTAGAAAAGCCTGTTATGTCCGCTGCTCATGAAAGTTATGTCCTGTATAGACAAAGTAATGTATTGTCCAGGGCCTGTCACTTCAGGGAGTGTCTCTGCTGTGTGCTGTGTACACTCCATTGTTGTGTTTTGCCTGCTCTGTTCTTCAAGCCAATTTCCTGCAAAGGCTTTTCTTGCCTGCTATGGGCAGTGTTTGGTCCCTGGCATGAATGTGGTGAGTTTTAACTAGGTGTGCTTTGGTCTGCTTGTGAAATGAGACCTGATGCTACTTCTACCAGAATTGACATCCTGAAGAGCTCTCTGGTCAGGAGCCATGATGTGAACAAGAATTTCTGCTGGTCTTCTTGTGAAGGGGCCCACCACACTGGGAATGAGGCAAGCTTGACCAAGAAGGGCAGTACTTCTAAACCTCAGGGTTGTGAGACTTGCTGGAGGCTAGTTAAGTTGCCATTGTCAGAGCTGTACTGGTTATTGCAGGTGACTCTATGTTTACGCTGAGCAGCAGGCTGCAGAATGGTCCCAGAAAACTCCTTTGTCCACGGAGAGGGGTGTCTATGTTTGTTGCTGTCAGAGAAACATTGTGAGAAGACTGAATCATCTCTGTCCTGTGTGTCCCAGGTGTTTTTTTTATTTGTTTTGTCTTGTTTTGCTTTGTTTCGTTTTGTTTTCAGATCTCAGTTTCTATACTGTTTGTGTCTGGGTTGTTTGCCTGCCTTCTCTCCAGGAGCAGGACAATTTGGGTTTTATTCTAACCCAGTCTGTTCCTTCTTAAAACTCCAAGATTTGGGGACAGGCTTTGTCAGGTGTTTTCACTGGTCTTGTATTGGAGGAGCTAGCCATCCTGGGACTGGGAAAGGTTTGACCAAGATGTGTAGTTGTGCCAGAGCTCAGGACATGGGACCTGGGAAAATCATGCTAGGAGCCAGTATTAGGGTTGAGCTGCCCTTGGCGGGTATCTCTGCATTCGTGTTAAGAGGCAGGGAGGGAAATGGCACCTTTTATACCCTTTGTCCCCAGAGAATCTCTGTGAACAGTGGCTTTAACAGATTATCTTTAAGAAGAAGATGCACACCTTCTGTGTGCATCTGGATTTCCTTGGTTCACTGTTTCTGTGCTATCTGCCTTTGTTGTTCAACTGCCTTCTCTCCAGAGGCAAGGAAGCACCATAGGACTCTATCCCAGCTAAGCCTGCTGACCTTTTAAAGTCTAGTGTCAATCCCTTCTGGCTGCAAGAATTACAAAAATCAGCCCTTGTCATTTTCCCAGTCAGTGATTTTGGGAAAGAGTTCTCCTTGTGCATTCCCCTGTGTGCTCCTCTCTCTCTCTCTCTCTCTCTCTCTCCCTCTCTGTATTTCTATGACCACAGCTCCCTCTCCTCTGCAGTGTGAACAGCCTTCCCTCAAACCACATTCCTACCTTCTTTGGTGTGGCCTTTTTTCTCCTTTTAGTTATAGAACTCTGTCAGTCCTTAGGTTGATTTCTTGATTTGATAGCTATCTAGTTGTGTTGGAGGAAAGGCTAGTTGTGTTGGAGGAAAAGCCAGCAGGGATTGAAGACTAGACTTTAAAAGGTCAGCAGGTTTAGCTGGGATAGAATCCTATGGTGCTCCTCTGCCTCTGGAGAGAAGGCAGTTGAACAACTCAAAGGCAGATAGCACAGAAACAGTGAACCAAGGAAAGCCAGATGCACACAGAAGTAGGGTCCTCCTACTACCCCATTATCCTAGCTCTCTCACAGAGACTTGTATTGTAAACTATTCTTTCCCTTTTATTCCTTGTCATTGATTTATCATTTTACACTATTGTAATCAGAAAAGATGCATATGATTTTATACTTTAATCTTAGAGACTTGTTTTGTGGTTTAACATGTGATTGTTGGGGTCCGTTATCAAAGGAACAAGACTGAGACAAAGTGAAAGTTATGCAAAGCCTTATTCTTTGCCAAGCATTAGAAGTTAGACTGACCGGCCAGGAGAATGAGACTGAGACAAGGTGAAAGTTATGTGAAGCTTTATTCTATGCCAAGCATTGGAAATCAGGCTGACTGGCCAGGGCCGCCTCCAAAGAGAACGACCCCTTCCCGATCTCACAGGCTGGTTTTATAGGGCAGACCCAAGGTATGTGACTTCTATTGTTATGGCATTTACTCCCAGAATCTATACCGGGAACCATACCAGGAACTACTGGGGCATTTATTCCCGGAATGAAGTCCATGGATGTAAACAACAATATGGCTACCCAGGCAATATGGAGTTGCTCTGGCTAAGCAGGCCCTAACAGTTAAACAGGTGTTAACATTAAATTGGCCCTAACAGTGATGTTTTCTGGGAACTATTCTATGTGCACTTGAAAAGAATGTGTATTCTGTTGTTTTGGGTTGGATGTTCTGAATATATATGTTTGACCCATAGGGTTCTATGCGTCATTCAAAGCCACTGTTTTCTTGTTGATTTTTGATTGGATTATCTATTGATATAATTGGGTTACTAAGTCCTCTAGCTTTATTGTGGTACTAGTAATTTCTTCCTTTATGCCTGTAAATAGTTACTTAAGTATTTAGATGTTCCCATCTTGTCTCCTCTTACAGGCTTTGCTTTAAAGTTTGCTTTATCAGGTATAGTATTAATATTCCAGGTTTCTTTTTGCTTTTATTTACATTGTGAACGTTTTGCTATTTCTTCATTTTTTATTTGCATATGTTTTTAGGTCTGAAGTGAGAATCTTGTAGGTAGCATATAGATGGGTCTTTTATTATCCATTCAGTCTCTGTATATATTTTTATTGAAGGGTTTAATTAATTTACAATCAAAGTAACAATGGATAAGTATGTACATTTTGTCATCTTTAAAACTTGTTTTTGTAACTCTTCTCTTTTCCTTTCTTCTCTTGGCCCCTTCCTTTGTGGTTTGATGGTTTTCTTTGGTGTTATTTGACAGGAGCTCTCTGTGCCTCCTGGATCTGGACATCTGTGTCCTCCACCATATTTAGAAATTTTTCAGCCATTTCTTCAAATAATTGTTTTACCCTATTTCTTCACTTCCTGGGATCCCTATAATGTAAATACATTGTGTTTGATAATGTCACAGAGATCCCTTAACTTATTCATATTTTATATTATTCTTTTTTCCTTTTTACTGCTTAACTTGATTACTTTCTATACTTTCTTCCAGCTTACTGATCTAATTTGTTATTGAGTTCTTCATGTGTGACTGCTTATTTTTTGTATTTTCTCTCTGTGTTAAGGGTCTCAGTAATATCTCCACTCTTTTCTCAAGTCCATCAGTAATTTTATGATTGTTACTTTAAATTCTGCTCAGGTATGATCTCAGTGTTGTAAGACCAAGTCCCACCTGGGGCTCTGCATTCAGCAAGGAGTCTGCTTAAGATTGATTCTCTATCCCTTTGCTCCTTCCCCTGCTCACACTCTCTCTGTTTCTCTCAAAATAAATAAAAATCTTTAAAAATTATTTCTGGGGGTTACTGG
Organism: Meles meles; assembly: GCF_922984935.1. Lineage (NCBI taxonomy): Eukaryota > Metazoa > Chordata > Mammalia > Carnivora > Mustelidae > Meles > Meles meles. The sequence goes on from NC_060088.1 coordinate 10,411,428, forward strand.
GTGGTTCAGTCAGTTGAGCATCCCACTCTTGGTTTCAGCTAAGGTCATGATCTCAGGGTGGTAAGATCAAGTGCTGCACTGGGCTCCACACTCAGCTGGAATCTGCTTAAGGATTCTCTCTCTCTGCACCTCCCCTCCACTGGCATGCATGCTTTCTCTCTCTTGAATAAATAAATAAATCTTTAAAAAAAGTAGATATTACCACAAGAAAAAAACTTGTAACTGTGTGTTGATGAATGCCAATTAATCTTATCATGGTGATCTTTTCACAATATATACAAATGCAAAGTTATTAAGTTGTACACCTGAAACTAACTAATGTTATATGTCAATTATACATCAATTGTTTAAAAGTATAATTTTAAAAACTATGTTGTATATCTAAAACTAATCTAATGTTATAAAATAATTTTAAAAATTTTTTAATAGGAAGGGCACATATTGCATGGAGCACTGAGTGTAGTGCAAAACCAATGAATACTGCTACGCTGAAAATAAAATAAATAAATAAATAATAAATAAATAAATAATTTATTAGGTGTATTGTTTAGCTCCATTTCATTTAGCTCTTTTGTTGTGCTTTTTGTCTCATTCTTTCATTTGTGATGCAGTATCTGTCTCATGTTGTAACACTCTGTGTTTATTTCTATGAATTAGGGACCTCAGTTACATCTCCTGGTTTTGAAAGTAGTGGTCTTCTGAAGTCGTATATGCTCTGTAGGGAAGTGCTCCCCAGGGTTCACGGGTGTCTCCTATTTGTTCCTGGGTTTGTGCTATATTTTGGTTGAGGCTTATTTACCTTCACTTCAGTTGGCAGCAGTGGTCCCCCTTTGTCTGCTGTGGATGCAGTAGGGAAGGTTTTTGTCCCTGTGCTGTTAAGACATGATATGGAGCCAGCATGGTCTTGTATTTGAGTCACAACGGATGCCCAATTTCAGCACATTTGCTGGACTGCATTCACACAAGATTGTATACCGTGACACAAACCACTGACTGTGGATATGTTCCTGTCACCATATGGCAGGATTCACTTTGGAGTGGCACCAATCCCTGCTCAAGCTTCCTTGCAAAAGTGTTTTGGGTCAAGAGCTACTTTAGATGGATGCTTGTTGAATGGGTCAGGTTGAATGGAGTGTATCCACAGGAACATAGGAAAATACATAGGTGCATAAGGCAGGTGGAATTAGCAGGCTGAGTGGAGAGTGTTTGCACTGACTCCTGTATGTGTCTGGGCATCTAGACTCTGAATGTGAGGGAAATGGTACATGCTAGGTCTTTTGTTCTTTGGGAAGTCTCCTAAAGATCCCGCCCCTCCAGCACATGTTCTGAGATTCGTAAATACATTTCCTTCCTGTGTCCCTTTGTAGTTTTTCAAAGTGCTGTTGCTAAGCTGTATATCAGGGGGGTTGTTTAAGGATAAAGACTCAGTTTCTTCTTGTCCTCTGGCTCTCCTAGACTTGTACCTGCTGATTTTTAAAATGCCCAGAATTAAGTACCACAAATTTTAATAGCTGAGGAAATTAAGCTCTGATTTTTGAAGTCAAATTATATGGGGATTCATCTTCCTGCAGGCCTCCTGTGTCTGTGGTTCCTGGTGTGGGGGTCTGTTCTTGCACTATGCTTGTTGTATCCCTCCCATTTTTGGTGTTTCATCAAGAGTTTGGATCCTCTTGAGGTCTTTTCTCCACTTAGCCTTTTTTTCTGTGATTAACAGTGGATAGTCTGATCTGCTAGTCTTTTCTAAGTCCTTTTCTAAGTTGGATACACTGATGCAGTCGTTATCTTGGCATGTGTTTGGGATGAGGTGAGTTTAAGGTGTTCCTTCTCCACCATCATTTCTAGTTACCTTTTAGAATAATTAAAAACCCAGTATAAAAACCCCCTGATCCCTGTTACAGGTAGAGGGGCCTTATGGATTTTTAATATTGGGTAAATATTTTACTCTCTATCTTTATGTTGTTTCCACTCTCTCTTATTTTTATTTTATTTACACTGGCTTTCCTTAAAAGTCTTGGACACTACGTGTTTTATTTCTTCATGTAGGCATGTAAACAAAGAGTAGGATCACCATTCCCTGTCCTGTTTTGTTTTCTTTTTTTTTTTTTTAACTTGGGAAATGCTCTTGAGTTTAATATTAATGAAATGATCAGCTTAGAATATCAACTTAAAGTAGTTTTGAATAGTGGTTAGGAAAATATCAGCCCACAGGAATTTTCCACAGGCCTTCCCAGATTTATTAGTCATGGCAGTAAATAGGAATGGCCTAAGGAAGTATACTTTTCCTATGGGTTACATTTTCAGTTTGTTCTTTTTTTTTTTCTTTATTTTTACTTTCCTACTACTAGGATTTTTTTTAATTAATTTATTTATTTTTATTTGCTTATTTACAGCATAACAGTGTTCATTGTTTTGGCATCACACCCAGTGCTCCATGCAGTACGTGCCCTCCCTATTACCCACCACCTTGTTCCTCAACCTCCCACCCCACCCCATCCCCTCCCGCCGCCCCTTCATAACCCTCTGGTTGTTTTTCAGAGTCCATAGTCTCTCATGGTTCATCTCCCCTTCCAGTTTCCCTCAACTCCCTCTCCTCTCCATCTCCCCATGTCCTCCATGTTCTTTGTTATGCTCCACAAATAAGTGAGACCATATGATACTTGACTCTCTCTGCTTGACTTATTTCGCTCAGCATAATTTCTTCCACTCCTGTCCATGTTGCTACAAAAGTTGGGTATTCGTCCTTTCTGATGGAGGCATAATACTCCATTGTGTATATGGACCACATCTTCCTTATCCATTCATCCGTTGAAGGACATCTTGGTTCTTTCCACAGTTTGGCGACCGTAGCCATTGCTGCAATAAACATTGGGGTACAAATGGCCCTTCTTTTCACTACATCTGTATCTTTGGGGTAAATACCCAGCAGTGCAATTGCAGGGTCATAGGGAAGCTCTATTTTTAATTTCTTGAGGAATCTCCACACTGTTCTCCAAAGTGGCTGCACTAACTTGCATTCCCACCAACAGTGGAAGAGGGTTCCCCTTTCTCCACATCCTCTCCAGCACACGTTGTTTCCTGTCCTGCTAATTTTGGCCATTCTGACTGGTGTTAGGTGGTATCTCAATGTAGTTTTAATTTGAATCTCCCTGATGGCTAGTGATGATGAACATTTTTTCATGTGTCTGATAGCCATTTGTATGTCTTCGTTGGAGAAGTGTCTGTTCATATCTTCTGCCCATTTTTTGATATGATTATCTGTTTTGTGTGTGTTGAGTTTGAGAAGTTCTTTGTAGATCCTGGATATCAACCTTTTGTCTGTACTGTCATTTACAAATATCTTCTCCCATTCCGTGGGTTGCCTCTTTGTTTTGTGGACTGTTTCCTTTGCTGTGCAGAAGCTTTTGATCTTGATGAAGTCCCAAAAGTTCATTTTTGCTTTTGTTTCCTTGGCCTTTGGAGACTTATCTTGAAAGAAGTTGCTGTGGCTGATATCGAAGAGGTTACTGCCTATGTTCTCCTCTAGGATTCTGATAGATTCCTGTCTCACGTTGAGGTCTTTTATCCATTTCGAGTTTATCTTTGTGAACGGTGTAAGAGAATGGTCGAGTTTCATTCTTCTACATATCGCTATCCAGTTTTCCCAGCACCATTTATTGAAGAGACTGTCTTTTTTCCATTGAATATTTTTTCCTGTTTTGTCGAAGATTATTTGACCATAGAGTTGAGGGTCCATATCTGGGCTCTCCACTCTGTTCCACTGGTCTATGTGTCTGTTTTTATGCCAGTACCACGGTGTCTTGGTGATCACAGCTTTGTAGTAAAGCTTGAAATCGGGTAACGTGATGCCGCCAGTTTTGTTTTTGTTTTTCAACATTTCCTTAGCAATTCGGGGTCTCTTCTGACTCCATACAAATTTTAGGATTATTTGCTCCAGCTCTTTGAAAAATACCAGTGGAATTTTGATCGGAATGGCATGAAAAGTATAGATTGCTCTAGGCAGTATAGACATTTTAACAATGTTTATTCTTCCAATCCAAGAGCATGGAACAGTCTTCCATCTTTTTGTGTCTTCTTCAATTTCTTTCATGAGTGTTCTGTAGTTCCTCGAGTACAGGTCCTTTACGTCTTTGGTTAGGTTTATGCCCAGGTATCTTATGGTTTTTGGTGCTATAGTAAATGGAATCGATTCTCTAATTTCCCTTTCTGTATTTTCATTGTTAGTGTATAAGAAAGCCACTGATTTCTGTACATTGACTTTGTATCCTGCCACGTTACTGAATTTCTGTATGAGTTCTAGTAGTTTGGGGGTGGAGTCTTTGGGGTTTTCCAATATAAAGAATCATGTCATCTGCGAAGAGAGAGAGTTTGACTTCTTCCTTGCCAATTTGGATACATTTTATTTCTCTTTGTTGTCTGATTGCCATTGCTAGGACTTCTAATACTATGTTGAACAAGAGTGGTGAGAGTGGGCATCCTTGTCGTGTTCCTGATCTCAACGGGAAGGCTGCAAGCTTTTTCCCATTGAGGATGATATTTGCTGTGGGTCTTTCATAGATAGTTTTATGAAGTTCAGGAATGTTCCCTCTATCCCTATACTTTGAAGCGTTTTCATCAGGAACGGATGCTGGATTTTGTCAAATGCTTTTTCTGCATCAATTGAGAGGACCATGTGTTTCTTCTCTCTTCTCTTATTGATGTGTTCTATCACACTGATTGATTTGCGAATGTTGAACCAACCTTGCAACCCAGGGATGAATCCCACCTGGTCATGGTGGATAATCTTTTGAATGTGCTGCTGGATCCTGTTTGCTAGGATCGTGTTGAGAATCTTTGCATCCATATTCATCAGTGATATTGGTCTGAAATTCTCCTTTTTGGTAGGGTCTTTGCCTGGTTTGGGGATCAGGGTAATGCTGGCTTCATAAAAAGAGTCTGGAAGTTTTCCTTCTGCTTCAATTTTTTGGAACAGCTTCAGGAGAATTGGTGTTATTTCTTCTTTGAAAGTTTGGTAGAATTCCCCAGGGAATCCGTCAGGTCCTGGGCTCTTGTTTTTTGGGAGGTTTTTGATCACTGCTTCAATCTCATTACTAGATATCGGTCTATTCAGGTTGTCAATTTCTTCCTGGTTCAATTTTGGGAGTTTGTAGCTCTCCAGGAATGCATCCATTTCATCTAGGTTGCTTTGCTTATTGGCATATAACTGTTGGTAATAATTTCTGATGATTGTTTCTATTTCCTTGGTGTTAGTTGTGATCTCTCCCTTTTCATTCATAATTTTATTAATTTGGGCTTTCTCTCTTTTCTTTTGGATTAGTGTGGCCAATGGTTTATCGATCTTATTAATTCTTTCAAAAAACCAGCTTCTAGTTTCATTGATACGTTCTACTGTATCTCTCGTTTCTACCTCATTGATCTCTGCTCTAATCTTGATTATTTCCCTTCTTGCATGTGGAGTTGGTTTGATTTGTTGTTGATTCTCCAGTTCTTTAAGTTGTAGAGACAGCTGGTGTATTCTGGATTTTTCAATGTTTTTGAGGGAGGCTTGGATGGCTATGTATTTCCCCCTTAGAACCGCCTTTGCTGTGTCCCATAGGTTTTGGACCGAGGTGTCTTCATTCTCATTGGTTTCCATGAATTGTTTAAGTTCATCTTTGATCTCCTGGTTGATCCAAGCATTCTTAAGCAGGGTGGTCTTTAGCTTCCAGGTGTTTGAGTTCCTTCTGAACTTTTCCTTGTGATTGAGCTCCAGTTTCAAAGCATTGTGATCGGAGAATATGCAGGGAATAATGTCAGTCTTTTGGTATCGGTTGAGTCCTGCTTTGTGACCCAGTATGTGGTCTATTCTGGAGAAGGTTCCATGTGCACTTGAGAAGAATGTGTATTCTGTTGTTTTAGGGTGGAATGTTCTGTATATGTCTATGAGGTCCATCTGGTCCAATGTTTCATTCAATGCTCTTATTTCTTTATTAATTTTCTGCTTCGATGATCTGTCTATTTCTGAGAGAGGCGTATTAAGATCTCCTACTATTATTGTATTCATATTAATATGGCTCTTTATCTTGATTAATAGTTTTCTTACATAATTGGGTGCTCCCATATTGGGGGCATAGATATTCACAATTGTTAGATCGTCTTGGCGGATAGTCCCTTTAAGAATTATGTAGTGTCCTTCTGTATCTCTGACTACAGTCTTTAGTTTAAAATCTAATTTATCTGATATAAGAATTGCTACTCCGGCCTTCTTTTGAGGCCCATTGGCATGAAAGATGCTTCTCCATCCCTTCACTTTCAGTGTGGGTGTATCCTTAGGTTCAAAATGGGTCTCTTGTAGACAACATATGGATGGGTCCTGTCGTTTTATCCAATCTGCAACCCTGTATCGTTTTATGGGTGCATTTAGGCCATTCACATTGAGAGTGATTATTGAGAGATAGGTTTTTATTGACATCGTGTTGCCTTTGATGTCTTTCTGTCTATAGATTGTTTCTATATTTCTGTTCAATGATATTCTTAGGATTTTTTCTCTTTTATAGGACCCCCCTTAATATTTCCTGCAGTGTCGGCTTGGTGGTTGCATAGTCTTTTAAGCCTTGCCGGTCTTGGAAACTCTTTATCTCTCCATCCATTTTAAATGTCAGTCTTGCTGGATAGAGTATTCTTGGTTGCATGTTCTTCTCCTTTAGTACTCTGAATATATTTTGCCAGCCCTTCCTGGCTTGCCAGGTCTCTGTGGAAAGGTCTGACGTTATTCTAATGGGCTTTCCTCTGTATGTAAGAAGCTTCTTTGTCCTAGCTGCTTTTAAGAGGGTCTCTCTTGAAACATAATTCCCCATTTTAACGATAAGGTGCCATGAGGACTTTCGAGAATCTAAAATCTTGGGAGATCTTTCTGCCTCTAGTACATGAACATTGTTTCCATTCGTGAGATTGGGAAAATTTTCATAGACAACTTCTTCCACTATATCTTCTAGACTTCTTTCTTTTTCTTCCCCTTCAGGGATTCCAATAATTCTGACGTTGGAACGTTTCATGGCATCGTTTATTTCCCTGATTCTGTTTTCGTGGCTTCTGAGCTGTTTGTTCCAGGCTTCCTCCTGATCCTTTCTCTCTATCTGTTTGTCCTCCAGATCACTAATTCTATCTTCTGTCTCAGTTACCCTAGCTTTTAGAGAATTTAGATTGGACTGGAACTCATTGAGAGCATTTTGAACATCATCCCTGGTGGCTTTCAGTTCTGCCCTAACATTGTGAACATCATCCCTGGTGGCTTTCAGTTCTGCCCTAATCAATTCTGTTTGGTCATCCATGGCTTTCTCCAACCTAGCTATTGCCTGGATAATTGTTAGTCTGAATTCCTTTTCTGACATATTGTCTATGTCGATAGCCATTAGTTCTGTTGCAGAAGGCCCATCCTCTGTATTTTTCTTCTGTTGGGTATTTCTCCTCCTAGTCATTTTGGTAAGAGATGACTAAACAGATGCAGCTGGACTTATCAATTGTGGTGCAGTCAATGTGCACCCTGGAACGCTTCTGTGCAATCAGGATTCCCCACCCAAATGAGAGAAAAAAGAAAAGAAAAAGAAATAGAGAAGAAGAAAGAAAAAAAAAGGGGAAAGAAAAAAGGAAGAAAAAAAAAGAGAGAGAGAGATAGGAAAAAAAGCGAAGATATAAGAGAAGGCTCAGCCCAAATGGGCCACAAGGTAAGATTTGTGGAGTATACAAACAAAAACAGACAGACAAAGAGTGATAAACGTATATGACAAGAGAAAAAAATATGTATATATAAGCAAAAAAAGGGAAAAACCTCCTCAGAAAGAACCCCAAGTATAAGATTTATATATTGTCAGGACAGACACAAATTCACAGAAACACTGACAGAAGGAAAAATTGGGAGAATGGTTATAGATTCTCAGTGTGGGTGAGGAAGGTTATTTTGATTCTTCCTGAAGGTATCTTGATGTTTTTGTTACGGGACTCAACTTTCCTAAGTTACAGGGGGATTAGAAACTGGTTTGCCTATAGGGGTAGCATTGATTGGGGAAAGGGGATTACCTTGAAGTTTAACTCTATATGTATAGTAGAAAATAAAGATTAAAAAAAGAATAAACTAGACTAAACTAAGTTAAAATTTAAAAAAATAGAAAAACAAAAGAAAAACACGGGTGTATGTATCAAAAATTTCAGGTTAGAAGGTTATTAAAAAATTTGATGTACTGGACATCTCAGTGTGATGGTAAATAGGTTAAAAAATTATCTGTATGTATAAAAAAAAGAACTAGAATATTGGTAAAGAGTTAAAAATAAAAGTTGTATTTATGAAGTAGTGGTGATTGTTCTCTTGTAGTCTTTTTTTTTTTTTTTCCTTCCTTCCTGGTTGGTTTTCTGGGGGAGGGGCCTGCCACGTGGGTTTTCAGACATAGATGTTCCCTAAGTTAGGTCCTCCCACTCCCCTCAAGGGGGTGAGCTCTTTTTTTTTCAGGAAACTGTTTTTTTTTTTTTTTTCAGCCTTTTGTTCTCTGGGGGTTTTTATGTTCTTTCATCTGCTTTCTCTCGCCTTGACAGCTTTTGATGGTTTTTGGAGGTTTAGAGGAGAGCAAACAGCACCCCAACCTCCCTCTCAGAGAGAAGCCTCAGACTGTTTTGCAAAAGCTGCTGGCAGAGTTGGTTCTGGGTCACTGTCCCTGGGGATGCAGGAGCTCCTCGTTGTGCCCAAAACCAGGGCAGCTGTGGCTGTCTAGGCAGCTCCAGACCGCCAGAGAGGTTCCGAGCAGAGATCGCACACTGAAATTTTCCCGCTGTCCCGGGCTGGGAATGTCTGGTTTTTCCTGCTGCCAGAGCTCCAGGCTAGCGCCTATGAGCACTTACCCCAAGGGAGGGTGTGGGACGCGCGCGTTTCAGGATTGCCTTCAGGCCAGGCTCCCAGCCCCTCAAGGGAGCCAGACCCCACTCGTTCTCAGGCGCGCTGGCATTCAGGTGCACTGGCAGCTCAGGGATGGAGACCTGATTTCTCCGCCGCACTCTCTCTGGCTCCGCACCAGGGGCGGCTGTCCTGGGTCCGGGGACTTAGGTCCCTGACCCTAACCGCCCAGGTTCCCACTATCACCCCCCGCGATCCTTTGCTGTTTGTTTTTTGAGTGCTTTCATCCAGACTCCAAGTTAATGCTGGTCCCCAGATGCAGAGCTCTCTCGTGTTGGGGTGTTACTTTCCAATCGGTCACCTCTGGTGTCTCCCTCCCCCTTTTGTTTATCTTCCGATATCAGTCCGATGCTCCCAGTCTGCTTTACCTGCCACTGGCGTCTTCTGCTCCAGTAGAGATCCAGACGTGTATAATTCTGATCTCAGGCTGATTTCATGGGTGGTCGGAGTTCTTTGGTGGGTAATCAGCTCACTTTAGGGTACAGGTTGAAATGGTGCCTCCTCCTACTTCCCCGCCATCTTGCTCCCCCTGTTTTGTTTTCTTAATTTTATTCATTACCCAGATTTCAATGCATTAGTTTAAGGGCATTTTATAATCAGTGAATCCGTTGTTCATTATTATAACATTGTGCTCTCATTTTTACTGATTAACAATATAAAGACAATTGCTTTATAAGTTTGTTATTTTAAAATATTTTGAGAGCCATGAGAAAGCTTAAATTATTATATTAGTGCCTTTCACAAAATAGTGAAGAAAGGAAGAAGAAAAACAATGGAGTTGCCATGGAAATACAGGGAAAACTACTCATTGAGTTTTTTAAATGTCTAAATCTGCTGGGAGACATTAGTTTTTGTTTTTGATTTTTTTTGTTTTTATTTAAGTTCCTGATAACATACAGTGTAATGTTGGTTTCAGGAAGGCATTCACCCCTTAGATATTACAGCCAATGCTCATCACAATGAGTCCCTCCCTAATATTCATCACCCATTTTAGCTCATCCTCTGCCCATCTCCCCTCCAACAAGCTTTGTTTGTTCTCTATAGTTGAACTCCTATGATTTGCCTCCTTCTCTTTTATTCCCTTCCTTCGTGTTCATCTGTTTTGTTTCTTAATTCTACATATATGGTATTTGTCTTTCTCTGAGTGACTTATTTCACTTAGCATAATCCCCTCTAATTCTATCCATGTTATTGTAAATGGCAAGATTTCATTATTTTTCTTGGTGGATAATATTTCATTATATGCATACCACATATTCCTTAGCCATTCGTTACTCAATGGATATTAGGGCTCTTTGCATGTGAAGCTTTGGAATTTAATGCTGCTATAAATAGTGGGGTGCATGTTCCCATTTAAATTGGCAATTTTGTACCCTTTGGATAAATATCCAGTGCAATTGGTATTTGGATAAATATCTGGTGCAATTGCCGAGTCATAGGTAGCTCTGTTTTTAACTTTTTAAGGAACCTCAATACTTTTTTCCAGAGTGGCTCTACTAGCTTGCATTCCCACCAACAGTATAAGAGAGTTCCCCTTTCTCTGCATCATCCTCAACTCATGTTGTTTTTGTGTTGTATATGTTAACCATTCTGACAGGGGAGAGTTGATATCTCAATTTAGTTTTGATTTGTATTTCCCTGATGATGAATGCTGATGGGGATATTGTCATGTATCTGTTGGCCATTTTTATGTCTTCTTTGGACAAATGTCTGTTCATGTCATCTGTTCATTTCTTAATTGGATTTTTAAAAAATTTTTTGAGTGTTGAGTTTGATCATTTCTTTATAGAATTTGGATAGGATACTAACCCTTTATCAGTTGTGTCATTTTCAAATATCTTCTCCCATTCTGTTGGTTACCTTTTTGTCTTATCAATTGTTTCCGTCATTATTCAGAACATTGGTATCTTGATGAGGTCGCAAAAGTTCATTTTGGTTTTGTTTCCCTTGCTCCCAGAGATGTGTCTGGTAAGCAAGTGATACAGCCAAGGTTTAAGAAGTTGCTGCCTGTGTTCATTTCTAGAGTATTAAGAAGGACAGCTATTGTGATGAGCAACTGGTGTTATAAGCAACTTAGGAATTGTTGAACACTACACCAGAAACTAATGATGTGTTATATGCCACCTAAGTGAACATATAAATAAATAAATAAATAAATAAATAAATAAATAAATCAATGAGAGACTATGGACTTCAGGAAACAAACCGAGGATTCTAGAAGGTGGGGTGGAAAATTGGGTGAGCCTTGTGATGGGTTATTAAGGAGGGCATGAATTGAATGGAGTAGTGGGTGTTATATGCAAACAATGAATCATGGAGTACTACATCAAAAACTAATGATGTACTGTATGGTGACTAACACAGCATAATAAAAAAAGAATTTGATCTCATTTACAGTTGCACCAGAACCATAGGGTACCTACATATCATCCTAACCAGAAAGGTAAAAGATCTGTACTCTGCAAAAATTTAACACTTGTGAAAAAAATTGAATGGCACACAGAGAAATGAAAAAATACTCCATTCTTATGGATAGGAAAAATAAACATTGTTAAAATTTCCATAGTCCCCAAAGCAATGTACATATTTAATTCAATATCGATCAAAATACCACCAGCATTCTTCACAGAGCTAGAAAAAATAAACCTAAAATTTTATGCAACCAGAAAAGACCCCAAGTGATCAAAGCAGTCTTGAAAAAGAAAAGCAAAGCTGGGGGCATCACAATCCAGACTTCAAGCTGTATTACAAAGCTGTAGTCATTAAGACAGACACAGAGATCAATGGAACAAAATAGACAGTCCAGAAATGGACCCTTAACTCTATGGTCAACTAATTTTCTACAAAGCAGGAATGAATGTACAATGGAAAAATGACAGGTTCTTCACAAATGCTGTTGGGAAAATTGGACAGCCACATGCAGAAGAATGACACTGGACCATTTTCAATACCAGACACAAAAATAAATTCAAAATGGAATAAAGACTTAAACAGAAGACATTAGATTTTGTCCTTGCTCTCTCTTCTGTTTTTAATTGCTGTTCTGAACAAGGACATCATAGAGATAAAGCATTTTTTAATATTTTTAAGGATGGAATTCAAAGTAAAATTGCTGACCAGAATGATAGAATGATAGAATGAACTCAGATAAAATCATGAAGCTTATTTCACTGGTATCTCATGATGTTATCATATGATATATCATTATATTATAATATTTATATATATATAAAATCTCATGATGTTATCATATGATATATATATCATTATATTATATATTTATATATATATAAAATCAATTTTATGTTTTCTGTCCTATCCAGCAGAAACTAATCTTAACTAATATATTCCTCCACTGAATTGAGAACCATATGAAGTCCAAGGATTCCTTTCCACAGAATTATGTGTTCAACTTATAGTACACTCCATATGAGATTAGGTAAAATTTATTGAATTGTTGCTCTTTGCACAAGATTTTCATCATAGAGACAGATGTAATGAAAAGAAGGGCCATCTGTAAAGAAGGGCCAATGTTTATAGTAGCAATAGCCACGGTTGCCAAACTGTGGAAGGAACCAAGATGCCCTTCAACGGACGAATGAATAAGGAAGATGTGGTCCATATACACAATGGAGTATTAAGCCTCCATCAGAAAGGATGAATACCCAACTTTTGTAGCAACATGGACGGGACTGGAAGAGATTGTGCTGAGTGAAATAAGTCAAGCAGAGAGAGTCGATTATCATATGGTCTCACTTATTTGTGGAGCATAACAGATAACATGGAGGACATGGGGAGATGGAGAGGAGAGGGAGTTGAGGGAAAGTGGAAGGAGAGATGAACCATGAGAGACTGTGGACTCTGGAAAACAACCTGAGGGTTTTAAAGGGGCGGGGGGTGGGAGGATGGGGAACCAGGTGGTATGTAATAGGGAGGGCACGTATTATTGCATAGAGCACTGGGTGTGGTGCAAAAACAATGAATACTGTTATGCTGAAAAGAAATAAAAAAAATATTTTCATCAGAGAGAAGTATCTACAGCTCTTAAGATAATTTTCCACAGTTTTAGTTTCTATCATTTTCTATACTGATCTTTAAGTTATTTTATCAATTATTATTAATTATTATTAATCGATATTTCATAAACTTATTTCTGTGTTAGATCATATGGGTCTAATTCTTTTAATTAATATGTATATGTGGCAGGAAAGCTACATGGTAATGCCCAATAGATAATATTCTTTACAGGGTATTAGAATGGGATATTCATTGTCTCACTCCAAAAATGAAGGTTAACCTTGAACTAAATAAAGTTTCTTTTAATTTTTAAATTATATTTAACTTGAATAAATTTGTTATGTGTAACATTTCTAGTGGGATGATCATAATAGAAGAATGCAGTTATCTCATAAGTAGGTATTATGATGTCAAACATTCTATATCTTATAATTTCAGTCTCAACCCTGGCAGCTACTTGACTAGAACCCTGTTTTGCATTCACATCCACTTGAGCCAACATGAGATCTCCATTTTGCCTCTGCCAGTTTTGGGGACTGTTTTTTCACTGCTGTGGTGGTAAGTTACAGCTAATTGGATTTTTTTTTTCCTCTTGTTTGTCTTAATACTGGGGAAAATATTTTATTTTCCTTAATCTTTTAAAATATCTTCTGTTTTTCTCCTTGATGTTTACCTCATTTTCTACTTCTTATTCATGCTTCTCTTACTTTTATTTACCTTTCTCATTCTTCTCTATATTCTCTTATTTCCCATATTCAACAAACAAAGGTAAGATAACAAATCTTATTAATCATAAATCACGATGTTGTTTTTCATGTTATATTTACTTCTTCCCCTCCCAATCTGCCCTTTTAGTACCCAATTCTCAAAAGCAGTGGTTAAGCTCATTGACCCCAACGATTGCCCCATTGACAGCATCCAAAAACATCCCGTGGCTAGTGTCTATGGCTGAAACCTGCCAGGGTGTTATTCTGAGTCGGTGGTGGGTCCTCTCCACAGCCAGCTGTCTGAGTAAACTGTAAGTACAGCTAGAGTCATGATAAGAGATCATAATTATATATACATCTTTACATTTTTTGCAAAAGTTAATTTATTTGCATTGGACACTGATGCATTCAAGGGACTCTGTATTTGGAAAATAATACATTAACATGAATTTTGGAGTTCTAAAAGTCAAATTCTATTCAATGTGTAATGTAGAGTATCATTTTACAGGCATGTAAATAGAAATTTGTTGGATTATATTGTTAAGTAAGTACAAGCTTTCCATTAAAATTTCAACTTAAATGGAAGTAAAATGAAATGTTTTTTTCTCAGTCTAACTTCATTATTCTGTTCTTCACTTTTCTATTCCTTCAGGAAACGTTTGCCCTCTGACATTTCAGGAATCACTGACCAAGAAGATATCTTAATTGGCAAAAAAATATGCCTGCACCCCAGTTTTGATCCACAAGTTGGAATGGATCCAGTCAAAGGAGTTATAGGAGTGGTCCTTCTGCAGAACCCTATTAGAGGGGAAAAAATACCACTTTATCAGACTCACATCTTCTGGAAGAGCTGTTATAACTGCCAGTACCAAAACTGCAGGGTATACCAATATCAGAGTAAGTCACAAGAGTCATGTTCTGTCATATCATAAATGTAGCTCATATAATGATATAGAAAAAGCAAAGCAAAATAATGGAAAAATAAAATAGGAAGTTAAAGAATCTTGTAAATAATTATATTCATACTACACTTTATATGGACTAAAGAAGGTAAAGTGACAATATCATGGGTTATAATATTCTGTGTCACGGTATGTAAGAAGGATTTAAGAATCCAAGAAAATATGAGATAAATGTGTATGAGATAAGAAGGAAGGAAAGGAGAAGTCAGAATATCTCTGTAATTTTGTGTAATTAGAAGACTGAAAGCTATACCAACCTAGTAATAGGTCATAATATAATAACCCATATCTCATAGTCCTTTCTATCTCTATTCCCTCAGAGCACAGTAACTTTGGAACCAGTATCAAAAAGCTGTCAGTTAAACTGCTGGACCTCTCATTCTGCCACCATCAACACATCCACCTGACCAAAAGTAGCATTTTATGCCTCTGGAGTCAGCCACAAGAAGACTGCTGGGTACTTACTGTATAAGGGCAAAGTTACCATTGGGGGGAGACATAAAAATGTATGTAAAATATAAAATGAATACAAGTTCATTTATGCAAGGTGAATAAGTTCTGGTGCTCTGCTGAACAACCTAGTGTATACAGTTAACAATCTTACACTGTACACTTAAACAATTAAGAGGGTTAGATAACATGTTGGGTGTTATTCCTTTAATGATAAAGAAAGTTTTTTTGCTTTCACATGCAACCGACAGTCAATGTTCATGTGATTACGTATAATCTTATATACATACCTATATTATGTCAAAAAAGATTCAGAGACATATTTATGTTTAAGATCACAAATAAAGCAGGAATACTTTCATCAGTAAAATTTCAAATTATAAAACTTGTTTAAATACGTCCGAAGCAGTGGAAAGAACAGGTTATCCTTGGATTGAGTTGGGTTGTTAGAATACAAATAGAATTCAGTTTTACAAATACACACTGAGTACTTAAAAGTTTTCAGTTAGAGATAAAATTATTATTTCTCCATCCTGAAGATGCAAATATATTGTAACAGAATTAGTGATGAGGAGTACCCACTATGAACATATACTTTTAAAGACCATTGTGACCCTTTTTTCTAAAGTTCTACCTAAGAGATCATGTATTGCATTTTAGAAAGAGTAATATTTAGTTTGTAACACAGATAAAATTTAAAAAGTACAAATGGCTACAAAGAAATTTAAGATAAAAAAATAAGATAGGCAAAATTAAAGACATTGTTTGAAATTGACAAATAAGGAAATGTTAGAATCCGTGCTGGTAAAAGGGATATGAAATGATATCAAATTCTTCTTAGCAAACATATTGCCAAAACTTACTCACACCCAAAAGACCAAAGAAAGAAAACAGTGTTGAAATCAGTATTTGGTAAACTTGAAATTAAGGGAGACCAGGTAACTACAGCACGGTAGATTACAGATTGATAGGGTACAGAGAGAAAACAGCCCTGGTCCCAGTTCTTAGAAGATCCCAGCCTGGGCCATGTCACCAGAGTTTATGATTTAATAGGAGAGAATAGTGCAACATATTGGTAAAATATATTTTCGTTAATGTTCTTATATAAATCTTTATTGTGAACAGTGGAGATAACAATTATATCTACATTTGGATAGGTGAAGGGGATGTTTAAATTTTGAGAGGAAGATAGCTCTTTGCCACAGAGATAAGATGTGCAAATGTAACGACCATTTAATACATAGAAAATATTTGAGTGACTAAATTTGTAGGGGGAACATGGTTAGAAAAAATATTTAAAAAGTGAGAAAAGAAAATGTCTTGGACCATATTATGAAATAATGGTGCATGGAATTGATTGTTGAAGCCCTTAATGTCACAGAAAAATTTTAATGCCAAAAAAGGGGATTTTAGAAAAATCAAGCATTTTCTGTTTTGGAAAGTGGTATGAAACACAGCCTTTAAAAAATCAAGTAAGTCAGATTTACTTGGGAATCTATCCAACCCCATCTAGTAATGTACCTTTATACTCTTCACATTTATTTCCTCAAAATAGTCTAACATGAACTGCAAAAACTTTAAGGAGTTATTCATTCATTAAACATTGATTGCCTAAACATGATTTGGTACTATGTTAAGATTTAGCATTTTTTAAAAAACATATAATTTTCCTTATCCTCATGAAGCTTATTTCCAAGTTACAGGAATGAAATAAAAAAGTAAAACATTAAGGGTATAAAACATACTTTTTTAAAAAAGATTTTTTTTATTTGACAGAGAGAGAGAGAGATCACAAGTAGGCAGAGGCAGGAAGAGAGAGAGGAGGAAGCAGGGTCCCTGCTGAGCAGAGAACCCGATGTGGGGCTGGATCCCAGGACCCGGGGATCACGACCTGAGCCAAAGGCTCACCCAGGTGCCCCTAAAACATACTTTTAAGAAAACAATTGGTGATAACAAAATGATGAAAATGTGCTATCCACAATAGGAGAAATGCATAATGTCTTTAAAAATGTTCTATTTGAGCAAAATCCTAAAACCCCTTAGAGATCAGTCCAGGTAAATCCCATGAAGGAAGGCAATTCCGGGCAGAGGAAACTAGTTTGTAAAAATTTCTGTGAAGAATGAAGCAAATATGATGGTATTAAAATGAACAAAGGAAAAATGTTGAACTGAGAAAAAAATGTCTTTGGCTTTTACTCTGAATATCTGCCTGTCAAAAGGAGAACAAAGCAAGAAACAAGACTGCATGTAAGAGAATAGCAGCAGTGTTGATGACTTGAAAATAAGAAATGATGACAACCTGAATGACAACCTGAATCCATTGTCAATAATGGCAATGGAGGTGATAAGAAAGAACACAGTCATTACATATGATTGTATAAGTTGTGCCCTGCCTAGAAATATTCAGCAAAGAGAATAAGTGATATACAAAGGAAGGATGTTGAATATGTAATTGCTATTTAGAGTTTTGGAGTTTTCTCTACATATCCTGTCATTTGGTTTTTCTCTTTTAATTCGAGTTATAATTATGTGTGTGTAAATCATATTCTAGACCTTTGTGAAGTATGAACCAAGTAACATTTATTATTGTTCACCATGTTATATGGATATATGGTAGAAAAATATGTAAATTATATATATTTCAAAATATTTATAGATAATATTATGTGTATAACATAAACGTTATTTATAACAACATATGTAGCCATATACTTTATAATTTATATATATTTACATATAACTTGTTACATATATTTTAATATACACTTACTATATATGTTTATCTGTCTGTTTGTCTCATATAAATATGACTTATATTTTCTCCTCATTCAGGTACAGCAGGGTAGTCCTGTTCTCTGCCTTTTTGGCAAACACTGGAAACTGGTAGGCTTGGTCAGTGAATCCTCAATGGCCTGTTATGACCCTATTCTTGTCATCAAGACAGACCCATATTTATCTTGGATGAAATGGCTTATCAAGACATCCCAGAAGCCACTGGATCCTATTTTTTCTCTACTCTGCCATTTTACTCCAGGGTTAGAACATGGTCCACAAGACAGGATTAGCCTGAACAGGGAAACTGCCATTTTGACATCCCATGGATTCTCTCTACAGTCATGGAAGAGAAGATTAGGCACTTTCCCACTGAACAGACAGCGCCGGAATCCTCCTCCCATATTTTTTCATTCAAATAGTAGAGACTATTTTCCAGGTAGTAGAGAGTTATATCTTCAAACTAGTCAGCTCTCCTCAACTAGCCAATTCCCAATGATACAATCTTGGACCTCTCTTGTTACCAACCAGTGGGATCTTTCTGATATGTCTGAACCCTGGAATACCCCAACAGTTGATACTTCTGAAATTTTGGTTATTTCTGGAACACAAAAGCCTCAAACACCTGATAAATCTATACCCTGGGGCCTTCTTCAGAAAAATACAATGAACTATCAATACCAAACTATGACGAATTCAGTAAATTCGTGGGTTAATCCTTTAGCTGGTAAAATTGGGCTTCATACACTACCATTAGTTAATTCTGCTATATCCAAGGTTTTGTTTTCAAGTGGCATAGATGGATACCAACTCCTTTCTAAGGTTAATACCATACAATCTCAAGTTCAATCAAGTAGGTTTCCTTTTCATGGTCAACTTCTAGGTAGACTCTGGCTGGAAATTACCCCTGACACTGGACCTTGGACACATACTGTACCTGATAAGACAGAAACAGTGATGCAAATCCAATCTACTGAAGAGAATGTTGGAAGCCAAATACACCATGTAGTTGATAGAGTTCACACGGATTTTAAACCAGTAACTTACAACTTGAATGGATGGGTTCTTTTAACAGTTAATAAAAATGAATTCTGGACCCATTCCACACTAAATGCAGATGGATCTCTGTATCCTACGGTAACTCTTACCTTAGAACCTTGGTTCAAGTCAGTCTTAAATTTAGATGGATCCCAAGAACTTATAGAAAAGACTAATGAATATTGGAGTCTCCCTGACTCTAAGTCAGCTCAATTGTGGACTTCCTCAGCACTTAATATTCCTTTTACCTGGATTCCATCTTCAAGCAATAATATTAAGTCTTGGGAAAAATATAAGACAAGTATGATCAAAGCATCAAGTCAAATGGATAGGATAAATCCACTGATTGAACATGATGAGTCTATTATGGTCAAACCCCAGATTCAAACTGCAGATACAACATGGTTTTTGATACCTACTATTACAAATGTAATTAAGCCTTTTGTTCAGTCTAAAGCTGATACAATAAGACCCTTGACTAAACCTGAAGCTGACCTAGTCCAAACCTGGACCCAGCCAGAAACCCAAACAAGAAAACAACTGACTCAGCTGAAACCAGATAAAATCAGACCATGGTTACAGACTAAAGCTGAAAAAATCAGATCCTGGATTCAGCCTAAGTTTCAAATAGTCAGAGATAGATCCCAGAATGAAAATGGTAAAGACAAATATTGGACCCACCCAGAAGCAGATATGATTAGATCCATGACCCACACTGAAATTAAAACAGTCAGACTTGAGAACAAGCCTAAAGCTGGTATTGCCGGATCCTGGTTATGGACTAGGTCTAATCAAATGAGAACAAGTTCCCAGCCAGACTTTCAAACACTCTACCCTTGGACTCAGCCTGAAGTTGACATAGTAAGACCATGGACTCGGTCTGAAACTGGTAACATCCAACCATGGATGAAACCTGAAGCATCAACATTCAAAATCTGGACACAGTCTAAAGTTAATACAATTATACCCTGGACAAGGCCTGAAGATGATGCAGCTAGACTTTGGTTGCAAATACAAACCAGTACAGTCAGAACGTGGAGACAGCCTGAATCTCAAACAACCATTTCCTGGTCTGAGCTTGAAGATGATAGAGTCAGATCTTGGTTGCAAACTCTAATGCATATATTAAAACCTTGGATTGAGACAGAATTTCAGACAGCTCACTTCTGGACCCAACCTGAAGTTGACATAGCCAGGTTTTGGACTAACTCTGAAGCTAACAATGTCAGACATTGGTTCCAGACTCAAGTGGACACAGCCACAATGTGGACAGAGCCAATATCCCAATCAGCCCACCAGTGGATACAGTCCAAAACAGAAATAGTCAGTCCGTGGAACCAGCCTGTGGCAGACAAGTTAAGAGCCTGGGTACAACACGACATTTATACTGTAAGGCCCTGGGATAAGCTTGAAGGTGATAAAATTAGATTCTGGACACAGTCTGAATCTGACACAAGTCCTTGGATTCAGCCAGATATAGGCATAATCAATTCTGGGACACAAAATGAAGCTGATACATTGACACCATGGGCATCGGTGCAAGCTGAGACTCCAGAAGTTAATCCTTGGGTACAGACTGAAACTGAAACAGTTATAGTCTCAACCCAGGGAGAAGCTCCAGCAATTAACCATTGGACAGAGATTTTACCTGATACTACATGGGCAAAGACTGAATTTCCAGGACAAAAGCTCTTGAAGTATCCTTTGTCTCATACAGACGCGCAGTGGACTCAGCCTGAACTGCCAGTGGCCAGTCTCTGGACACAACCTATAGATGATACAGTCACTCAGTGGAACCATGATGAACCTTCAGAAATAAATTCCTCAACAAAAACTATAGTTGATACAGGCATGTGGACACAGGCTGAATCTCCAGCAGTGAATCCCGGGATACAGTCTGAAAATGATACAGTCACACCATGGACCCCGGATGAGTCCCTAGTCATAAATCCTTGGACAAAGTTTGTAGGTGATACGCTCACACAGTGGGTCCAGGGTGAAACTTCAGAAGTACTTCCTTGGGTAAAAATTGCAGCTGATACACCATGGATGCAGGTGGAGTCCCCAGCACTAAACCCCTGGATGCTGTCTGAAAGTGATATAGTCACACCATGGATACAGGTTGAATCCCCAGCACTAAACCCCTGGATGCTGTCTGAAAGTGATATAGTCAAACCATGGCTACAAGTTGAGTCCCCAGCACTAAATCCCTGGATACAGTCTGAAACTAACACTGTCCTACTATGGACTCAGGCTGAATCTCCAGCAGTCAATTCCTGGATAGATACTATAACTGGGACCCGCCCTCAGTGGACCCAAGCTGAATCTCTAGCAGTAAATTCTTGGACACAGCCTGTAGCTGATACAGTCACAGTGTGGACTCAGGATGAACCTCCATTATTACATTCCTGGAAAAAGTCTAAAACCCATACACTCACAACATGGACTCTGACAGAATCTTTAACAGGAAATTTCTGGAGACCGTACGAAACTGATAGTACCTCATTGTGGACCAATAAGGGAAATCTAGAAGGAAATCCTTGGTCACAATCTGAAACTGATGCAGTCACAGCTGGGACCCTGGCAGAAACTCCCAGAATAAATTCGTGGCCACAATCTGTAGCTGAAATAATTTCATCATGGACTCTGGCTGATTCTCCAGCAGTAAATCCCTGGTCAGAGACTGTGTCTGATAGCGTTATACTGTCAACCCAGGTTGAATCTCCACTAGTAAATCCATGGTCACAATCTATAGCAGATGTGGACACACTGCAGACCCTGACTGATTCCATAGCATTATATCCCTGGACAGACCCTGTATCCAATACTGTTACACAGTGGACCCAGAGTGAACCTCCAGCAGTAATTCAGTGGACAAAAACTGTATCCAGTACAGTCACATCATTTACTGGGGATGAATTTCCTGCAGTAGAGACCTGGATAGACTCTTTGGCTGATGTCACATTGTGGACCCAGACTGAAACTCTAGTAGTAAATCCCTGGACAGAGACATTAGCTTCCACTCTCACATCATGGACCCTAACAAAATCACCAACAGTAAATTCACTGACAGAGGTTGTAGCTGCCACAGTAATACCATGGAATCAAGCTGAATCTCCAGGTGTAAATCCCTGGATGGATGCTGAACCTTTCACAGTATCACTGTTGACTCAGGATCAATCTCCATCAGTGAAAACCTGGACAGAGACTGTAGCTTTCACAATCACACCACTGACTCATGCTGAATCTCTGGCAATAAAGTCTATGACAAAGGGAGTATCTGATGGAATCATACTGTGGAACCAAGCTGAATCACCTCTAGTATATCCATGGACACAGTCTGAAACTGATGCAATTATACAATGGACTCGGGGTGAATCTTTAAAAATAAATCCTTGGACAGAACCTGACACAATCACACCACGGACTCGTGGTGAGTCCTTAGCAGTAAATCCCTGGACAGATGCTGCAGGTGACACAGTAACAGCAATGAACCCAGTTGAATATCCTTCAGTATATCCCTGGACAACATTTGAAATGGATAATGTCACATTCTGGACCCAGGCAAATTCTGAAATCATAAATATCTTGACACAGACTATAGTTGATATAGTCACACTGTGGACCCAGGCTGAATCTCCTGCAGTGAATCCCTGGACACAGTCTGAAACTAACACAGTCACACCATGGACTCAGGCTGAATCTGCTACAGTAAATCTCTGGACCCAGGCCAAAACTAATCTAGTCACACTGCACATCCACAGTAGATATCCAGCATTAAATCCCTGGGCAGATCCAAAAACTAGCACATTTAGATCATGGTCTCAGGTTGAGTCTTCAACAGTAAATCCATGGACACAGTCTGAAACTGACACAGTCACACCATGGATGCAGCCTGAATCTGCTACTATAAATCTCTGGACACAACCTGAAAATGTTATAGTCACACTGTGGATCCAGGATGAATCTCTTGCAATAAATCCCTGGACACAGCCTGAAAATAACTTAGTCACACCATGGGCCCAGAATGAATTGCCAGAAGAAAACACTCGGACAGAGGTTTTTTCTGAAACATTCATACCATGGACCATGGGATTTTTTCCAACCACAAAGCCCTGGATAGAGACGGTATCTGTTAAAGTCATACCAGGAACCAAATATCAATTTTCAGAAGTAAAACTTGGGACACTGGAGTTGTCCAGAACATTGGACACTGAGGTAGATACAGTCAAAATGTGGACTCAGTCAGAATCTCCACCCTTCATTCCCTGGACAGAAGCTATAGTTTCTATAGTCCCACTGTGGACTCAGGCTGAACATCTAGCTGTAAATCAAAACCCTAGAGCTGATAGGGTCACCAAATGGACACAGACTAAATCTCCTTCAGTAAATACTTGGACTAAGGTTCAGTTTCCAGCCATAAATCCATGGTCACAGTCTGAATCACCAGAAGTAAATATCTTGAGAGAGTACAAATCTCCAGCCCTAAACCCATCAGTTGAGCCTGAGGGTAGTGTAGGCACATTGTGGACTCAGACTGAATCTCCATTAGTAAATCCTTGGATAGAGCCTGTGGCTTCCATAGTCATTCCATGGACACAAGCTGAATATCCAGCAGTAAGTTCATTTACACAGGCTGTAGCTGATACAATTATACTGTGGGCTCAAGCTGAATCTCTAGAATTAAATCCCTTGACAAAGTCTATAGCAGACACAGTCACAATGTGGGTCCTGGATGAATCTTCAAGAACAAAACCTTGGACACAGATGTTAGCTTCATCAGATAAAATTTGGACCCAAGCCAAAATAGTAAATCCATGGTCTACTTTTGGAATATTTTCACAATTCACCCAAATTCAATCTGTACTGCTTAAAACTAGAACACAATTTGAGAGTGACACAGTCACAGCATTAACTCAGGGTCAGGCTCTTGCTCTGAATCCCTGGACAGAGATTGTGACTTCCAGAGACATTCCATGGACACAAGCTGTACATCCAGCAGTCAATCCCTGGACAGAGGCTACTGCATCCAGATTTATTCCATGGACCCAAGCTGTGCCTCCAGCAGTAAATCCATGGACAGAAGTTATCACTTCCAGAGTCACATCATGGGCCCAAGCTGTGGCTCCAGCAGTAAATCCCTGGACTGTCACTTCCACCCAAGATGAACCTCCAGAAGTAAATCCCTGGACAGAGATTGTCACTTTTAGAGTAACTCCATGGACCCAAGCTATACCTATAGCAATAGATATCTGGACAGAGGCTTTCACTTCTAGAATCATTCCATGGACACAAGCCGCACCTCCAGTAGTAAATCCCTGGATGGAGGCCATCACTTCCAGAATCACTCCATGGACCCAAGTTGTTCCTCTAGCGGTAAATCCCTGGACAGAGGCCATCACTTCCAGAATCACTCCACGGACCCAAGTTGTTCCTCCAGCAGTAAATCCCTGGATAGAGGCCATCACTTCAAGAGTCACTCCATGGACCCAAGTTGTACGTCCAACTGTAAATCCCTGGACAGAGGCCATCACTTCCAGAATAACTCCATGGACCCAAGCTGTACATCCAACAATAAATACCTGGCATGAGGCAGGTGTATCCAGATTCATTCCATGGACCCAAGCTGTATCTCAAGCATTAAATCCCTGGACAGAGGCTGGTACAGCCAGAGTCACATCATGGAACCAAGGTGTGTTTCCAATAATAAATCCATGGACAGTGACGCTTGTTTCTACAGTCACACCATGGACCCAGATCTATCCACTAAATCCTTTGACAGAGACTAAAGCTTCTACAGTGAGAATATGGGCTCAGAATGAATATTTATTAATAAAAACCTGGACACATTCTGCTACTTCCACAGTTACATCCTGGACTCAGGCTGAATATCAAGCAGTAAATTCTTATACAACAAGTGTAGCTGATATGGTCATATTTTGGACAAGGCTTATATCTGAGTCTAAGAAATCCTGGATACTGCCTGAAGCTAGTATATTCAGTATTTCTTTGCATCCTCAAAATGATACTACTCAATCCTTGATTCAAGTTGAAAATCAAGCATCTCTTCTGTTGACACATCCTGGAATTAATAATATCAATATATGGACTTTGCTTGAATTTGAAACACAGGTATCATGGATAGTGCCTTTGTCTCAAGAAGCCAGACTCTCACCCCTATCTGAAACTGATATTAGCATATATTGGTTTAAAACTGAAGCAGAGAGAGTAAGAACCTGGGCCCACTCAGAATTTCAAACAGTGAGTACTTTGACACAGTTTGAAATTGGTGGATTTGAGCCCTTGGCCAAACATGAAACTCCTGCAGTCATATCATGGGCTCCAACTAAAATTGGTGTATTCCCCCTCTGGAATAAGTCTGAAAGAGACAAAATAAAAACCTGGACCCTTTCTGGAGGTGATGTCTTGTCACCATGGAGTCAGATTAAAGCTAGTATATTCAGCCTCTGGATTCAATCTAAAAGTAGTACAGTCACACCCTGGACCCAGGCTGAGACTCAGTCAGGCAGTATCTGGACTGGAGGAAATTTGGACACATTTTCATACCTGACTCAAAATAATGTAGTTAAGCCCTGGTCCCACCTTGAATCTCAAATGACATCTTCCAGGATTCAAAATGGTATAAATAGTTCTTGGACTCAGTATGAAACTAGTACAGTCAGATCTTGGACCAAGCTTGAAATTAGCACAGTGAAACCTTGGAATCAATTTGAAACTGTTACAATTAGATCATGGACCCAGACTGAAAATGTAGACATATATCCCCTTACCCAGATAGAAGATGGTACAGTAATAAGACATTGGTTCCTGACTCAAATGGATTCAATAAAACCTTGGAACCAGTCTGAAACTAATACAATTAGATCATGGACTCAACCTGGAACTGAAACAATCCAAATTTGGACCCAGACAGAAAGGCAAATAGTAAAACCTCCAACTTTATCTGAGATTGATACAATTACATCTTGGTTACAGACTCAAAATGATACAAATAGACCGTGGATTAAATCTGACTCCATGTCTATCAATCCCTGGAGTCAGGCTGAAGTTGGTACAAATCACCCCTGGACTCAGCAAAGAGGTACTGTGAATCAACCCTGGACCTACTCTGAAATCCAGAAAGTTAGACCCTGGATGAAGCTAGAAGCTGATGCACTTAAATCTTGGTTCTACATGCAAATGAATAAAATTAGACCATGGACCAATTCCGAATCTCAGATCTTCAGCTCCAGGTTGCATCCTGAAGTTGGTATGGTTCACCCTTGGATCCATCCTGAAACTCAAGCAGTCATATCCTGGGCCCAACCTGAAACTGGTATTATTGCATCCTTTTCTATTCATAAACATTACAAAATCAGAACAGGGATCCATACTGAAGTAGAAATCAGACCTAACAAGCATTATGAAGCTTTTAGAATTATACCATTTTTTCCTTCTGAGGTTGAGCCAGATGGAACAACTCTCTTAACTAGCCATTTTGATTCCTGGTCTAAACATGTACCTTTTTTTTTTTTTAACCAATAGAAGTATTCCTTCCCCACATCAATATTTTATAGCTTTGTCAACTGAGATAGGTACAACAGAAAGGCAGTGTCAATCAATTTTCTCCATTTGAGTGAGCTCACAAACATTTCCTTTCTTCCCTTTTCAAGTATTTGGCTTCCTGAAAGCCTTCATTACATGCAGTTTGTTAATAAATTACAAATTACCAAACAAATGGAAGCCCTCATGTAATATCTACTTCTCCTGTCCCCTCTCTCCATCATTTTCCTTTCTTGTTCCTTGTTCTCTCCTACCACCATGTGCATTATCCCATTCCTGTTTGGTCATTTCTTCTTACACATTCCCTTTATTCTGTATTTTCCCTCCTTGCTTTATTCTTTCTCAAGCAGCCTTCTCTCCTGTTCTCCTGCCATTAGCCTCCTCTCCTTATAGCTCTATCAAGGAATTGTTTTCCTTAAATTTACGAAGAGACCATTCTTTCTCATACTTTTTCTTATCTTCTTGCTGCTCCAGCCACACTTTTAACAAAAGAACCTTCTCTGATGACTGGATCTCAATCTGGAACCAAGTCTAATCAGCCTAAAGAAGATACTCTCAAGTATTCAGAACTCAATGTTTCTTTGGCTGAATGTCACCTAAGTGTGGTATGGAAAGAGAGTGTCCAGGCTTTCTGGCTCTTCAAGACAGCTGTTATTTCTCATGAAACCACAGGCAAGTTCAGGGCATCTATTTGAGTTATTATCCTTGGGACCAAGGTCTTTGTTGGAGCCTAAGACAAGAACTTCTGTATAGGTCAGAAGTCATGTCCTCATATTTGGACAGGTCAAAATTCAAAGCAGTTTTTAGACCAGAGAATGAGAAATGGATAATAAAATCTTAACAGATGTCCACATACTGAGAGAAGACTAATTTTTGCTAGAAACAGTTTAAGTTTTATAGATATAGACTTTCAGAGCATAATATAAACATAATTTTAGTGCTTAGAATGGTTTATTCTATTTGAGGAATGAATAAACATGTTATTTTCAGAGTGTATGCAGACCATTTCTGTTCCCATCCCCAACTCTATAGGGTTAAAAAATATATATTTTCAAGCACTTTCCTAAAGTTGAAAGTTTACAAACACTTTTATACAGTCAAAAAATAGGAAATCAATCTGTTCAGGTAAAGAAGGTGATAATACTAACTTCAACCTGTTGAAAACATGGATTCCTTGTGCAGAGTGTGGATTACGACCTGGCCTTGTTCCCCACTGTCCCAACTGCTGGGAAGCAGAATTGGGTGAATTTCCTTGGATGGTTTCCGTGCAACTCTCTTTCTCCCATTTCTGCGCTGGCTCTATACTGAATGAACAGTGGATCCTTACTACAGCTAGATGTGCAAATTTCATGTAAGTCTGAGTATGTCATTTCAAGATTCTTTAAAGAAGGTGCAAAAACAGTGAATTCTGTTATGCTGAAACAATTTTTTTAAAAAAGAAGGTACATATTCTTTGCTACAGAAATCAAATTTATATCTTTTTGCTGTAATCTCATATGATAAATTTTCTTAACTATAGAGAAAGCATCTCCCCTTGTATCTTGTTGTATCCTTAAGTATCCTTAAATTAGTGCTTTACCTGTTCTTCAGAGATAATTTCAGGATCCAAATCAATAGGCCTTTAAAAAGATACCCTAGTTTTGTATAATTTTACCTCTAATAAAATGATGGAAGGTTTAAATAGTAAGGCTCACAGTTTTCCATTTTCTGACTTCAACCATGTTATCTCTTAAAAATATGAATCTGTAGAAAAATTATAACTATTTGAAAAAATGTCCTTTTGGGTATAGTTTTATTTCTTTGCTTAACATAGTGAAGTAACCCATTAGAACAAGCGAAGAAAACAAGGTTCCCAGAAAGGGAATAACTGTCCAAAGTTACTTATATTTTGTTAAGTGAGGTATTTCAACTCCTAACTTTCAAAATGTATTTCACTAAGTGTTAAAAATAAATATTAGGATGCCTAATAATTTAAGTTAGGAATTTTTAACAAGGAAATGGTTTGCATTGTAACATTTACTTCCTTATCCCTGAAGGTGCCTAAATGTAGTGTTCCTAATAAGACAGAAGTAATGAAAGGAATAGGAGTAATACATTAATGCTTATCTACATTTTATCTGATTCATGTTTACTACAGAGTTCTTTTTCATGTCAAAATATGTAATAATAAAATGCTTGGTAAATTTCCCTCCCAGAAAAAACTCAGAAGCACTAGCCCTGGTCCAAGTGGGACTTACTGATCTTCAGGAGCCCGCTCAAGCTCAAACTGTAGGCATTCATCGTGCCATGCCCTACATAGGTCCCAAGGGACCTTTGGGTCCTGGGCTAATCTTCCTGAAACAGCCACTACATTTTCAACCACTGGTGCTTCCTATTTGCCTAGAGGAGAACCTGGAGCAAGAGGAAAATATACAGCTGTATGACTGCTGGTTACCCAGTTGGTCCCTCATGAGAGGTGAGTAATGCATAATATTTACAGGGATGGCATAGTATGATATATTTGGGAAAAAAAGAATAGTATACTCTCATGTAATAGAATATTTATTGTTATCTTTTACTTCAGCCATATTTGTCCCTCACCTAGGGTAAATATAAAATCCTTTCTATTGTATGTTTTCCACTAGGAAGTCCTGGAATTCTGCAAAAAAGGCACCTAAGCATTCTGCAAGTCAGCACATGTGCCCAGTTTTGGCCCAAGCTGAATGAATTCACTTTCTGTGTGGAAGCCAAGAAAGCTATGGGCGAGGCTGGCTGTAAGGTGATAAAGTTGAGGGGTGTAGAAAGCAGAATCTTCAATACCAGAAGTTACTTCCTAGCCTCCTTTAGAATGTACATGGACATTTTGCTCCTTGTTTCTTGCAGGGTGACTTAGGGGCACCTCTGGTGTGCCATCTACAACAAAAGGACACATGGGTGCAGGTGGGAATTTTGAGTCACTTCGATGAACATTGCACAAAGCCCTACGTCTTTAGCCAAGTGAGCCCATTCCTTTTTTGGCTTCAAGGAGTTACACGACCCAGCCATGCACCATGGTCACAGCAAGAGGCCATGACTACTTCTGCTTCCATCTCCCTTTCAGTCTCTACTTCAATGAATGCCTCAGCTTTTACTGCCACTCCTGCTTCTATTCAGCCTCAGTTCATCTCTCTGCCGCAGCCTCAGAGTAAGGCCCAAGAAAATGGTAGTGAGGGATGCATTAAAAAACATAGAAAGAAAGAAAAGAAAGGGATAATGGAATTAGATAAGGAGTGGGAGAGGTTTTTTCCCAGAGAAATGCATGAGTTTTTAATACAACCAATTAATAGGAATCATTAACCTCATGAATTTCAAAGGTATTTTATATTTGGTGTATTATTTAAAGTTCATGATATTTCTTTCTTATATAGACGACATGATTTTAGTAATTTTCTTACTGTGATACTCATGACATTATCAGAATAGAAAGAGTAAACAAGGTGAGTATAGACCCTCAAAATTTTATTCTTCTAGCATAAACTTCTTTACTATTTTAGAGTCTTATAAATGTAACATCAGAATTTCAAGTTAATATATACTTTCTTGGTAGTAATATATAATAATTTCTCTACTATAATATACTGAAATCTCTTACATTGTTACCATCTTTCTTTTCCTGGCTATTATGAAATCTGTCATACTATCATCAATGACAACCTCACTTTACTTTTCTTTCCTTACAAATTTATTTCTAACATGGTCACATTTCTTCATATTATATTTTCACCTAATTAAACTTATTTTTCATTTTCTTACTGTCATATCCATTGTAAAGGATGCTTTAAAACATAAGTGAGATTATTCAACTTCTTTGCTCAGATATTTCAAAGTCCTTATCACTTTGATGATTTAAATACTGTAATTCCCTCAATAGTCTTGTTTCTATCTTCACCTATTCTCTTCCCTTATTCCTTTTATTTATATCTCTACCATATTTAAATTTGTCTATGTATGATCTATTTCTTCACTCAAAACTTTTATGACAAACTCTAAACATCACTTTCCTAACTTACAAACCTGAAAATCATACTTTAAAGTAACAACTGCACATCACTCTAAGGTTTTATTTTTTATGATTTTTTATTTAAAATCCAGTTAATATACAGGGTATTAAATTATCTTCAAGTAATTTATGATATAGTGACTCTACACTTCCATACAACACCATGGTGCTCAGTTTGGCAGTACATATACCTTACACCATGGGCTCATCACAACACGTGTACTCTTTCATTCCCATCACTATTTCACCCATCCTCCTCAACTCCCCTCTGGTAATCCTTAGTTTGTTCTCAAGAGTTAACAGTTTCTTTCTTGTTTTGCTTCTTTTGTTCTTTTCCCTTTTGCTCATTTTTCTTTGTTTGTTTCTTAAATGTCAAATGTAAGTGAAATTATATGGTATTTGACTTTCTCTGAATGACTTATTTTGCTTATGATAATATCCTCTAACTCCATCCATGTTGCAAATGGCAACATTTCAGTCCTTTCTGATGTCTGAGTAATATTCCACTGTGTGTGTGTGTGTGTGTGTGTGTGTGTGTGTACACCACATCTTCTTTATCCATTCATCCGTTGATGGAGATCTCGGCTCTTTCCACATCTTGGCTATTATGGACATTGCTATTATGAACATCAGGGTGCAGATATAGTCCTGAATCAGTACTTTTTATTCTTAGGGTAAATACCTGGTAGCACAATCACTCAGTCATAGGGCAGTTTACTTTTAATGTTTGGAGGAGTCTCCGTAACGTTTTCCAAGTTTCCTGTGCCAATTTGCATTCCTGCCAACAGTGCAAGAGAAGAGGGTCCCTCTTTCTCTGCATCCTTGCCAACATTTGTTGTTTCTTGTATTTTTTTATCTTAGCCATTCTATAAGGTGCTATCTCATTGTGGTTTTGATCTGTATTTCTCTGATGATGAATGATATATTGAACCATTGAGACCATTTTCATGTGTCTGGAAGCCATCTGGAAGTCTTCTTTGGAAAAATGTTATTGCCTTCTGGCCATTTCTTTGCTGTGTTATTTGATTTTTAGCTGTTGACTTTAACAATTTATATTTGTATTTTATATATTAACCCTTTATCAGATATATTGTTTCCAAATATCTTCTCCTGTTCTGTAGGCTGCCTTTTATTTTTATTGATTGTTTCCTTTGCTGTACAATTTTTTTTTACCTAGATCAAGTCCCAGTAGTTCAATTTTTCTTTTGATTCCTTTGCCTCAGAAGATGTGTCTAATAAGAAATTTCTGAAGCTGATGTCAAGACAAGTTACCGTCTATGTTCTTTTCTAGAATTTTAATAGTTCCAGTTCTCATATTTAATCCACTTTGAGTTTCTTTGTGTGTGGTGTAAGAAAGTGGTCCAGTTTCATTCTTCTGGATGTGCCAGTCCAGTTTACCCAGCACCATTTGCTGACAAGACTTTCTTTCCCATTGGATAGTCTTTCCTGCTTTGTCAAAGATTAATTAAGAACAAAATTGTGGGTTTATTTCTGGGTTTTCTATTCTGTTTCATTGATCTATTCTTGTGTATTATGTATCTGTATATATTGTACCAGTACAATACTATTTTGATCATTAGAGCTTTGTAATATAACTAGAAGGCTAGAATTGTGCTGCTTCCAGTTTAGTTTTTCTTTTTCAACATCACTTTGACAATTAAAATTCTTCTGTATACGTAGGCTAACTGAACATAATAATAAAACATATGGGGGTGCCTGGGTGGCTCAGTGGGTTAAAGCCTCTGCCTTTGGCTCATATCATGATCCCAGGGTTCTGGGATTGAGCCCCCCATCAGACTCTCCACTCGGCAGGGAGCCTGATTCTCCCTCTCTCTCTGCCTGCCTCTCTGCCTACTTGTGATCTCTGTCTGTCAAATAAATAAATAAAATCTTTAGAAAACACATATGTATGTAAAATAATTTTAAAAAATAAAACTTTTGGTTCCATACAAATTTTTAGATTGTTCTAGCTCTAAGAAAAGTTTTATAGGATTTTTATAGGACTTTTAGAGGATTGCATTAAATTTATAGATTGCTATGGGTTGCAGACATTTTCACAATAATTTTTCTTCCAGTGAATTACCATGGAATGTTTGTCATTTTTTCCTGTGCTCTACAAATTCTTTCATCCATACTTTGCAATTCAGAGTAAGGTCTTGTACCCCTCTGGTTAGATTTATTCCTAGATAATTATTGTTTTTGGTGAAACTATAAATAGTTAATTTCTCTTTTTTGCTGCTCATTATTACTGCATAGAAATGTAACATATTTCTGTATTTTGATTTGTATCATGTGACTTTATTTTATCAGTTCTACCTGAATTTTTTTGGAGGCTTGTAGGTTTTCTTTACATAGTGTCATGTCTCCTGCAGATAGTGAAAGTTTCTTTTTTTCTGATATGGATGCCTTTTATTTCCCATTTTTGTCTGATTGCTGAGGCTAGAATTTCTAATACTGTGTTTAATAACAGTGGTGAGAGTGGATAACCTTGTTTTTTTTCCTAACCTTAGCGAAAGAGCTCTGTTTTTCACCATTGCAGATGATGTCATCTGTGGGGTTTTCATATACAGCCTTTATTATGTTGAAGTATGTTCCTTCTAAACCTACCTTGTTGAGGACTCTTATCATCAATGAATTTGTACTTTGTCAAATGCTTTTTCTACATATATTGAAATAGTCATATGGTTTTATACTTTTATTGATATAGTGTATTATGTTGATTGATTTGTGATAATTGAACCCCCTGCAACTCAGGAATAAATCTTATTTAACTGCATGAATAATTTATTTAATATATTGTTGGATTTGACTTGCTGGTATTTTATCAGGAATTTTTCCATCCATGTTCATCAAGATGTTGACCTGTTGTGGTCTTTTTTAGTGGAAGGTTTCTCTGGTTTTTGGTTTGAGATAATTCTGTCCTTATAGAATGGATTTGGACATGATCTTTTTCTGTTATGGAATGGCTTGAGAAGAATCAGTAGTAACTCTAAATCTTTGGTAGAATTCATCTGGGGAGCAATCTGATCCTGGACTTTTGTTTGCTGGGAATTTTTTTATCATTATTATTACTGATTCAATTTGTATGATTACATATAATCAGTCTTTTCAAATTTTCAATTTCTTAATGTTTCTATGAATTTACCCATTCTTTCAGGTTGTCCAGTTTGTTGGCATATAGTTTCTCATATTTTCTTATAATTATTTGTATATCTGTTTGTATATTTGTGGTGTTGGTTGCTATTTCTCCTCTTTCATTTGTAATTTTATTTATTTTAGTCTTTCCTCTTTTCTTCTTGATAAATCTGCTTGAAGGCTTATCGATTTTATTGGTGTTTTTCAGAGAACCATCTCCTGGTTTTAGTAATCTGTACTGTTGTTGTTGTTGTTACTGTTGTTTTTGCTGTTTTTAGTTTCTTTATCATTTATTTCTGCTTTCATGTTTATAATTTCCTTCCTTCTCCTGGATTTAGTTTTTGTTTATTATTCTTTCTTTAGCTCCTTTAGGTGTAAGATGAGGTTGTTTATTTCATACTATTTATTTATTTACTTAGCTATGTTAGTCACCATACAGCACCGCATTAGTTTTTGATGCAGTGCTCCATGAGACATTGTTTGCAGATGTAACACCCAGTGTTCCATGCAGTGCATACTCTCTTTAATACGCATCACCAGGATGACCCATTCTCAACCTCCCTCCCCTCTGAAATCCTCAGTCTGTTTCCCGGAGTCCATAGTCTGTCATGATTTGTCTCCCCCTCTGACATTCTTGCTTGTTGAGGTAGGCCCATATTATTTCCCTCTTAAGACCACTTTTGATGAATCTCAGACTTTTGGACTATTGTGATTTCATTTTCATTTGTTTCCGTGTACTTTTTGTTTGTTTGTTTATTTACAGCATAACAGTGTTCATTGTTTTGGCATCACACCCAGTGCTCCATGCAGTACGTGCCCTCCCTATTACCCACCACCTGGTTCCTCAACCACCCACCCCCCCCGCCCCTTCAAAACCCTCTGGTTGTTTTTCAGAGTCCACAGTCTCTCATGGTTCATCTCCCCGTGTACTTTTTTTATTCCTTCTCTGATATCCTGGTTGACCCTAAGTTCCACATATGTATGGTCTTTCCAGGTTTTTTTTTTTTTTTTTCTTGTGGTTGCCATCTTCTTTTATAGCACTGTGGTCAGAAAAGATGCATAGTATGACTTGAATCTTAAATTTGTTGAGACCTATTTTGTGGTCTTATGGGTGATCTATTCTGGAGAATGACCCACGTGCACTTGGAAAGAATGTGGCCTCTGCTGTTTAGGAAGGAATGTCACACATATATATGTTAAGTCTATCTGGTCCATTATGTCATTTAAAACTCTTGTTTCATTGTTGATTTTCTGTATGGATGGTATGTCCATTGATGTAAGTGTGATGTTAAAGGCCCCTACTATTATTGTTTTATTACCAATGAGTTTCTTAATGTTATCAACTGATTTATGTATTTGGGTGCTCCCATGTTGGATGTAGAAATATTTACAGTTATTATATAATCTTATTGGATTATTCTTTTATGATTGTATAGTGTTTTTCTTTGTCTCTTGTTAATAGTCTTTGTTTTAAAGTCCAGTTTGTCCCATAAAATAATTGCCACTGTAGCTTTCTTTTTATAATCTTTCATAAGAGAAATGTCTCTCCATCCCCTAATTTTAATCCACAAGTGTCTTTATGTCTAAAACAACTCTGTTGTAGACAGCATACAGATGGGTCTTATTTTTTCATCCTTTATGTCACTCTTTGTCTTCTGATTGGAATATCCAGTCCATTTACATTCAACATAATTATTTTAAAATACATATCAATGTACTTTGTAGTTGCTTATGAAGATTTTCTTTAATCATTCTGGTATTTCCCTCTTTAGTGGTTTGCTGATTTTCTTTAGTAATATACTTGGATTATTTTTTCTTTATTCTTTGCATATTTATTAGTGTTTTTGATTTGTGGTTACCATTAGTTTTATATATAATAACATCTACCTATAGATGTCTATATTAAGTTGATAGTCATTTACATTTGAACCCATTTGTTATTCTCCTCCTCTCATTTTAATACATGCTGATATTTATTTATTTATTTATTTATTTATGAGAGAGGATGCATAACAGGGGAGGGGCACAGAGAAAGGAAGAGAATTTTAAACAGGCTCTCTGCCCAACATGGAGGTGGACTTGGGGCTTACAACCATGAGATCATGAACAGAGCCAAAATCAAGGGGCTCAACCAAATGAGCCACCCAGGCCCTCTATGCTTTTAAATTTTATTTTATTTTTTAAGGTTTTATTATTTGACAGAGAATGAAAGCAAGCACATCCAGGGGGAGCAGCAGGCAGAGGGAAGGGGAGAAGCAGACTCCCCGCTGAGCAGGGACCCCTGTGGGGCTCGATCTCAGGACCCTGAGATCATGACCTGAGCCAAAGGCAGCCGCTTAACCAGCTGAACCACTGAGGTACCACATATGCTTTTATATTTTAAATTCTTTTATTTTCTGAGTTCCTTATTCAACATTTTGTAAAAATATTCATTTTTACTGCCTTTATGTTTCCTACCTTCGTGCAATAACTTTTGGTCTCCTGTTTCCCCTCAGAGTGTCCCCTTTTAATATTTCTTGCAGAACTGGTTTACTGGTTACTATCTCCTTTAGCTGTCCCTTGTCTGGGAAACTTTGTTTCCTTCTGTTCTGAATTATAGCCTTACTATATAGAATATTCTGGCTACATATTTTTCCCATTTAGCACTTTGCTTTGAATATATCATGCCACTGCTTTCTGCTGAAAATCCATTCTTATCCTTATGGACTTTCCCTAATATGTAACTGTCTTCTTTTATATTGCTGCTTTCAGAATTTTGGTTTGTCACTATATTTGCTAGTTTAACTGCAATATATTGTCGTGGACCTGTTTTTTGTTGAGGGGTTTCTGTGTTTCTTGGATCTGGATTTATTTTCTTCTCCTGATTAAGGAATATTCAACTACTATCTCTTTAAATAAATACTCTGATCATTTTTTCTCTTCTTCTTGACTCCTATAAAATGAATGTTACTACATTTGATGGAGTCACTAGTTTTTTTCTCATTTTGTGTATTGCTCTCTTCTCTCTTCTTCTCAGCTTCATAGTTCTGCCATTATTATTCTCTGTCTTCATTATTCTGTCCTCTATATCATTAATTTGTTGCTTTGTTTCTTCTATCCTAATCTTCGTTCCATCAAGAATATTTCTCATTCATTATTGAGCTCTTTTTCTCCGGTTATTTGTGTGTGTGTGTGTGTGTGTGTGTGTGTGTGTGTGTGTTAGTCATTTCACTGATGTCTTCTGATCTTTTCTCAATTCAGTGAGTATCATTATGACCATTATTTTGAATCCTGTACCAGTCATGTTACCTAGTTCTGTTTTGCTTAGACATCTGGCCCTAGCCTTATCTTGTTTTTTCATTTAAGATAAATTTCTCCATCTTTTGATTTTGTCTAAGTCTCTGTGCTTGTTTCTTTTGTTGGGGAAGTTAGCTACATTTCCTTTTCTGGATGGTAGTGGCCTTAGGAAGAAAAGGTTATATAATTTCCTGCTGTATGGTGTCCCTGTTCTCCACAGGCTTCCACTTCCAGGCATGCTGCCAGTGTGCACTGCACTTGTTCTGTTTCATTTTGGCCACTTTATCATGCCAGCCAGTCTTCTACATCTTTGCCTGCTCTGGGCAGTGTTTGGTCTCTGGCCTAATGTGATAGGATTTTACTAGATGTGCTCTGGACTTCTTATGAAATGAGAAGTATTTGCACTGCCTCTGGAACCAAGGCTTCACAAAAATCTCAGGTTGGAGATATGGGTAGGCAGGAGTTTGTGCTGGGCTTATGGGGAAGCCCACCATGGTGAAAAATCCACCAGACTGAGACTGAGACAAATTTGACTGAGAGGGGCAGTCCTGCCAGAGCACAAGGGTGTGGAGCTTGATGTAAACAAGTTGTGTAGCAAGTGATCATATTGCACTGGTTACCACAGGTGGCCCTGTGTTTATTCCAAAGGGAAAAGGAAGTAAATGGTGCCTGTTAGATCCTTTATTCCTGGAGATGGTCTTTTTGTGAACACTACCTCTTTGGGACATCCTCTGAAATGAAGCCTCTCAGCTGTGTGCCCCAGGTGCTCTTCAGATTTCTGTTTCCACACTCTATGTTCCAGTCTATTTACCTGCCTTTTCTCTAGGAGAAGCGTCAATGCCTCTGAACTTTCCCAGAGCCACGCCTACTGGTCTTTACAGTCTTCAGCCCTGCTGGTTGCAAGAAATTACAACATTCAGCCCCCTTTGCTTTCCAAGCTAATTCCTAAGGGGTTTGTTTTCCTTGTGTATGTGTGTGCTAGTGTGTCACCCTTCTTCTCCATAATTCCTCCCTATTCAGTGCAGTGGCCATGATCCTTAAATTACATCTTCATACCTTCTGCCTTCTTTGATATGGCTAATTCTGTCTCTTTAGTTGTGTAATTTGTTCTCTCAGTCTTCAGATCAATTTCTGTTGCATTTCAGATAATTTGATAGTTATGTAGTTTTGTTCACTGTGACATGACTGTAGAGTCTTCCTGCTGTGACACCATCATCCCCTCCTAAGTGTCAGTAAAATGTTAAAAGTATTTTAAAATTAATTAAAAGTAGTTTAAAAGCTCAGTTCTTCCAGTATCACTTAAGTTAAACTTTTAAATTTATTTCTCATAAATAGTCAAATAAAATTTTGCTTCTTTTTTATTGTTTACTATGTTAGTGACACCTAACTAAGAAAGCTAACAGTTGAAAAAGAATTCCACTTGGGAAGAGATCTATAGTAGTTCCTAATATTTTGACAAATGAAATGTAATTAAAATGGGCCATAATGAAATGATAGATTTGGAAACATAACAATAAGGCAATTGTTCTTTTTAGGGAAGTAGCATATATGTAACTATACATATATGTCTTTGCAAGTCAATTTTGATAATGATGAGCTTAGCAGGGCTAGGAAGGATGAAAACTTTTAAAGATGGCTACTGAATTTACTTTCATTCTCAGCTTTAGCAGATCGAATTTCTCTACGATATACCATGCCTTGGCAAGCCATGATCATCAGTTGTGGCAGTCAAATTTGCAGTGGTTCCATTGTTAGCAGCTCTTGGGTTCTCACTGCTGCCCATTGTGTCAGGAACATGTAAGTTTGCATCTGTAGTAAAAACATGTAAGTTTACACTGTACTACAGTATTTTCAAATTAGTTAATTAAAATCTTCTTTGGTTTAATTTACTTCATATTATGTCTGAACAGTATCTCTTATCGCTATAACATCTTTTTATCAGGCCAAGCAAGAAATTTGCCTCAGTGTGCTTGATTGATATCTCTCTTAATACCTCTCTAATTCCACTGTGTATGAATATTGAGTTTTCATAGAGTTCCGAATTCCCTGCAGATAAAGTAGGAACATTGTACTTCATAACTAGTGGAATACATTAGAAAGCCTAATACAGATGGCTGCTAAGGGCTCATATTTCCCAATGAATACATTCATAATTTTTAAATTATATATTTATTTTCTTTTTTTAATTTATTTTTTCAAGCCAATAATTAGAATATATTCTAACTAGTCTTGAACTACATACTTAGGAATCCTGAAGATACTGCTGTAATATTGGGCCTGAAGCACCCTGAAGCATCTCTGAGAGTTGTTAAGGTGTCTAATATTCTACTGCATGAGAGATTTCGGTTGGTGAGTGGGGCAGCAAGAAATGATCTAGCACTGCTGCTCCTTCAAGAGGTCCAGACTCCCATTCAGCTCTTAGCACCACTGGGACATCTAAAGAACTTCAATAGCTCAGAATGCTGGCTTTCTGGGCCAAGAGTTCTCAAACCAGGTCAGTAGTTAGTTTGCTTATTAGGACAGTGGTTCTAAGACATGTGAGATGGAGGGTCCATTTTTTTGATGTTAAAAATCAGGTAAGAATTCTAACCAGTAGTGTCTCCATTATTAATTTTAATTTTTAATCAAAATCAGATATACCCTGGGATTGGTTTTACTTATAAAATGATAAATTTGATAATAATTCCATAAGTTTTCAAATGTGCAAAACAATGCAAGGAAAATGTTTCTGTGCACAGTCAAGCTCCATAAATAAAACAAACATGAACTGCTTCCTAAGTTTCTTAACTTTATAATAATGAAAAACGTAGGTCTTTGTTTTTATTTATATTTAAGAAAATGAAGCTAGATTTGTCTGAAATTTATTTTACAAATGAAAATCAAGTTGTTAATTATTTGAAATGGCATTTAGAAAATGAGGGAAATTATTATAATGGATAAATTTGTGCAGTAAGATGGTGATAACAAAGAAATGAAATTTCTTAGAATTAAGACTTAGAGATAATTTCAACTGATCATGATATCATCTTATTAATATCATGATATCATCATGTTACAATGCAGTCTATGTCCCTTGGACTTCTTACTTTTTCCTTCTTTTTTTCTAGGAGAGACTGATGAGGATCCAGAAATGTTACAGATGCAGGTGATGGGAGCTTCACATTGTGCCCACCTCTATCCTGACATTGGCAGTTCTATTATCTGCTTCATTACTCAGGCGAAAGGCTCAGATACAAATGTGGTAAACAGCTCCTTTTCCTATTTTTAAAATTCTAATTTATAGAAACTATAACTTTTTCTATTTATAAAAAAATGTAAACCATGTAATCAATAAGTTAGAAATATAAGAAACTGAATTTTTATCAAATGGGAAAAAACAAAATTACAGAACTTCCACAAAAAATATATTAATCTCCAGTTTATCTGACACTTGTTATTCTTTTTTAAAATTTATTTATTTGACACAGAGAGAGAGATCACAAGTAGGCAGAGAGGCAGGCGGGGGGCAGTGGGGGAAGAAGCAGGCTCATTGCTGAGCAGAGAGCCTGATGTGGGACTCGATCCCAGGACCCTGAGATCATGACCTGAGCTGAAGGCAGAGGCTTAACCCACTGACACACCCAGGTGCCCCTGACACTTGCTATTCTTAAATATCAACACTGAAAATTTCTTTTAGTAGTTGCTAAAGAAATTAGGCATTTCATATAATTCTGTGTCTTCTAATATATGCCTCCTAAGTTTCAATATATGTGAAACCTTAATTTGCCTTTATAAACACTATCTTCATGGACTGTCAATAGCTTTATCAGTAGTATATCTATGAGGAATCTATTTGGTAATTATGTCGATTGGATTCTGTAACTATATGAGACCTCTTTATTTTTTTCAATAGCTTTCCTTTTTTCCAACTAACAAAGTCTAATATTAGTGATTTAGGGGTGCCTGGGTGGCTCCACTAGTGAAGCATCTGTCTTCAGCTCAGGTCATGATCCCAGAGTCCTGGAATCAAGTGCCACATCAGACTTCTTGCTCAACAGAGTCTCTTTCTCCCTCTGCCTACCACTCTCCCTGCTTGTGTGTGCCCTCTCTCTCTCTCTCTCTTCTTTCTGAGAAACAAAATCTTTAAAAAACAGAGTGATTTAACTGAAATTCTACTATTGCCTTCATAGGAACCTGTGACTCCTGGAAGTGCTGTTATGTGCAGACCAGTGTCTGGAAATGGCAGCTGGAGACAGATAGGCCTTACCAGTCTAAAGGCACTTGCTACCATTGTCAGCCCACACTTCTCTTGGATATTATCCACATCAGCAAAAGCAGGTCATCCCCTAAACCAGGCAGTCATCCCTTGGGTGGAAAGGCCAAAGTCATCCAGTCTTCATAAACAGGCAACAACACTACCACTTTCATCATTAATGATTCTTGCAACACAGAGTCTGTTGTAAACCAGTGGTTGTCCTGAACACTACTACTCCGGTCACTTTGTGATTAAAAAAAGATATCAGAACATAAATTAAAACAAACCAGTTGAATTAAGACCCTAGGTTCTCTCCAGTTATTCTTTATAAAAGCATCTATTCTATTAAAATGAGAGTCTACTGAGTTTAACAATTTGAAATTTCAAAAATTTAGAACCATCCAAAATGACATTTGCATAATAGTGAATAAGTAATATAAAAAATAAATTTCATCAACAAACACACACATATTATATTCTCACTATGTACAACTTTAGAGGGCCCATGTACTCCAAAACATATACAAATACACCTATTTCATTTGTTAAGAAGAAAGAGTATTATATAGTTTCAAGTAGTAAAAACATAAAGAGATTATTGAACAATGCACACAAAACCTTAAATTATTACGTAAAAATAAAACTAAAAAGAATTGAGTAGTTTTGTTTGGAATTCCCTGATGTAATAAAACAATTTAACAGAGGGCAAAAAAAAAAAAAAGAAAACAAGAAGCAGAACCTGAATTATTAAAATCATCTAGGTAAGAAGACGAGAGAGTGGCTTAGATTATAAAGATTATAAATATTAACCACAGAACGTGTATATAAAGGCAAGGTAGTTGTATGAAACTGAAGAATCAATAAAAACACATGCAAGTAATATATCATGATATAATAAATTAACTGCAATTGAAATTAAAAATTAAGAAAAAAGAAAGTCTAGGAAAAATGAAAAGATATCATGAATACAATTGTCTGTAAAGGTATGACTATCAGAGACAATTTTATTTTTGTATAAAGAAATTCCATTGACCCACACTGGAATACAGACAGCATGAGCATTTCATGGAGCCACAATCATACAGCAAAGCAGACCCAGATGTCCATCCCGTGAGACAATGTCGGGGTGAATCCTGTGGAGAAGGTGGTGGAGATGCTGTCTGTCGGCCAGGTGACTACAGTGTACACTATTTGGAAGGCCGGACAGCAAGAATCTGAGGCTGGCACTCAGGTGACATGAAGCATGGCACTTTCACCACTAGAGAAAGAGCACCTTGCATTCCATTCTTCCAACACTACAAATGCCATGGGAAGAGGTTCCCAGTTTGCCTGGCCTGCAGAGGAGAACACATCATGCCTAGCATTCCCCTGCAGGCCAGCTAGGTCAGACCATCAGTGGAACAGCAGGTTGGGCCATCACGTCCACAGTACTGGGCTCTACAGGTGGGAGAGAGAATACCCAAAGTGTGGCTTTGAACCAACAAATTAGGCTTGGGACATTTGATTTGGAGCCAATGCAAGCCAATCACTCCCAGCATTACAGAAATGGACGGGTTTTTTACAACACGTCTCAGTCGACTCAGTTGTCAAAGTGCCACACCTACAGGGGCCTGCACACGGAGGTACCTGTTGTGGTTGCTCTGGGGGTTCTTCATCCTTTACGTATTCCCAGCAGTTCCATACTGATTCTTCAGGCCACAGCATCTCCTGTGCCTTTGCACAGATCTTTAGCTCTGTCTCCTGTATCAGCCGTGGATGCATGCCTCTGTGCCACGGCTCCACTCCTAGGACGGCCAGATCAGTGTTATTGCGGGGGTTTGAGCTGTACAGAGTTCATGCCGGCAGCATTGTGAGGTGCTAGCGGTGTTCAATACAACAGTGTGCTTACACACCCATGTGTCAGACCACGGTTTCAGGGTGTTCCACAGGTACACATATATTCAGGTAGATATATCACTACCAGAAGGGGTACACAAGTATGGCCTTCCACGAACACATAACTGCATACACAAGCGTGCACACAAACAGGTGTTAATCACCAAATCCATGGGGTACATTGGCTGACATCGGGACATTCGCTCACTCAACCTGGGAAAGGGACCATGTTTAATGGTGAGTTGCTTTGATTCAACTTCTGAGGCAAAGGTCACCTCTGCAGAGGCTGCGAGATAGGCTATGCCCAGGTTCCTGTCTAGGTGGTAAAATGGGAGGCTAGGGCGGTTTTGTCCTTAGCCGTCCTGGCTCTCTGTGTTAGGGGTGGGGACCCTGGCCCTGACTCCCTCACGCTGCATGCACTGCTAACGTGTGGGGCTCCCTGACGTCGGGCAGGATCCGCCCTCCACGGCCTCACCCTTCTCTCCCGGCGCGGCCAGGCCGGGAGAGGGGCCAGGCCAGGCTTCCACGTCAGCCCAGTGCCCAGAGCCCAGGTGGCAGATGCTTGGCAGTGGGCGACCCTGTGCCCTCCTCTCGCCTAGGCCTCACCTCCTTGGCAACAGCCTACCCAGCGCCGCAGGCGTAGAGGAATACGCTGCGGTCCCTGAAATGGCCCAGCCTGAGGACCCCTTAAGACCATGCTCTCCACGGGAGCTGTCCCGCTCCCGCGGCTCAGTGAAGTACCAGCACGTATGGCACCTGCAGCTGCCGAGCACAAGCAGGGCCTGGTGGCAGCAATGCGGGAGCGAGCCAAGGATACTCGGGCATTTCCAGACCAAGATGCCCAGAAGATCGGCCTCCCCAACGCCGCTAGAGCGGCGAGCCTGCCCTGCTGGAGTCTCGGGCACCTCCACCCGCCCCGCAAGGGGCAGGGCTGGGCCATACAGATCATCCACTCCACAGCCGGACACGGAACAGGCGTTTCACACTGCACGGTGCAAGCAAGGGACAGGAAGCATCCGTGAAGTTTGGCCGCCAATCCCGCCTTTTGGAAGGAGCCGCTGCCGCAGGAAAGGTTCTCCTACCAAATGTTGGGAGGAGGGGTGGGCCTGCTGAAGGGCAGAAAGGATCCTCTGGAACCTCACCCTCGCGGCTGCTGCCCTTGGAGCCACTCTAGCTGGGGAAACGGAGCGCCTGCCTGCTGCGCAGACGCTCACCTCTCCCCCACTGTCCTGGCCGCAGACTGGAACCTCTGCGGGCGTCCCTAGGCAGAGGCGTCTCAGCCGAGTAGACACCCGCTCGGGGGCGGAGTGACCCAGGGCCTCACGTCACCACCTCCCAGCTGAGGCTCGTAGCAGGTACTCTGCACGCCGTAGGTCTATCCACGGGCCTACGCACAAAAGGCTGAAGCTCCGAAGAGGCACGGCGCCCAACACGGTCAAAGCAGCCTGCGCGCGCTCAGCCCTTCGGCAGGGGTTCATGCTCCCTGGGGTGTTGGTGAGGACGAGGTGTGCCTTTGAGGGCATTTCCCTTTGGGGGGCATAGAGGGCAGAGGGTAGAGCGTCAGCGGGTAGGGGGCCTTGGGCGCTTGCCTGCAGACC
This sequence comes from Meles meles, assembly GCF_922984935.1. Classification (NCBI taxonomy): domain Eukaryota; kingdom Metazoa; phylum Chordata; class Mammalia; order Carnivora; family Mustelidae; genus Meles; species Meles meles. The sequence goes on from NC_060088.1 coordinate 10,455,990, forward strand.
GTGGAGAAGGGGGCATGTGAGCCTCAGGGTCCGCGTGGGACGGACCGCACACGGGTGGGTGTCCTGGGTCTGGCTTCAGCAATACCCCGCCCTCTCCTCTGTTGCCCATCTGGGGGATCCCAAGCCAAGGACCTAGGGAAGCAGGGAACTGGGGATCATGGGGCAGCGTGGGTTGCTCCGTATGAGGGTGCCTCTGGACACGTGAGTGTGTGGCGGGTGTGTGCCTGGCAGGGGGAGTGTGTGCCTGTCAGGACGTGAGAGTGACCGAATCACTGTGTGTGTGTGTGTGTGTGTGTGTGTGTGTTTGGGCGTGGGGGGGTCGCCTGGTTTTGCGGCCGAGTGTATGTGTCAGTGCATGTGAGTGGCTACAGAGTCCGTGGCAGGGGGTGGGGTGCTTCACCCGATGGTGTGCCTCTGTGTGCGTGTGTATGCGCGCGCTTGTGCTGCGAGCGCACCTTTCCCGGCACTTTATACTCCCTCCAGCCTCCTGGGCCAGAAGGAGAGTGTCGTCGTTCCTACGTTCGCCCCTCCGCCGTCCCCACTCCAACAGTCCCCCCTCGGGGCCCGGTCCCCACTCCGTCACATTGGTTCGGAGGTGCAGAGGGTGACTGTGTCAGCAAGAGCCCGGCCCCTTGCTAGACCAGTAGCGAGCACGGGCTCTGGGGTTCGACGGACTAATGAATCTGCAGTCCCACCGTGCTGTGTGCAGTGGATGTGTCTGAGGACATCCACGGGGAGCACTCCGCAGAACTGTCCCCGCCATCCACCGAACCTGGACACGGGGCGTCTTTGGCCCTGGCTCGTCCTTCCCCCCTCTCCTTGACCTCTGTCATTACCGCAGGGAAGACAGGAGCCCCGTTAGCCGGCCTTTCGCTCATCTCCTCTCCCTGCCCAGCACCACCATCCCCAGGGGAAGGACCTCCGCCCGCTGGGATGCCGTCCCAGAGCTTGTGTGACTCGGCCCTCTGGGCCAGCATACGGGCCCATCCCCTCCTCGGCATGGGGATTCCCAGGCAGAATCGTAAGCACCGACCTCATGAGCCCATGAGCTCAGGCACCCCACCTGCCCCTTGCCGCGAAGAAGAGCACGCACGCACGTACCCACGGTAACGCTCAGGACCACGGGTGACATCGGCCTTCGACATTTCAGTGTTTTTCCCTGGGGGCCTCCATCGGACCCGTGTTTCGCCCCGGCACCAGACTTCAGGTTTTCCCTGCGACGAGGACCCAGGCTGATCACGTCGCTGCCCGTGAAGCTTCTCCTGCCTCTGCTCAACGGCGATGCTCCCGCATATGCATCTCAGCAGCCTGAACCTCCGTGGGTGGGACAGATACGCAGACACAGACACACGGTCACTGGGCACACATCAGGTGGCTACGCATTCCCACACACGCTCTCCGAAACAAAGGCATGGACATGGCCCAAGTGTACACTCGTGCACACACACACGCAGCAGAGGCAAACTCCGGGCACCCAGAGGTGCATGAGTCCACACACAATCACACTCACATGCTATTCTAACCACGGACAGACGCGAGACACCGACGTCCTCCTGCAAATCAGGCACATGCTACACCCACCCACACCTGATCTCTGAATCAAAGGCATGGAGATGGCAAATGGGCACACACGCACGCACGCACACAGAGGCTGACACCCTGGCGTGAATGGGGCCACACAGATCCACACACTATTCTTCTAAACACAGAGGAACTGCAACACACACGTGTCCGTGCCAACACATGCACGTGCCACACCCACGCACACGTCACCTCAGTTCCAATGGCATGGAGATCTCACACACACACGGCGCACACGCGTACATGCAAACACACCCCAGCACGCTCCATTCACACACACAGACACACACAGACACTCGTGCTCATGCAAACCCCCCGAATACACTAAAGACACACGTGTCTCTATTGAACTCCGGCCTGTACACCAGCCCCTGAATGGAGACACACTGGTGCTCTTGTCAACACACTCACACGCGCCACAGCACTCCCACAAGATGTCTGGCACAGGCATACACGTGTGGTCCCACGCCAAATAAAGATCCACACGTGTGACCAGGGTGACTCAGGTGACTCATACTCACACACACGACAGACCATATGCACGGCCTCTGGCCGACCGGCAGACACAACTGACCCCAACACACCTGAGCATGCACACTCACACACACACACACGTGCCCCGAAGGAGAGGGAAGAATGTAAGCAAAAGCCTGGTTCTGCATCCTAGGAAAAACACGCGTACACAGACACACACACACACACACACACACACACACACCCTCATGCGAACCCACTGTACACACTACATACACACTCGTGCAGTTGGACCTGGGGTATGCACACCGTTCCTTCCATGCAGCCCCATAAGTGCTCGCAAAAACACGCACGGAACACACCCAATTCACACAGGGTCCGGCACAGGCAAACACAGGTGGCCTCACCATCAACACCGTACACGTGTGTGCCCCCAAACACTAACACACATACCCGACCACATCCACGGCCTCGAGCCCACAGGCATACACAACGGACCGTGACCCATCTGAGCACGCACACACTCACACACACACGCACACAAGCCCTGCACGGGCACCCCTGCACACATCCTAGCTCTGTCACAGAGTCATGCACCCTCAGCCCCGCAACTGGACACGGAAGTGCACATGGAAACATGCACCCACAACACTCACGGCAGCGCTCCAGCACAACGGTGCACAAAGAAGGCCCCGGAGACACACAGACAGACAGACAGACACACACACACGCACGCACACGCACACACACACAGAGTCTCCAACACAGAGGCATGCAGGGGTGGCGACACCTACAGCACAGATACACACAGAACACCACAGTAAGCCCTGGGCCGGCAAGCCCACCACACCCAACAGCAATCTGTGGGCACACAAGGATATGCACACTACACCCTCACATGCAAGGTCTCTGGGCCACAGCCATACAGGTGTAGCCCTGCAGGGTCACACACCCAGCGGTGCCTGAAAATGCGTGCACACAACATACCCACGACTCACCTCACGCTGGCCTGCGGAATTCTGCGTGCACGCGTGCGCACGTGCCTGGCTGCTTCGAAGCACAGGCATACGCAACAAACACACGGTCTCTGCTCCCGGGCATGACAGCCGGCCACACCAAGACACAGTCCTGCTCATGTAAACACACACCCAAGAAACAGACACCTACACACACGGCGTCCAGCACACACACGTGCACGCTCCCCACAAACCCTCACATGCGTGCACTGAAGCCTACACACCCACGAGGCACGCACACGTGGCCACACTCAGAGGCACAAGTGTGCCCATGCCGACATGCACACGCAGCACACGAGAACACAGACGACCCCGATGTGCATGCAGCCACACGAGGCCTTGCCGCACACTCTCCCATGGGTGTGCAAACACACAGACACAAAAGCACACACTGTCTCCGGAATGCAGGCATACACACTTGCCACACACGCGCACACGAAACGCACACACGCAGCACCGAAGCACACATGCTGTCCTGCACACAGGGGAGCCAAAGAGGACGCACAAGTCCACACACGCAAGTGCGGGATCATACACACACACGGCCCGCCGCTCCGAGGAATGCTCAGGCGGCCACACGTGCTTGCACACGCACACACACACACACACACACACACACACGCACGCGGACCCGCCCACCGCTGCTCCCTCACACACAGCACACCCACGATGTCACACAGCCCATGGCATGGAGCGCCCCTGCGTTCCCTCACACATCCGTGGGAAGTCCCCCGCGGTGGGTGGTGGTACCTGCCGGGGTGGGGGGGGGTGAGGTCCCCAGGGATCGCGAGTGACCGCCTCCTGCTTGGTCCTCCCGGGACCCTTGGTTTTGGCGCGGGACGTGACGTGACCAGAAGCATGCATGACGTCGCATCTCAGCAATGCAGGGCACACTTCCAGGAGCAGAGCAACTTGGGAAAGCTCTCCAAGCGATGGGAATAGGATGGCACTTAGAGCGTTGGGGCCACGAGGGCCCCTCTTGGGAGGACCTTGCCCCTCCTGTGTGCCCTGCTCTGAAGAACAAGACTTCACCGAGAGAGCTCTGCCTCTTCCCATCCTCTGCCAGGTCCCGCCTAGGGAGGGGGGGTTTCTCTCCGCACGCCAAGCCCTGCCGGGCCCTGCCCCCATGCTCTACATCACCCCCACCCATGGGATCCAACAGGATCGGGGCTGGAGGATCCCAAGAGGCTGATTTCCTCGTGGCCATCTCCTGTGCCCCCGATACCAACCGACACATGGGCACAAAGTGCTCTGGAACTTGTTTATGGCCCTTCCCCCTGTCCCTGCAGCTATGGGCAGGATGCTCTCTAGAGCTGCCCTGCTGAACCTTTTCCTGGTCTCTATCGCGTGCAGGCAGAGCACCCCGTAGGCGCCATGTCTCTCAACGGGGGAGGCCTCATCAAATACTTCTGGGTGGTCAAACGGGGATGCTCTGTGGTGTCCACGTCCACCCATCTGCCATGCTCCGACACATAGACACACGCATCTCTCTCACACTAACACACACGGAGAAACAGGAGAAACCACACAAAAGTCTTAGCCCTTTGTGAAAATGGATGATGCCACTGATTGCCAAGGTGACGTTGAGAGCAGGCCTTGTCCTTGGGAGACGCCTGTTCCTCCTCCGCGAGGGCGCCACGACCTTCCTGCAGACGGCCTAGGACCTTTTCCGAGGACGTCCATATGGCTGTGGGAGGACAGGCGGTGCTCAGGAACGTGGAGGGCAGTCAGGGAACCGTGGCCCAAGAGTGGGATGGGACAAGGAGCCCGACTCCCAAAAACAGGCAGGCCATCCCCAACGGAATGCGTGGCAGCAGGACCGAGCGAGGGGCCGCCAGCCGTGGGAGACAGTTCAGGAAAGTGGGGTGGAGAAGCCCTGCTTCGCCCGATGGACCAGGGATTTCCCGGCGGACGGCCTAGGGGGCGTGAAGCTGCCGGACTAGACACATCCTCCGCCCCGTGTGGGTGCTCTGAGTTCCCGCGGGCTCACTTCCCACCCTGCCACCTGCTCCGTGGGCCCAGGCTCCTCCGAGCCTCCAGTTTCTCCGCCACTCAACTGACTGTCCCCGGCACCCTCCACACACAGTTCAGGACCCAGCCCTCCGGGCTCCTCACCGACAGGCCCTCCGCTCCGCTCCGCTCATCCCCACAGGCTGCCTTCCTGCCTCGGGTAGTACTGCAAGGGATTGGGCCACAGGTCCTCGACGATGACCTGGTAGGGGACAAAAGGCCAGTTGAGCACGGGGCCCCCGGCCCGTTCCCCAGCAGCCGGGACTCCAGCATCACCGTTGCTGACCCAGGCTGCAGGGGCCTCACCTCGGCGATCCTGTCGGACCCCGGGCAGCGGGGGTCACACAACCAGTTGAAGAAGTTCAGGCTGCTGGTGTCTCGCCTGCGGCTGGCAGCTCCACGTTCATAATCCCAGAACCACTGGACTGGAGTGCACCGAGTGGCCCTATATCCTGCAGGGCGAGGAAACTTAAGGGAGGCTCTCCATGGCCTAGGACCCACGCCCGCTCTCGCCTCTCAACCTACAAGCTCTCCCGCTCCGGTGCCAAACCCCTCGCCCGCCGCGAGTCCCCCGTCCTCCTCCCTTCCCGCTCCCGGGCCCGCGTGCCCGGCGGCCCTCCGCCAGCTCCCCCGAAGCTCAAGCCCACTCCTACCGGCAATGCTAAGGTGATACTCCTTAACGATCACATCGTTCCGGAAGTAGGGGTTGCTCCCAAAGTAAAACATCAACCTGCAGCGGTACTTGGGACGACCCAGTTCCTCCACCTGCCCCGGCAGAGACAGAGGAGGGGGAGGGGGAGGGGGACGTGTCCCCTGGCTGGCCTGAGTGACTGACTGACCGCGGCTCCGAGCAACTCGGCCGCACCCCCTCGGGCTCACACCCCACTCCCAAGGCACGGCCGCCGGCCTCAGTCTCCGGGGCGAACCTCTAAATCGGTCAAGTAGCTGAGCATGTCTGGGTCCTGGTCACCTTTCACGGCTGATATCTGGGGGTGATTCAGGATCTGCCTTGGGTCAAGGAGCCTCCAGGTCCAGTGGTCCGGAAAGAGAAGCAGGGGCGACCCGGCCCTTCCCGACGCAGAGCCAGGGACCCGATGCGGCGTGTGCGGAAACAGCAGGCACTGCCTCCCTCCCAACCTCCTCAGCGCGTGCCCCGTCATCACCCGTGCTCTGCGCTGGGGCGTCGCCGGCCTTCGAGGATCAACAGGGCTGAGGCTGACGGGGCCCCGCAGGGCAAGACCAAGAGCCTGCCTGCTCTCCCTTCCTACGTCCCTCTGGCCCGTGCCCGTGGTCGGCTGTGCCAGGAGGCAGTCAGTCACCTCCTTGGCTGTCTGGATGTGCTCGGTCCCCCTCTCACAGCCCTGTTGGCTTGGCTGCTCACCTGAAGCCCGGGGCCCTTGCGGGACCTCCTGTGCCACAAGGGGGCTCTTCCGCTCACTTGCAGCATGGCTGCACACCCAGGGTCCCAAGCAAGAGCCCGGCAGCGTCAGCGAGAGAGGGTCGGAGGACCCGGCGGGAAGGAGGGGAGAGAGGGACACCCAAGTCCCGACGAAGAGACACAGAGGGTGGGCAGGGAGCAGAGAGACAGAGAGACAGGGTGGGGGACATGGAGAGGCTGAGGCAGGAAGGGAGGAACCGTGTCTGTGAGCAGCTGGGCCGGGGGCCTCGGCCTGCCCAGGAGGGCCTGGGGAGGCCGAGTGCGTAGCACCCGCTGCACCGTGTCCCGGGTCCTGGGGTCCGCTGAAGCCTGGCAGCCTGCTGACTGACTCTCAGTGGGTGCAAGCGCACACAACCCTGGGTCTGCCGTCAACTCGGGAACGGGAACAATACGGGTTTCGAAGGACAGGGAATGAAGTGGGCAGCCTCTCCATCTGCCCCAGGTACCCCCCAAACCCTTTCCTTCCGACATCTGCTCTGAGACAAGTGTGACTGGGCTTCGCTAGGAATCGAGAGAGTTGACACGGGTTCCGGGACCGCAGAGGCGTGTTGGGGTGCTGCGGCCCCAAAGCACTGGCCCGCGGCTTCTGCTCAGGGAGGACAGCACAGGTCTCAGCCCTTGCCTTTCCCCCACAACGCCCACACCCCCCCCCACCCCCGCCCCCACCCACCTGGCCGGGGACCACCCGCTGCTGGACCCTGGCCCGCTATGCTGCGCAGTACAAGGCTGGGGCCACTGCTGGGGGGTGGGCCCACTGCTGGGGGTGTCCCTACGGCTGGACGTGGGTGGGGCCCATGGTTGCCGGAGCCGGGCCCATCCCCGCAGCTCTCCTGCCCCTGGCTGTGGCCCTGCTCCCTGCCGCCCTGCTCCCACTCTCCTCCACAGCTGCCAAAACCCAGCCAGCAGGAGGAAGGATACGGCGTGTGCCCAGAAGCCAGGGATGGCCTGGATGATGGCCCTTCTTCGCGCCAGGTGACAGCTCCGCTTCTGATGCACCCTGCGCTTCAGCCGCATGTAGGCCCTGGTGGCTTGGGCGTCCACGGAGCGGAGCGCTTCCTGAACCACCTCCAGCGCGGCCAGTGGGGCGCCGGCTGTGTCGGCCCGCGGCACCGGCTCTGCCTGCGGCAGCTCCTTGGGCTCCTCGACCGGCGGTGCTGGCGCCACCTCCTCGTCTTCCACCGCCAGCACCTCGTCTTCCACCGCCACCACCTCCACCACCGCCATGACGTCCTCCACCAGCAGCACCAACTCCTCCCCCGCGCCGGCCTCCTCTGTGCCCTGCTGGGCCTCAGCTTCCCGCACAGCCTCTGCCACCACCCCCGCAGCCTCTGGGGCCAGAAGCGCCCCCGCGTGCCCGCAGGAGCCGGTCTCCCTGAGGGCCGCCGCCTCCTCACCGCCCCCTTCTGGGACCAAGGTGCTCCCGGATTCTGGGGCAGCCCCGCCTTCCGCGGACCTCGACTCACTCTCCATGTGGCCGCGGCCCTGAGCCCAGGCAGCTGCGGAGGGAAGGCAATGGAGGCGGGGCCGGCAGGTGCAGCTCCCGCGCCCGGGAAGGGCGGTGGGCAGCAGCCGCCTATCAGAGTGCGCCGGCCTGAAGCCCGCGTGCGCAAAGCGCCCGGCGTGGCGGTGGGGGGCGGGGGCCGCCGGCGCCGGCGCAGGGGCGGGCGTGGGGGGGGCCTGGGCGGCCACGCCTGCGGCCTGGGCTGGATGGAGACTCTGAGCCCCGCGCAGAACGCTGGGAGCTCCGGGTCCAACCAGTGATAGGCCAGGGGGCGTGGCCACCACCAGCCTTTCCCTTGCGCGCGCAAGAGCCAGCCAGGGAGCCCGCCAGTGGCCGTCCTCCACTGTGGCCTGCGCGCCTCGCGACCCCAAACGTTTTCTTCAGAGACACCGCTCAGGCCTTTCCCGCGAGTGCCCTGGCATCACAGACCCACGGTCCCTTTCTCACCCGTCCGCCTGGGACCCCTCGGCTGGCACCAGGAATTGAAACCCAGCGGCTGAATCCAGTGCCTGCGCGCCGCCCGAAAGCCTCCCGCGCACCTCTTAGCGCAAGTGGGGGAAAGCCCTGGGGTCAGCGGCTGGTGCTCCAAGGGCGGCCGCGTCGCTGTCACCTGGATTTCCCCTTGACCTGCCCGGGGGTGGGGGGGGGGTGGGGGGGTGGGGGGGAAGCCGGGGCGCCCCCAAGGGGCTGGGCGCAGGGACCATCGGCCTTCCTATCCCACCACCCTCCGCCCCGGTTTCCTGAAAAGAAGGAAACTACACGCAAAATACTTTCCCTTAAAGTAATTAGCAAAGAGCCAATGTGCCTGTCCACCAGGGTGCCTACAGCGCTGCTAAACCGGCCTCAGTGAGCTCCGGGATTGGCACTCGGTGCATGCTAATAGGCCAGACATTTAGTCCAAAGAGAATCTCTGTGAATTCCTCTGGCCAGCTAGTAGTTAAACTTGCTCCCACTGTGGTTTCTTCTGTCCAAACCCTTTCCCTTTTTTTCTGCGTCTCTTTTCCTCTTTGCTTTCTCCTTCATCACCTGACTTTCATGCAAGAGCTCTTGTGTCTTTCTTCTAGCTCTGCTCCAAGTTCTCCCTTAGTATGTGTGGGTCGCTGAGTGCAGTACCAGTGGGTTGGGGATGCCCAAGTGAGCACTAAGAGCATATGTGCCTTTTCTCTGGTACTCCCCATCTCCTTGGAGTCAAGACCACACGGCATAGAGGTCCGCTCTGGGGTGGGCGGGGGAGGGGGTACTGTGGAGGGACAGGATGCATGCCCCCTGAGGTGTCAGGAAGGCCTCGTGGGTGATGGCAAGGCCCCCAGCGATGCGGTTGCATCATGGGAGGGCCTCATTTAAAAGGAATGGGTCGGTGTGTCCTGGGGGATTTTGACCTGAAAGAAGCAGGGGGAACTCCCTTGGGGTTAAGTGCAGGGTGTTTGGTCTCAACAAGTGTCACTCTTTCAAAATCTGCTTCTCAACGCAAACAAACACCGCTGCAGGGAGAAATATGCATGGCTGTCTACAGGGAGAAGAAAAAATGTCTGAGACAGTCCTTGAGCCAGCTCAGGCTTGGGAATTACTGGTACACTCCAAAGTGACACAGCACTTGCAACCTTGCCCAAGCCACTAGAGGAGGCTCCTCTGGTATTATTGCAGGAAAAGGAGCACAGCCTTGGAGTTGGAGAAGGCCGGGGTGGTGACAGGGAGAGTGGGATGAGAGGGAGACTGGGAAGAGAGGGAGAGAAGCCCAGAAGGAGAAGAAGAGCTGGGAGAGAGAGGGAGAATAGGAGGGAGGGACAGAAGGGAAGAGAGGGATGGGGCAGGAGGGAGAGGAGTGTGCAGGGATGGGGAGGGAGAGACAGGCAGGGAGTGGCCAGGAAGGGCCCAGGCAGGGAGGGAAGGACTGGTCTGCCCCCAGCTGAATTCAAATTTTGCAAGGCATATAGACCCAAAGGACACATTGCCTATGAGGAAGGACCACCCACATGTGGGTGGAAGGACCACCCACACAACAAAAAGTCGGCTGAGCAGAGCTTAATCCAGTGGTGTCAACGAGGGCAGCTGTCACATTTCCCGAAAATAGGAGACCGCCAATGAGGAAGTCACGGAGAAAGAGAGGGTGGAAAGAGCCAGGGAGTACACAGACACCAAGGACTGCTGGACTGCCCTGTGTCAGTAATGGGGCTGGTCAGACATGGGGCTTCATAGCAATGGCATAAGATGTGGATGACCGCAGAACGGGCAGGTTTTGAAAAGCTGGCCACGTCTATGCTACGTGCAAGACACTGGCCTTTTAGTCACAAAGTCACAAAGAATTTGAAAGTGGGAGGAGTGAGGCAAAGCCCTCAGAAGAAGGACGGTGCCCTACGTGGTTGAAGCAGCCTGAGCACACTAGGCCCTTAAGCAGGGGAGCATGCTCCATGGGGTGTTGGTGAGGACTAGGTGTGCCTTTTGGTGGCATTTCCCCTTTGGGGTCTAACCGGATAGAGGGCCTTGGGCGCTTGCCTTCAGACCATGGAGAAGGAGGCATATCAGCCTCAGGGTCAGGATGGGACAGGCAGCACATGGGTGGGTGTCCTGGGTCTTGCATTCAGCAATACTCTGCCCTCTCCCTTGTTGGCCATCTGGGGGACCCCAAACCAAGGTTCTAGGGAAGCCGGGAACTGGGGATCATGGGCCAGCAGGGGGTTGTCAGTATGTGAGCGTGTCTCTGGACATGTGAGTGTGTGAAGGCTGTGTGCCTGGGAGGGTGACTGTGTGCATGTCAGGACATGAGAGTGACTGAATCACTGTGTGTTGGGTACGGGTGTTGATTGGCTTTGCTCCTGAGTGTATGTGTCAGTGTATGTGAGTGGCTAAATACTCTCTGGCTTAGGGCGGTTTCAAACCGATGGTGTCTGGGGGTGTGTGTGTGTGTGTGTGTGTGTGTGTGTGTGTGTGTATGTGTGTGCGTGGGCGCGCGCACCTTTCCCTGCAATTTTACTTCTGCCCAGCCACCTGGGCCAGAATGACCGTGTCATGTTACCTACCTTCCTTCCTCCCACTTTCCCCTCTCCAACAGTCCCTCCACGGGGCCTGGCCCCCACTTGCTCCCACTGTTTCTGGGGCTGAGAGGATGACTGTGTCAGCAAGGACCGGGCCCCTTGTTTAGAAGAAAGGAGAGCCCTGGCACTGGGGTTCAACAGAGTAATGAAACTACAATCCCACCCGGGCTGTGTCTGAGGACATCCACCAAGGGAGCATCTCTGGAAGACAGTCATCTCCATCCACCAAAACTTGACACTGTTTGACCCTGGCACGTCCTTCCCTTTCCTTGACCTCTGTCATTTCCCCAGGGAAGACATGAGCCCTGTTAGCTGGCCTTTCGTGCCTCTCCTCTCCCTGCCCACCTCCACCATCCCCAGGGGGAAGGACCTCTGCCACGCTGGGATGCCGTCCCAGAGCTTGTGTTACCTAGACCTCTGGGCCAGCATACGGGCCCATCCCTTCCACGGAATAAGGACGCCCAGGCAGAGTAGTAAGAACCGACGGGAATCCCATGAGCTCAGGCACCTCACCTGCCCCTTTCCATGAAGAAGACCGTGTGCGAGCATACACACAGTAACACACATAAACATGGTTGACATCATATTTCTACATTTCAATATTTTTACAGGGGGCCTCAATCGGCCTTGGGTTTCTCCCCAGCACCAGACTTGAGGTGTTCCCTGTTCGAGGGACAAGGCTGATCATTCGGCTCCATCTGAAGGTTCTGGATCTTTCCAGAACAAGTGCAAGGCTTTTGCATATTCATCTCAACATGCTGAAGTTCCCTGGGAGAGACGGATACACAGACACAGACACACATGCACACAGGCACACATGAGGAGGCTGGTGAGTATACTCTATGGGCCATTCACAGGTTTGCTTGAAGGTTTCAAGGCCCTGTCGGGGAACAGAGGTCATTCTCCCCTGCCCCTCTCCCCAGCCCTTGATGGTGACCACCCTACATTTCCTCCACCCACGTAGCAAATATATCTGTGCATGCTGGCCCTTGTTCTCTGGGTGATTGCAGTGGGCACAGGAGGCTGCCCATGGAGATGATTGGGAAAACTGTACCGATGAACACAGAAAAGTAACGGGGTGATGCATGAGCCTTTATATCACGGTACCCAGACATCTCTGCCAAGGGTGGCAAGAGGCACTTAGGTGGGCTCAAAGCTGAGGCGGTGGCTAGGAGACCTGAGGGCAGGAGTTCATGGCTGGGGAATGGCACTTCCCGCAAGGCAGCTGCTGAGCCAACTGCTTCTCCAGCTCTGCTCATTGGTGTTACCTGATCCGCCCGCCTCAAGCTTCCCAGGCTGAACTGGTTTGACACCGCACTCCCTGACTCATGGTGATGCCGTTTGGACACGGGGTCACCACCTCTTGAGTGTTCCTCGAAGCCTCCGTTTCTTCATTTGTGAAGCCCAGCTCCCACGGAGCCCTACGGAGCATTTTCCGCACCCACGTACTGGGAGTCTCACCTGCCCTCCTCTCAGTTCCCTCTGCTGGGGCCTTCTTCCTCACGTAGTACTGCAGGGGATTGGGCCACAGGTCGTCCATGAGGATCTGGCAGGGGAAACGGGGCAGGGCTCAGATGCCCATCCCAGTCCGCTGGGGAACACAGCCGGGTTCATGTGCGCAGTTCGTCACAGGGACCCACCTCAGCTATCCTGCTAGACCCCGCAAAGCTGTGGTCCGAGAACCAGTTGAAGAAGTTAAGGCTGCTGTTGTGGTGTCTGCGCCTATAAGCCTCCCGTTCATAATTCCGGTGCCACTGGATGGGAGTGGAGTGAGACGGCTCGTACCCTGCAGGAAGATGGGTCTGTGAGAAGGCGCTGGATGAGGCATCAGGTTCAATCAACCGTGCCGCCTCCACCTGCTGCCGCCCATCCACGCAGAGGCCCCTTACCAGCAGCCCTGAGGACATACTCCTTCTCAACGACTTCATTGCGGAAGTAGGAGTTCTTGCGAAAGAAGAGCAGGATCTTGCGGCGATCACGGGGAGACTCGAGGTCCTCCACCTGCCGGGCGGCAAAGTGGGGGAGAGGGTTGAAATCTCTGTCCGGCAGACCCTTCCCCTCCTGGCCCTGGGGAGGGGTCACTTCCGTTACCCGCTCCTCTCCCCTCCCGCAGGCCGGCCTCCGTCTCCCAGGCCAGACCTTCAGATCCGTCATGGAGCCAAGTATGCCTTTATCTTGCCCACTGATCATGGCTGACATCTGCGGGTGGTTCACAAACTGCTTTGCGTCAAGGACTCTGCAAGGGCTGGAGATGAGAGAGCTAGAACAACAGGGCCAGCCTGGGTGGCAGGTGGGCCCTGCATCCCCTCTCCTCCCACTGGGACCCACTCCACCTCACAGATTGTGTCAAGGCCCCCTGGGCCCGCGCACGGCCTGTTGCATTAGGCAGTTAGGTAATTCCCTGCTGGGCACTAACACAGAAAGCTGGGAATCGTAGGTGAACATCCCTCCTGCACCATGACCCCCTCCCCGGCACATTGAGGGCAACCTGCAGGCCCCACGAGGGACCCCACCCCACTCTCGTGATCCCCGAGGCATGAGCCAGGCCACCACAACGTGGGCCCCCAGCCACAGGAGTCTTCTGCTCTAGCCGGGCCACATCGGGGGTCCCTCCACAAAGGTATACGAAGGATACGGCCTTGGCCCAGAAGCCAGGGATGCCCCGGATGAGGGCGCTTCGGGGGTCCAGGTGATGCCGTCGCCTCTGACAGAACCTGAGCTTGAGCCCGGAGTAGGCCCTACTGGCGTCCTTGTTCATGGGCTCCAGCTCTGACTGCAGGGCCTCAAGAGCCTGGAGTGGGGGCGGGGGTGGTCCTGGCCGTGCCCCTGGCTGTTCTTCCCCTCCCTGCTTCTCCTGCAGCTCCTGCGCTTCTCCCTCATTCTGGCGCTGCTCCCAGGCCTCTTCCCTCCCGTCTTCGTCCTCCTCCTCCTGCACAGGTACCTCTGCGACCTCATCCTCATCAGCCTCCTCATCCTCCTCCTGCCCCTTCTCTTCCTCAGCCTTTTCAGGCTTCTCCACCTCCTCCACCTGCTCCTCTTCCTCAGTCTTCTCTTCCCCCTCAGGCTCCACCTCCTCCTTCTCAACATCCTCAACCTCCCTCTCCTCGGCCCTGTCAGCCTTGGGCTGCTCAGCTTCTTCGGCTTCCTCCTCAGCCTCCTCCCACTCCTGCTTCTCCTCCTCTTCTGCCACCTCTTTCTCCATCCCAAGCTCGTCTTCCTCCTCCGTCACCTCCTCAGCTTCTCTAGCCTTCTCCTCTGCCTCCTCTTCCTCCTCCTGTGGCTCCCCTCCCTCCTCTGTCCCCTTCTCCTCAGCCTCCTCCTCTGTGGGCTTCACATCCTCAGTCTCCTCCACAGGTTCCTCCTCCTCATTCCCAACTCCCCTTCTTCCTCAGCTTCCTCGCACCCATCTGTCTCCTCAGCCTCCTCTTCCTCCCCATCCTCCTGTCCCTTCTCCTCAGCCTCCTCCTTGGACCCCTCAGCCTCCTCCTCGGACTCGTCAGCCTCCTCCTCAGACTCCTCAGACTCCTCTGGCTCTTCGTCCTCCTCCTCTGTTTCCTCGCCCTCCTCTTCGATGCCGTCGACCTCCTCCTCAGTCTCCTCTCCCTCCTCAGCCTCCCCCTCTTCCTCAGCCTCACTCTCAACCTCCCTAGCCCCGTCATCATCGTCCTCCTCCTCTTCAGACTCCCCGGGGCCCTCCGCCACCTCGACCACCACCAGTTGCCACACCAACATTAGGTCATCCACCACTAGCACAAGCTCCACCACTAGGGTGGCATCCTCTCTCTCCCAACGGCCTTCCTCTTCCTGCCCAGGCTCTGCCGCCATCCCCACGCCTAGGCCCAGCGGCACCTTCGCCTCTCTTCTGGGGGTGGGGTATATGTCTGCGGACAGCCGCGTCCTCATGGACCCCTCCCTCGACTGAGTTGGTCAGGATTTGGGGACAGTCCCGCGTCCCATGTGACCCCAGCGGGGGCAGCTGCTGAGGAACGGAGCAGGAAGGGTGAGCACGCGGCTCCCGCAGGCGGCCAGGCAGCGGAGCTCTGCGGCCCAGCGAAGCGTGGACGTCAGCCGTCTCCTCCCAGAAGCCACCTTCTGGAAGTCTGGGACGCATGCGCACAAGGCCTTGGGGCCAGGAGGCCACGGGGCAGAGGTGGAGGTGGCAGGCATGCGGCCTTGGCGCCAAGGAGGCCTGATCCACGCCCAGGACAATGGCAGGACCCCAGGTCCAACCAGCGGCAAAGCTGTGAGCGTGCCCGCCACAGGCCCCGCCCCTCACCCCCTGCAGGAGCCGGCCAGGGAGGCAGCCACTGCGCCTCCTCCAGGGTGGCCTGGGGTTCTACCTAAGGAGCCCCGGACCCCAGTGCCCACAACCCCTTCCCCCCCATCCCGTGGCCTCCTCTGGCACGCTCTCCACCCGGTGTTTGTAGCCTGTCAATGTGAAACTGTCCCTTGCCCTTCCCCAACGCAATCCTCAAAGGCTGAGGACAACGTAAGCAAGGCGGGAAGCCTGGTCGAGTGTGCGTGGAAATGTCAGCCCAGGCATTGCAGAATAGTGCCCTTGGAGGAGACAGAGGTCGGAAGCTGTCTGCCTGTTTGGGGCATGGGCTTAGGGGGCTGGGGTTCGGCCACAGTTTCCCCCAGGCCACGTCCTTGGCTGCTCAGGTGAAGAGGGACCGAAAGTGCTCAATCCGTCTATCCGCCTGTCCTTTCCCCACGCTCTGCTCTCCCTCTTCCCCTGTCTCGGTGTTTGTCTTCAGGGCACTGTATCTCTGCTCACTCTCTGGCCACAGGGTCTCTGGAAGATACAGGCTTCGGGAACCAAGATGCAGAAGCCTGTCCGGGCACCTCCTTTCCCATGAAATAGAAGCCCTCTTCCTCTCTGTGACTAGCCACTGGTCTCATGACTAGTGAAAGGGTCCCAAGCTGCATTCCCCCCCACCCCGACTCAGACCCACATTAACACACACACACGCAGTGTGTTTGACATGGAGGACAGAGGGAGGCATGCCTTTCATGCACCCAAGGGCATACAGCAAAGTGAATCAGATGTCCCTCCCGTGAATCAATGCCTGGGTGAACCCTGTGTAGAGGGCGGTGGGGCATGCTTTCTGCCGCCAGGTGAGTACAGTGTGCACCCTTTGGAAGGCTGGATGGCAAGAAGCTGAGACTGGCACTCAGGTGACTTGAACACGTATGCACATACCTTCATTTCTAGAGACAGAGCATCTTGTGTTGTGTACTACCAACACCGTGAATGCCATAAGAAGCGGTTCCTGGCTCGTCTGGCCTGCAGAGGAAAACACATCCTCCCTAGCCTCCCCCCTGCAGGCCACCAGGTCAGACTGTGAGCAGAACTTCAGGCTGGGCCATCACATCCCCAGTGCTGGCCCCCGCACGTGGAGAAAGAATCCGCAAAGTGTGGCTTCGGGCCGACAAAGTAGTCTTGGGGCAGTTGGCCAGTGCAAGCCAGTCTCTCCCAACAACACAGGAATGGACGGGTATCTCATACCATGTCTCAGTCATAAAAGGGTCACACATGCTGTGCCCAGGACACAGATGTACGTGTCATATTTGTTCTGGGGGTTCTTCATCCTCTAGGTGTTCCCGGCAGGTCCATACCAATTTTTGAGGCCACAGCATTTTCTGTGCCCTTGCATAGGCCTTTGGCTCTGTCTACTGTATCAGCGGTGAATGCATGGCACTATGCCATGGCTCCACTCCTAGGGTGGCTGGATGAATGCTATCGTGGGGGCAGGGAGATTGACATCCCTCACTTCTCAGTTCCAAATGTGCAGAGTTCATGCCAGCTACATTCTAAGGTGCTAGAAGTATTCAGTACAACCGTGTGCTTACACACCCATATGGCAGATGAACGTTTCTGTGGGTACCCACAGGAGCACATATATGCAGCTGGATGTAACACCACAGGAAGCGGTACACAGGCATGGCCTTCCCCGTACACACACCTGCGTATGGAAGTGAACACTTGGGCAGACCTATTCCGTCCCCGACCGGTCTTGACGTGTTTCCAGCAGAGTGGATTTCATATGCACCCCCACTGCCTTGGACTGTGGTTTCCGTCTGTTCAGCCATCATGTGGATGATCTCCATATCCACTCCCCATCCAGGGAGGCATTCATGCAATGACAGACATCTGTCATTGCCTTTGCTAGGGAAAGAACATGAGAGGGGACACAGGACAAGAGGTGTGCAGCCTGGAATGGAGACATCGTGGGAGGCCTGAGTCTCAAGTGCACCTCCCTTGTCTCTTGTCCCCGTTGCCTCGACTCAGCACACACACATTATGGGTGGTCCATCCCTCTCTTGTGAGGCCCCAGGCATGGAAGTCCAATGCTCTGGGCCCTCCAGTCCTGTAGCAAACATCTGTCTCCTGGAAGCTCTGGCCATTAGGCCCTGAAGCTGGCGGTCTTCTTCAGAAGGTGCTCTACCCTCCTGTGCCACGTATGTGTTTGCCTGAACCTGCCCTGTGTCTTTTGCCATGCTTGGGGATGGGGACCCTGCGGCCCAGGACCTTGGGGAAATGCTGTCTGCATGCTCCATGTAAGGGTCAAACTATAGGGTCTTGATTATCTGCTCCAGGATGGTGGCGAAGAAACAAGAGAGTCTGATATAGCATCTCCTAGGAGAGACCACAGAGACACAGGCAGACAGTGACATATGGATGTGGGCTTTAAGGGTTAGAGAGGATGGTGTTCAGAAGGCCAGAAATAGACACAAACTCACCCCCAGAAAGGGAAATGAAGATGGGGAATGTGAAACCGGGCACTGTCCTCACTGGTGAGGATGGCACTCAGACACTGGCCATACCTGACCTCAACAAGCCTGTAATCCAGAAAGCCCATCAACCCCCATGGATCCAGGGGGAGACCACATCTCCACAATATATGAGCTACTCTAGGTCCCAGGGTCACTGATTCTCCAGGGGTGACCAGGTTAGTGCCATTCACTTGGAACCACAACTGCAACAACAACATTGGACCCTAGTTGTAGTGTCCCAACAGGGTTGACAGTGGCCCCCTGCTCTTCAGATGCTGGGTCCTCCAGGGAGATGCTCACGAGCCACATCCCCTGGTTTGCACCATAAGTTACTTGGAGGAAACCCAATGTCCTTATGATGCAATGAACGGCTTAAGCCATGCTACCTGAGGCATGTGTCCAATCCTAAACACCTCCTTCCAGGGCAGGAAGAACATCCCCCAGTCAAGGCAGCAGGACACCTGTTCATGGGAGACACATAGGAGGTAGTAGCAGCACCATCCAGCCTTTCCTCTCCCCTTTACAGCTCAGCAGGTCCTTTCTGAAAGCCCTGAAGAGTGAGCTGCAGAGGGCTCCAGGGAAAGTGGTTGGCATGAGCACAGCACATTCTAGGGACCTCCGGGTCTGGATCCCAGCTGGCAGACCCACTGCAACCCTCAGTATCCCTGGGACATCACCTCAATCTTGTCAACACGATGAATTCTAGGGACCGGGCTTGGGGGAGCTGTGAGGCTGCCCTCTAGCTTAGGCATCAAGGAGATGAGAACACATGACAATGGCCCAAACAGTCCTCCTTTGGCCCATTGCTCTCCACCACCCTAGCATTCTCCCTGAGGGGCTGTATCGGACTTGAGATGCCCAATGCTGACCAACAGTGGGTGGACCTACTGATGTTCAGGCCTGAACCATGATGCTGGCAGGGTTCCTGAGCTTAAGGCCAAACCTACACATAGCTGTTTTGGCAGCCAGGAGGGAACACGGTTCCCCAGGGAAGTGAGGTCAGGACTCCAAACAGCCTGAGTGTCAGCATAGCACCACAGGGGCCACTGGAAGACTCAGCCAGGATCCATTTATGGGCAACAGAGAGATGTTGTGCACATGTCGCAAGGTTCCAAGCCAAGCTGAGTGCTGGCAGTGTGGAATGTCAAAGAGGCATGAGATCAGGGTGGGCCAGGGCAGGGGAGGTGTGCTCAGGACTGGGGGAAGTGTTGCTTGGAAACCCCTGTTGGCTCAGGGAGCAACAAGCTTGGTGTCCCTCAGTGAGCAGGAAACACGTGCCTTTGGGTCCAGCTCCTCTCCTTTCTATCTTCTCCTTCTGGTACACAGGAGGTGGAGAAGACCGCCCCAAACAGGAGAAGAACAGATTCCAGGATGGCCTTTCTACCGGGAGGAGAGATCCTCGCAGGGCTCTTTCCTCTGAAGAAATGTGCTGCTCGTGGATTCTTTCTTATTCTTTGGTGCCTTTGGCTAATCAGCACAGATGCGGGTACAAGGTTTTAGCCTCTCTGTAACACAGACTGAGACCCCTAGGTTTTCCCACACCGGGGACCATCCGTGCAAGCCACAGAGATGGATGGTGCGCTTGACACAAGCCGGCCAGCTCCCACCCCTCCACCCTTGCCTTGGCCCATGTGCGTTTTGCAGCGAGAGGGGACACAGGACCCTGAGTAACCATGGAATGCACATGAGGTCTGTATGTCAGGAGGTAAATGGCTGTACTCTGCCACTGACCCCTTTCTCCATAGTCAGCAGAACTGGAAATACCGTAGTCCCTCTTGGCTCACCAGGGCCTACCAACACCCTCATACACATGTGAGCCGATCCAAATGCTTGGACACACAACACACACACTCATACATACACACACTGTCGTCTCACACAGGCATGCATGGGAACAAACACACTCATACTTACACATTCTTGTAAACAGACAGAGACATGGAACATGCACACATTTGGTCATTCGAATACACACACATGATACCCACTGATACACATGATCTTTGAGACACACTCATGGAGATGGGCACACACACACAAACACACAAGTACACATGTATTCCCACACCGACAGGCACCACTCACACATATACACACAGATACACATATGTGATAATGCAAACCCACCGAACACCCTACTCAGACACTCACTGATACCAATCTCAGGCATGCACACCAGCCCTCGCCAGACACACAGCTGTGCTTGCAAACACAAACACACAGAAAGCTCTCACACAAGGTCTCCGTCACAGGCATACATATTTCCCACTGCATGAAAAGGCATACACACCTACATTTGAGAACACACCCCCCCAAAACATCCATGACCTCTTGCAGGCAGACATACACAACTAGCCCCGGCCCGTGTGCACGCGTGCACACACACACCCACACACACCCCTCAAGATACAGAAACATATAGAAAATACACTCTCTGCATCATTCAGGATTGCAAACGTAACCATTCACATACACACAGACATGCACTCACACACACACGTACGTGTTCATGCAAACACACCAAACATACTACACACACTCATGCATGCATCGCCATCAGGTATGCAGCCATGTTCTCACAAGCACACGGCTGTTCTTGCAAGCACAAACAAGCATACAATGCACACAATATCTCTGGCACAGCCACACACAGTTGACCAGCGCGTGCACAAGCGCACGCACACACACACACAAATACATGTGTGGGCCTGAGAACACGCACATTCCAAAACACCCACAGTCTTTGACACAGGCATGCACAGCCATCCCCCACACAGATTCATTCACACACACCCCTGAGGATACAAAAACATGTAATAAAAACACATATCTCTCTCGCACAGAATATACACTTAACTGCTCAAACACATCCACCCACCCACACACACAGAAACATGCTCACCAAACCCACAAGCACTCACTACACACCTGAGACATCCGGCTACAGGCATGCATTCTGAGTCCTGCAATAGTACACAGAAGCGCACATGTAAACACAGACCCACAACACACACCAAAGCTCTCCAGCACGACTGCAAACACACAAGGCACTGGAGCAACATACACATACATGTGGCTTATAAAACACAAGACACACAACAAACACAGGGTCTTCCACACAGAGGCATTCACAATTTTCCAGTCACATTCACATACACACACATGACTTCATACACACAGAGAGACCACACACATACACACATTTCCTGACAGAGTTATGCGTGTGTGGCTGTGTGATGCATGCACCTGTATTCATGAAAAGCACACACATGCATACAATACGTACACACACAGACACCAAACTCACGGTGTCCAACATTGAGGCATGCACAGGTGGAAATACACACACACACACACACATCTCTGGATTCACCAAAGATTACTAATGCAGCCCCAACCCTATTGCCATAGTAGGAGTTCTTGCAAAAGAAGAGCAGGATCTTGTGGCAATTGGGGAGACCTGAGTTCTTCCACCTGCTGGGCAGCAAGTGTGGGGGGAGAGTGTTGAAATCTCTGTACAACAGATCCTTTTCTCTCCTGACTTCGAGGAGGAATCTCTTTACCATCTCCTCTCCCATCCCCCAGGCTGGCCTCTGTCTCCCAACAAAGACCTTCAAATCCCTCATGGAGCCAAATATGCCTTCTTCTTGCTCACTGATCATGGCTGACATCTGGGGGTGGTTAACAAACTGCTTTATGTCAAGGACTCTCTGAGGGCTGGAGATGAAAGAGCTAGAACAACAACCTAGCGACCATTAGTTCTGAGCATTCCCTGAATGGGCCTGTACCCGAGACAGCAGTTCTGACAAAGACAGCCAACAGATGCAGGCTCCCTGGACCAATATCACTCATGGTTTTAGTGGCACGGGGGTGAAGAGACAAGTAGGCATGTTGGGCAACCACAGAGACAGTAATGGGGGTGGGTGAGCACCCCCTGAGGGAGGTTGCACTGTTCAGTGGAGTTTGCAGAGGGGAGTCTGTGTGTTCTGGATCACCCAGAGGGGAGTAGACTGAGGCTTCCCTCTGAGGTGGAGGTCTGGGTGCAGTTTGCTGTCCACTAAACCTCGAAAAAGTCAAAAAAAGCCACCAAAGAACAAAAACCTCCAGATAACTAAAGCCTGAAAAATCATTTTCCACAGAGCCCAGCCCCTTGAAAGGGGGCGGGATGGCTCAACCCAAGCAAGACTGACTGAAAAAGAACACAGCAGGCTCCTCCTCCAGAAGACAAGCCAAAAGAATGAGAGGACAACCACCACAGCATCCCCCCATGTAATTGTAAAACCCCAATATCAGGGGAAAACAATATATTAACCTCCTGACATGTCCCTAAAACCTGTATTTTTCATAGATACTTTTTAATTTGATTCTTGTCCTTTTATTTTTTTTAAATTTAACCTACTTACTATTACAACTAGAGGTTTAATACAATGTATTCCGTAATAACTTTTCAACTTGAACTTTTGTTATGTATATACCTGTGTTTCTTTTCCTTTTCTTTTTATATATACATTTAAAGATAAGCTTCAAGGTAATCACTTTTCCTTTTCAAAACTACCCCTATATATAAACCTGTTTTAATTTCCCCTTATCCCTGGAATGCTGAGTCTTTTAACAAAGATAACCGGATACAACCAGGAAGAACCAAAATAACCTTCCTCACCCATATCGAGGGTTTATAACCACCTTCCCATCTTGTTCTTCTGTCAGGGTTTCTGTGTATTTGTTTCTGTTTTTCTACTACATAAATCTTATTCTTGGGTTTCATTTCAGCTGGGTTTTTCTTTTCTTTTTGTTCTTGCCATTTTGTTTGTTTGTGTTTTGTTTATGTAGCTTATAAATATTGCATTTGAGGTCACTTTGACTGGGTTTTCTCTTTTTTTCTCTCTCTCTTTTTTTCCTTTTCCTTTCTTTTTGGTGGTGACTTCTGATTGCTCCAAAATTCCCCAGGGTGCACCTTGCCTGGATAATGGGTGATATAATCTGCTATACATCCACTCACCACCTCTCACCAAAAAGACTAGGATGAGGAATGCCCAACAGAGGAAAAAAGCAAAGACTGTGCCCTCTGCCACAGAACTTTCGGATATGGACATAAACAGTATATCAGAAAGGGAATTCAGTGTAACAGTTAGGCAGGCAATAGCTAGTTTGAAGACCATTAGTGCCTAGATAGAATCTCTAAGGGTAGAAGTGAGGGCTGAGCTGGTAGAATATAAAAATGCTATCAACGAGATCCAATCTAATCTAAATACTCTAACATCTGAGGTAATTGAGGCAGAAGATTGAATCAGCAATCTAGAAGACAAACTGATTGAAAAGAAGCACCAGGAGGATGCATGGGACAAACAGCTTAGAAGCCATGGAAACAGAATTAGGGAAACAAATAATGCCATGAAATGTTCCAAAGTCAGAATTATTGAGATCCCGGAGGAGGTGGAGAAATAGAAAAGACTAGAAGATGTAATTGAACAAATTCCAAATGGAAATTTTCCTAATCTAAGTAATGGAACAAATATTCATGTCCTAGAGGCAGAAAGGACACCCGCTAAGATCGACGACTCTAGAAACACTGCTAGACACTTAGTTGTGAAGTTTATGAATCATAATTTCATATGGGAGATCTTGAGGACAGCTAGGGGGGAAGAGATTCCTTATGTACAGAGCTAGGACCATCAGAATAATGTCAGACCTATCCACAGAAACCTTGCAAGCCAGAAAGGGCTGGCAAGACATATTCAGGGCACTAAATGAGAAGAACAGGCAGCCAGGAATATTTTATCCAATAAGGTTGACATTCAAAATGGGTGGAGAGATAAAGCACTTCCAAGACCACCAAGTTTTTTTTTTTTAATTTGTTTTTATTTGTTTATTTACAGCATAACAGTGTTCACTGTTTTGGCATCACACCCAGTGCTCCATGCAGTACGTGCCCTCCCTATTACCCACCACCTGGTTCCTCAACCTCCCACCCCCCCCCCACCCCTTCAAAACCCTCTGGTTGTTTTTCAGAGTCCACAGTCTCTCATGGTTCATCTCCCCTTCCAGTTTCCCTCAACTCCCTCTCCTCTCCATCTCCCCATGTCCTCCATGTTCTTTGTTATGCTCCACAAATAAGTGAGACCATATGATACTTGACTCTCTCTGCTTGACTTATTTCGCTCAGCATAATCTCTTCCAGTCCCGCCCATGTTGATACAAAATTTGGGTATTCATCCTTTCTGATGGAGGCATAATACTCCATCGTGTATATGGACCACATCTTCCTTATCAATTCCTCCGTTGAAGGACATCTTGGTTCTTTCCACAGTTTGGCGACCGTGGCCATTGCTGTAATAAACATTGGGGTACAGATGGCTCTTCTCTTCACTACATCTGTATCTTTGGGGTAAATGCCCAGTAGTGCAATTGTAGGGTCATAGGGAGGCTCTACTTTTAATTTCTCAAGGAACCTCCACACTTTTCTCCATAGTGGCTGCACCAACTTGCATTCCCACCAACAGTGGAAGGGGGTCCTGTTTCTCCACATCCTCTCCAACACATGTTGTTTCCTGTCTTGCTAATTTTGGCCATTCTAACTGGTGTGAGGTGCTATCTCAATGTGGTTTTAATTTGAATTTCCCTGATGGCTAATGAAGTTGAACATTTTTTCATGTGTCTGATAGCCATTTGTGTGTCTTCATTGGAGAAGTGTCTGTTCATATCTTCTGCCCATTTTTTTGACATGATTATCTGTTTTCTGTGTGTTGAGTTTAAGAAGATCTTTGTGGATTCTGTATATCAATCTTTTGTCTGTCCTGGTCATTTGTGAATGTCTTCTCCCATTCCGTGGGTTGCCTCTTTGTTTTGTTGACTGTTTCCTTGGCTGTGCAGAAGCTTTTGATCTTGATGAAGTCCCAAAAGTTAATTTACACTTTTGTTTCCTTTGCCTTTGGAGATATATCTTGAAAGAAGTTGTTGTGGTTGATATCGAAGAGGTTACTGCCTATGTTATCCTCTAGGATTCTATGGATTCTTGTCTCACATTGAGATGTTTTATCCATTTTGAGTTTATCTTCGTGTACATTGTAAGAGAATGATAGACTTTCATTCTTCTGCATAGAGCTGTCCAGTTTTCCCAACACCATTTATTGAAGAGACCGTCTTTTTTGTTCCTGCTTTGTAGAAGATTATTTGACCATAGAGTTTTGGGTCTGTATCTGGGCTCTCTACTCTGTTCCACTAGTCTATGTGTCTGTTTTTATGCCAGTACCATGCTGTCTTGGTGATCATAGCTTTGTAGTAAACCTTGAAATCAGGAAACTTGATGCCACCAGTTTTATTTTTGTTTTTCAACATTTCCATAATAATTCGGGGTCTTTTCTGATTCCATATAAATTTTAGGAATATTTGCTCCAGCTCTTTGAAAAATACCAGTGGAATTTTGATTGGAATGGCATTAAAAGTATAGATTACTTTGGCAGTATAGACATTTTATTTTATGTTGTTATTTTTTAATAGTATTAAAATTTCTTTTCAGTGTAACAGTATTCATTGTTTTTGCACCACACCCAGCGCTCCATGCAATATGTGCCTTCCCTATCACACACGGCCTTGTTCCCCCAACCTCCCACCCGCCACTCCTTCAAAACCCTCAGGTTGTTTTCAGAGTCCAGAGTCTCACATGGTTCATCTCCCCTTCCAATTTCCCTCAAATAACTTCCCCTATCATTCTCTCCATGTCCTCCATGCTATTTGTTATGCTCTGCAAATAAATGAAACCATATGTTACTTGACTCTCTCTGCTTGACTTATTTCGCTCAGCATAACCTCCTCCAGTCCCGTCCATGTTGCTACAAAAGTTGGGTATTCATCCTTTCTGATGGAGGCATACTACTCCATAGTGTATATGGGCCACATCTTCCTTATCCATTTGTCCATTGAAGGGCATCTTGGTTCTCTCCAAGTTTGGAGACTGTGGCCATTTTTGCTATAAACATTGGAGTACAGATGGCTCTTCTTTTCACTACATATGTATCTTTGGGATAAATGCCCAGTAGTGCAATTGCAGGGTTATAGGGAAGCTCTATTTTTAATCAGCATAGACATTTTAACAATAATTATTCTTCCGATCCAAGGGCATGGAATGGTTTTCCATCTTTTTATGTCTTCTTCAGTTTCTTTCATTACTGTTCTCTAGTTCCTCAATACAGATCCTTTGCCTCTTTGCTTAGATTTATTCCCAGGTATCTTATGGTTCTTGGTGCTATAGTAAATGGAATCGATTCTCTAATTTCCCTTTCTGTATTTTCATTGTTAGTGGATAAGAAAGCCACTGATTTCTGTACATTGACTTTGTATCCTGCCACATTACTGAATTGTTGTATGAGTTCTTGTAGTTTGGGGTGGAGTCTTTGGGTTTTCCATATAAAGAATCATGTCACCTGCAAAGAGAGAGAGTTTGACTTCTTCCTTGCCAATTTGGATACCTTTTATTTTTCTTTGTTGTCTGATTGCCATTGCTAGGACTTCTAATACTATGTTAAACAAGAGTGGTGAGAGTGGGCATCCTTGTCGTGTTCCTGATCTCAATGGGAAGGGTGTCACCTTTTTTCCATTGAGGATTATATTTGCTATGGGTTTTTCATAGATAGATCTTATGAAGTTCAGGAATGTTCCCTCTATCCCTATACTTTGAAGCATTTTAATCAGGAACGGATGCTGGATTTTGTCCAATGCTTTTTCTGCAACAATAGAGAGGACCATGTGCTTTTTCTCTCATCTCTTACTGATTTGTTCTATCACATTGATTGACTTGCGAATGTAGAACCATCCTTGTAATCCAGGGATGAATCCACCTGGTCATGGTGGACAATCATTTTAATGTGCTGTTGGATCGTGTTTGCTGGGATCTTGTTGAGAATCTTAGCATCCATTTTCATAGGTGACATTGGTCTGAAATTCTCCTTTTTGGTCGGGTCTTTGCCTGGTTTGGGGATCAGGGTAATGCTGGCTTCATAAAAAGAGTATGGAAGTTTTCCTTCTGCTTCAATTTTTTTGGAACAGTTTCAGCAGAATTGGTGTTATTTCTTCTTTGAAAGTTCGGTAGAATTCCCCAGGGAATCCGTCAGGTCCTGGGCTCTTGTTTTGGGGGAGGTTTTTGATCACGGCTTCAATGTCATTACTAGACATTGGTCTATTTGGGTTGTCAATTTCTTCCTGGTTCAATTTTGGGAGTTTATAGTTTTACAGGAATGCATCCATTTCATCTAGGTTGCTTAGCTTACTGGCATATAACTGTTGGTAATAATTTCTGATGATTGTTTCTACTTCCTTGGTGTTCGTTGTGATCTTTCCCTTTTCATACATAATTTTATTAATTTGGGCTTTCTCTCTTATTTTTGGACTAGTGTGGCCAATGGTTTATCGATCTTATTGATTCTTTCAAAATACCAGCTTCTAGTTTCATTGATACGTTCTACTGTATCTCTGGTTTCTACCTCATTGATCTCTGCTCTAATCTTGATTATTTCCCTTCTTGCATGTGGAGTTGGTTTGTTTTGTTGTTGATTCTCCAGTTCTTTAAGGTGTAGAGAAAGCTGGTGCATTCTGGATTTTTCAGTTTTTTTTTTTTTTTTTTTTTTTTTTTTGAGGGAGGCTTGGATGGCTATGTATTTCCCCCTTAGAAGTGACTTTGCTGTATCCCTAGGTTTTGAACCGAAGTGTCTTCATTCTCACTGGTTTCCATGAATTGTTTAAGTTCATATTTGATCTCCTGGTTGATCCAAGCTTTCTTTTTTCCGCACTCTTCATCTCTACTTCTTTTTCTTTTCTCTTTTCTCTCATTTGGGTGGGGAACCCTGATTGCACAGAGGCGTTCCAGGGTACACCTTGACTGTACCACAATCAATGCATCCAGCTGCATCCATTCGGTCATCTCTTACCAAAATGACTAGGAGGAGGAATGCTCAACAGAAGAAAAATACAGAGGATGGACCTTCTGCAACAGAGCTAATGGCTATCGACATAGACAATATGTCAGAAAAGGAATTCAGACTAACAACTATCTAGGCAATAGTTAGGTTGGAGGAACCATGAATGACCAAACGTAATTGATTAGGGCAGAACTGAAAGCCACTAGGGATGATGTTCACAATGTTAGGGCAGAACTGAAAGCCACCAGGGATGATGTTCAAAATGCTCTCAATGAATTCCAATCCTATCTAAATTCTCTAAAACCTAGGTTAACTGAGACAGAAGATAGAATTAGTGATCTACAGGAGAAGCAGATATTGAAAAAGGATCAGGAGGAAGCATGGAATAAACAGCTAAGAGCCAGGAAAACAGAATCAGGGAAATAAATGATGCCATGGAATGTTCCAATGTCAGAATTATTGGAATCCCTGAAGGGGAGGAAAAAGAAAGGAATCTAGGAGATATAGTGGAAGAAGTTGTCTATGAAAATTTCCCCAATCTCACAAGATGAAACAACGTTCCTGTACTAGGGGCAGAGCGGTCTCCCCCCAAGGTTTTTGATTCTTGAAAGTCCTCATGACACCTTATAGTTAAAACGAGGAATTATGATTCTAGACAAACCCTCTTAAAAGCAGCTAGGACAAAGAAGCTACTTACATACAGAGGAAAGCCCATTAGAATAATGTCAGACCTGTCCACAGAGACCTGGCAAGCCAGGAAGGGCTGACAAAATATATTCAGAGTACTAAATGAGAATAACATGCAGCCAAGAATACTCTATCCAGCAAGACTGACATTCAAAATGGATGGAGAGATAAAGAGTTTCCAAGACCAGCAAGGCTTAAAAGATTATGCAACCACCAAGGTGACACTGCAGGAAATATTAAGGGGGGTCCGATAAAAGAGAAAAAATCCTAAGAATATCATTGAACAGAAATACAGAAGCAATCTACAGACAGAAAGACTTCAAAGGTAACACAATGTGCATCAAAACCTATCTATCAATAATCACTCTCAATGTGAATGGCTAAAATGCATGCGTAAAACACCACAGGGTTGCAGATTGGACAAAACGACAGGACCCATCCATATGTTGTCTACAAGAGACCCATTTTGAACCTAAGGATACCCCCAGACTGAAAGTGAAGGGATGGAGAAGCATCTTTTATGCCAATGGGCCTCAAAAGAAGGCCGGGGTAGCGATTCTCATATCAGATAAATTAGATTTTAAACTAAAGACTGTAGTCAGAGATACAGAAGGACACTAAGTCATTTTTAATGGGATGATGCACCAAGATGATCTAACAATTGTAAATATCTATGCCCCCAATGTGGGAGCAGCCAATAACATAAGAAAACATTAATCAAGATAAAGAGTCATATTGATATGAATACATTAATAGTAGGAGATCTTAATTCACCTTTCTCAGTAATAGACAGATCATCAAAGCAGAAAGTCAATAAAGAAACAAGAGCATTGAATGAACATTGGACCAGAAGGACCTCATAGACATATACAGAACATTCCACCCTAAAAAACACAGAATACTCATTCGTCTCAAGTTCACATGGAACCTTCTCCAGAAGAGACCACATACTGGGTCACAAAGCAGGACTAAACCAATACCAAAAGACTGACATGATTCCCTGCATATACTCAGATCACAATGCTTTGAAACTCAATCACAAGGAAAAGTTCAGAAGGAACTCAAACACCTGGAAGCTAAAGACCACCTTGCTTAAGAAGGAGATCAAGGATGAACTTAAACAATTCATGGAAACCAATGAGAAAGAAGACACCTCGGTCCAAAACCTATGGGATACAGCAAAGGCGGTTCTAAGGGGGAAATACATAGCCATCCAAGCCTCCCTCAAAAACATTGAAAAAATCCAGAATAAACCAGCTGTCTCTACACCTTAAAGAACTGGAGAATCAACAACAAATCAAACCAACTCCACATGCAAGAAGGGAAATAATCAAGATTAGAGCAGAGATCAATGAGGTAGAAACGAGAGATACAGTAGAATGTATCAATGAAACTAGAAGCTGTTTTTTTGAAAGAATCAATAAGATCGATAAACCATTGGCCACACTAGTCCAAAAATAAGAGAGAAAGCCCAAATTAATAAAATTATGAATGAAAAGGGAGAGATCACAAGGAACACCAAGGAAATAGAAACAATCATCAGAAATTATTACCAACAGTTATATGCCAATAATCTAAGCGACCTAGATGAAATGGATGCATTCCTGGAACTATCAACTCCCAAAATTGAACCAGGAAGAAATTGACAACCCAAATAGACTGATGTCTAGTAATGACATTGAAGCAGTGATCAAAAACCTCCCCCCAAAAAAAAGAGCCCAGGACCTGACGGATTCCCTGGGGAATTCTACCGAACTTTCAAAGAAGAAATAACACCAATTCTCCTGAAACTGTTCCAAAAAATTGAAGCAGAAGGAAACCTTCCAGACTCTTTTTATGAAGCCAGCATTACCCTGATCCCCAAACCAGGCAAAGACCCGACCAAAAGGGTAATTTCAGACCAATATCACTGATGAATATGGATGTTAAGATTCTCAACAAGATCCTAGCAAACAGGATCCAGCAGCACATTAAAAAGATTATCCACCATGACCAGGTGGGATTTATCCGTGGGTTACAAGGTTGGTTCAACATTCACAAATCAATCAATGTGACAGAATGAATCAATAAGAGAAGAGGGAAGAACCACATGGTCCTCTCCATTGATGCAGAAAAAGCATTTGACAAAATCCAGCATCCATTCCAGATGAAAAAGCTTCAAAGTATCAGGATAGAGGGAACATCCCTGAACTTCATAAAATCTGTCTATGAAAGACCCACAGCAAATATCATCCTCAATGGGAAAAAGCTTGCAGCCTTCCCATTGAGATCAGGAACACGACAAGGATGCCCACTCTCACCACTCTTGTTCAACCTAGTATTAGAAGTTCTAGCAACGGCAATCAGACAACAAAGAGAAATAAAAGGTATCCAAATTGGCAAGGAAGAAGTCAAACTCTCTCTCTTCGCAGATGACATGATTCTTTATATGGAAAACCCCAAAGACTCCACCCCCAAACTACTAGAACTCATACAGAAATTCAGTAACGTGGCAGGATACAAAGTCAATGTACAGAAATCAGTGGCTTTCTCATACACTAACAATGAAAATACAGAAAGGGAAATTAGAGAATCGATTCCATTTACTAGAGCACCAAGAACCATAAGATACCTGGGAATAAACCTAATCAAAGAAGTAAAGGACCTGTACTCGAGGAACTACAGAACAATCATGAAAGAAATTGAAGAAGACACAAAAAGATGGAAGACTGTTCCATGCTCTTGGATTGGAAGAATAAACATTGTTGAAATGTCTATACTGCCTAGAGCAATCTATACTTTTCATGCCATTCCAATCAAAATTCACCGGTATTTTTCAAAGAGCTGGAGCAAATAATCCTAAAATTTGTATGGAATCAGAAGAGACCCCGAATTGCTAAGGAAATGTTGAAAAACAAAACCAAAACTGGCGGCATCACGTTACCCGATTTCAAGCTTTACCACAAAGCTGTGATCACCAAGACAGCATGGTACTGGCATAAAAACAGACATATAGAATAGT
The DNA here is from genome assembly GCF_922984935.1 of Meles meles. NCBI lineage: Eukaryota > Metazoa > Chordata > Mammalia > Carnivora > Mustelidae > Meles > Meles meles. The sequence continues at coordinate 10,487,418 of NC_060088.1, forward strand.
GGAACAGAGTGGAGAGCCCAGATATGGACCCTCAACTCTATGGTCAAATCATCTTTGACAAAACAGGAAAAAATATACAATGGAAAAAAGACAGTCTCTTCAATAAATGGTGCTGGGAAAACTGGACAGCGATATGTAGAAGAATGAAACTTGACCCTTCCCTTACACCGTACACAAAAATAAACTCGAAATGGATAAAAGACCTCAATGTGAGACAGGAACCTATCAGAATCCTGGAGGAGAACATAGGCAGTAACCTCTTCGATATCAGCCACAGCAACTTCTTTCAAGATAAGTCTCCAAAGGCCAAGGAAACAGAAGCAAAAATGAACTTTTGGGACTTCATCAAGATCAAAAGCTTCTGCACAGCAAAGGAAACAGTCAACAAACCAAAAAGGCAACCCACGGAATGGGAGAAGATATTTGCAAATGACAGTACAGACAAAAGGTTGATATCCAGGATCTATAAAGAACTTCTCAAACTCAACACACACAAAGCAGATAATCATGTCAAAAAATGGGCAGATGATATGAACAGACACTTCTCCAACGAAGACATACAAATGGCTATCAGACACATGGAAAAATTTTCATCATCACTAGCCATCAGGGAGATTCAAATTAAAACCACATTGAGATACCACCTGACACCAGTTAGAACGGCCAAAATTAGCAAGACAGGAAACAACATGTGTTGGAGAGGATGTGGAGAAAGGGGAAGCCTCTTACCCTGTTGGTGGGAATGCAAGTTAGTGCAGCCACTTTGGAGAACAGTGTGGAGATTCCTGAAGAAATTAAGATTAGAGCTTCCCTATGACCCTGCAATTGCACTGCTGGGTATTTACCCCAAAGATACAGATGTAGTGAAAAGAAGGGCCATCTGTACCCTGATGTTTATTGCAGCAATGGCTACGGTCGCCAAACTGTGGAAAGAACCAAGATGCCCTTCAACGGATGAATGGATAAGGAAGATGTGGTACATATACACAATGGAGTATTATGCCTCCATCAGAAAGGGTGAATACCCAACTTTTGTATCTTATGCTTATGCCTAGCGAAATAAGTCAAGCAGAGAGAGTCAAGTATCTTATGGTCTCACTTATTTGTGGAGCATAACAAATAACATGGAGGACATGGGGAGATGGAGAGGAGAGGGAGTTGAGGGAAACTGGAGGGGGAGATGAACCATGAGAGACTATGGACTCTGAAAAACAACCAGAGGGTTTTGAAGGGGCGGCGGTTTGGGAGGTTGAGGAACCAGGTGGTGGGTAATAGGGAGGGCACATACTGCATGGAGCACTGGGTATGATGCCAAAACAATGAACACTGTTATGCTGTAAATAAACAAATAAAAAAAAAGAGCACCCTTTAATGGGCCCATTTAGTTCTCACATATTTTTGCACTCTCTGCTGCTCTTGGAAGTGTCTTATCTCTCTATCCATTCTGAATGGCAGCCTTGCCGAATAAATCATACTTTGTTGCATATTCTTTTCATTCAGTACACTGAATATGCCTTGCCAGCCCTTTATGGTTTGCCTGTGGACAGGTCTGATGTTATGCTGATCCTCTTCCCTCTGTACATAAGGAATCTCTTCACCCTATGAGCCCTTTAAATGGTTTCTTTGGTTCTAAGACTTAGGAGTTTCACCAATGCCTGGGCATTGGTCTGCCTTCATTGATCTTGGGGGTGGGGGGGGGGCATCCTCTCTACCTTTTGAACATAATTGCATGTTTCATGCCCCCAAATTAGGGAAGTTCTCAGCTACAAATTGCCCAAATATATCTTCTGGTCTTCTCACTCCACCTCCTCAGGGATGCCAATAACTCTGAATCTGGAACTTTTCATGGCAGCATTTATTTCTCTAATTCTGTTTGCATGGATTTTAAGCTCTTTGTTCCAGTCCTCCTCCTGCTTCTTCTTTTCTATTATTTTATTTTCAAGACTGCTAATTCATTCTTCTGTCTCACTTATTCTAAGTGTTAGAGTATCCAGATTAGATTATATCTCACTAATAGCATTTTAAATTCTGTCATATCCACTCTCACGTCTACCGTTGATTAATATATGTTGTCATTAATAATTTTATCCAGCCTGACTATTGTCTTCATAACTGCTATCCTGAAGTATATCTCTTTTCTTTTCTTGTTTTTAAAGGTTTTATTTATTCACTTGACAGACAGAGATTACACGTAGGCAGAGAGACAAGCGGGGGGTGGGGGGGAGAGGGGAGAAGCAGGCTCCCTGCTGAGCAGAGAGCCCAATGCTGGGCTTGATCTCAGGACCCTGAGATCATGAACTGAGCAAAAGGCAGAAGCTTTAACCCACTGAGCCACACAGGCTCCCCTCCTGAAGTCTATTTCTGACATCTTTCTTTGATCCATATGCATTAGATCTGGGGGAGAGGCCGTTGCCTCTGAGTCTCTCTTTTTTGGGAGTTTCTCCTCTTACTCATTCTGTTTAGTTGTGGTTGAGGGGATGTACAGCCAAGAATATCAATCACTATCCCAGCAAAGTGCACCCTGGGATGCTTTGGAGCATTGGGAAGTCACCACCAAAGAGAAAAGAGGAAAAAGGAAAAAAATAGCCAAAATGAGCCCCAAGAGTAAGAGTTATAAAGTACACAAACAAGCAAACAAAAAAGACCAACAAAACAAAACAAAAGAAATGAACCAAAAAAAAGCCCACCCCAAATTAAAAGGGCAGAGGAGAGGATAATGAGAAGATGGTTTTAATTCCCCCGTGTGGGTGAGGAAAGGTATTTCAGTTCTTTCTGGGTGCATTTTGTTCCCTTTGTTAGAGAACTGAACTTGCCAGAGACACTGTTTTCTCCTGGTGTTGCGGTTTTACGATCTTATGAGGACCCTGTGGTTGTTGTCCTCTTGTTCTTTCAGCTTGTCTTCTGGGGGAAGTGTCTGCCATGTGTTTTTCATTCAATCCTTCTTGGGCAGAGTTTCCCTGTCCTCTTTCAACAGGCTGGGCTCTGTGGAAACTGGTTTTTAGTGCTTTTGTTCTCTGGTGGCTTTCATTCTTTGGTGGATTTTCATGCCTTTTTGGAGGATCAGAACAAAGTATACTGTCCACCCCTGACCTCAGACTCAGAAAAAAGCCACAGTCTGCTCTTCTCTGAATCATCCAGAACACACAGCCTCCCTCTCTGGAGGCCCTATTGGATACCACAGCATCCCACAGGCACTCCATGCCCCCAGCAACACTCTCAGTGGCCCCCGACACTCTCAGAGACACTTTCAGTGTCTCTGTACCACTGTGCCAACAGAACCATGAGCTATAACCAGAACAGATAAGCTGGTCCAAGTGGCTGCCATTTTGGGGAATGTGGACTCCAGTTTGAGCCTGGTGCTCACAGCTGAGGCAGAGGTGGAAGTGGGTACAGTGGTGGCAGCATCCTTAGCCCCAGGGAACCACTGACTCAAGTCTGCACTGGGTCCTCATAGGCTGAGGCAGGCTGTGGGTGTAGCTGGCGCAAAGGTCCTTGTCTGCAGCCGCCTGTCCCCACTGATTGTCCCTTAAGCCCCTTTGTTCACTTTGAGAGCTGTCATTAGTCCTTTCCCTCCTCATAGCCACCGATCTCCAAGCTATCACTGGTCCCCAAGTGCAGGGTGCCTTTTCACTGCGATATTACTTACCAATGGCGAGCATCTGGTGGTTGCTTCCCCCTTCTTTTTATCTCCCAATATCTGTCTGTGTAAAAACAACTCCATCTTCTGTACCTCTTGACTGAAGATCCCCTGCCCGCACAAAATTAGACATGTATAATCTTACATGTCAGGGTAATTTCAAAGGTATTCATAGTGGTTTGGTAGATTTCTAGCTAAATTCAGGGTATGGGTTGAAACAGAGTCCCCTAATCCTCTGCCATCTTGGTCTGTAGGAGGTTCTAACTTCCTAATGATACAAGTGTTTTCAAATGGAGGGTGGAATCATGGGGAATCGTGGGGAAACTACCACAGATTTAACTCTGAGAAACAAGCCTGTGGAGAATAGAATTGTCAAATAATTCTTGTTCCAGAAGATAGAAGCACTAACAAACAAATGTGTGGTGGTAGAGGGAAAGTGCCACGTTGCTGATGTGTACAAAAAAGTCTGAGAAGAGCACAATTTTCAGGGGAGAAATATTGGTAATGTATTTGTTATAACAAGCAGAAAGTGCTTTCTCTTTCTGGCTGAGAAAGAAGTTGGTAAAGAAAACAATGTATAGAAGGTGGGGGAGTCAAGAAGGCGGGGAAGTAGGAGGAGGCGCCTTTTCAACCTGTACCCTAAAGTGAGCTGATTGCCTACCAAAGAACTCTGACCACCCATGAAATCAGCCTGAGATCAGAATTATACACGTCTGGATCTCTACAGGAGCAGAAGACACCAGTGGCAGGGAAAGCAGAGTGGGAACATTGGACTGATATCAGAAGATAAACAAAAGGGGGAGGGACCAGAGGTGACCAATTAGAAAGTAATACCCCAATATGAGAGTGCCCTGCATCTGGGGACCAGCATTAACTTGGAGTCTGGTTGAAAGCACTCAAAAAACAGGGACGCCTGGGTGGCTCAATTGGTGAAGCGGCTGCCTTCGGCTCAGGTCATGATCCCAGTGTCCTGGGATTGAGTCCCACATCGTGCTCCGCAGGGAGTCTGCTTCTCTCTCTGTCTCTGCCTGCCACTCTGTTTGCCTGTACTCGCTCTTGCTCTCTCTCTGACAAATAAATAAATAAAAATCTTTAAAAAAAAAAAAAAGAAAGAAAGCACTCAAAAAACAAAGAGCAAAGGATCGCAGGGGGAAACAGTGGGAATCTGGGCGGTTAGGGACAGGGACTTAAGTCCCCGGACACAGGACAACCTCCCCTGGTGCTGAGCCAGAGAGAGTGGGGCGGAGAAATCAGGTCTCTGACCCTGAGCTGCCAGTGTGCCTGAACGCCAACGTGCCAGAGAACGAGTGGGGTCCGTCTCCCGTGAGGGGCTGGGAGCCTGGCCAGATGGCAATCCTGAAATGCGCACGTCCCATACCCTCCCTTGGGAGACGTGCTCATAGGTGTTAGCCTGGAGCTCTGGCATCCAGAAAAAAAAGACATTCCCAGCCCAGGATAGCAGGAAAATCTCAGTGTGTAATCTCTGCTTGGAACCTCTCTGGCAGTCTGGAGCTGCCTAGACAGCCACCACTGCCCTGGCTTTGGGTACAATGAGGAGCTCCTGCATCGCCAGGGACTGTGACTCGGAACCGACTCTGCCAGCAGCTCTGCAGAGCATTCTGAGGCTTCTCTCTGAGAAGGAGGTCTGGGTGCAGTTTGCTCTCCTCTAAAACTCCAAAAACCATCCAAAGCGGTCAAGGTGAGAGAAAACAGATGAAAGAACATAAAAACCCCCAGAGAACAAAAGCCTGAAAAAAAAAAAGTGTCCTCAGAGCCCACCCCCTTGAGGGGAGCGGGAGGACCTAACTCAGGGAACATCATTGTCTGAAAACCCATGTGGCAGGTCCCTACCCCAGAAAACCAACCAGGAAAGAAGAAAAAAAAAAAAAGAAGACTACAAGAGAACAACCACCACTACTTCATAAATACAACTTTTATTTTTAACTCTTTACCAATATTCTGGTCTTTTTAAAAAAATACTTACAGATAATTTTTTAACCTATTTACCATCACACTGAGATGTCCAGTACATCAAATTCCTTAATAACCTTCTAACCTGAACTTTTTGATACATACACCCATGTTATTTTTTTTTGCTTTTCTAATTTTTTTAAATTCTTTTTTAATTTTAACATAGTTTAGTCTAGTTTATTCTTTTTTAATTTTTATTTTCTACTATACATATAGAGTTAAACTTCAAGGGAATCCCCTTTCCCCAACCAATGCTACCCCTGTAGGCAAACCAGTTTCTAACCCCCTGTAAATTAAGAAAGTTGAGTCCCTTAACAAAAACATCAAGATACATCCAGGAGGAATTAAAATAAACTTCCTCACCCACCCTGAGAATTTATAACCACTCTCCCAATTTTTCCTTCTGCCAGTGTTTCTGTGAATTTGTGTTTGTCCTGATAATATATAAATCTTATACTTGGGGTTCTTTCTGATGAGGTTCTTCCCTTTTTTTGCTTATATATACATATACTTTTTTTTCTCTTGTCATATACTTTTATCAGTCTTTTTGTTTGTATACTTCATAAATCTTACCTTGAGGCCCATTTGGGCTGAGCCTTCTCTTTTATCTTCCCTTTTTTTCCGGTCTCTCTCTCTCTATTTTTTTTTTCCTTTTTTCTTTTCCTTTTTTTTTTCTTCTTCTATATTTCTTTTTCTTTTCTTTTTTCTCTCATTTGGGTGGGGAATCCTGATTGCACAGAAGCGTTCCAGGGTGCACCTTGACTGCACCACAATTGATAAATCCAGTTGCATCTGTTCAGTCATCTCTTACCAAAATGACTAGGAGGAGGAATACCCAACAGAAGAAAAATACAGAGGATGAACCTTCTGCAACAGAGCTAATGGCTATCGACATAGACAATATGTCAGAAAAGGAATTCAGACTAACAATTATCCAGGCAATAGCTAGGTTGGAGAAAGCCATGGATGACCAAACAGAATTGATTAGGGCAGAACTGAAAGCCACCAGGGATGATGTTCACAATGTTAGGGCAGAACGGAAAGCCACCAGGGATGATGTTCAAAATGCTCTCAATGAATTCCATCTAATCTAAATTCTTTAAAAGCTAGGGTAACTGAGACAGGAGATAGAATTAGTGATCTGGAGGACAAACAGATAGAGAGAAATGATCAGGAGGAAGCCTGGAAGAAACAGCTCAGAAACCATGAAAACAGAATCAGGGAAATAAATGATGCCATGAAACGTTCCAATGTCAGAATTATTAGAATCCCTGAAGGGGAGGAAAAAGAAAGAAATCTAGAAGATATGGTGGAAGAAGTTGTCTATGAAAAATTTCCCCAATCTCATGAATGGAAACAATGTTCATGTACTAGAGGCAGAGAGATTTCCCCCAAGATTTTAGATTCTTGAAAGTCCTCATGACACCTTATAATTAAAATGAGGAATTATGTTCCAAGACAGACCCTCTTAAAAGCAGCTAGGACAAAGAAGCTCCTTACATACAGAGGAAAGCCCATTAGAATAACGTCAGACCTTTCCACAGAGACCTGGCAAGCCAGGAAGGTCTGGTAAAATATATTCAGAGTACTAAATGAGAATAACATGCAGCCAAGAATACTCTATCCAGCAAGACTGACTTTTAAAATGGATGGAGAGATAAAGAGTTTCCATGACCAGCAAGGCTTAAAAGACTATGCAACCACCAAGGTGACACTGCAGGAAATATTAAGGGGGTCCTATAGAAGAGAAAAAATCCAAGAATATCATTGAACAGAAATATAGAAACAATCTACAGACAGAAAGACTTCAAAGGCAACACGATGTCAATAAAAACCTATCTCTCAATAATCACTCTCAACATGAATGACTTAAATGCCCCCCAAAACGACACAGGGTTGCAGATTGGATAAAACGACAGGACCCATCCATATGTTGTCTACAAGAGTCCCTAAGGATACACGCAGACTGAAAGTGAAGGGATGGAGAAGCATCTTTCATGCTAATGGGCCTCAAAAGAAGGCCGGAGTAGCGATTCTCATATCAGATAAATTAGATTTTAAACTAAAGACTGTAGTCAGAGATACAGAAGGACACTACATAATTCTTAAAGGAACTATCCGCCAAGATGATCTAACAATTGTGAATATCTATGCCCCCAATATGGGAGCACCCAATTACATAAGAAAACTATTAATCAAGATAAAGAGTCATAGTTATATGAATACAATAATAGGAGGAGATCTTAATACGCCACTCTCAGTAATAGACAGATCATCAAAGCAGAAAATTAATAAAGAAATAAGAGCATTGGATGAAACATTGGACCAGATGGACCTCATAGACATATACAGAACATTCCACCCGAAAACAACAGAATACTCATTCTTCTCAAGTGCACAGGGAACCTTCTCCAGAATAGACCACATACTGGGTAACAAAGCAGGACTCAACCGATACCAAAAGACTGACACGATTCCCTGCATATTCTCAGATCACAATGCTTTGAAACTGGAACTCAATCACAAGGAGAAGTTCCGAAGGAACTCAAACACCTGGAAGCTAAAGACCACCTTGCTTAAGAATGCTTGGATCAACCAGGAGATCAAAGAAGAACTTAAACAATTCATGGAAACCAACGAGAATGAAGACACTTTGGTCCAAAACCTATGGGATACAGATAAAGACCTTCTTGCTTCCTAAAGCTAGAAGATTTTTTCAATGGAGGTGTGGAATCATGAGGAAACCACTGCAGATTTAACTCTAAGAAAAAAGTCTTTGGAAAATGGAAGTCTCTACTATTTCTTCTATAAAGAAAATTTAGGCAGTACCACAGATATGTGTGATAGTAGAGGGAAGGTGCCATCTTCCTGATGCATAGAAACAGATTTGTGGAGAATGCAACTTGATAGAATGACAAGGTACTTCAAGGGAGAAGCCTTCTAGCATTGATATCGTTTTTATTTTTTTATTGTGTTATGTTAGTCACTTAAAATACATCATAAGTTTTTGATGTAGTGTTCCAAGATTCATTGTTTATGTATAACATTCAGTGCTCTATGCAATATGTGCCCTCCTTAACACTCACTATCAGGCTCTCCCATTCTCCCACATCCACCCTCTCTAAAACCCTTAGTGTGTTTCTCAGAGTCCACTGTTTCTCATGGTTTGTCTCCCCCCTCCAATTTCCCCCTGCCCTTTATTTTTCCTTTCGTTCTCTTAATGTTCTCCATGTTATTCCTTATGTTCCACAAGTAAGTGAAACCATAAGACAATTCACTTTCTCTGCTTGACTTACTTCACTCAACACAATCTCCTCCAGCCACATCCATGGATGTGTTTAAGAAACGAAAAAGTGTCCTATCCTTCCCTCTGAGAAAACAATTGGTGGAGAACATAATAGTTAAGTAAACTTGACATCCTGAAGATAGACACGTTTTCAAATGCATGAGTGAGGAAAAGGCATGACGTGAACAACTGACAAAAAAATATCTGTGAGGAAGGGAAGTCTAAACTCATACTAATTTCCTGAAAATTAGCGATATCAAATATATGTTTGGTAGTGTAGGAAAGGTGCCATGTCCCTGATGCATGAAAACAAGTCTGTGGGTAATGTAACTTTGAGTGGACAAGAATATCCTTCAAGGGATAAGTCTCCAGCATATATGTGTTTAATCAACAGGAAAGTGCCCTGACCTTCTGAGAAACAAACCTGTGAAGAATAAAATGTTCAAGTAATGTCCTGCTGCCTGAAGATACAAGCATTTTAAAATGCACATGAGGAATCATGTGGAACATGACAAGGATTTAACTGTGAGAAAAAAGTCTGTGCAGAATGGAATTTGCAACCATATCTTGTACACAGATGATAGAATGGATACCAAGTATATGTGTGAAGTATATGGAAAGAGCCAAGACCCTGAGCCATAGAAGAATTCTGCAAAGAGTGTATCTTTGAGTGAACAACAAAATTCTTCAAGGGAGAAGTCTAGTGTGTATGTGATTACAATAGGAAAGTACACGATCCTTCTGCTGAGAAAGAGGTCTGTGGAGAACACAATGCTCAAATAACCACTTGCTTCCTGAATATAGAAGTGTTCCATGTGGAGATGTGGAATCATGGGGAAAACTGCCAGATTTAACTGTAGAAAACAAGTCTTGGAGAAAGGAATTGTCAAACAATTATTGTTTTCATAATACAGAGGTGATATCAAATATATGTTTGATAGTATGGGGGAAGGTGCCATGATGGAAGGTGCCTTGATGAATAGATTCTAGTCAATGAAGAGTGCCTCTCTCAGGAAACAATTTCTTAAGGGGAGAAGCCTTCTAGAATGCAGGTGTTTCAGAAATGGGAATCTGTGCTATGCTTCCTCCTGAGAATAAGGTCTGTGGAAGGAAAAAAAAATCAAGTAATTTTTTATTCTGAAGTAGGTTTTTTTTTGACCCAGCAGGAGGTGTAGGATAAGAGGAAATTCCCTCAGATTGAACTCAGACAAACAAGTCAAACATTCAACTCATTCTTGTTCCCAGAAGATAGACTGACATCAAGTACATGTGTGGTAGTACAGGAAAGGCGCCCCATCCTTGACATGTAGAAACAAGTCTGTAGAGAATGCAACTTTCAGCGAATAACAAATTTCTTCATGGGAGAAACTTTCAAGCATGTATTTGTTTAAGCAACAGAAATGTGCCCTACCTTTCCACCCATAAACCAAGGTATGGAGAACACAACATTTATGAAGCTTCTCATCCCTGAAGATAGAAGGGTTTTCAAAAGGAGGGGTGGACTCAAGAAAATACAGCTGCAGTTTTAACTCTTGAGAAACAAGTCTGTGGAGAATGGAATTCTCAACTAATTCCCCTTTCCAGAAGATTCAGGTGATATCAAATACACGTGCATGTGGTACACCAAAGGTTCTATATCCCTGAAACATAAAAACAAGTGTGTGAAGAATACACCTTCCTGTGAACACAAGTTACATAAAGGGATAAGCCTACTAAGATGTATGTTTGTAAGCCACAGGAATTTGCCCTCTGAGAAAAAGTCTGTAGAGAATACAACATTCAAAGAACCTTTTGTTTCCTGAGGATAGAAATATTTTAAAATGCATGTACGGAAACCTAAGGGGACAACCTCAGACTGAATTGCAGTAAAGAAGTCTGTGGAGAAAGCAACTCCCAGTGTATATTTGTTTCCAGAAGAGAGAGGCAATATCAAATATATGTGGGGTAGTAGAGGGAAAGTGCCATGTCTCTAAGGCATAGAAAGAAGTATTTGGAGAACGGAACTGTCAGTGAGCAACAAGTTCCTTGAAAGGAAAAACGTTCTACCTTGTTTGTGCTTAAATAACAGGGAAGCATCCTATTAATCTGCCTGAGAATGAAGTCTGTGGAGAAGACAACGTTAAGGGACTCTCTTGCTTCTTTAAACAGAAGTGTTTTCAAAGGCACATGCGGAATCATGAGAAAACTGACTTTAGCTTAACTATAGAAACAAGCCCTTGGAGATAGAAAGTGTCAGCTACCTTCTTGTTTTCAGAAGATGGAAGCAATATCAACTATATCTGTGGTAGTATAGGGACAGTTCCATGTCAGTGATGCATAGAAAGAAGTCTGTGGAGAATGCAACTTTCAATGAACAACAAGATACATCAAGGAGGAAACCTTCTCACATTTAGGTATTTAATCAACAGGAAAGTGCTCTATTCTTCCTTCCCAGAAAGAAGTCTGTGGAGTACAATAACTTCAGGGTTCCTCTGCTTCCTGCAGATAGAAGTACTTTCATAGAGGGTGGAATCAGGAGGTAACCACGCCCCGCACCCCCCACACAGATTTAACTCTTGAGAAACAAATCTTGAGAATGCAATTTTCAGATAATTCTTGTGTCCAGAATCTAGAGGCAATATCAGATATATGTGTGGTAGTAGAAGGAAGGTGCATGTCCTGGAGGCCTAGGCCCTAGTCTGGTAAGAATGGAGCTTTCAGCGAATGGCAAGTCATTCAATTTTGAAATCTTCTACCATGTATGAGTTTAAGAAACAGGAAAGTGCCCTACACTTTCCTCTGAGAACGAAGTCTGTGGAGGACACAACACTCAAGGAACCTCTTGCTTCCTGAGGATAGAAGCATTGACTAATTGGAGGTGTGGAATCATGAGGAAAGCACTTCAGATTTATATCTGAGAAATAATACTCTACAGGATGAAATTCTCCATGTATTCTGTGTCCCTGATAATAGAGTCGATATCAAGTATATGTGCTGTAAGTGCCAAGTCCCTACCTGTAGAAACAATTGTGCAGAGCACACAATTTTCCACAAAAACAACAAAAACAAACAAACAAACAAACAAAACCAACAAGATTCTTCACAGGAGAAATCTTCCAGCAAGTATGTGGCTAAGTTTCCTATCCTTCCCTCTGACCCAATGTCTGAGGAGAGCACAGCATTCAAGTAATCACTTGCTTCCTTAAGACAGAAGTATTTTCAAATGCAATTATGGAATCATGAGTATACCACCATTATTTGAAATCTTGGAACAAGTCCTTGAAGAAAGGAACTCTCAAAGACTTTCTGGGTTCCAGAGGATAGATGGGATATCCAGTAAATTGTGGTAGTATGCAGAAGGTGCCATGTCCATGACACTTTAAAGAAGTGTGGAGAATGCCACTTTCAGCAAAGAACAATCCACTTCCAGGGAAAAGCCTCCAAGCATATATTCTTTTCAGCAACAGGAACGTGCCCATCCTTCCCCTGAGAAAGAAGGCTGTGGAGAACACAATGTTCAAGAAACCTCTTGCTTCCTAAAGATAGAAGCACTTTGAAATTGAGGCATGGTATCCTGAGGAAACCACCAAATGTTTAGTTCTATAAACAATCCCTGGAGAATGTTACTCATGACTTCTTTTTGTTTCCCAAAGGTAGAAGTAATATCAAATACACGTGTGCTAGTGTAGGGAAAGAGCTATGTGGCTGATGCGTAGAAACAAGTCTGTAAAGAAGGCAAAAACAGGTGAACAACAAGATACTTCAAGGGAGAAGCCATTTCACATGTATGCCTTTAAGCAACAGGAAGGTGCCCTATCCTTTCCACTCAGAATGAATCTGTGAGGAACACAGATGCTTTTCACATAGACATGAAATCATCATGAAATGACCACAGATTTATTTCTGGCAAACTAATGTGTGGAGAACATAATCTATGAAGAACATAGAATGTTCTTCATTCCAGAAGAGAGACAGGATATCAAGTATAGGTGTGGTAGTATAGTGGAAATGCCATGATCTTGATTTGTAGAAAAAGACTGGAAAGATTCAACACTCAAGGAACAACAAGCTTCCTCAGGGGAGAAGTCTTGAGCATGCATTTGTTACAGCAACCAGTAAGTGCCTTATCTTTCCCCCTGAGAAAGAATTCTGTGGAGAACACAACGTTGAAGGCACCTCTTGCCTCCTGAAGTTAGAAGCATTTTCAAATGGAGGTGTGGAATCATGAGGAATCCACTGCAGATTTTATGTTGATACAAGAAGACTGTGGAGAATGGGAGTCTCAACTACTGATTCTCTGATCAAGATAGAGATGGTATCACATGTATGTGTGATAGTAGAGGGAAGGTTCCATCATCCTGATGCCTAGAAACAAGTCTGTGGAGAATGCAACTTTGAACAAGAAACAAGGTACATCAAGGGAAAAGCCTTCTAGCATGTCTGTGTTTAAGAAACAGGAAAGTGCCCTATCCCTCCCTCTAAGAAATCAGTTTTTGGAGAACACAACATTCAAGGAAATGCTGACATCCTGAAGACAAAAATATTTTCAAATGGATGTGTGGAATCTTGAGGAACCAACCTCCAAAGTTCCTCTGAGGAAAAAAGTCTGTGAGGGATGGAATTTTTTAGTTATACTTGGTTCCAGAAGAAAGTGGCCATATCAAGTGGAAGCCTAGCAGTACAGGAAAGGTGTCATGTCTCTGATGCCTAGAAAGAAGTCTGTGAAGAAGGTAATATTCAGTGGACAACAATATCCTGCAAGGGAGAAGCCTTCCAGCATGCATGTATTCAAGCAGGAGGAAAGTGAGTTCACATTCTTTCTGAGAAACACGTCTGTGGAGAACAAAACATTCAAGTCATCTCTTGTTCCCTGAAGATAGACATGTTTTTAAATGCACATGCAGAATCACGAGAAAAATGACAAGGACTTAGCACTGAGAAACAAGTCTGTGGAGAATGGAATTCGCCACTAATTCTTGTTTCCAGAAGACAGAAGGGATATCAAATATACTTGTGGAAGTATACGGAAGGAGTTATGTCCCTGACTTGAAGAAACAATTTTGGGGAGAGTGCAACTTTCAGCAAAAAAAAAAGATCCTTCAAGGGAGATGCCTTCTCATGTGTATATGTTATAGCAACAGGATAGTGCCCTATCTTTCCACCTCAGAGCAAAGCCTGTGGAATTCACAGCCTTCGAGGAATGCCTTGCTTCTTAAAGATAGAATTCAGCATTTCCAAGTGGAGTTGTGGCATCATGGGGAAACTGCCTCAGGTTTAACATGGAGAAACAAGTTTGTGAAGAAAGGAATTTCCAATGCATTCTCTCTTCTAGAGGAGGGAGGTGATATCAAATATATGTGGGGCAGAGAGAGTCAAGTATCATATGGTCTCACTTATTTGTGGAGCATAACAAATAACATGGAGGACATGGGGAGATGGAGAGGAGAGGGAGTTAAGGGAAACTGGAAGGGGAGATGAACCATGAGAGACTATGGACTCTGAAAAACAACCAGAGGGTTTTGAAGGGGCGGGGGGTTGGGAGGTTGAGGAACCAGGTGGTGGGTAATAGGGAGGGCACATACTGCATGGAGCACTGGGTGTGATGCCAAAACAATGAACACTGTTATGCTGTAAATAAACAAATAAAAAATATATATATATGGGGTAGTATAACGATGGTGCCGCATGCCCTACGCGTGAAAACACATTTGTGGAGAATGTGCTTTTCAGAGAACAACAAGAGTCTTCCAAGAAGAACACTTAATCTAGCGTGTGTCTGTTTAAATAACACAAACATATCCTATCCTTCCTCTGAGAAAGAGTCTGCTGAGAACAAAACATTCCAGTAGTCTCTTCCTTTCTGAAGAATGATGCGTTTTCAAAGGCACATGGGGAATCATGAAGATGCTGTTACAGATTGAACTCTGAAAAAAGTCAGTGGAGAGTGGAATGTTCAATGATCTCTTGTTTCCAGAACACAGATGAGATATCAAATCTATGTGGGGTAGTAAAGGGAAGGTGCCATATTTCTGAAGCTTAGGAAAGTGTCTATGAAGAATGCAATGTTCAGCAAGCAAGGTTCTACAAGTGTGAAGATTTCCAGCATGTCTGTGTTTCAGAAACAGAAAACTTCCCTCTCCATCCACCTGAGAAATAATTCTGTATAAAAAGCAGCTTCTTTATCCATTCATCTGTTGATGGACATCTAGGTTCTTTCCATAGTTTGGCTATTGTAGACATTGCTGCTATAAACATTCAGGTACACGTGCCCCTTCGGATCACTACGTCTGTATCTTTAGGGTAAATACCCAGTAGTGCAATT
Organism: Meles meles; assembly: GCF_922984935.1. Taxonomy (NCBI): domain Eukaryota; kingdom Metazoa; phylum Chordata; class Mammalia; order Carnivora; family Mustelidae; genus Meles; species Meles meles. Next base: position 10,502,613 of record NC_060088.1, read on the forward strand.
GCTGGGTCATGGGGTAGTTCTATTTTCAACATTTTGAGGAACCTCCATGCTGTTTTCCAGAGTGGTTGCACCAGCTTGCATTCCCACCAACAGTGGAGGAGGGTTCCCCTTTCTCCGCATCCTCGCCAGCATCTGTCATTTCCTGACTTGTTAATTTTAGCCATTCTGACTGGTGTGAGGTGATATCTCATTGTGGTTTTGATTTGTATTTCCCTGATGCCGAGTGACGTGGAGCACTTTTTCATGTGTCTGTTGGCCATCTGGATGTCTTCTTTGCAGAAATGTCTGTTCATGTCCTCTGCCCTTTTCTTGATTGGATTTTTTGTTCTTTGGGTGTTGAGTTTGCTAAGTTCCTTATAGATTTTGGATACTAGCCCTTTATCTGATATGTCGTTTGCAAATATCTTCTCCCATTCTGTTAGTTGACTTTTGGTTTTGTTAACTGTTTCCTTTGCTGTGCAAAAGCTTTTGATCTTGATGTAATCCCAATAGGATAAAGAAGATGTGGTGTATATACACAATGGAATACTATGCAGCCATCAAAAAAAATGAAATCTTGCCATTTGCGATGACGTGGATGGAACTAGAGCGTATCATGCTTAGTGAAATAAATCAATCGGAGAAAGACAACTATCATATGATCTCCCTGATATGAGGACATGGAGAAGCAACATGGGGGGTTAGGGGGATAGGAGAAGAATAAATGAAACAAGATGGGATTGGGAGGGAGACAAACCATAAATGACTCTTAATCTCACAAAACAAACTGGGGGTTGCTGGGGGGAGGTGGGATTGGGAGAGGGGGAGGGGACTATGGACATTGGGGAGGGGAGGTGAACCATAAGAGACTATGGACTCTGAAAAACAACCTGAGGGTTTTGAAGGTTCAGGGGTGGGAGGTTGGGGGAACAGGTGGTGGGTAATAGGGAGGGCACGTTTTGCATGGAGGACTAGGTGTTGTGCAAAAACAATGAATACTGTTATGCTGAAAAAAATAAATAAAAAAAAACTTAAAATGATCTTAATTAAAAAAAATAAAAATAAAAAAAGGAAAAAAAAAAAGCAGCTTCAAGGAAACTGCTTCCTGAAATAGAAGTGTTGTCCAAGGCACATGGAGAATCATGAGGAAATGGATGCAGTTTTCACTGTGAGAAATGAGCCTGGAGAGAATGGAATTCTCCACAAATTCTGGCATCCAGAAGATAGATGTGATATCATATGTAAGTGTGATAGTATAGGGAAGATGCCATGTTCCTTCCCCATGGATGCGAGTCTGTGAAGAATGCAACTTTAAAAACACAATAGGTTTCACCAAGGGAAAGGCCTTCTTGCATGTGTATGTTTAAGCCACACAAAATTACCCATCCTACAGCTGAGTAAGAAGTCTGTGGAGAACACAGCTTTCAAGGAATCGCTTGCTTCCTGAAGATAGAAACGTTTCCAAGTGGAGGTATGACATCATAGGGGAGCTGCGTCATATTAAACTCAGAGAAACAAGTTTGTAAAGAATGGAATTCCCAAATAATTCTGTTTTCTAGAAATTAGAGGTGATATAAAGTATTTGTGGAGTAGTAGAAGTAAGGAACCACTTCTCATAAGAGTAGAAACACATCTGTGCAAGTTCATTTTTTTATTGAACCGTAGAATCTTTGAATGAGAAAATTGTTTTTACAATATGATCATACCCTATCCTTCCTCTGAGAAAGAGTCTACAGAGAACAAAACGTTCCAATATTCTCTTCCTTCCTGAAGATAGATGCGATGTCAAAAGCACGTGGGTAATCATGAGGAAGCTGCCCAGGAACATTGTGAAATGGATGTGTGAAATCATGTGGAAACCAACTATGATGATCCTCTGAGGGGGAAAAATTAGTTATAAATGAAATTCTCCACTTATATTTGTTTGCAGAAGATAGAAATGATATCAAATATTTGTTTGGTAGTTTCAGGAAGCGGCTTGTCCCTGATACAATGAAACAAGTCTGTGGAGAATGCAATGTTCAGGGAACAGCAATATCCTTCAAGGGAGAAGCTTTCCAGCATACATGTGTTGAAGCAAGAGGAAAGCAACATATTTTTCTGTCTGAGAAACAAGCCTGTGGAGAACAAAATGTTCAAGTCATGTCTTTCTGCCCAACTATAAGACCGTTGTTAAGTATACCTGTGGAATCATGAGGGAAAATGACAAGGATGTAATGCTTAGGAACAAGTCTGCAGAAAATAGATTTCACAACCAGTTCTTGTTCCCAGAAGATAGAAGGGATATCAAATATATATGTGATAGAATGTGGAAGGAGCTGTGTCCCTGAAGCATAGAAACAATTCTGTGGCAGGTGCATCTGTCAGTGAAAACCAAGATTCTTCAAGGCAGAAGCCATCTCACGTGTATGTTTTTAAGCAACATGAAAAAATCCTATCCTTCTGCCTGAGAAAGAAGTCTATGGAGAACACAAGATTCAAAAAACCTCTTGCTTTCTGAAGAAAGAAGCATTCCTAGTGGAGGTGTGGATTCATGGGGCAACTGCTTCATATTTAACTCTGAGAAATGAGTTTAAGGAGAACAAAATTCCCTCAAGAAATATTGTTTCCATAAGACAGAGGCGATATCCAATATATGTGGTGTAGAAGAATGAAGGTTTCATGTCCCATAGGAGTGGAAACAAGTCTGTGGAAGATGAATTTTTCAGCGACCAATAATCTTCCAAGGAGAAGCCTGTCTATCATGTCTGTTTAAACAACACTAAATACTCTATCCTTCCCCTCAGAAAGAGTCTGTGGAGTACAAAACTTTCCAGTATTCTCTTCCTTCCTGAAGATAGATGCACTTTCAAAGACACATGGGGAATCAAGAAGAAGCTGACCCAGATTGAACTCTGAGAAGCAAGTCAGTGTACAATAGTAACTTCAACTAAATATTGCTTTGCGAAAACAGAGGAGATATCAAATCTATGTGTAGTAGGACAGGGAAGGTGCCATGTCTCTGATGCTTAGTGGAAGGTTTGTGGTGAATGCAACATTCAGAGAACAGTAATGATCTTCAAGGGAGAAGCCTTCCAGCATGCATGTGTTTAAACCAGAGGAAAGTGCCCTATCCTCTATGAGAAACAAGCCTGTGGAGAAACAAAACAAAACAAATGTTCATGTCATGTCTTGTTGCCAGAAGATAGGCATGTTTTTAAATGCACATGTGAAATAATGAGGAAAATGACAAACATTTAATTCGGAGAAACAAGTCTGTGGAGAATGGAATTCATAACCAGTTCTTGTTTCCAGAAGATTGAAGATATCCAATATACATGTGGAAAAATAAGGAAGGAGCCAAATCCCTGACCCATAGAAACAATTCTGTGAAGAGTGCAACTTTCAGCAAACAACAAGTTACTTCAAGGGAGAAGCCTTCCCTTGTGTATGGGTTTAAGCAGCATAAAAGTGTCCTATCCATCTGCCTAAGAAGGAAGTCTGTGGAGAACACAACGTTCAAGGAATGATTTGCTTCCTAAGATAGAATATGCATTTCCAAGTATAGGTGTGCCCATCATGTTGAAAACGCCTCAGATTTAATTCAGAGAAACAAGTTTGTAAAGAACGGAATTCCCCAAACATTCTCTTTCTAGAAGATAGGAGTGATATTAAATGTATGTGGAGTAGTAGAACAAAGGTGTCACATTCCATCTGAGTAGAAACACATATGTGGAGAATACACTTTTCAGCAAACAAGCAGAATCTCCCAAGAAGAAGCCTGTCTAGCCTATCCTTCCTCTGGGAAAAAGTCTGCTGAGAACAAAGCATTCCACTACGCCCTTCCTGAAGATAGGTGTGTTTTCAAAGGCATGGGAGTGGGGGAATCATGAGAAAGCAGTCCCCGATTGAACTCTGAGAAAGAAGTCAGTGGAGAATGAATTATTCAATGACTCCTTGTTTCCAGAATACATTCCACCTTCTTTCAAAACAGTCTTTGGAGAACACAGCATTCAAGTAAATGCTGACATCCTGAAGACAAAAACGTATTCACGTGTGAGGAGGAAATCATGAGGAAACTCCCTGATGAATCTCTGAAGGAAATTTAGGAAAAATTACCTGTGAGGAATGGCATTCTCCACTTCTTCTTCACTGGAGAAGATAGAGGCGATATCAAATAGACACCTGGGTGTACAGGAATGATGCCATGTTCCTGATAGATTGAACAAGTCTGTGGAGAACGCCACATTCAATGGACAACAATATTCTACAAAAGAGAATTGTATAACAAGTATGTGATTCAACAACAGGAGAGTGTTCTACCCTTCTCTCTGAGAAACAATGCTATGGAATTAAAAAGGAAAAAAAGGGTCAAATAGACACCTGGGAGCACAGGAATGGTGCCATGTCCCTGAGGCATTGGACAAGTCTAGGAGAATGCCACACTCAATGGATAACCATATGCTACAAAGGAAATTTATACAATAAGTATGTGGTTCAGTAATAGGAAAGTGCACTACCCTTTCTCTGAGAAACAATCCTGTGGGGGGGGGGGGGGTGGAAAACAACAGAAAACAAACAAACAAACAAACTACACAAAGAAACAGGCTCAACTCATACGTTTTGGCATGAGGCAATAATCCATTTTCAATGTCCCTGTTGCCTCATGAGGAAAATGGCAAGGATTTAATTCTGAAAACAAAGACTATGAACAATGGAATTCATAGTAAGTTCTAGTTCCCATGGTATATAAGGGATGTCAAACAGAGGTTTGGAAGGAGCAATGTCCCTGACTTGTAGAAACAATTCTTTGGAGATACAACTCTCAGCATAGGACAAGTATCTTCCAGAGAGATCGCTTTTAGCAGGTAGGTTTTCAAGCAGCAGGAAAGTGCCCTAGCCTTCCCTCTAAGAAGGACATCTGTGTCAAAAATGCCCTTCCAGGAATCTCTGCTTTCTGCTATGAAAGCATTTTCCAGGATATGTGGGGAAGCATGAGGAATCTGGCAAGTTATTAATATGAATAAGGATTTTGTGGAAAACAGCATTCTCAACTAACACTTCCTGCCAGAAGGTAAAGGTCATGTCACATATATGTGTGAGGGCATAGTGAAGGAGTCATGTCCCTTTGGTGTAGACCCTAGTCTGTGGAGAATGCCATTTGGAGTAGGCACCAACTCTCACCAAGGGACAAGTCTTTCTGTATGGGTGTTTTTATCCACAGGATATTTCTCCTACTTTCCCAGTGAAAGAGTGTTTTGGAAAACACACCATTCAAGGAACCACATGCAATCTGAAGGTAGAAGTGAATTCATGCACCTGCAGAATCATGAGGAAATCACTCATCCTAAAACTCAAGAAACACATGGAAGAAGGAATGCTGTGCTCCCTTCTTGTTTTCAGAAGGGAGCTACAAGTTCAGTTCTATGCGCGGTGGCATCTGGAAGGTTCCATGCAACATTTCCCAATCACAGAAACAAGTCTGTGCTGAAAGCAACATGTAGCAAACACAAGGTTCCTCCAGAAAGAAGTCTTCGAGCAAATATGTGTTTAAGGAACATTAAAGTGCCCTAAACTTCCCCTGAAAAACAAGTCGGGTGAGACCACAATGGTGAGGTCACATCCTTTTGTCTGCAGATTGAAGAGTTTCCAAATGGAGATATCTAATTAGGGGGAATCAACCACAGATTCAACACTGAGAAACAAATTATGGTTAATGGAATTGTCCAACAATTCTGTTGTCCTGAACTTAGAGCCACCTCAAATACATGCCGTCTGGTATTTGGAAAGTGCCATGTCCCTGAAGAACATATCATAGTCTGTAGAGAGTGTTCCACTCAACCAGCATGTTCTCAACTTGAGAAACCTTCTATCCTGTATGGATTCAGAAATGGGAAAGGACATTATGCTACCATCTAATAAAGAGTTCTGTGAAAAACTAAGCGTCAAGTAACTTTTTTTTGTTATTGAATAAGTTTTTTTTCCCAGTGAGACATGTACTAGAACAAGAAATGGCTGCAGATTGAACTCAAATCAACCAGTCTGTGGAGAATGGAACTCTCAACTAATTCTCCCTTCCAGGAGAGAGAGGGACATCAAAAACATGGGTGGCAGTACAGTGAAGGTGCCATGTCCCTGACGCATTGATATGAGTCTGTGAAGAAGTCCACTTTCAGTAAACAACTTGTTCCTTCAAGGGAGAGCCTTTTGAGCATGGATGTGTTTACGTTACAGAGAGGTGCCCTATCTTTCCTCTGGAGAAACAAATCTGAGCTGAACAAAATCTTAAAGGGGCATCTTTTTCTCCTGAAGATAGGAGGGTTTTCAAAAGGAGATTTGGACTCATGAGCATACTGCCGCGGTTCTAACTCTGAGAGACAAGTCTCTGGTGAATGGCCCTCTCAATGAATTCTTCATTTCAGAAGATGTAGGATGCATCCAATACATGTGTGGTAGAATAGCAAAAGGTTCTATGTCCCTGGAGCATAGACACATGTTGGTGGAGATTGCAACTTTCAGTGAAGTTTGAGATTTCACAATGGAGAAGGCCTGTGTGATATATGTGTTTAACTGAAGGGAATGTGTCCTATCCTTCCTCTTAGAAAGAAGTCTGTGGATAAACATAACATTCACAGAACCTTTTCTTTCCTGAAGGTTGAAGATTTTCCATATACCTGTGGATTCCTGAGGAATCAGTGGCAAGTTGAATTGTGTGAATGGAGTCTGTGTAACAATTAACTCAGCCTATATGTATCCCAAAGAGAGTGGCACTACCCCATAAAAGTCAGGTAGTGATGGAAGGTGTCATGTTTGAGAAACAAAGAAAAAAGTCTGTGGAGAATGCACAATTCAGTGAGCAACAAGTTCCTAGAGAGGAGAAGCTTTCTCATATGTGTGTGTATACATACCAGAAACCTGCCCTGTGGATCCCTCTGTGAAAGAAATGTGTGGAGAAAACAATTTTACAGCAATCCCTTGCATTCTTAGGAAGGGGAATTTTCAAAGGCTTATATGGAATCATGAGGATACTACCTTCAATGTAACTTGAGAAACAAGCTCTTGGAGATAGGGTGTGCCAGCTACCTCCTTGTTTTCCAATGATCCACAATGTCCACTATGTCACTGGTAGGTTCCTGCAAGTGCCATGTCCCTGACACATACAGAAAAGACAGTGAAGACTGCAATGTTCAATACAATGATATCCTTCAGCGGAGACACCTTAGCATGTATGACATCCAGCAACTGGAACATGCTGTCTCTTTCTGGCTGAGAAGAAAGACTGAGAAGATACAACATGGATGGCTGCTCTTGCTTCCTGAAGGGGGAAGCGTTTACCAGTGGAGTGGTGGAATCACGAGGAACCCAGCACACATTTACCTCTTAGAATTAAGTCTGTGGGAGAATTGCAATCTCCACTAATGTTTCCATCAGGAAGAGAGAGGCAATATCACCTACAGGTCTGATAGGAGAGGCAAGGTGCCACCTCACTGACACATAGACATGAGCTTATGGAGATGGCCACTTTGAGCTTACAACAGACGTCTTCCAGCATGGATGTGTTTAGACAACATGAAAGTGCCCTATCCTTCCTTATAAAAAAAAGCAGTCATTGGAGAAAAATCATTCAAGGTTAATGGTATCCTGAAGACAGAATCATTTTCATGGGGATAGGCAGAATCATGAAGAAAATGCCTACTTAAATCACAGGGGGGAAAAAACCTGTGAGGAATGGAAGTCTCCACTTATCCTTGTTTAGAGAAGATAGAGGTGATATCAAATAGACGTCTGGGAGTACAAGAATTGTACCATGTCTCTGAGGCATTGAAACAAGCACAATGCTCAGTGGACAATATCCTGCAAAGGAGAGGTCTTACAGCACGTGTGTGTATCAGCAACTGGTCAGTGACCTACTCTTTTGTTTGAAAAACAATCCTGTGGAAAACAAAGTTTCAAGTCATGCCTTCTGAGCTGAGGAAAGAAGTGTATTTCAATGTACCAGTGGCATCATGAGGAAAACGACAAGGCTTTAATTCTGAGAAGCACGTTTATGGAGAATGGAATGAGCACCGAGTCCTAGTTCCCAGAATATAAAGGGATATCCAATATATGTGTGAGAGTATACGGAAGGAGAAATATCTCTGTCTTGTAGAATCATTCTGTGGACAATCCAACAGTCAACAGAAGTGAAGATTCTTCCAGGGAGAAGTGTTTAAGTTTGTAGGTGTTTAAGGAACATGAAAGTGCCCTACCCTTCCCTCTAAGAAGGAGGTCTGTGTACAAAACATCCTTCAAGGAATCTCTGCTTCCTGCAATAGAAGCATTTTCAATGGCACATGGAAAATTGTGAGAAACTGGTGCAGATTTCGCTCTAAAATAGGAATCTGTGGAGGATGGCATTCTCAATGAATTCTTGCTTCTGGAAGATAAATGCAAGGTCATACATATGTGTGAGTGCATAGGGAAGAACACATGCCCCTTACATGTAGGTGCAAGCCTATGGAGAATGCAATTTGGTGTGAGCAAAAGCTCTCATCAGGAACAAGTTTTCCACCGTGGGTGTTTTCAAGCAATAGGAAGGTTTACTGTTCATCCCACTGAGAAAGAGTCTGTGGAGAACACATTGTTCAAGGAATTGCATGCATCCTGAAGATAGAAGCAATTTTGTGCACCTGTGGAATCATGAGGAAGCCACTGTTCCTTGAAGTTGAGAAACACCTTGGGGGAAGGAACACGTCACTGTCTTCTTCTTTCCACAAGAGAGCAATGAGATCCAATCCATGGATGATAACATCTGGAAGGTTCCATGCAACAGGTCCCAAGCATGGCAAAAAGTCTATGCAGGATGCAGCTTGCAGCCAACACCAAGGTTTCACCAGAGAGAAGCCTTGGAACATGTATTTGTTTTAGCAACAGGAAGGTGATCTAGCCAACACTGAAAAACACGTCTGGGGAGACCATAAGGCTGAAAGCCCATCTTGATGGATGCAGATGGAGGTTTTTCCAAATGGAGATGTTTAATCAAGGGGAACCACCACAGATTTAACACCGAAATAAGACAACGTTGAATGGCGGAGGAGTCAAGATGGTAGAGAAGTAGCAGGCTGAGAAAACATTGGATAGCAGGCGATCAGCTAGATAGCTTATCAAACCATCCTGAACACCTACAAATCCAACAGGAGATTGAAGAGAAGAGCAGCAATTCTAGAAACAGAAAATTGACCACTTTCTGAGAGGTAGGACCGGTGTAGAAGTGAATAAAAAGTGGCAGGAAGATAAACCGTGGGAGGAGAGGCTGGCTCCTGGCAAGCAGCAGAGCAATGGAGCATAAAATCAGAACTTTTAAAAGTCTGCTCCACTGAGGGACATCACTCCAGAGGCTAAGCTGGGGTGAAGCCCATGTGGGGACAGCGTGTCCTCAGGTCTCATGGGGTCACAGAAGGATCGGGGGTGTCTGAGTGTCACAGAGCCTACAGGTATTAGAGTAGGGAAGATGACTATAGAGACAGAGACGAGGACTGAGCTCATATGATCCATGGCATAGGCCACTGCTCTGTGAGAGGGGACCACACAAGATCCAGGGAGAACCCCTGGAAGACCTCAGGGATCTGTGGAGTTCAGAGACTCCAGGCAGGGCTGTCTTCCAGAGACAGAGAAGCTTGGTCACAGGCTGGGTGAGCTCCGAGCACAGGTGGAGGCCAGGGAGATGGGAGTGGTTGGGTGCTTTTCTCCAAGGGTGCACTGAGAAGTGGGGCCCCGAGCTCTCATCTTCTTTGGGCCAGAGATTGGGAGGCCACCATTTTCATTCCCATCCTCCAGAACTCTACAGAAAGCATTCAGGAAACAAAAGCTCTAGAAAGTGAACCTGAGTTGATTACTTAACCAGGTCCCTGTAAAGGGCTATGCAATTCCACCTGGGGCAAAGACACCTGAGAATCACTACAACAGGCTCCTCCCCCAGAAGGTAAACAAGAAATTCAGCCAAGACCAAGTTAACTTACCAAGAACAGTGGAATCCCAAGGAGGAGAAAGCAAAGCATGGAATTCATGGCTTTCTCTCCATGATTCTTTAGTCTTACAAAGTTCATTACTTTTTTAAATTTAATTTTTTTCTGCTGCTAATTTTTTTAACTATTATACTTTTCTCTATCAACATTTCTTAATTTGTTTATTTTTTAGCATAACAGTGTTCATTCTTTTTGTACCACAACCAGTGCTCCATGCAGTACATGCCCTCATTATTACCCACCACCTGGTTCCTCAACCTCCCTAGCCCCCACTCTTCAAAAGCCTCTGGTTGTTTTTCAGAGTCCATAGTCTTTCATGGTTCATCTCCCCTTCCAGTTTCCCTCAACTCCCTCTCCATCTGCCCATGTCCTCCGTGTTCTTTGTTATGCTCCACAAATAAGTGAGACCATATGATACTTGACTCTCTCTGCTTGACTTATTTCGCTCAGCATAATCTCTTCCAGTCCCGTCCATGTTGCTACAAAAGTTGGGTATTCATCCTTTCTGATGGAGGCATAATACTCCATTCTGTATATGGACCACATCTTCCTTATCCACTCATCCGGTGAAGGGCATCTTGGTTCTTTCAACAGTTTGGAGACCATGGCCATTGCTGCTATAAACATTGGGGTACAGATGGCTCTTCTTTTCACTACATCTGTATCTTTGGGGTAAATACCCAGCAGTGCAATTGCAGGGTCATAGGGAAGCTCTATTTTTAATTTCTTCAGGAATCTCCACACTGTTCTCCAAAGTGACTGCACCAACTTGCATTCCCACCAACAGTGGAAGAGACTTCCCCTTTCTCCACATCCTCTCCAACACATGTTGTTTCCTGTCTTGCTAATATTGGCCATTCTAACTGGTGTCAGGTGGTATCTCAATGTAGTTTTAATTTGAATCTCCCTGATGGCTAGTGATGATGAACATTTTTTCATAGCCATTTGTATGTCTTCGTTGGAGAAGTGTCTGTTCATATCTTCTGCCCATTTTTTGATATGATTATCTGTTTTGTGTGTGTTGAGTTTGAGGAGTTCATTATAGATCCTGGATATCAACCTTTTGTCTGTACTGTCATTTGCAAATATCTTCTCCCATTCCATGGGTTGCCTTTTTGTTTTATTGACTGTTTCCCTTGCTGTACAGAAGCTTTTGATCTTGATGAAGTCCCAAAAGTTCATTTTTGCTTTTGTTTCCTTGGCCTTTGGAGACATATCTTGAAAGAAGTTGCTGTGGCTGATATCGAAGAGGTTACTGCCTATGTTCCCCTCTAGTATTCTGATGAATTCCTGTCTCACGTTGAGGTCTTTTATCCATTTTGAGTTTATCTTTGTGTATGGTGTAAGAGAATGGTCGGTTTCATTCTTCTACATATTGCTGTCCAGTAGTCACAGCACTATTTATTGAAGAGACTGTCTTTTTTCCGTTGAATATTTTTCCCTGTTTTGTCGAAGATTATTTGACCATAGAGTTGAGGGTCCATATCTGGGCTCTCCACTCTGTTCCACTGGTCTATGTGTCTGTTTTTATGCCAGTACCACGCTGTCTTGGTGATCACAGCTTTGTAGTAAAGCTTGAAATTGGGTAACGTGATGCCCGTTTTTGTTTTTGTTTTTCAACATTTCCTTAGCAATTCGGGGTCTCTTCTGATTCCATACAAATTTTAGGATTATTTGCTCCAGCTCTTTGAAAAATACCAGTGGAATTTTGATCGGAATGGCATGAAAAGTATAGATAGCTTTAGGCAGTATAGACATTTTAACAATGTTTATTCTTCCAATCCAAGAGCATGGAACAGTCTTCCATCTTTTTGTGTCTTCTTCAATTTCTTTCATGAGTGTTCTGTAGTTCCTCAAGTACAGGTCCTTTACCTCTTTGGTTAGGTTTATTCCCAGGTATCTTATGGTTCTTGGTGCTCTAGTAAATGGAATCGATTCTCTAATTTCCCTTTCTGCATTTTCATTGTTAGTGTATAAGAAAGCCACTGATTTCTGTACATTGACTTTAAATCCTGCCACGTTACTGAATTGATGTATGAGTTCTAGTAGCTTGGGGGTAGAGTCTAAGGGGTTTCCATATAAGGAATCATGTCATCTGCAAAGAGAGAGTTTGACTTCTTCCTTGCCAATTTGGAAACCTTTTATTTCTCTTTGTTGTCTGATTGCCACTGCTAGGACTTCTAATACTATGTTGAACAAGAGTGGTGAGAGTGGGCATCCTTGTCGTGTTCCTGATCTCAACGGGAAGGCTGCAAGCTTTTTCCCATTGAAGATGATACTTGCTGTGGGTCTTTCATAGATAGATTTTATGACGTTCAGGAATGTTCCCTCTATCCATATACTTTGAAGCATTTTAAACAGGAACGGATGCTGGATTTTGTCCAATGCTTTTTCTGCATCAATTGAGAGGACCATGTGGTTCTTCTCTCCTCTCTTACTGATTTGGTCTATCACATGGATTGATTTGCGAATGTTGAATCATCCTTGTAACCCAGGAATGAATCCCACCTCGTAATGGTGGATAACCTTTTTAATGTGCTGCTGGATCCTGTTTGCTTGGATCATGTTGAGAATCTTAGCATCCATATTCATCAGTGACATTGGTCTAAAATTCTCCTTTTAGGTAGGGTCTTTGACTGATTTGTGGATCAGGGTAATGTTCGCTTCATAAAAAGAGTCTGGAAGTTTTCCTTCTGCTTCAATTTTGGAACAGCTTCAGGAGAATTGGTGTTATTTCTCCTTTGAAAGTTTGGTAAAATTCCTCAGGGAATCCGTCAGGTCCTGGGCTCTTGTTTTTTGGGAGGTTTTTGATCACTGCTTCAATCTCGTTAATGGATATTGGTCTATTTAGGTTGTCGATTTCATCCTGGTTTAATTTTAGGAGTTGATAGTTTTCCATGAATGCATCCAGTTCGTATAGGTGGCTTAGCTTATTGCATATAACTGTTGGTAAAAATTTCTGATGATTGTTTCTACTTCCTTGGTGTTCATTGTGATCTCACTCTTTTAATTCACAATTTTATTAATTTGGGCTTTCTCTCTTTTCTTTTGGATTAGTGTGGCCAATGGTTTATCAATCTTATTGATTCTTTCAAAAACCAGCTTCTAGTTTCATTGATACATTCTACTGTATCTCTGTTTTCTACTTCATTGATCTCTGCTCTAATCTTGATTATTTCCCTTCTTGCGTGTGGAGTTAGTTTGATTTGTTGTTGATTCTCCAGTTCTTTAAGGTGTAGAGACAGCTGGTGTATTCCGGATTTTTCAATTTTTTTGAGGGAGACTTGGATGGCTATGTATTTCCCCCTTAGAACCGCCTTTGCTGTATCCCGTAGGATTTGAACCGAAGTGTCTTCATTTTCATTGGTTTCCATGAATTGTTTAAGTTCAACTTTGATCTCCTGGTTGATCCAAGCATTCTTAAGCAAGGTGGTCTTTAGCTTCCAGGTGTTCGAGTTCCTTCGGAACTTTTCCTTGTGATTGAGGTCCAGTTTCAAAGCATTGTGATCTGAGAATATGCAGGGAATAATGTCAGTCTTTTGGTATCGTTTGAGTCCTACTTTGTGACCAGTGTGTGGTCTATTCTGGAGAAGGTTCCCTGTGCACTTGAGAAGAATGAGTATTCTGTTGTTTTAGGGTGGAATGTTCTGTATATGTCTATGAGGTACATCTGGTCCAATGTTTCATCCAATGCTCTTATTTCTTTATTGATTTTCTGCTTCGATGATCTGTCTATTTCTGAGAGAGGCGTATTAAGATCTCCTACTATTATTGTATTCATATCAATATGACTCTTTATCTTGATTAATAGTTTTCTTATGTAACTGGGTACTCCCATATTGGGGGCATAGATATTTACAATTGATAGATCACCTTGGTGGATAGTCCCTTTAAGAATTATGTAGTGTCCTCTGTATCTCTGACTACTGTCTTTAGTTTAAAATCTAATTTATCTGATATGAGAATCACTACCCCGGCCTTCTTTTGAGTACCATTGGCATGAAAGATGCTTCTCCATCCCTTCACATTCAGTGGGTGTATTCTTAGGTTCAAAATGGGTCTCTTGTAGACAACATATGGATGGGTCCTGTCGTTTTATCCAATCTGCAACCCTGTATCGTTTTATGGGTGCATTTAGGCCATTCACATTGAGAGTGATTATTGAGAAATAGGTTTTTATTGATATCGTGATACTTTGAAGTTTTTCTGTCTGTACATTGTTTCTATATTTCTGTTCAATGATATTCTTAGGATTTTTTCTCTTTTATGGTACCCCCCCCTTAATGTTTCCTGCAGTGTCACCGCAAGTCCTTTAAGCCTTGCCGGTCTTGGAAACTCTTTATCTCTCCATCCATTTTGAATGTCAGTCTTGCTGGATAGAGTATTCTTGGCTGCATGTTATTCTCATTTAGCACTCTGAATATATTTTGCCAGCCCTTCCTGGCTTGCCAGGTCTCTGTGGACAGGTCTGATGTTATTCTAATGGGATTTTCTGTATGTAAGGAGCTTCTTAGTCCTATCAGCTTTTAAGAGGGTCTGTCTTGAAAATAATTCCTCATTTTAACTACAACGTGTCACAAGGACTTTTGAGAATCTAAAATCTTGGGGGGAAATCTCTCTGCCTCTAGTACATGAACGTTGTTTCCATTCATGAGATTGGGGAAATTTTCATAGATAACTTCTTCTACTATATCTTCTAGACTTCTTTCTTTTTCCTCCCCTTCAGGGATTCTAATAATTCTGATGTTGGAACGTTTCATGGCATCATTTATTTCCCTCATTCTGTTTTCATGGCCTCTGAGCTGTTTGTTCCAGGCTTCCTCCTGATCCTTTCTCTCTTTCTGTTCTCCTCCAGATCACTAATTCTATCTCCTTTCTCAGTTACCCTAGCTTTTAGAGAATTTAGATTAGATTGGAACTCATTGAGAGCATTTTGAACATCATCCCTGGTGGCTTTCCGTTCTGCCCTAACATTGTGAACATCATCCCTGGTGGCTTTCAGTTCTGCCCTAATCAATTCTGTTTGGTCATCCATGGCTTTCTCCACCTAGCTGTTGCCTGGATAATTGTTAGTCTGAATTCCTTTTCTGACATATTGTCTATGTCGATAGCCATTAGCTCTGTTGCAGAAAGTCCATCCTCTGTATTTTTCTTCTGTTGGGAATTCCTCCTCTTAGTCATTTTGGTTAGAGATGAATGAACAGATGCAACTGGATTTATCAATTGTGGTGCAGTCAAGGTGCACCCTGGAACGCTTCTGTGCAATCAGAGTTCCCCCCCACAAAATGAGAGAACAAAGAAAAGAAAAAAAAATAGAGAAGAAGAAAGAAAAAAAAAAACGAAAAGAAAAAAGGAAAAAAGAGAGAGAGAGAGGGAAAAAAAGTGAAGATAAAAGAGAAGGCTCAGCCCAAAAGGGCCCCAAGGTAAGATTTATGAAGTATACAAACAAAAACAGACAAACTAAAAGATTGATAAAAGTATAGAACAAGAGAAAAAAATATATATGTAAGCAAAAAAGGGAAGAACCTCATCAGAAAGAACTCCAAGTATAAGATTTATATACTATCAGGACAAACACAAATATTCAGAAACACTGGCAGAAGGAAAAATTGGGAGAGTGGTTATAAATTCTCAATGTGGGCGAGGAAGTTTACTTTGATTCTTCCTGGATGTATCCTGATGTTTTTGTTAAGGGACTCAACTTTCCTGTTACAGGGGGATTAAAAACTGATTTACCTATAGTGGTAGCATTGATTGGGGAAAGGGTTTACCTTGAAGTTTAACTCTATAAGTATAGTAGAAAATAAAAATTATAAAAGAATAAACTAGACTAAACTAACTTAAAATTAAAAAAATAGAAAAGCAAAAGAAAAACACAGGTGTATGTATCAAAAAGTTCAGGTTAGAAGATTATTAAGGAATTTGATGTACTGGACATTTCAGTGTGATGGTAAATAGGTTAAAAAATTATCTGTATGTATTTAAAAAAAAGATCCAGAATATTGGTAAAGAGTTAAAAATAAAAGTTGTATTTATGAAGTAGTGGTGGTTGTTCTCTTGTAGTCTTCTTTTTTTTTTTGTTCTTCCTTAATATTTGGTTTTCTGGGGGAAGTGCCTGCCACGTGGGTTTTCAGACAATGATGTTCCCTGAGTTAGGTCCTCCAGCTCCCCTGAAGGGGGTGGGCTCTGTGGAAAATGTTTTTTTCAGGCTTTTGTTCTCTGGGGTTTTTTATGTTCTTTCATCTATTTTCTCTCGCACTGACAGCTTTTGATGGTTTTTGGAGGTTTAGAGGAGAGCAAACTGCACCCCGACCTCCCTCTCAGAGAGAAGCCTCAGAATGCTCTGCAAGAGCTGCTGGCAGAGTCCGTTCTGAGTCATATCCCTGGGATGCAGGAGCTCCCCGTTGTACCCAATACCAGGGCAGTAGCGGCTGTCTGGGCAACTCCAGACTGCCAGAGAGGTTCCCAGTAGAGAAGGCACACAGAG
Organism: Meles meles; assembly: GCF_922984935.1. Lineage (NCBI taxonomy): Eukaryota > Metazoa > Chordata > Mammalia > Carnivora > Mustelidae > Meles > Meles meles. The sequence goes on from NC_060088.1 coordinate 10,519,062, forward strand.
ATTTTCCCACTGTCCCAGGCTGGGAATATCTGGTTTTTCTGGATGCCAGAGCTCCAGGCTAGCACCTATGAGCACCTCTCCCAGGGGAGGGTGTGGGACACGCGTGTTTCAGGATTGCGATCTGGCCAGGCTCCCAGCCCCTCACGGGAGCCGGACCCCACTCGTTCTCAGGCACTGGTGGCTCAGGGACTGAGACCTGATTTCTCTCTGGCTCAGCACCAGGGGAGGCTGTCCTGGGTCCGGGGATTTATCCGTATCCCTAACCGCACCGATTCCCACTATTTCTCCCTGGGATACTTTGCTCTTTTTTTTTTTTTTTTTTTTGAGTGCTTTCAACCAGACTCCAAGTTAATGCTGGTCCCCAGACACAGGGCACTCTCATATTGGGGTATTATTTTCCAATCGGTCACCTCTGGTGGCTCCCTCCCACTTTTGTTTATCTTTCAATATCAGGCTGATGTTCCCACTCTGATTTACTTGCCACTGGCATCTTCTGCTCCTGTAGAGATCCAGAAATGTATAATTCTGATCTCAGGCTGATTTCAGGGTGGTCAGAGTTCTTTGGTAGATAATCAGGTCACTATAGGGTACCGGTTGAAATGGCGCCTCCTCCTACTTCCCCGCCATCTTGACTCTCCTCTTTCAACATTTTTTAACTACTTAACAATACCTTTTATAAAAAAAATCTTTTTTTTTCCTTTTTAAAAATTTGTTTATTTGCTTATTTACAGCATAACAGTGTTCATTGTTTTGGCATCACACCCAGTGCTCCATGCAGTACGTGCCCTCCCTATTACCCACCACCTCGTTCCTCAACCTCCCACCCCCTGCCCCTTCAAAACCCTCTGGTTGTTTTTCAGAGTCCATAGTCTCTCATGATTCATCTCCCCTTCCAGTTTCCCTCAACACCCTCTCCTCTCCATCTCCCCATGTCCTCCGTGTTCTTTGTTATGCTCCACAAATAAGTGAGACCATATGATACTTGACTCTCTCTGCTTGACTTGTTTCGCTCAGCATAATCTCTTCCAGTCCCATCCATGTTGCTACAAAAGTTGAGTATTCATCCTTTCTGATGGAGGCATCATACTCCATTGTGTATATGTACCACATCTTCCTTATCCATTCATCCGTTGAAGGGCATCTTGGTTCTTTCCACAGTTTGGCGACCATAGCCATTGCTGCAATAAACCTTGGGGTACAAATGGCCCTTCTTTTCACTACATCTGTATCTTTGGGGTAAATACCCAACTGTGCAATTGCAGGGTCATAGGGAAGCTCTATTTTTAATTTCTTCAGGAATCTCCACACTGTTCTCCAAAGTGGCTGCACTAACTTGCATTCCCACCAACAGGGTAAGAGGGTTCCCCTTTATCACATCCTCTCCAACACACGTTGTTTCCTGTCTTGCTAATTTTGGCCATTCTAACTGGTGTCAGGGGGTATCTCAATGTAGTTTTAATTTGAATCTCCCTGATGGCTAGTGATGATGAACATTATTTCATGTGTCTGATAGCCATTTGTATGTCTTCATTGGAGAAGTGTCTGTTCATATCTTCTGCCCATTTTTTGATATGATTATCTGTTTTGTGTGTGTTGAGTTTGAGAAGTTCTTTATAGATCCTGGATATCAACCTTTTGTCTGTACTGTCATTTGCAAATATCTTCTCTCATTCCGTGGGTTGCCTTTTTGTTTTGTTGACCATTTCCTTTGCTCTGAAAAGGTCATTTTTGCTTTTGTTTCTTTGGCCTTTGGAGACATATCTTGAAAGAAGTTGCTGTGGCTGATATCGAAGAGGTTACTGCCTATGTTCTCCTCTAGTATTCTGATGAATTCCTGTCACAGATTGAGGTCTTTTATCCATTTCGAGTTTATCTTTGTGTACGGTGTAAGAGAATGGTCTAGTATCATTCTTCTACATATCGCTGTCCAGTTATCCTAGCACCATTTATTGAAGAGACTGTCTTTTTACGGTGAATATTTTTGCCTGTTTTGTCAAAGATTATTTCACCATAGAGTTGAGGGTCAATATCTGGGCTCTCCACTCTGTTCCACTTGTGAATGTGTCTGTTTTTATGCCAGTACCACGCTGTCTTGGTGATCACAGCTTTGTAGTAAAGCTTGAAATTGGGTAACGTGATGCCGCCAGTTTTGGTTTTGTTTTTCAACATTGCCTTAGCAATTCGGGGTCTCTTCTCATTCCATACAAATTTTAGGATTACTTGCTCCAGCTCTTTGAAAAATACTGGTGGAATTTTGATCGGAATGGCATGAAAAGTATAGATTGCTCTAGGTAGTATAGACATTTTAACAATGTTTATTCTTCCAATCCAAGAGCATGGAACAGTCTTCCATCTTTTTGTGTCTTCTTCAACTTCTTTCATGAGTGTTCTGTAGTTCCTTGAGTACAGGTCCTTTACCTCTTTGGTTAGGTTTATTCCCCAGTATCTTATGGTTCTTGATGCTCTAGTAAATAGAATCAATTCTCTAATTTCCCTTTCTGTATTTTCATTGTTAGTGTATAAGAAAGCCAGTGATTTCTGTACATTGACTTTGTATCTTGCCACGTTACTGAATTACTGTATGAGTTCTAGTAGTTTGGGGGTGGAGTCTTTGGGGTTTTCCATATAAAGAATCATGTCATCTGTGAAGAGAGAGAGTTTGACTTCTTCCTTGCCAATCTGGATACCTCTTATTTCTCTTTGTTGTCTGATTGCCATTGCTAGGACTTCTAATACTATGTTGAACAAGAGTGGTGAGAGTGGGCATCCTTGTCATATTCCTGATCACAGTGGGAAGGCGGCAAGCTTTTCCCTTCTCAGTGTTTCTGTGAATTTGTGTTTGTCCTAATAATATATAAATCTTATACTTGGGGTTCTTTCTTATGAGGTTCTTCCCTTTTTTATGCTTATATATATATTTTTTCTCTTGTCATATAATTTTATCAGTCTTTTTGTTTGTCTGTTTTTGTTTGTATATAAATCTTACCTTGTGGCCCATTTGGGCTGGGCCTTCTCTTTTATCTTCCCCTTTCTTTCCTATCTCTCTCTCTCTCTTTTTTTTTCCTTTTTTCTTTCCCGCTTTTTTTTCTTTCTTCTTCGCAATTTCTTTTTCTTTTCTTTTGTCTCTCATTTGGGTGGGGAATCCTGATTGCACAGAAGCGTTCCAGGGTGCACCTTGACTGCACCACAATCGATATGTCCAGCTGCATATGTTTAGTCATCTCTTTCCAAAATGACTAGGAGGAGGAATACCCAACAGAAGAAAAATACAGAGGATGGGCCTACTGCAACAGAGCTAATGTCTATCGACATACACAATATGTCGGAAAAGGAATTCAGACTAACAATTATCCAGGCAATAACTAGGTTGGAGAAAGCCATGGATGACCAAACAGAATTGATTAGGGCAGAACTGAAATCCACCAGGGATGATGTTCACAATGTTAGGGCAGAACAGAAAGCCACCAGGGATGATGTTCAAAATGCTCTCAATGAGTTCCAATCTAATCTAAATTCTCTAAAAGCTAGGGTAACTGAGACAGAAGATAGAATTAGTGATCTGGAGGAATAACAGATAGAGAGGATCAAGAGGAAGACTGGAACAAGCAGCTCAGAAGCCGCAAAATAAGAATCAGGGAAATAAACGAAGCCATGAAATGTTTTAAGGTCAGAATTATTGGAATCACTGAAGGGGAGGAAAAAGAAAGAAGTCTAGAAGATATAATGGAAGAAGTTGTCTATGAAAATTTTCCCAATCTCATGAATGGAAACAACGTTCATGTACTAGAGGCAGAGAGATTTCCCCCCAAGATTTTAGATTCTCAAAAGTCCTTGTGACACGTTGTAGTTAAAATGAGGAATTATTTTCAAGACAGACCCTCTTAAAAGCTGATAGGACTAAGAAGCTCCTTACATACAGAGGAAAGCCCATTAGAATAACGTCAGACCTTTCCACAGAGACCTGGTAAGCCAGGAAGGGCTGGCAAAATATATTCAGAGTACTAAAGGAGAAGAACATGCAGCCAAGAATACTCTATCCAGCAAGACTGACATTTAAAATGGATGGAGAGATAAAGAGTTTCCAAGACCGGCAAGGCTTAAAAGACTATGCAACCACCAAGCCGACACTGCAGGAAATATTAAGGGGGTCCTATAAAAGAGAAAAAATCCCAAGAATATCATTGAACAGAAATATAGAAACAATCTACAGACAGAAAGACTTCAAAGGCAATACGATGTCAATAAAAACCTCTCTCTCAATAATCACTCTCAATGTGAATGGCCTAAATGCACCCATAAAACGATACAGGGTTGCAGATTGGATAAAATGACAGGACCCATCCATATGTTGTCTACAAGAGACCCATTTTTGAACCTAAGGATACACCCAGACTGAAAGTGAAGGGATGGAGAAGCATCTTACGCCAATCGGCCTCTAAAGAAGGCCGGGGGTAGCGATTCTCATATCAGATAAATTAGATTTTAAACTAAAGACTGTAGTCAGAGATACAGAAGGACACTACATAATTCTTAAAGGGACTATCCTCCAAGATGATCTAACAATTGTGAGTATCTATGCCCCCAATATGTGAGGACCCAATTACATACGAAAACTATTAATCAAGATAAAGAGTCATATTGATATGAATACAATAATAGTAGGAGATCTTAATATGCCTCTCTCAGAAATAGACAGATCATCGAAGCAGAAAATTAATAAAGAAATAAGAGCATTGAATGAAACATTGGACCAGATGGACCTCATAGACATATACAGAACATTCCACCCTAAAACAACAGAATACTCATTCTTCTCAAGTGCACATGGAACCTTACCCAGAATAGACCACATACTGGGTCACAAAGCAGGACTCAAACGATACCAAAAGACTGACATTATTCCCTGCATATTCTCAGATCACAATGCTTTGAAACTGGACCTCAATCACAAGGAAAAGTTCCGAAGGAACTCGAACACCTGGAAGCTAAAGACCACCTTGCTTAAGAATGCTTGGATCAACCAGGAGATCAAAGATGAACTGAAACAATTCATGGAAACCAATGAGAATGAAGACACTTGGGTCCAAAACCTATGGGATACAGCAAAGGCGGTTCTAAGGGGGAAATACATAGCCATCCAAGCCTCCCTCAAAAAAATTGAAAAATCCGGAATACATCAGCTGTCTCTACACCTTAAAGAACTGGAGAATCAACAACAAATCAAACTAACTCCACACGCAAGAAGGGAAATAATCAAGATAAGAGCAGAGATCAATGAGGTAGAAACCAGAGATACAGTAGAACATATCAATGAAACTAGAAGCTGGTTTTTTGAAAGAATCAATAAGATCGATAAACCATTGGCCACACTAATCCAAAAGAAAAGAGAGAAAGCCCAAATTAATAAAATTATGAATGAAAAGGGAGAGATCACAACTAACACCAAGGAAATAGAAACAATCATCAGAAATTATTACCAACAGTTATATGCCAATAAGCTAAGCAACCTAGATGAAATGGATGCATTTCTGGAAAACTACAAACTCCCAAATTGAACCAGGAAGAAATTGACAACCTGAATAGACCGATATCTAGTAACGAGATTGAAGCAGTGATCAAAAACCTCCCAAAAAACAAGAGCCCAGGACCTGACGGATTCCCTGGGGAATTCTACCAAAGTTTCAAGGAAGAAATAACATCAATTCTCCTGAAGCTGTTCCAAAAAATTGAAGCAGAAGGAAAACTTCCAGACTCTTTTTATGAAGCCAGCATTACCCTGATCCCCAAACCAGGCAAAGACCCTACCAAAAAGGAGAATTTCAGCCCAATATCACTGATGAATATGGATGCAAAGATTCTCAACAAGATCCTAGCAAACAGGATCCAGCAGCACATTAAAAAGAGTATCCTCCATGACCAGGTGGGATTCATCCCTGGGTTGCAAATCAATCAATGTGATAGAACAAATCAATAAGAGAAGAGAGAAGAACCACATGGTCCTCTCCATTGATGCAGAAATAGCATTTGACAAAATCCAGCATCCGTTCCTGATGAAACAAAAATCTTTTTGATCCTTTATTATTATAGTCAGATTTTAGAACTCATTGTATCTAACTTTATTTTTTGTATACACATAGGGTTTTTTTCTAAAAAAATTTGGGGTACAACTTCTCCTAATAGATTAAAGCTAGCACAGGGCTTTGTTCTAGTTTCCAGCCTGAGCAAATTCTCTCCACTTTCTTTTTCTTTATTCTCCCAAGCAATTTATCTTGTCAACTCCTTTTGTAGAAATAAAATTTTTTTTTATCTTTATAGTCATATTCCATCCCTTCATTGTGTTTACCCTTATATATGTTTTTCATTCTTTAACATTTTGGGAGGTAGTTTTGTGGGTCCCCCCAAAATTGGGTACCCTAATAATAGGTCCGTGATTAAAGGAGCAAGACTGATACAAAGCGAAGGTCAAGCAAAGCTTTATTTCGTGCCAAGCATCAGGAATCAGACCGACCCTCAAACAGACAGGTGGGGGTCGCCCCTTACAGAGAGCATGACCCCTCCCTGCTTTCCAGACTAACTTTTATAGAACAAAAGCCACATGGTTGGACCTGGCCACACACAGGTGGCTAATTGAATTACAATTCACCCCATAGTAGCCATGGAAACTAGCCCATCACCTTGGTAGCTAGGAGACAGTATGAGCCCCACTGATTGAATGTCTCCACCTGGCCTTACCCACCCATGTACTTGGACTTTGTTACCTGGGACTGGTTTCCGGGGCTTGCCTCCAAGCAAGTTCCCCTGGGGGGGGGGGGCGGGGGCAAGGTCAATCCAAGTTTTACAACAAAATGACAGTTCAACCAGGGTGGGGCTGCTCTGGCTGAATAGGCCCTTACCGTTTCTTCTAGGAGACCAAAATACTCCCAAAGTTAAGTGGGTGACCCTGTTCTAGTCACCATTCTAATACATATTTTTTCTTTTTTTTTCTTTTTCTTTATTTGTTTTCTTTTTTAATTTTTTCTTTTTTTTTATTTTTTTTTCTTTTTTCTTTTTCTTTATTTGTTTTCTTTTTAAATTTTTTTCTCTGAACTTCTTTTTACCCCCTCTCCACTCCCCATTTGGGGTCTCTTCTGATTTGGTTAATGTTGGGTCAGCAGGCTCTGGGAGTGCAAGAGGAACAATAGAAATGACCTCCGGTCTGCCATCTTCTAGCCTCCTTCCCCGCTCTTTCCTTAACCCTTGACTCTCCTGCCAAAAGGATGTATGCCCAGATCATGTCTCCAAGGTAACCTGATACCTATGCAGGAAACAGATAAAAGACCCCCACCAACTCCCTCCCAGTGCGACTTCCCCCACTCTGCTTTCCAGAGTTGTGGCACCTCGCCCAAGGGTTGGAGACAGGAAGGAGTGAGTTGCACCAAGGATTTGTCCATCGGTCGATGGGGGGAGAAGACTGTGATGCGCTACCTTAAGGTAAGTTTGAGGGCCTCCTTTGTCAGAGAAGCAGCTGCCACTAGGGCCCTGAGGCAGGGCCCTGGGCGGTGACACCTAGTTGCTTGGAGAGTTAATGGGGATAAGGAGACCCTGCTGCCAGAGGAGGTCGCTGACAGGCTTAAGTCCTCACTGGTGGGTTGCTACTATAGGTCTGGAAATGTCCATACCTGTGGGTCTATGGAGGAGAGACAGTCCAGGACAGAGGATGAATCAGAGAGGAGTAGAGGGAGGACAAGGTGAGTAGAAGTCCAGGGAGAGGGAGAGAGACGAATGGTGGCCTGAAGTTTGTGGAGAATGTCCCTGCCTAGTAGGGGAACAGGGCAGGAAGGGATAATGAGGAAGGAGTGTGAGAAGGAGAACCCATCCAGGCTGCATGTAAGGGGTGGGGTGGCCTTTGGAGTGGAGGAAGTACCATCAATTCCCATAACTGCAACTGGGGAAGAACAAGTAGGACCCGAGTAGGAAGGCAGGACAGAATAGGTAGCCCCCATGTCCAACAGAAAGGAAATGGACTTACCCACTACCTGGAGCATGACCCTGGGCTCCACATGGGTGAGAGGGGTGTCCAAGTCTGGGCTCCGTCAGCCATCCTCCAATCCAAGAATTTGGAAGGCAGGACATACCGTCTCATTTCCAGGGTCTCCCCCATGTGGAGGCTCCGGGAACCTGCTGAGACTGGGGCAGTCTGATTTCCCGTGGCCCATTATGCATCATTGAGGGCATGGCCTAGTAGGCACTTTTGGATTGGGGCATTGACGGGCCCAGTGTCCCTCAGCTCCACACTTGAAACAGGACCCTGGAGGGACATGGTTATGTTAGGTGCTCCCTTCTGTTGACCTCAGAATCTGCCAGCCTCAGGGCTGCTACCAGGACTTGGGTCTGCACTTGGATCTTCTGATAGGAGTCTGGCTTGGCGCTTAAGTTCTGCTGCCTCCTCTTGAGAGTTAAAAACTTTAAATGCCCTTTTTACCAGATCAGAAATGGGAGTTTGAGGGCCCTCCTCTGCTTTCTTCTTTCTTTAATTTTTTTCCGAATGTCGGCAGCTGACTGAGAAATAAAGTGGGTAGCTAAAACTGTTGCCTACCCGGAGAGGCCGGGTCTAAGCGAGTGTATTGAGTCAGCACCTCAGTAAGTCAGTTAAGAAACATGGCCGGGTTTTCATTGGGTTCCTGAATGATTTCCCTTCACAAAACTTCTACAACTTTCCTTTGCATTCAGGTTTTGTCCCAAACAACCATCTCATTTAGGACAGAATTACCTTCTTTTACTTTTAACAAAATGTACTCCCATTCATTAACTCTTTCTTACATATCTTCTACTTTTCTACATACAGAGTTGCTTCATTTCCATCAGTCTTAGAGTTAGCAGAATTTTGTACTTTTAGAAACACCTTTAGTTATTAACCTCTAGTCAGTTATTAATCTATTGTGAATGGTTGTAACAGAATTCTTTAGATGCCAATTTATGAATCAGTTAAGCACAAACCATGCTTATTAATAGTTTAAATATTCTTGTTTTCTTTGCTGTAAGAAGTCAAAAGCACAAACCTATGTTCAGTAATCAATGAGTTGGCATTTTATCCTCTTTAGAAAAGACCTAAATGTCCAGGGGGAGTCAAGATGGCGGGGAAGTAGGAGGAGGCACCATTTCAACCTGTACCCTAAAGTGAGATGATTACCTACCAAAGAACTCCGAACACCCATGAAATCAGCCTGAGATCAGAATTATACACGTCTGGGTCTCTACAGGAGCAGAAGTTGCCAGTGGCAGGTAAAGGAGAGTGGGAACATCAGCCTGATATTGGAAGATAAACAAAAGGGGGAGGGAGACACCAGAGGTGACTGATCGGAAAGTAATACCCCAATACGAGAGTGCCCTGCATCTGGGGACCAGCATTAACTTGGAGTCTGGTTGAAAGCACTCAAAAAACAAAGAGCAAAGGATCGCGGGGGAGTGAAATAGTGGGAATCTGGGCGGTTAGGGTCAGGGACCTAAGTCCCTGGACCCAGGACAGCCTCCCCTGACACTGAGCCAGAGACAGTGCGGCAGAGAAATCGGGTCTCCATCCCTGAGCCGCCAGTGCACCTGACCCAACAGCGCGCCCAAGAACGAGTGGGGTCTGGCTCGCTTAAGGGGCTGGGAACCTGGCCAGATGGCAATCCTGAAATGCGCGCGTCCCACACCCTCCCTTGGGAGAGGTGCTCAAAGGGGCTAGCCTGGAGCTCTAGCATCTGGAAAAACCAGACATTCCCAGCCCAGGACAGCGGGAAAATCTCAGTGTGCGATCTCTGCTCGAAATCTCTTTGGCGGTCTGGGCTGCCTAGACAGCCGCCTCTGCCCTGGATTTGGGTACAACGAGGAGCTCCTGCACCCCCAGGGACAGTGACTCAGTACCAACTCTGCCAGCAGCTCTTGCAGAGCATTCTGAGGCTTCTCTCTGAGAGGGAGGTCGGGGTGCAGTTTGCTCTCCTCTAAACCTCCAAAAACCATCAAAAGCTGTCAAGGCGAGAGAAAGCAGATGAAAGAACATAAAAACCCCCAGAGAGCAAAAGGCTGAAAAAAACAGTTTCCTCAGAGCCCACCCCCTTGAGGGGAGCGGGAGGACCTAACTCAGGGAACATCATTGTCTGAAAACCCACGTGGCAGGCACTTCCCCCAGAAAACCAACCAGGAAGGAAGAAAAAAAAAAAAAAAGACTACAAGAGAAAAACTACCACTACTTCATAAATACAACTTTTATTTTTAACTCTTTACCAATATTTGGGTTCTTTTTTTTTATACATACAGAAAAATTTTTAACCTATTTACCACCACACTGAGATGTCCAGTACATCAAATTCTTTAATAACCTTCTAACCTGAACTTTTTGATACATACACCCATGTTTTTCTTTTGCTTTTCTATTTTTTGATTCTTTTTTAATTTTAACATAGTTTAGTCTAGTTTATTCTTTTTTAATTTTTATTTTCTACTATACATATAGAGTTAAACTTCAAGGTAATCCCCTTTCCCCAATCAATGCTACCCCTATAGGCAAACCAGTTTCTAATCCCCCTGTAACTTATGAAAGTTGAGTCCCTTAACAAAAACATCAAGATACATTCAGGAAGAATCAAAATAACCTTCCTCACCCACACTGAGAATTTATAACCACTCTCCCAATTTTTCAATCTGTCAGGGTTTCTGTGAATTTCTGTTTGTCATGATAATATATAAATCTTATACTTGGGGTTCTTTCTGATGAGGTTCTTCCCTTTTTTTGCTTATATATATACATTTTTTCTCTTGTCATATACTTTTATCAGACTTTTTGTTTGTCTGTTTTTTTTTTCTCTTGTCGTATACTTTTATCAGTCTTTTTGTTTGTCTTACCTTGTGGCCCATTTGGGCTGAGCCTTCTCTTTTATCTTCCCTTTTTTCCCTATCTCTCTCAATCTCTCTTTTTTCCTTTTTTCTTCCCCCCCGCTTTTTTTTCTTTCTTCTTCTATATTTCTTTTTCTTTTCTTTTTTCTCTCATTTGGGTGGGGAATCCTGATAGCACAGAAGCGTTCCAGGTGCAAGTTGACTGCACCACAATCAATAAGTCCAGCTGCATATGTTCAGTCATCTCTTTTCAAAATGACTAGGAGGAGGAATACCCAACAGAAGAAAAATACAGAGGATGGGCTTACTGCAACAGAGCTAATGGCTATCGACATAGACAATATGTCAGAAAAGGAATTCAGACTAACAATTATCCAGGCAATAGCTAGGTTGGAGAATGCCATGGATGACCAAACAGAATTGATTAGGGCAGAACTGAAAGCCACCAGGGATGATGTTTACAATGTTAGGGCAGAACAGAAAGCCACCAGGGATGATGTTCAAACTGCTCTCAATGAGTTCCAATCTAATCTAAATTCTCTAAAAGCTAGGGTAACTGAGACAGAAGATAGAATTAGTGATCTGGAAGACAAACAGATAGAGATAGAGGATCAGGAGGAAGCCTAGAACAAACAGCTCAGAAGCCACGAAAACAGAATCAGGGAAATAAATGATGTCATGAAACGTTCCAACTTAAGAATTACTGGAATCCCTGAAGGGGAGGGGAAAATGAAGTCTAGAAGATATAGTGGAAGAAGATGTCTATGAAAATTTTCCCAATCTCATGAATGGAAACAACGTTCATATACTAGAGTAGAGAGATTTCCTCCCAAGATTTTAGATTCTCAAAAGTCCTCATGACAACTTATAGTTAGAATGAGGAATTATGTTTCACGACAGACCCTTTTAAAACCAGCTAGACAAAGAAGCTCCTTACATACAGAGGAAAGCCCATTAGAATAACGTGAGACCTTTCCACAGAGACCTGGCAGGTCAGGAAGGGCTGGCAAAATATATTCAGAGTACTAAAGGAGAAGAACATGCAACCACGAATACTCTATCCAGCAAGACTGACATTTAAAATGGACGGAGAGATAAAGAGTTTCCAAGACCCGCAAGGCTTAAAAGACTATGCAACCACCAAGCCGACACTGCAGGAAATATTAAGGGGGGGTCCTATCAATGAGAAAAAATCATAGGAATATCATTGAACAGAAATACAGAAACAATCTACAGACAGAAAGACTTCAAAGGCAACACGATGTCAATAAAAACCTATCTCTCAATAATCACTCTCAACATGAGTGGCTTATATGCCCCCCAAAATGACACAGGGTTGCAGATTGGATAAAATGACAGGACCCATCCATATGTTGTCTACAAGAGACCCATTTTGAACCTAAGGATACACCCAGACTGAAAGTGAAGGGATGGAGAAGCATCTTTCATGACAATGGTCCTCAAAAGAAGGCCAGAGTAGCGATTCTCATATCAGATAAATTAGATTTTAAACTAAAGACTGTAGTCAGAGATACAGAAGGACACTACATAATTCTTAAAGGGACTAACCATCAAGATGATCTAACAATTGTGAGTATCTATGCCCCCAATATGTGAGGACCCAATTACATAAGAAAACTATTAATCAAGATAGTCATATTGATATGAATACAATAATAGTAGGAGATCTTAATACGCCTCTCTCAGAAATAGACAGATCATCGAAGCAGAAAAACAATAAAGAAATAATAGCATTGAATGAAATATTGGACCAGATGTACCTCATAGACATATACGAACATTCCACCCTAAAACAACAGAATACTCATTCCTCTCAAGTGCACAGGGAACCTTCTCCAGAATAGACCACATACTGGGTCACAAAGCAGGACTCAAATGATACCAAAAGTCTGACATTATTCCCTGTATATTCTCAGATCACAATGCTTTGAAACTGGAACTCAATCACAAGGAAAAGTTCCGAAGGAACTCGAACACCTGGAAGCTAAAGACCACCTTACTTAAGAATGCTTGAATCAACCAGGAGATCAATGAAGAATTTAAACAATTCATGGAAACCAATGAGAATGAAGACACTTCGGTCCAAAAACCTAGGGGAAACAGCAAAGGCAGTTCTAAGGGGGAAATACATAGCCATCCAAGCCTCCCTCAAAAAAATTGAAAAATCCGGAATACACCAGCTGTCTCTACACCTTAAAGAACTGGAGAATCAACAACAAATCATACCAACTCCACATGCAAGAAGGGAAATAATCAAGATTAGAGCAGAGATCAATGAGGTAGAAACAGAGATAGAGTAGAACGTACCAATGAAACTAGAAGCTGGTTTTTTGAAAGAATCAATAAGATCGATAAACCATTGGCCACACTAATCCAAAAGAAAAGAGAGAAAGCCCAAATTAATAAAATTATGAATGAAAAGGGAGAGATCACAACTAACACCAAGGAAATAGAAACAATCATCAGAAATTATTACCAACAGTTATATGCCAATAAGCTAAGCAACTTAGATGAAATGGATGTATTCCTGGAAAACTAAAATCTCCCAAAATTGAACCAGGAAGAAATTGACAACCTGAATAGACCGATATCTAGTAACGAGATTGAAGCAGTGATCAAAAACCTCCCAAAAAACAAGAGCCCAGGACCTGACGGCTTCCCTGGGGAATTCTACCAAACTTTCAAAGAAGTAATAACCCCAATTCTCCTGAAGCTGTTCCAATAATTGAAGCAGAAGGAAAACTTCCAGACTCTTTTTATGAAGCCAGCATTACTCTGATCCCCAAACCAGGCAAAGACCCTACCAAAAAGGAGAATTTCAGACCAATATCACTGATGAATATGGATGCAAAGATTCTCAACAAGATCCTAGCAAACAGGATCCAGCAGCACATTAAAAAGATTATCCACCATGACCAGGTGGGATTCATCCCTGGGTTGCAAGGTTGGTTCAACATTCGCAAATCAATCAATGTGATAGAACAAATCAATAAGAGAAGAGGGAAGAACCACATGGTCCTCTCAATTGATGCAGAAAAAGCATTTGACAAAATCCAGCATCTGTTCCTGATGAAAACGCTTCAAAGTATACGGATGGAGGGAACATTCCTGAACTTCATAAAATCTATCTATGAAAGACCCACAGAAAACATCATCCTCAATGGGAAAAAAGCTCACAGCCTTCCCGTTGAGATCAGGAACACGACAAGGATGCCCACTCTCACCACTCTTGTTCAACATAGTATTAGAAGTTCTAGCAACAGCAATCAGACAACAAAGAGAAATCAAAGGTATCCAAATTGGCAAGGAAGAAGTCAAACTCTCTCTCTTCACAGATGACATGATTCTTTATATGGAAAACCCCAAAGACTCCACCCCCAAACTACTAGAACTCATACAGCAATTCAGTAACGTGGCAGGATACAAAGTCAATGTACAGAAATCAGTGGCTTTCTTATACACTACGAAGGAAAATACAGAAAGGGAAATTAGAGAATCGATTCCATTTACTAGAGCACCAAGAACCATAAGATACCTGGGAATAAACCTAACCAAAGAGGTAAAGGACCTGTACTCAAGGAACTACAGAACACTCATGAAAGAAATTGAAGAAGACACAAAAAGATGGAAGACTGTTCCATGCTCTTGGATTGGAAGAATAAACATTGTTAAAATGTCTATACTACCTAGAGCAATCTATACTTTTCATGCCATTCCGGTCAAAATTCCACCGGTATTTTTCAAAGAGCTGGAGCAAATAATCCTAAAATTTGTGTGGAATCAGAAGAGACCCCGAATTGCTAAGGAAATTTTGAAAAACAAAAACAAAACTGGCGGCATCACATTACCCGATTTCAAGCTTTACTACAAAGCTGTGATCACCAAGACAGCGTGGTACTGGCATAAAAACAGACACATTCACCAGTGGAACAGAATGGAGAGCCCAGATATGGACCCTCAACTCTATGGTGAAATAATCTTTGACAAAACAGGAAAAAATATACAATGGAAAAAAGACAGTCTTTTATAAATGGTGCTGGGAAAACTGGACAGCGATATGTAGAAGAATGAAACTTGACTATTCTCTTACACCGTACACAAAGATAAACTCAAAATGGAAAAAAGACCTCAACGTGAGACAGGAATCTATCATAATCCAAGAGGAGAACATAGGCAGTAACCACTTCGATATCAGCCACAGCAACTTCTTTCAAGATATGTCTCCAAAGGCCAAGGAAACAAAAGCAAAAACTTTTGGGACTTCATCAAGATCAAAACCTTCTGCACAGCAAAGGAAACAGTCAACAAAATAAAAAGGCAGCCCACGGAATGGGAGAAGATATTTGCAAAAGACAGTACAGACAAAAGGTTGATATCCAGGATCTATAGAGAACTCCTCAAACTCAACACACATAAAGAGATAATCACATCAAAAAATGGGCAGAAGATATGAACAGACACTTTTCCAATGAAGACATACAAATGGCTATCAGACACATGAAAAAATGTTCATCATCACTAGCCATCAGGGTGTTTCAAATTAAAACCACATTGAGATACCACCTGACACCAGTTAGAATGGCCAAAATTAGCAAGACAGGAAACAACGTGTGTTGGAGAGGATGTGGAGAAAGGGGACCCCTCTTACACTGTTGGTGGGAATGCAAGTTAGTGCAGCCACTTTGGAGAACAGTGTGGAGATTCCTGAAGAAATTAAGAATAGAGGTTCCCTATGACCCTGCAATTGCACTGCTGGGTATTTACCCCAAAGATACAGATGTAGTGAAAAGAAGGGCCATCTCTACCCCAGTGTTTATTGCAGCAATGGCTACAGTCGCCAAACTGTGGAAAGAACCAAGATGTCCTTCAACGGATGAATGGATAAGAAAGATGTGGTCCATATACACAATGGAGTATTATGCCTCCATCAGAAAGGATGAATACCCAACTTTTGTAGCAATATGGACGGGACTGGAAGAGATTATGCTGAGCGAAATAAGTCAAGCAGAGAGAGTCAAGTACATGGTTTCACTTATTTGTGGAGCATAACAAAGAACACGGAGGACATGGGGAGATGGAGAGGAGAGAGAGTTGAGGGAAACTGGAAGGTGAGATGAACCATGAGAGAGTATGGACTCTGAAAAACAACGAGAGAGTTTTGAAGGGGTGGGGGTGATGGGAGGTTGAGGAACCAGGTGGTGGGTGATAGGGAGGGCACGTACTGCATGGAGCACTGGGTGTGATGCCAAAACAATGAACACTGTTATGCTGTAAATAAATAAATAAAAAAAATCCTTTGTAGAGAACATTTAAAAAAGCCCTAAATGTCCAACAAATTTAATTCCATTTGTCATCCAAGAAAACTTTAAACTTTCAGGTTATCAAAGACTTAGAAATCTATCTCAGCAATTACCCACTAAATCTTTCAGATAGACAATTAACTACAGTTTAGTCATTTCTTTGCTAACAGATTTTAACAAATAACACGAGCTTATTTGACCTTCAGTAAACTTTGATTGAAGTTTTACATTTACTGCTAATAACTTTGTCAGGAGTTTGGATAAGAGTGGGGAGGGGGAGGGGTAGAGGAGGGCACCGGTTCAGAAATCCTGAACATAAGGGACTTTGGCCCATCTGCCTTGGTGTCTCCTGAAGTTATTTAGGTC
This sequence comes from Meles meles, assembly GCF_922984935.1. Classification (NCBI taxonomy): domain Eukaryota; kingdom Metazoa; phylum Chordata; class Mammalia; order Carnivora; family Mustelidae; genus Meles; species Meles meles. The sequence continues at coordinate 10,535,603 of NC_060088.1, forward strand.
CATGAACATCTGGTAATTAAACGTGCCTTCCAGAGGCCATTGGGACTGATTGTCTAATTGGTATTGTGGCCAGTTAGAAGGAGGCTCTTAGTGTCCATGCATTTGGGTTCTTTCCACATTTCCGCTTGTGATTGAGTTCTAGCTTCAGAGCATTGTTGTCCAAAAATATGCAGGGCATGATCATAATCTTTTGATACCAGTTGAGACCTGATTTATGACTCAGGATGTGATCTATTCTGTAGAATGTTCCATGTGCACTAGAGAAGAATGTGTATTCTGTTGTTTTGGGATGGAATGTTCTGAATATATTGTTGATGACCATCTGGTCCAGTGTGCCATTTAAGACCCTTATTTCCTTGTTGATCTTTTGCTTGGATGATCTGTCCACTTCAGTGAGGGTGGTGTTAAAGTCTCCTACTAATATTGTATTATTATCAATGTTTTTCTTTGATTTTGTTATTAATTGGTTTATATAGTTGGTTGCTCCCATGTTAGGGGCATAGATATTTAAAATTGCTAGATATTCTTGTTGGACAGACCCTTTGAGTATGATATAGTGCCCTTCCTCATCTCTTATTATAGTCTTTGGCTTAAAATCTAATCAATCTGATATAAGGATTGGCACCCCAGCTTTCTTTTGACGTCCATTAGCATGGTAAATAGTTTTCCACCCCCTCACTTTAAATCTGGAGTTGTCTTTGGGTCTAAAATGAGTTTCTTGTAGATAGCATATGATAGATTTTGTTATTTTATCCATTCTGATATGCTGTGTCTTTTGATTGGGGGTATTTAGCCCATTTACATTCAGGGTAACTATTGAAAGATATGAATTTAGTGCCATTGTATTGCCTTTAAGGTGACTGTTACTGTATATTGTCTCTGTTCCTTTCTGGTCTATTACTTTTAGGCTCTCAGTTTAGAGGACCCCTTTCAATATTTCCTGTAGAGCTGGTTTGGTGTTTAAAAATTCTTTTAGTTTTTGCTTGTCCTTGAAGCTTTTTATCTCTCTTTCCATTCAGTGATAGCCTAGCCTGATATAGTATCTTGGCTGCATGTTTTTCTCATTTAGTACTCTGAATATATCATGCCAGTTCTTTCTGGCCTGCCAGGTCTCTGTGGATAAGTCTGTTGCCAATCTAATATTTCCACCATTGGATGTTACAGACTTCTTGTCCCAGGCTCCTTATAGGATTTTCTCTTTGTCACTAAGACTTGTAAATTTTACTATTAGATGACGGAGTGTGTACCTATTTTTATTGATTTTGAGGGGGGTTCTCTGCACCTCCTGGATATTGATGCTTGTTCCCTTTGCCATATTGGGGCAATTCTCTACAATAATTCTCTCCAATATAACTTCTGCTCCCCTCTCTGTTTCTTCTTCTTCTGGAATCCCAATTATTCTAATGTTGTTTCATCTTATGGTGTCACTTATCTCTCAAATTCTCCCCTAATGGCCCAGTAGTTGTTTGTTTCTCTTTAGCTCAGCTTCTTCATTCTCCATCATTTGTTCTTCTATATCACGAATTCTCTCTTCTGCTTCATTTATCCTAGCAGTAAGTGCCTCCTTTTTTTATTGCACCTCATTAATAGCATTTTTAAATTTCAACTTGGTTCGATTTTAGTTCTTCTCTTTCTCCAGAAAGGGTTTTTATTGCGAAAATTCTCCCCAAAATACTAGCCAATAGGATCCAACAGTACATTAAAAGGATTAGTCACCACGATCAAGTGGAATTTATTCCAGGGCTGCAAGGTTGGTTTAACATCCACAAATCAATCAATGTGATACAATACATTAATAAAGGAAAGAAAAAGAACCATATAGTACTCTCAATAGATGCTGAAAAGCACTTGACAAGGTACAGGCATCTCCTCATGATCAAAACTCTTCAAAGTGTAGGCATAGAGGGCACATACCTCAATATCACTAAAAAAATCTATGAAAACCCCACCGCAAATATCATTCTCAATGGAGAAAAACTAAAAGCTTTTCCGCTAAGGTCAGGAACACAGCAGGGATGTCCATTATCACCACTGCTATTCAACATAGTACTAAAAGTCCTAGCCTCAGCAATCAGACAACAACAACAAAAATTAAAGGCATTCAAATCATCAAAGAAGAAGTCAAACTATCACTCTTTGCAGATGATATGATACTATATGTGGAAAACCCAGAAGACTCCACTCCAAATCTGCTAGAACTTGTACAGTAATTTAGTAAAGTGTCAGGATATAAAATCAATGGACAGAAGTCAGTTGCATTTCTATACACCAACAGCAAGACAGAAGAAAGAGAAATTAAGGAGTCAACGCCATTTACAATTACACCCAAAACCATAAGATACTGAGGAATAAACCTAACCAAAGAGGCCAAGAATCTGTACTCAGAAAACTATAGAGTATTCATAAAAGAAATTGAGGAAGACACAAAGAAATGGAAAAATATTCCATGCTCATGGATTAAAAGAAAAATGTGAAAATATCTATGCTACCTAAAGCAATCTACACGTTTAATGTAATTCCTATAAAAAATACCACCCATTTTTTTCAAAGAAATGGAAAAAATAATCCTAAAATTTATATGGGACCAGAAAAGACCTTGAATAACCAAAGGAATATTGAAAAAGAAAGCCAAAGTTGGTGGGATCACAATTCTGGACTTCAAGCTCTATTACAAAGCTGTCGTCATCAAGACATTATAGTACTGGCACAAAAACAGACACATAGATCAATGGAACAGAATAGAAAGCCCAGAAATAGACTCTCAATTCGACGATCAACCAATCTTCAACAAAGCAGGAAAGAATGTCCAATGGAAAAGACAGCCTCTTCAATAAATGGTGTTGGGAAAATAAGACATGCAGAAAAATGAAACTGGACCATTTCCTTACACCACACATGAAAATAGACTCCAAGTGGATAAAAGACCTCAATGTGAGGAAGGAATCCATCAAAATCCTTGAGGAGAACACAGGCAGCAACCTCTTCGACTTCAGCCCTGTTAACTGCTTCCTAGGAACATCGCCAAAGGCAAGGGAAGCAAGGGCCAAAATGAGCTATTGGGACTTCATCAAGATCAAAAGCTTTTGTACAGCAAAGGAGACAGTTAACAAAATCAAAAGACAACTGACAGAATGGGAGAAAATATTTGCAAACAATGTATCATATAAAGGGCTAATTCCAAAAATCTATAAAGAACTTATCAAATTCAACACCCAAAGAACAAATAATCCAAACAAGAAATGGGGAGGACATGAACAGACATTTCTGCAAAGAAGACATCCAGATGGCCAACAGACTGATGGAAAAGTGCTCCACATCCCTCAGCATCAGGGAAATACAAGTCAAAACCACAATGAGATACCACCTTACACCACTCAGAATGGCTAAAATTAACAAGTCAGGGAATGCCAGATTCTGGCAAGGATTCAGAGAAAAGGGAACCTTCTGCACCATTGGTGGGAATGCAAGCTGGTGAAACCACTCTGGAAAACAGCATGGAGGTTCCTCAAAAAGTTGGAAATAGAGCTAACCTATGACCCAGCAATTGCACTACTGGGTATTTACCCTAAAGATACAAATGTAGTGATCTGAAGGGGCATGTGCACCCAAATGTTTATAGCAGCAATGTCCAAACTATGGAAAGAACCTAGATGTCCATCAACAGATGAATGGATAAAGAAGATAGACTCAAAATGGATGAAGGACCTCAGTGTGAGAAAGGAATCCATCAAAATCCTTGAGGAGAATTAATGGTATATATACACAATGGAATACTATGCAGCCATCAAAGAAATGAAATCCTGCCATTTGCGATGACATGGATGGAACTAGAGGGTATTATGCTTGGCAAAATAAGTCAATCAGAAAAAGACAACTATCATATGATCTCCCTGATGTGAGAAAGTTGAGAGGCAATGTGGGGGATTGCGGGGGTAGGAAAGGAATAAATGAAACTAGATGGGATCAGGAGGGAGACAAACCATAAGAGACTCTTAATCTCACAAAACAAACTGAGGGTTGCCAGGGGGAGGGGGAAGGGAGAGGGTGGTTATGTTATGGACATTGGGGAAGGTATGTGTCATGATGAGTGTTGTGAAGTGTAACCTGGCGATTCATAGACTTATAACCTTGGGGCTCATAGTACATTATATGTTAATTTTTTTTTAAAGACCACGATGTTCCCAAACAAAAGACCCCCAGGGTAAAGTCTTGAGGATGTATGCATTTTAGCAACTTGAATGTGCTTATGTTTCTGCCTGAGAAAGAAGAATGTGGAGAACACAACATGGAAGGCCCCTCTTGTTTCCTGGGTGAAAGAGTTTTCCATGGGAAGTGTGAAATCACAAGGAAACCACTGCACATACACCTCTTTAAAAAAAAATGTGGGAGAACGGAAATATCCACTACTTTTTCTATGAGGAAGATAACGACAGTATCACTTATATCTGGGATTGTAGAGGCAAGGTGCCAAAACACACACTTGTAGAAAAAAGCCTGTGGAGAATTATACTGTGAAAGAACAACAAGGTACTTCGAGAGAGATGTCTTCCAGCATGGATGTGTTTAGGCAAAAGAAAAGTGCACTATTCTTCCTCTGAGAAGCAGTCATTGGAAAACACAACATTCAAGTATATATTGGTATCTAAAAGCCAAAAACATTTTCATGAGAATGGGTGAAATCATGAGGAAACTGCCTAGATGAACCATAAGAGAAATTAAAAAAAAAATACCCATGAGGAATGGAATTCTCCACTTATCACTGTTTTGAGAAGATAGAGGTGATATGAAATAGACCTGGGAGTACATGAATAGTGCCATGTCTCTGAAGCATCAAAAAAGACTATGGAGAAGGCAACAAACAGTGGACAACAATATCCTACAAGGGAGAAATCTAACAGCATGTATGTATTTCAGGAACAGGAAAGTGCCCTACCCTTCTCTCTCAGAAACAATCTCTGGGGAGCAAAACCTTCAACTCATGACTTTTGGCATAAGGAAAGAAGCATTTTTTTAAAATTTCTTTTCAGCGTAACAGTATTCATTGTTTTTTCACCACACCCAGTGCTCCAAGCAATATATGTGCCCTCCCTATTACCCACCACCTGGTTCCTACAACCTCCCACCCCCGGCCATTCAAAACCCTCAGGTTGTTTTTCAGAGTCCATAGTCTCTCCTTCCAATTTCCCTCAACTCCATTCTCCTCTCCATCTCCCCATGTCCTCCATGTTATTTGTTATGCTCCACAAATAAGTGAAACCATATGATACTTGACTCTCTCTGCTTGACTTATTTCACTCAGCATAATCTCTTCCAGTCCGGTCCATGTTGCTACAAAAGTTGGGCATTCATCCTTTCTGATGGAGGCATCATACTCCATCGTGTATATGGACCACATCTTCCTTATCCACTCATCCGTTGAAGGACATCTTGGTTCTTTCCACAGTTTGGCGACCATGGCCATTGCTGCAATAAACATTGGGGTACAGATGGCTCTTCTATGCACTACATCTGTATCTTTGGGGTAAATACCCAGCAGTGCAATTGCAGGGTCATAGGGAAGCTCTATTCTGAATTTCTTCAGGAATCTCCACACTGTTCTCCAAAGTGGCTGCACCAACTTGCATTCCCACCAACAGTGGAAGAGGCTTCCCCTTTCTCCACATCCTCTCCAACACATGTTGTTTCCTGTCTTGCTAATTTTGGCCATTCTAACTGGTGTCAGGTGGTATCTCAATGTGGTTTTAATCTGAATCTCCCTGATGGCTAGTGATGATGAACATTTTTTCATGTGTCTGATAGCCATTTGCATATCTTCAATGGAGAACTGTCTGTTCATATCTTCTGCCCATTTTTTGATATGATTATCTGTTTTGTGTGTGTTGAGTCTGAGGAGTTCTTTATAGATCCTGAATATCAACCTTTTGTCTGTACTGTCATTTGCAAATATCTTCTCCCATTCCGTGGGTTGCCTCTTTGTTTTGTTGACTGTTTCCTTTGCTGTGCAGAAGCTTTTGATCTTGATGAAGTCCCAAAAGTTCATTTTCACTTTTGTTTCCATTGCCTTTGGAGACATCTCTTGAAAGAAGTTGCTGTGGCTGATATCGAAGAGGTTACTGCCTATGTTCTCCTCTAGGATTCTGATGGATTCCTGTCTCACGTTGAGGTCTTTTATGCATTTTGAGTTTATCTTTGTGTACAGTGTAAGAGAATGGTCGAGTTTCATTCTTCAACATATAGCTGTCCAATTTTCCCAGCATCATTTATTGAGAGTCTGTCTTTTTTCCACTGTATATTTTTTCCTGTTTTGTCGAAGATTATTTGACCATAGAGTTGAGGGTCCATATCAGGGCTCTCTACTCTGTTCCACTGGTCAGTGTGTCTGTTTTTATGCCAGTACCATGCTGTCTTGGTGATCACAGCTTTGTAGTAAAGCTTGATATCAGGCAATGTGATACCCCCAGGTTTTTTTTTCTTTTTCAACATTTCCTTAGCAATTCGAGGTCTCTTCTGACTCCATACATATTTTAGGGTGGTTTGCTCCAGCTCTTTGAAAAATGTTGGTAGAATTTTGATCAGAATGGCATTGAAAATATAGATTGCTCTAGGCAGTATAGGCATTTTAACAATGTTTATTTTTCTGATCCATGAGCATGGAATGATCTTTCATCTTTTTGTGTCTTCTTCAATTTCTTTCATAAGTGGTATCTTAAGGTTCTTGGTGCTATAGTAAATGGAATCGATTCTCTAATTTCCCTTTCTGTATTTTCATTGTTAGTGGATAAGAAAGCCACTGATTTCTGTACATTGACTTTGTATCCTGACACGTTACTGAATTGCTGTATGAGTTCTAGTAGTTTGGGGGTGGAGTCTTTGGGGTTTTCCATATAAAGAATCATGTCATCTGTGAAGAGAGAGAGTTTGACTTCTTCCTTGCCAATTTGGATACATTTGATTTCTCTTTGTTGTCTGATTGACATTGCTAGGACTTCTAAGACTATGTTGAACAAGAGTGGTGAGAGTGGGCATCCTTGTCGTGTTCCTGATCTCAACGGGAAGGCTGTGAGCTTTTTCCCATTGAAGATGATATTTGCTGTGGGTCTTTCATAGATAGATTTTATGAAGTTCAGGAATGTTCCCTCTATCCATATACTTTGAAGCATTTTAATCAGGAACAGATGCTGGATTTTGTCAAATGCTTTTTCTGCATCAATTGAGAGGACCATGTGGTTCTTCTCTCTTCTCTTACTGATTTGTTCTATCACATTGATTGATTTGCAAATGTTGAACCATCCTTGTAACCCGGGGATGAATCCCACCTGGTAATAGTGGATAAACTTGTTAATATGTTTCTGGATCCTGTTTGCTAGGATCTTGTTGAGAATCTTAGCATCCATATTCATCAGTGATATTGGTCTGAAATTCTCCTTTTTGGTAGAGTCTTTGCCTGGTTTGGGGATCAGGGTAAAGTTCACTTCATAAAAAGAGTCTGGAAGTTTTCCTTCTGCTTCAATTTTTGGAACAGCTTCAGGAGAATTGGTGTTATTTCTTCTTTGAAAGTTTGGTAGAATTCCCCAGGGAATCCGTCAGGTCCTGGGCTCTTGTTTTTTGGGAGGTTTTTGATCACTGCTTCAATCTCGTTACTAGATATCAGTCTATTCAGGTTGTCAATTTCTTCCTGGTTCAATTTTGGGAGTTTATAGTTTTCCAGGAATGCATCCATTTCATCTAGGTTGCTTAACTTATTCTCATATAATTGTTGATAATAACTTCTGATGGTTGTTTTTACTTCCTTGTTGTTAGTTGTGATCTCTCCCTTTTCATTCATAATTTTATTAATTTGAGCTTTCTCTCTTTTCTTTTGGATTAGTGTGGCCAATGGTTTATCGATCTCATTGATTCTTTCAAAAAACAAGCTTCTAGTTTCATTGATACTTTCCACTGTATCTCTAGTTTCTATCTCATTTATCTCTGCTCTGATCTTGATTATTTCCCTTCTTGTGTGTGTGGTTGGCTTAATTTGTTGTCGATTCTCCATTGTTTAAGGTGTAAAGACAGCTGGTGTATTCTGGATTTTTCAATTTTTTTGAGGGAGGCTTGGATGGCTATGTATTTCCCCCTTAGAACTGCCTTTTCTGTATCTCATAGGTTTTGGACCAAAGTGTCTCCATTCTCATTGATTTCTATGAATTGTTTAAGTTCTTCTTTGATCTCCTGGTTGACCCAAGCATTCTTAAGCAAGTTAGTCTTTAGCTTCCAGGTGTTTGAGTTCCTTCCAAACTTTTCCTTGCGATTGAATTCCAGGTTCAAAGCATTGTGATCTGAGAATATGCAGGGAATTATGTCAGTTTTTTGGTATCAGTTGAGTCCTGCCTTGTGACCCAGTATGTGGTCTATTCTGGAGAAGGTTCCTTGTGCACTTGAGAAGAATGAGTATTCTGTTGTTTTAGGGTAGAATGTTCTGTATACATCTATGAGGTCCATCTGGTCCAATGTTTCAAACAATGCACTTGTTTCTATATTGATTTTCTGAGGAAAGAAGCACTTTTCAACGTACATGTGGCCTCATGATGAAAATGACAATATTTTAATTCTGAGAAAGAAGTTTATGGGAATGAAATTCACAGCAAGTTCTTGTTCCCAGAAGGCAGAAGGGCTATACAACATAGGTGTGGTAGTATAGTCAGGGAGCAATGCCCCTGACTGGGTAAAACAACACTGTGGAGAGTGTTACTCTCAGGCAAAGACTTCTTCCAGTGAAAAGAATTTTAACGGGTCAGTGTGTATGCAATGAAAAAGTGCCCTAGCCTTCCCTCTGAGAATGAGGCTTGTGTCAAAAAACAGCCTTCAAGGAATCTCTGCTTCCTGAAATTGAGGCGTTTTCCTAGTCATGAAGGGAAACATGAGAAAACTGGCACCCATTTTGCTCTGAGATACAAGTCTGTGGAGAATGGCATTCTCAATGAATGCTTGCTTCCAGAAGATAAACACAATATTGTACACATGTGTGAGTGTCTAGGGAAGGACTCATGTCACTTACGTGGAGCTGTAAGTCTATGGAGAATGCAACTTGGAGTGAAATACACCTCTCACCAAGGGATAAGTCTTCCAGCATGTGTGCTATGATGCCACATGAAAGTTCCCTGTTCTCCCCACTGAGAAAGAATTTGTGGAATACCGTGTTCAAGGAATTTCATGCATCATGAAGAAAGAAGCAATTTCTAGGACACCTGCGGAATTGTGTGGAAACCAGGGTTCCTTTAAGTTGAGAAACACTTTGGAGGAAGGAACATTGTATTCCCTTCTTGTTTTCAAAAGGGAGTGGTGAGATGCAATCCATGGAGTAGCATCTGGAAGGTTCCACGTGACAGGACCCAAGTGTAGAAACAAGTCCGGGCACAATGCAACATGTAGCAAACCCCAAGGTTCCTCCAGGGAGAAGCCTTCGAGCATGAATGTGTTTAAGGAATAAGAAAGTGCCCTAGACTTCCACTGAAAAACAAGTGCAGGGAGACCACAAGGCTGAAGTCACATATTGGTGGATGCAGATCTAAGCATTTCCAAATACAGACATGGAATCTAGGGGAACACAATGCTTGTTTAACACTGAGAAACTAGTCTGGACATTTCTGACATTTCCAGTTTCCAGAATTCGACATTTCCAGTTTCCAGAATGTGGTGCCATCTCAAGTGCATGTTGTCTGGTACAGAGACATCACCATGTCCCCGAAGAACATATCCCCATTGGTATTAAGTGCTCCTCTCAGCAAACAAGTTCTCAGAGTCAGAAACATTCCAGCTGCATGGGTTTAAGAAATGGGAAAAGGTGCTAAGCCTCCCTCTAAGAAAGAGCTCTGTCGCAAACCAAACATAAAGCAAATTTTTGCTTATTATAAAGAAGTATTCTCAGTGGTAGCAGTGGGAGGAGAGTAAAAGGACACAGACCAAAATCAAATAAATAAGTCTGTGGAGAAAGGAACTATCAATTAATTGCCATGTCCAGAAGAATGATCGACATCAAGTTCAAGTGTGGCAGAATAGGGAAGGTGTCACGTCCCTGACACACTGACATGAGTCTGGGAAGAACTCCAGTTTCACCTCACCAAAATTTTCTTCAAGGGAGAGCATATCAAGCATGGAAAGGAACAGGGAGGTGCCCTAACTTTCCCCTTGAGAAACTAATCAGGACAGAACAAAACCGTCAAAAGGCATCTGTTTCTTCTGAAGATAGGAGGGTTTTCAAAAGGAGGTTAGAAATCAAGAGCACACCACCTAACTCTGCAGGACAAGTGTGTGTCAAATGGCCTCTCCAAGAATTCTTCATTTCAGATGCAAGCCGCATCCAATACATTGTGGTAGAATACTGAAAGTTTTTATGTCCCTGAAGCATAGACACATGTCGGTGGAGATTGCAACTTTCAGCGAAGTTCGAGCTTACCCAAGGGAGATGGCTTCTAGGATCTATTTGTTTCAGTGAAGGGAACTTGTCCTATCCTTGTGAGAAAGAAGTCTGCGGAGAAACATAACATTCAAAGAACCTCTTGTTTCCTGAAGGGGATGCGTTTTGCTTCTGTACCTGTGGAAACTGGAGGAAACCGCAGTAGATTTCACTGTGTGAAGGGAGTCTGTGTCAAAAAGAAATCTCAGCTTCCATGTTTCCAGAAGAGCGGGGCACTGTCACATATCAGTCAGGAAGTGGAGGGAAGCCGCCATATTGGATGGAAAGAAAGAAGTCTGTGGAGAACGCAAATTCAGCGAGGAACAGGTTCCTGGAGTGAAGGAGCCTTCTAACATGCATGTGTGGCCATAGAAAAACATCCCCTATTCAGCTCATTGCCAAAGTAAACAGTGTTGAGCACAACATTATAGGAATCTCTTGTTCCTTAGACAGGAGTGTTTTCAAAGACACCTGGGGATACAGGAGGAAAGTGCTGCTCTCAAGCATAACTCGAGAAACAAGTCCTTAGAGATATAAAGTGTCAGCTACCATCTTGTTTTCTAATGTTAGCTGCAATGTCCACTATGTCTCTGGCGGGATCAGGCAGGTGCCATGTCCCCTCCAGGGACAGAAAAGATTGTGAAAAGGGCAATGTTCCAGAACAACAAGCATATTCAGGGGAGAAGCATTGAGCATGTATTTGTTCTAGCAACTGGAGCATGCATTATCTTTCCACCGGAGTAAGAAGAATGTAAATCGAACATTGTTGAAGGCACCTCTTGCTTTCTGAAGTGACAAGCATTTTCCAATGGCGTAATGGTATCGCCAAGCACCCATCACACATTTAGCTCTGAGAAAAAATTCTATGGGTGCATGGAAATTTCCACTAACTTTTCCATCAGGCACATAGAGATAATGTCACCTATATGTATAATCAAGGTGCCACCTCTCTGGCATGTAGAAACAGGTCTGTAGAGAATGCCATATGAGCAAACAACAAGGTAATTTAAGGGAAATGGCCTCTAGAATGGATGTGTATAGGCAACAGGAAAGTGCCTTATTCTTCCTTCTGAGAATGCTAAGAATACAGCATTCACATCAACTCTGACATCCTGAAGACAGAATGGTGGTATACATGTGTATTGGCAAAATCATAAAGAAACAACCAGATGAAGCTCTGAGGTAAGTTAAAAAAATACTGTGAGGAATTGCATTCTCACTGGCTAAGTAGAGGTGATTTCTCATAGACACTTTGGAGGACAGGAATGGTGACATGTTCCTGGGGCACTGAACAAGTCTATGGAGAACGCAACACTCAGTGGACAACAGTCTCCTATAAAGATGGGTAATTCAACAAGTGTGTAATTCAGGGACAGGAATGTGTCCTATCCTTCTCTGAGAAAAAATTCTGTGTAGAGGAAAGTAAAAGGGGCTCAGCTCATGCCTTTTGGCATGAGGAAATAAGCGATTGTCAATGTACCTGTTGCTTCATGAGGAACATGCCAAGCCTTTAAATCTGAAACCAAAACCTATGGAGAATGGAATTCATAGCAAGTGCTAGGTCACAGGGTATAGGATGGTTATTGAATATAGGTTGGATAGTAAATGGAAAGAGCAATGTCCCTGACTTGTAGAAACAATTCTGTGGAGATACAATACTCAGAAAAGGACAAGTTTCTTCCAGGGAGAATGCTTTTAGCAGGTAGGTGTTGTAGCAGCTGGAAAGTGCCATGACCTTCCCTCTGAGTAGGACATCTGTGTAGAAAATACCCTCCGAGGTATCTCTGCTTCCTTCAATAGAAACTTTTTCCAGGGCACATGGGAAAGTGAGAAGAAACTGGCAAGTTATTGATCTGAGTAAGGAGTTTGTGGAGAATGGCATTGTCAACTAATTCTCGTTTCTAGAATATAAAGGCTATGTCATACATATGAGTGAGTGTATAGGGAAGAGGTCATGTCCCTTAGATGGAGACCCAAGCCTGTGAAGAATGCTGTTTCTAGTGAGCATCAATGCTCCCCAAGGGACAAGTGTTCCGTATGGGTGTTCATAAGGAAGAGGAAAGTTCCCTGTCCTTCCCACTGAAAGAGTGTTGCAGAGAGCACACCATTCAAGGAACCACATGTAACCTGATGGTAGAAGTGATTTCATACACCTTGGAATCATGAGGAAACCACTCTTCCTAAAACTCAGAAAACATGTTGGAGGAAGGAACTCTGTGCTCCCTTCTCATTTTCAGAAGGGAGCTGCAAGTTCAATTCTAGGAGCAATAACATCAGGAAGGTTCCATGCAACATTTCCCAAGCCTAGAAACAAGTCCGGGCCAAAGGCACCATGGAGCAAACACCAAGGTTCCTCCAAGAAGACCTGAAGCACATATGTATTTAAGGAACACAAAAGTGCCTGGACTTCCCCTGAGAAACAAGTCTGGAGAGACCACAAGGCTGAAGTCCCATCCTGGTGCCAGCAGATCCAAGCATTTCCAAATGGAGATATCTAATCAAGGGGAACCCACCCCAGATTTAACATTGAGAAACAGGCAATGGTGAATGGAATTGTCCAACAGTTCTGTTGTCCAGATCATAGGGCCATCTATAATGCATGCTATCTGGTATTCGGAAGGTGCCATTTCCCTGAAGAACATATCCTAGTCTGTAGAGAGTGCTCCAATCAGGTGTCATGTTCTCCACTTGAGAAACCTTCTACCATATATGGATTCAAAAATGTGGATGGACCCTATGCTTCCCTCTAAGAAAGAACTCTGTGAGAAACTAAACTTCAAGTAAGTTTTCAGATACTGAAGACTTTTTTTTTCCAGTGGGATATGTGGTGAAAGAGGATACACTGCTTATTGAACTCAAACCAACAAGTGTGTGGAGAATGGAACCCTCAATGAATTCTCACTTGCAGAGGAGAGATTGACAACAAGTACATGAGTGGCAGAATAGAGAAGATGCCATGTCTGTGACACATTGAAGTGAGTCTGGGAAGAACTCCACTTTCAGCAATCCACAAGTTTATTCAAGGGAGAGCCCTTCCAGCATGGCTGTGTTTAAGCAACAGGGAGGTGCCATGCCTTTCCCCTTGAGAAACGAATCAAGGCAGAAGAAAAACCTTAACGGAACATCTGTTTCTCCTGAAGATAGGAGGGTTTTCATAAGGATGTTTGGAATCAAGAGCACACTACTGAAGTTCTGACTCTGTGAGACAAGTGTGTGGCAAATGACCCACTCCATGAATTCTTCCTTTCAAAAAATACAGGCCATATCCAATACATGTGTGGCAGAATACCAAAAGGTTCTATGTCCCTGAAGCATAGACACATGTCGGTGGAGAGTGCAACTGTCTGCAAAGTTCAAGATTTCCCAAGGGAGAAGACTTCTATGATGTATGAGTTTAAATAAAGGGAACATGTCCTAGCCATCCTTCTGAGGAAGAAGTCTGTGGAGAAACATAACATTAAAAGAACCTCTTGTTTCCTGAAGAGACAAGTGCTTTTCGAATGTACCGTGGAAGAAAAAGGAAACCGCAGCATATTTCACTGTGTCAAGAGAGTGTGTGGAGAAATGAATTCTCATCTTCTATGTACCAGAAGAGCATGACACTGTCACATATCTGTCAGGAAGCAGAGGGAAGCTGCCATCTTGGATGGAAGAAAGAAGTCTGTGGAGAATGCAAAATCAGTGAGGAACAGGTTCCTGGAGTGAAGGAGACTTTTAGCAGGCATGTGTGGACATACAGAAAGGTCACCTCAGTATCTCATTGCCAAAGCAATCAGTGGAGAACACAACATTATAGGAATCTTTTGTTCCTTAGACAGGAGTGTTTTCAAAGTCACCAGTGGATACATGAGGAAACTGCCTTCCGCAAGACTGGAGAAACAAACCGTTAGATAAAGTTTCAGCTACCATCTTGATGTCTGATATTAACTTCAAAGTCCAGTATATGTCTGGTGGGATCGGGCAGGTGCCATGTCCCCTCCAGGGACAGAAAAGACTGTGAAAAGGGCAATGTTCCTGAATAGGAACCTTCAAGGGAGAAGCCTTGGGCGGGTATTTGTTCTAGCACTGGAAAATGCCTCATAATTTTGCCTGAGTAAAAAGAATGTAGATAAAACATGTTGAAGACACCTCTGCTTCCTGAAGTGAGAAGCATTTTCCCATGGAGTAGTGGAATCATGTAGAATCCCGCACACATTTAGCTCTGAGAAAAAAGGCTGTGGGAGCATGTAAATTTCCACTAATTTTCCTATCAAGTACATAGAGACAATATCAACTCTCTGTGTGATAGTAGAGTCAAGGTGCCATGTCTCTGACCTGTAGAAAGATGCCTGGGGAGAATGCCACATGAGTGAACATCAAGGTATGTGAAGGGAGATGGCTTCAAGCATCGATGTGTATAGGCAACAAGAAAGTGCCTTATCCTTCCTTCTGGCAAAGTATTCTTTGGAGAACACAGCATTCAGGTAAACTCTGAATCCTGAAGACAGAAACATATAGAGGTGTATGGGAAAATCATAAGGAAACTACCAGATGAAGTTCTGAGGGACATTTAAAAAAATTACTATGACAAATAGCATTCTCCATGTATCCTTCATTGGAGAAGATAAAGGTGATATCACATACAAGTTTGGGAGTACTGGAATGGTTCCATGTCCCTGAGGCATTGAACAAGTCTATGGAGAATAAACATTCAGCAGACAACAGTGTCCTACAAGGGAGAGCAATAAAACAATTATGTGATTAGGTGACAGGAAAGTGCCCTACCCTTATCTCCTAAAAAAAAAAAAAATCCTGTGTGAGGGAAGGAAAAAACTCTCAACTCATGCTTTTTGGCATGAGGAAATAAGTGATTTTCAATACACCTGTTGCCTCATGAAGAACATGACAAGGCTTTAATTCTGAAAATGAATCCTATAGAGAAAGGAATTCATAGGAAGTTCCTGGTCCCAAGGTGTAGAGGCGATATCAAATACAGTCTGGTAGTGTATGGAAAGCACCATGTCCCTGACTTGTAGAAATAATTCTGTGGAGATAAAACACTCAGCAATGGAAAATTTTCTTCCAGGGAGAATGCTTTAGCACTTAGGTGTTCAAGCAGCCAGAAAGTGCCCTGGCCTTCTCTCTGAGTAGGATGTCTGTGTAGAAAATACCCTTCCAGGAATCTCTGCTTCCTGCAATAGAAGCATTTTCCAGGGCATTTGTGGAAGCATGAGGAAACTGGCAAGGTTTTGAAGTGAGTAAAGAGTTTTCAGAGAATGGATCTCTCAACTAATTCTTGCTCCAGAAGATAAAGGCCATGTCATACATATGTGTCACTGTATAGGGAAGGAGACACATCCCTTAGGTGGAAACCCAAGCCTGTGCAGAATGCTATTTGGAGTGAGCACCACCACTCCCCAAGGGACATGTCTTCCAGGATGTGTGTTTTTAGGCAACAGGAAAGTTCCTTGTCTTCCCACTGAAAGAGTGTTGTGGAGAGCACACTATTCAAGGAACCACATGCAACAGTAAGGTAGAAGTGATTTCATGCACCTGTGGAATCATGAGGAATCCACTCTTCCTAAAACTCAGGAAACACGTTGGAGGAAGGAACACCGTGCCCCCTTCTTATTTTCAGATGGGAGCTGCAAGATCAATTCTATGAGTGGTAGCATCTGGAAGGTTCCACACAACATTTCCCTAGCGAAGAAACAAGTCCATTCCAAAGGCAACGTGGAGCAAACACCAAGGTTCCTCCAGAAGGATGACTTGGAGCAAAAATGTGTTTAAGGAACATAAAAGTGCCCTAAACATCCCCTGACAAGCAAGTTGGGAGAGACCACAAGGTGGAAGTTCCATTCTGGTGCCTGCAGAGCCAAGCATTTCCAAATGGAGATATCTAATCAAGGGGAATCTGCTGCAGATTTAACAATGAGAAATAAGTTATGGCACATGGAATTGTCCAAAAATTCTGTTGTCCAGATATACAGTTATGGAAAATATATGTTGTCTGGTATTCACAAGGTGCCATGTCCCTCAAGTCTGTAGAGAGTGTCCAATCAGCTGGTATGTTCTCAACTTGAGAAACCTTCTACCATGTAAGGATTCAAAAATGGGAAAAGACCCTATGCTTCCCTCTGAAAAAGAGCTCTGTGAGAAACTAAATTTCAAGTAAGTTTTGGTTATTGAAGGAGTTCTTTCAGTGGGATATGTGGTAGAATAGGAAACACCTGCAGATTGAACTCAAACCAACAAGTCGGTGGAGAATGGAACTCAACTAATTCTCGCTTCCAGAAGATAGATCGACATCAAGTACATGGCTGGCAATATAGGGAAGGTACCACCTCCCTAACATATTGATATGAGTGTGGGAAGAACTCCACTTTCAATAACCACAATTTTCTTCAAGGGAAAGCCCTCTGAGCAGGGATGTGTTTAAGCAATCGGGAAGTGCCCTACCTTTCATCTTGAGAAACTAATCAGGGAAGAACAATACTGCAAAGGGGCATCTTTTTCCCCTGAAGATATGAGCATTTTCAAAAGGGTGTTTTGAATCAAGAGCACATGGCTGTGGTACTAAATCTGTGAGACAAGTGTGTGGTGAATGGCCCACTCCACAAGTTCTTCATTTCAGAAGATGCAAACTTCATCCAAACATCTTGGTAGATTACTGAAAGTTTCTATGTTCCTGAAGCATAGACACATGGCGGGGGAGATTGGAACATTCAGTGAAGTTTGAGATTTCCCAAGGGAGAAGTCTTCTATGATGTATGTGTTTAAGTGAAGGTAATGTGTCCTAGCCTTTCTTCTGAGAAAGAAGTCTGTGGATAAACATAAAAATTAAAGAACCTCTTGTTGCCTGAAGGGAGAAGCATTTTTCTTGTAACTGTAGAAACAAGAGGAAATTGCAGCAGATTTCGCTGTGTGAAGGGAGACTGGAGAAAGATATCTCAGCTTCTATGTTTCCAGAAGAGCGTGGCACTCTCACATATCAGTTAGGAAGTAGAGGGAAGCTGCCATCTTGGACAGAAAGAAAGAAGTCTGTGGAGAATGCAAATTCAGTGAGGAACAAGTTCCTGAAGTGAAGGAGACTTCTAGCATGGTGCATGTATATACAGAAACATCCCCTATTCACCTCATTGCCAAAGCCATCAGTTTAGAACACATTACATGAATCCCTTGTTCCTTAGACAGGAGTTTTTTCATAAGCACAGTAGATAAGATACATGAAGACACCACCTTTGGCATAACTCGAGACACAAGCCCTTAGGTACGTAAAGTGTCAGTGAACATCTTGATTTCTGATGTTAGCTCCAATGTCCACTATATCTCTGGTGGGATGAGGCAGGTGCCATATCCCCTCCAAGGACAGAAAAGGCTGTGAAAAGGAAATGTTCCAGAACAACAAGTAACTTCAAGGGAGAAGCCTTGAGCAGATCCTTGTTCTAGTACCTGGAATGTGCCTCATCTTTCTGCCAGAGTAAAAAGAATGTAGAGAAAACACCGTTGAAGGAACCTCTTGCTTCATGAAGTGAGAAGCGTTTTCCCATGGAGTAGTGGAATCATGACAAACTCTGCACACAGCTCTGAGACTAAAGGCTGTGGGAGCACGGAAATTTCCACTGGCTTTCCCATCAGCTATATAGAGAAAATATCATGTATATGTGTGATAGTAGAATCAAGGTGCCACCTCTGACATGTAAAAACAGACCTGTGGAGAATGCCACATGAGC
This sequence comes from Meles meles, assembly GCF_922984935.1. Taxonomy (NCBI): domain Eukaryota; kingdom Metazoa; phylum Chordata; class Mammalia; order Carnivora; family Mustelidae; genus Meles; species Meles meles. Next base: position 10,553,750 of record NC_060088.1, read on the forward strand.
GAACAACAAGGTATGTGAAGGGAGACGGCTTCAAGCATCGATGTGTATAGGCAACATGGAAGTGCCTTATCCTTCCTTCTGACAAAGTGGTCATTGGAGAACAGAGTATTTAAGTAAACTCTGACATCCTGAAGGCAGAATGTACTCATGTGTATGGGTGAAATCATAAGGAAACTACCAGATGAAGCTCTGAGGGAAGTTTAAAAAAATTACCTTTGTTGAGCTGGAGCAAAAATTCTAAAATTTGAATGGAATCAGAAGAGACCCCGAATTGGTAAGGAAATGTTGAAAACAAAAACAAAACTTTCCAAGACCGGCAAGGCTTAAAAGACATGCAACCACCAAGCCGACACTGCAGGAAATATTAAGGTCCTATACAAGAGAAAAAATCCTAAGAATATCATTGAACAGAAATATAGAAACAATCTACAGACAGAGAGACTTCAAAGGTAACATGATGTCAATAAAAACCTATCTCTCAATAATCACTCTCAAAGTGAATGGCCTAAATGCACCCATAAAACGACACAGGGTTGCAGATTGGATAAAACGACAGGACCCATCCATATGTTGTCTATAAGAGACCGATTTTGAAACTAAGGATACACCCAGACTGAAAGTGAAGGGATGGAGAAGCATCTTACGCCAATCGGCCTCAAAAGAAGGCCGGGGTAGCGATTCTCATATCAGATAAATTAGATTTTAAACTAAAGACTACAGTCAGAGATACAGACGGACGCTACATAATTCTTAAAGGGACTATCCACCAAGATGATCTATCAATTGTACATATCTACACCCCCAATATGTGAGCACCCAATTACGTAAGAAAACTATTAATCAAGATAAAGAGTCATATTGATACGAATACAATAATAGTAGGAGGTCTTAATATGCCTCTCTCAGAAATAGACAGATCATCGAAGCAGAAAATTAATAGAGAAATAAGAGCATTGAATGAAACATTGGACCAGATGGACCTCATAGACATATACAGAACATTCCACCCTAAAACAACAGAATAATCATTCTTCTCAAGTGCACAGGGAACCTTCTCCAGAATAGACCACATACTGGGTAACAAAGCAGGACTCAACTGATACCAAAAGACTGACATTATTCCCTGCATATTCTCAGATCACAATGCTTTGAAACTGGAACTCAATCACAAGGAAAAGTTCAGAAGGAACTCCAACACCTGGAAGCTAAAGACCACCTTGCTTAAGAATGCTTGGGTCAACCAGGAGATCAAAGTTGAACTTAAACAATTCATGGAAACCAATGAGAATGAAGACACTTCAGTTCAAAACCTATGGGATACAGCAAAGGCGGTTCTAAAGGGGAAATACATAGCCGTCCAAGTCTCCCTCAAAAAATTGAAAATCCAGAATACACCAGCTGTCTCTACACCTTAAAGAACTGGAGAATCAACAACAAATCATACCAACTCCACACGCAAGAAGGGAAATAATCAAGATTAGAGCAGAGATCAATGAGGTAGAAACCAGAGATAGAATAGAACGTATCAATGAAACTAGAAGCTGGTTTTTTGAAAGAATCAATAAGATCGATAAACCATTGGCCACACTAATCCAAAAGAAAAGAGAGAAAGCCCAAATTAATAAAATTATGAATGAAAAGGGAGAGATCACAATGAACACCAAGGAAATAGAAACAATCATCAGAAATTATTACCAACAGTTATATGCCAATAAGCTAAGCAACCTAGATGAAATGGACGCATTCCTGGAAAACTATCAACTCCCAAAATTGAACCAGGAAGAAATTAACAACCTGAATAGACCAATATCTAGTAACGAGATTGAAGCAGTGATCAAAAACCTCCCAAAAAACAAGAGCCCAGGACCTGACGGATTCCCTGAGGAATTCTACCAAACTTTCAAAGAAGAAATAACACCAATTCTCCTTAAGCTGTTCCAAAAAACTGAAACAGAAGGAAAACTTCCAGACTCTTTTTATGAAGCCAGCATTACCCTGAACCCCAAATTAGGTAAAGATCCTAACAAAAAGGAGAATTTCAGACCAATATACTGATGAATATGGATGCTAAGATTCTCAACAAGATCCTAGCAAACAGGATCCAGCAGCATATTAAAAAGATTATCCACCATGACCAGCTGGAATTCATCCCTGGGTTACAAGGTTGGTTCAACATTCGCAAATCAATCCATGTGATAGAACAACTCAATAAGAAAAGACAGAAGGACCACATGGTCCTCTCAATTGATGCAGAAAAAGCATTTGACAAAATCCAGCATCCGTTCCTGATGAAAAGCTTCAAAGTATACAGATAGAGGGAACAATCCTGAACTTCATAAAATCTATCTATGAAAGACCCACAGCAAATATCATCCTCAATGGGAAAAAGCTCACAGCCTTCCTGTTGAGATCAGGAACACGACAAGGATGCCCACTCTCACCACTCTTGTTCAACATAGTATTAGAAGTCTTAGCAACGGCAATCAGACAACCAAGAGAAATAAAAGGTATCCAATGGCAATGAAGAAGTCAAACTCTCTCTCTTTGCAGATGACATGATTCTTTATATGGAAAACCCCAAAGACTCCACCCCCAAACTACTAGAACTCACACAGCAATTCAGTAACGTGGCAGGATACAAAATCAATGTACAGAAATCAGTGGCTTTCTTATACACTAACAATGAAAATACAGAAAGGGAAATTAGAGAATCAATTCCATTTACTAGAGCACCAAGAACCATAAGATACCTGGGAATAAACCTAACCAAAGAGGTAAAGGACCTGTACTCAAGGAACTACAGAACACTCATGAAAGAAATTGAAGAAGACACAAAAAGATAGAAGACTGTTCCATGTTCTTGGATCAGAAGAATAAATATTGTTAAAATGTCTATACCGCCTAGAGCAATCTATACTTTTCATGCCATTCCGATCAAAATTCCACCGGTATTTTTCAAAGAGCTGGAGCAAATAATCCTAAAATTTGTATGGAATCAGAAGAGACCCCGAATTGCTAAGGAAATGTTGGAAAAGAAAAACAAAAACAAAACTGGCGGCATCATGAACCAGGTGGTGGGTTTATGGAGGGTACGCATTGCTTGTAGCTCTGGGTGTGGTGCAAAAACAATGAATACTGTTACTCTGAAAATAAATAACAAATAAATAAGAAATAAATAAATAAAATAAAAAAAAGAAAAACATATCTGTCAATAATCACTCTCAATGTGAACAGCCTAAGTGCTCCCATAAAATGACACAGGGTTGCAAATTGGATAAAATGACAGTATCCGTCCACATGGTGTCTACAAGAGGCACATTTGGAACTTAAAGATTCAACCAGACTGAAAGGGACAGGAGAGAACCATCATTCACACCATTGGGCCTCAAAAGAAAGCTGGTGTAGCGATTCTCCTATCAGATAAGTTAGATTTTAAGCTAACAACTGTATTCAGAGATACAGAAGGACACTGCATCATTTGGAAAGGGTCTATCCACCAAGAAGTTCTAACAATTGTAAATATTTATGCCCCCAATATGGGAGCAGCCAAATACATCAGACTTTTTGTTAATTAAAATGAGGAGTTGTTAATTTTAGCCATTCTGACTGGTGTGAGGTGATATCTCATTGTGGTTTTGATTTGTATTTCCCTGATGCCGAGTGATGTGGAGCACTTTTTCATGTGTCTGTTGGCCATCTGGATGTCTTCTTTGCAGAAATGTCTGTTCATGTCCTCTGCCCATTTCTTGATTGGATTGTTTGTTCTTTGGGTGTTGAGTTTGCTAAGTTCCTTATAGATTTTGGATACTAGCCCTTTATCTGATATGTCGTTTGCAAATATCTTCTCCCATTCTGTCAGTTGTCTTTTGGTTTTGTTAACTGTTTCCTTTGCTGTGCAAAAGCTTTTGATCTTGATGAAATCCCAATAGTTCATTTTTGCCCTTGCTTCCCTTGCCTTTGCTGTTGTTCCTAGGAAGATGTTGCTACGGCTGAGGTTGAAGAGGTTGCTGCCTGCATTCTCCTCAAGGATTTTGATGGATTCCTTTCTCACATTGAGGTCCTTCATCCATTTGGAGTCTATTTTCGTGTGTGGTGTAAGGAACTGGTCCAATTTCATTTTTCTGCATGTGGCTGTCCAATTTTCCCAGCACCATTTATTGAAGAGGCTGTCTTTTTTCCATTGGACATTCTTTCCTGCTTTGTCGAAGATGAGTTGACCATAGAGTTGAGGGTCGATTTCTGGGCTCTCTATTCTGTTCCACTGATCTATGTATCTGTTTTTGTGCCAGTACCATGTTGTCTTGATGATGACAGCTTTGTAATAGAGCTTGAAGTCCGGCAGAATGGCTAAAATTAACAAGTCAGGAAATGACAGATGCTGGCGAGGATGCGGAGAAAGGGGAACCCTTCTCCACTGTTGGTGGGAATGCAAGCTGGTGCAACCACTCTGGAAAACAGCATGGAGGTTCCTCAAAATGTTGAAAATAGAACTACCGTATGACCCAGCAATTGCACTACTGGGTATTTACCCTAAAGATACAAACATAGTGATCCGAAGGGGCACGTGTACCCGAATGTTTATAGCAGCAATGTCTACAATAGCCAAACTATGGAAAGAACCTAGATGTCCATCAACAGATGAATGGATAAAGAAGATGTGGTATATATACACAATGGAATACTATGCAGCCATCAAAAGAAATGAAATCTTGCCATTTGCGACGACGTGGATGGAACCAGAGCGTATCATGCTTAGTGAAATAAGTCAATCGGAGAAAGACAACTATCATATGATCTCCCTGATATGAGGACATGGAGAAGCAACATGGGGGTTTAGGGGGATAGGAGAAGAATAAATGAAACAAGATGGGATTGGGAGGGAGACAAACCACAAATGACTCTTAATCTCACAAAACAAACTGGGGGTTGCTGGGGGGAGGTGGGATTGGGAGAGGGGGAGGGGACTATGGACATTGGGGAGGGGAGGTGAACCATAAGAGACTATGGACTCTGAAAAACAACCTGAGGGTTTTGAAGGGTCAGGGGTGGGAAGTTGGGGGAACAGGTAGTGGGTAATAGGGAGGGCACATACTGCATGGAGCACTGGGTGTTGTGCAAAAACAATGAATACTGTTACGCTGAAAAAAATAAATAAAATGGAAAAAAATGAGGAGTTGTATTGATATGAATATATTTGCTGTAGGAGATCTTAACACACCACTGTCAGTAACAGGTCATCCAAACAGAAAATCAATAAAGAAACAAGAGTATTGAGGCAGCTCAGGCAAATTGGAGGGGGAGATGAACCATGAGAGACTATGGACTCTGAAAAACAACCAGAGGGTTTTGAAGGGGCGGGGGCTGGGAGGTTGGGGGGAGCCAGGTGGTTATTATGGAGGGCACGCATTGCATGGAGCACTGGGTGTGGTGCAAAAACAATGAATTCTGTTACGCTGAAAAGAAAAAAAAATAAAAGAAACAAGAGCATTGAGTGACACACTGGATGAGATGGACCTCATAGACATATACAGAACATTCCACCCTAAAACAACAGAATGCTCATTCGTCTCAAGTGCACATGGAACTTTCTGCAGATTAGACTACATACTGAGTCACAAATAGGTCTCCACTGATACCAAAAGACTGAGATTATTCCCTGCAGCTTCTCAGACCACAGTGCTTCGAAACTGGAACTCAACCGCAAGAAAAAGTTTGGAAGGAATTCAAACACTTGGAAGCTAGAGATCAACCTGCTGAAGAACGTTTAAAAGTATACTGCAATATCCTTTCCCACCACTAGAATGACAGTTTTAAAAATCAGAAAATAACAAGTGTTGATGAGATTGTAAATAATGTGGTAGAATGCTTAAACATTACAGTGGGAAAGTACAAGGTGATATTCCTTGTCAAAAACAGCTTGGATGTTCATCAACAAGTAATCCTGGAGTTACCATGTGGGTCTGGCACTTAATTCCTACATAGATATTCAAAAGTATTGGGAAAAATTACATTCAAAGAAAAACATACATGAATATTCATTGCGGTACTATGCCACATTTATCACATTAAATACTGGACTCTCAATGTTGTATTAAATTTAAAGTGCTGCTATGACATATTTGAGCCTCCCAGGGCTCCAGTATCTAGCATGAGTTCCTGTGTTCTTGCTGGATATGATCCCCACCCAGTACAAAAGCCTCCTCACCCAGGTAGTTCCTCTGTCAGCTAAAGCAGCTTAATGTAATTTGGTCACCCTAACAGATTTCCCATCACTGCCAGACCATGAAATTACTCAAACAAACTAATCACATCCTCTTTGAGGAATCAGGTATCACTTGACACCACAAAACCAAGTGCCATCCAAACCGTGCCAGTTAATTCACTGCGCTCCTGAGTACCATCCCCAATGTGCCCTCACATAGCATTTGATAGCCTCTCCCATCTCTCTGTGAACATATGTGACTCATAAACTCCTATCATCAAATCTGTCGAGTGTCATGTGTGGCCATGTTATACTATTTAGGACGTACTTTTTCACCAATAGAGTGAATAGAAAGTGATGATATATTAGGTATACTAGACAGTGCAACTTAATTGTATTAGGAATGGAAACAGCACTGGGGTGTGTGGAAATGTCTTTCTTCGAGGATGTAGACTGAAGTACTTAAGAGTGAAGTTTCATATCTGCAGCTGTCTAAACGTTTAGCATGTGTGTATTTATAAATGTGTATTATAGACACAGAGATAAGAGAAAGGCATACTGACACTTAGTGACACAGGTGAAGGGTACTATCATCCATCCTGAAATATAACAGTTATCCATATAAAGAGTGCTATGGGATAGATGACTCAGCCTGAACCACCTTCTCACCAAATGGTGAAACAGCACATCCCAAAGGAAAAACTGATGCACAAAAACTAACTTTAAGAATCTTTAATGAACATCAAGATTAGCACATCAAGATATGATATTTGTTGTTTTATTAAGAGTTTGTTTATGGAGGATACAATGCCAAGATATCCGATTTTAGTTGGAGACCCAGTGAGTCTTCAGTTATTTGCTCAGTCTCTAAGGTAATATCATGTGCATGTGGCAAAATGGTAACCTAAAAATACTTTTTCCCAAGTGATTATCTTGGAAATAAAAAAATTTACTAGTGGTACATATAACATAGTAAAAATATTTGAATATTTAGATGCATATGTACCTCAGACTTACAGAAGAGCAAGAGCTTACAAGAATATTTTCCATTTTAACAGGAGTCAATAGTTCAATATGATAGTTTTATTCATCATTTTTTGTTACATCATGTCATGAGACAACTCCATACTCATCTAATAAAGGCACAGATATTGATGTAGCTTCTGCTCTCCTGTTTTCATTATTATTCCCATATTACCGTGTTTCTCAACTAATGTCTCTGCTTTGTCATACATAGGCCTGAAGGATACTAGAGGAAATCATTAAGACTTTAAAATGATGCTGAATTCTTGGGGCACCTGGGTGGCTCAGTGGGTTAAAGCCTCTGCCTTCAGCTCAGGTCATGACCCCAGGGTCCTGGGATCGAGCCCCCGCATTGGGCTCTCTGCTCAGCAGGGAGCCTGCTTCCTCCTCTCTCTCTGCCTGCCTCTCTGCCTGCTTGCAATCTCTGTCTGTCAAATAAATAAGTAAAATCTTTAAAAATAAATAAATAAAGTAAAATGATGCTGAATTCTCTAATGATGAACTGTTTCTAAGGGATTTAGTTGATAACCCCATCAGGGTATGAGTCCTTCCAACAAATGATTGAAAATGTTTGTGGAAACATTTTATGAATAACTGAAATAAAGACACATCATAAGAGGCTAAGTATGCATGTGGAAGTACACTCATGTGAAAAATTTTTGAAAATACTGGCCTGCCTTTCCATTAAAATATAAAGGCTTTTGGGAAAAACACAAAATGAAAGTAGTGAATAAATTCCCCTCAAAGCCTTAAATATCCATATTTAATTTCCGGCACTGAAACATACCAATCTATGAACAAAAAACAAGCAAGCAAGCAAACAAACAAACAAACAAAACTCCTAAAAACTAAAAAGCTAGTCATGCAGAATTGAGCACATTATTTGATCTGGGGAAAAAATCCTCATCTGACTAAAACCTCAAGTTTACTCATGAATTTATTTGATCTCTCTCTGGGCTGAAATATGTGTAATGAAGAGGAGACATTAGAATATTGCACCTGGGGGGTGGGGATGAGGGTTTGGGGGATTTTAGAATCAAAGTGCAAGAGATGTTTTTTGGTGTTTGGCCTAGGTTGCGCTCATTAAATGATCATTGGAGATTCAGGGACTGCTCAGTACATTCAAAAACTTTGAATGTAATGCTACATATAAGCTTCATTTATCACATGCCAAAAAGCAAGCAGGAAATACAGTGGGATGGCATGGCAGTCATCATCCTTTGAGTCTAGCACTTTCAAATGAGCTACTGATATGTCTTAGAACATTTTCAATATTAAGGAAGAAGTTGCTTAACCAAAACCAACATGAGTTGTCTTGAAATACAGGGTATTTCAAGTAGCAGGGTACCGCCTATGAGTGAACCAGTTCAAGTTCAAATTTTCTAAACTTCTTGGGAACACTTGTAAAATATGCAAGAATGACCTTTATACTTCTCTCAAGCAGTTCTTAACTGGCTTTACAGAAATAGTTTTTAAAATATGTTTTACATACATTCTTAAAAGTGACTGGATGGGTCTGTGTCCCAAATCTTGACCAAAAATAAATACATTTTTACTATTTTCTTTCCAATTCCTTAATTGCCTCATTTTATCAGTAAGGGAAATTATATGTATCTACGGGAGTATGCATTGAGAATTTTATGTTTTCAAAGTACATGATGTTATAATCCAAAGGTGGAAATGGAAGTGAAAGTGGTGTGAATTTGCAAGTTGCCAGATATGCAAACCTTGAATTGAACTCAAGTTACCTATTCACCTCTATCTATTCCTTGTTTTATGGAAAATTCACATAACATAAAATTAACGTTTTAAACCATACAACTAAGAGGGATTTAATACATTTATAGTGTTATATGTATAACACCCAAATCTAGTTCAAAAACATTTTCATCTCCACAAATGTAAACTCTCTGCCCATAAGCCAGGCACTTCCTATTCCACCTCCTCTCAGCCCTTGGAAAACACCAATTTTCCCATGGCAAACACCAATATGCCCATGGATATATCCATTCTGGATATTTGTGTTTTAAAACATAGGTTTTATTGTTATCTATTTATTGGTATGGTAAGGCCAACATATTAGGAAATAATTGACACTGAAACAGATTTCTTACATTTGCCTATCCCAAAAGAAGGGGCCACACCATAGTGCAGGGAGATGGAAAGAAGACAATTGCATCTCTGGAGATGCACCAGGATCAGGAGGAGGTGAGAGGAGAAAATGTGGACAGGAGCCTTTACAGTGTTCCTGTGTAAAACACCTGTGAAACTGTAAGCAGGTTTCCTTTGCCTGATTTAGATAATTTCTAGGGCCTTCTCCTAGTTACCTGGCATCTGGCCTTGACATACTTAGGTCAGGGTGAAGTGACTGAGAGTGAGTGCAAGAAACATTAGGAAAGTGAGCTCTGGATTTAGTTGGTTTGCATTTGACAGGTGTGCTGAAACTTGAACTATCTCTCAAGAATTAGCCAGCCCTTTGGTAAAATGTTTATTAATAATTCTGCCCCATTTTAAATTGGATAACTCATTATTGGAGTGTTGAGCTTTATATCTTCCTTATATACCTTTTCCCCCTTCTTTTTTTAATTTAAATTTTAGTTGGTGAAAATACACTGCAATATTGGTTTCTGGAGTAGAATTCAGTAATTCATTGCTTACTTACAACACCCAGTGCTTATCACAAACACCCTCCTCAGTGCCAGTCGCTCATCCAAACCCACCCCCTTCTCTGTTAACCCTGTTTGTTCTCATTAAGAGTCTCTTGTGATTTGCTTCCTTCTCTCCTTTTTTTCTTTTCCTCCTTCCCATATGTTCATTTGTTCTCTTTCTTTCTTAAATTCCACAAATGAGGGAGATCTTATGGTATTTCCCTTTCTTTCACTAACTTATTTTCCTCAGCATAATACATTCAAGCTCCTTCCACATCATTGCAAGTGACAAGGTTTCAATATTTTTGATGACTGAGTAATATTCCATTGTGTGTATCCATTCTTCCACCAGTGGATATTTGTCCTCTTTCCATAGTTTGGCTACTGTTGATAAACAGCAGCCATAAACAATGGGGTGAATGCTCCCCTGCAAATCTGTGTTTTTGTATCCTTTGAATAAATAAATACCTAGCAGTTCAGTTGCTGGGCCATAGGGAAATGCTATTTTTATCTTTTGGAGGAGCCTCCATGCTGTTCTCTAGAGTGGACACACCAGTTTGCATTCCCACCAACAGTGCAAGAGGGCTCCCATGTGTCTGCATCCTCCCCAACAACTATTGTTTCCTATGTCATTAATTTGAGACATTCTGAAAGATGTGAGGTGGTATCTTATTGTGGTTTTCATTTGTACTTCCCTGATGATGAGTGATGGGGAGCACCTTTTCAAATGTCTATTAGCCATCTGGATGTCTTCTTTAAAAAGGTGTCTATTCATGTCTTCTGCCCATTTCTTAACTGGATTGTTTGTTTGGGGGGTATTGAGTTTGATAACTTCCTTATAGATTTTGGATACTAACCCCCTATCAAATATGTTTGCAAATATCTTCTCCATTCCATAGGCTACATTTTAGTTTTGTTCTTTGTTTCCTTGGCTGTGCAGAAGGTTTTTATCTTCTTGAAGTCCCAATGTTCATTTTTGCTTTTTTTGCTTGTTTGTTTTGTTTTCCCTTGCCTCTGATGATGTGGGGTCTGATGATGTGTGTAGTAAGAAGTTGCTACAGCCAAGGTCAAAGCAGTTGCTTCTAGGATTTTGATGGTTTCCTGCCCCACATCCAGGTCTTTTGAACCCATGTTGAGCTTGTTTTTGTGATTGTGTAAGAAAGCAGTGCAGATTCATTCTTCTGTATGTTGCCCCCTGTTCCCCCAATGCCATTTGTTGAAGAGACTGTGTCTTCTCCTTCTGTGGATACCCTTTCCTGATTCATCAAAGGTTAGTTGACCACATGGTTGAGGGTCCGTTTCTGGGTTTTCCATTCTGTTCCATTGATCCAAAAGTCTATTTTTGTGCCAGTACCATACTGTTTTAATGATCACACCTTTGTAATATACCTTGAAATCCAGAATCCTGGTGCTGCCAGTTTTGCTTTTCTTTTTCAGGAGTGCTTTGGCTCTTTAGCATCTTTTGTGGACCCATATCAATTTTAGGATTCTTTGTTCTAGCTCCACGAAATATGCTGGTGGTATTTTTATAGGGATTTCATTAAATGTGCAGATTGCTTTGTGTAGTATACACATTTTGACAATGTTTTTACTTCTACTCCACAAGCCTGGGATACTTTTCCATTTCTTTGTGTCTTCTTCAATTTCTCTCATAAGTGTTCTATAGTTTTCAGAGTACAAAACTTTTACCTCTGTAGTTAAGATTATTCCTGGGTATGCTGTTGGTTTTGGTGCAATTGCAAATGGGCTGGGTACCTTCATTTCTTTTTCTGCTACTTCATTACTAATGTATAGAAATGCAACAGATTTCTGCACATGGATTTCATATCTTGTGACTCTGTTGAATTCATATATGAGTGCAAGCAATTATTTGGGTTTTCTACACAGAGTATCCTGTCATAAGCAAATAGTGGAAATTTGACTTTTCCCTTGCCAGTTTGGATGCTTTTACTTCTCTTTGTTGTCTGATTGCTGAGGTCAAGAATTCCAGTACTATGTTAAATAATAATGGTGAGAGTGGACATCCTTGTCTTGTTCCTCATTGTAGGTAGGGGAAAGATTCTCAGTTTTTCCCCTTTAAGGAAGATAATAGCTTATGGCCATTCTGATGTTGAGGTTTGGCCCATATCCCTACTTCGTTGAGAGTTTTTTTATCAAGAAAAGATCATTTATTTTGTCAAAAAAATTTTTTTCTGCATCTAGTGAGAGGGCCATGTGGTTCTGTTCCCTTTATTAATGTGGCCTGACGTTTGGATTGGTTTCTAAGCACTGAACCACATCTGCAGCTCAAGAATAAATCCCACTTGATCTTGATGAAGAATCCATTTAAGGGACTGATGAATCTGATTTGTGAGTATTCGGTTGAGCATTTTTGCATCCAGGTTCATCAAGGATATTGGCCTGTAGTTCTCCTTTTTAGTGGGGTCTGTACCTGGATTTGGATTCAAGGTAGTGCTGGCCTCATAGAAGGAGCTGGGAAGAAGGAGCTTTTCAATTTCTTTGGAACAGTTTGAGAAAAGTAGCATGAACTCTTCTTTAAATGTCTGGTAGGGTTCCCTGGGGAAGCCATCTGGCCCAGGACTTTTATTTGTTGGGAGATTTTGATTACTGATGCTATTGCTTCGCTGGTCATGGATCTTTTCAAATTTTCCTTTTCCTCCTCTTTCAGTTTTGGTAGTTTATATGTTTCTAGGACTTTGTCCATTTCTTCCAGGTTGCTCAGTTTGTTGGCATATAATTTTTCATAGTATTCTGTTATGATTGTTTGTATTTCTGTAGTGTTTGCTGTGATCTTTCCTCTTTCATTTGTGACTTTATCTATTTGGGTCTTTTTTCTGTTTGGTGAGTCTGGCTAGGGGCTTAACGATTTTATTAATTCTCTCCAAGAACCAGCCCTTAGTTTTGTTGATCTGTACTGATTTTGTTGTTGTTATTTCTATATCATTTATTTTGGGTCTAATCTTTATTTCCCTTCTTGCTGGTTTTAGGCTTTATTTGTTGATTTTTTTTTTTTTTCTAGTGAGAGTGGACATTTCTGTCTTGCTCCTGACCTTAGGGAAAACTGTCAGGTTTTTTTTTTTTTTTCTACTGAGGACGTTAGCTGTGGGATTTTTAATATATAGCCATTGTTAAGTTGAGGAATGTTCCTTCTCGCCCTACTTTCTTGTGTTATGTTATCATGAATGTATGTTGTACTTTGTCAAATGTTCCTTCTGCGCTGACTGAAATGATCCCATTTGTTGTTGTTGTGATGCATCACAGTGATTGATTTACAAATACTGAACCAAACTTGCACCTTTTGGTCCCAGAAATAAATCCCTCTTATTTGAGATAAATGGCATCTTAAATGTATTGCTAAACTTGGTTTGTCAATATTTTGTTGACGATTTTTCTATCTAGGTTATCTAGGTATTTTGCATCCAGGTTACCTAGAAATATTGGACTGTAGTCTCTTTTGGGGAAGTGTTTCTTTTTTTTTTAATCCCATTTTAGAATTAGAGTAACGCTGGCCTCATACTATTAATTTGCGAGATGTACCTCCTCTTCTTTTCTGAACTATTTCGAGAGGAGTAGGTATTGTTTTTTCTTCAGGTGTTGCATAGAAATCTCCTGAGAAGCTATCTATTCCTGGAATTTTGTTTGTTGGTCTGTTTTGTTGTTGTTTTTGTTGGTGGTGGTGGTTATAATTTTTTGACTGATTCAATTTCATTGCTGGTAATTTCTCTGTATAATTTTCTTCCTGCTTCAGTTTTGAAAGGTTTTTATGTTTCTTGGAATTTATCCATTTCTTCTAGGTTGTCTAACTTTTTGGCATGTAATTTTTCAAAATATTCTCTTATCACCCTTTGTATTTCTGTGGCATCAGTTATTTGTCCTCTCTCCTTTCTGAATATGAGCCTCTCTCTCCCTCTCCTTTTCCCTCTCCCTCTCTGTCACTGATAACTCTAACTAGAAGTTTATTGATCTTTTTAAAGAATGACCTACTGGTTCATTGATGCATTCTATTGTATTTGAGTTTCTATTTTGCTTTCTTCTCTAGCCATTATTTCCTTAATTCTTCTGGCTTTGGGTTTTGTTTGCTCTACTTTTTCTACCTCCTTCATGTGTAAGGTTAGGTTGTTTATTAGAAATGTTCTTGCTTCTTGAGGTAGATCTGCATTCTTATAAACATCCCTATTAGGACCACTTTTGATGCATCTCAAAAGTTTTGGAACATTGCATTTTCATTTTTGTTAGTTTCCAAACTAATAAAATTGGTGCTCCCATCTAGGGTTCATAAGTATTTATAATCATTACATATTTGCTGGATTATTCCTTTTATGATTATGTAGTATTCTTAATTTTCTCTCATTATCGGCTTTGTGCTATAACCTATTTTGTTGGGTGCATTTGTGGCTCATTTACTTAAGCTTCTGCCTTCAGCTCAGGTCATGATCCCAGAGTCCTGAGATCAAGTCTAGCATCTGACTCCCGGCTCAGTGGGGAGTCTGCTTCTCCCTCTAACCTCTCAACCCCACCTGTGATCTCTCTCTCTCTCTCTCTGCTCTCTCTTTCAAATAAATAAGTTAAATCTTTTAAAAAATGTGTTTTGTTTTGAATTTTGTTTTAAATTTATTCTGTTTATATAGGTATTGCTACCCTGGAGTTCTTTTCACTTCCATTTGCATCGTAAATGTTTCTGCACCCCCTCACTTTCAATCTGCAGATGACGTTAGGTCTCAGATGAGTATCTTCAGAGCAGCATTATAGGTGGGTCTTGTTTCTTTATCCATTCTACCACTCTCTGTAAGTTGAGTGTAACGTGGGAACTAAAGGCAGAAGAAAAATTATTAAATTTCCTTACCACCTACAGCCCACTGGCATGTCCTTGAAACAGGCAGAGTGATACTCCTCTAGGGACTTAACTGCCTTCATGTTGACCCTTTGCTAAGGGCAAAAGACAATCCTACCAGACCACCTCCCTTCCTTGCCAGGATTCTCTAAGTCTACTTTAACATATAAAAATTGCTTTGAAAACTTTCCTTTATCTCTAACCCCTTGCCCAAGGTAGGTGTTGGCAATCATCCCTAGCATATGGCCCACCAATATATATCTGAAGGGTCTCATGACTCAGGTCTTATTAGGTGGTAATAAATGACTTTCTCCAACAATAGATAGCCCCCTCAAGGACCTGGAAACCTTGCCTCCAAAATTCCTTAGAGATTTATGTTATCCCTAGCTCCCTCCCACCTTGAAAGTATAAAATGGGCCCCTCCTCATGACCCCAGGGCAGCTCTTTCTGCCCATGGCTCCTGTCCCCGTGCTTTAATAGAATCACCTTTGTGCACCAAAGACAACTTGAGAATTCTTGGCCATTGGCTTCAAAACTTAATGTCTTAGACCAGTGGAACAGAGTGGAGAGCCCAGATATGGACCCTCAACTCTATGGTGAAATAATCTTCGACAAAACAGTAAAAAATATTCAATGGAAAAAAGACAGTCTCTTCAATAAATGGTGCTGGGAAAACTGGACAGCGATATGTAGAAGAATGAAACTCGACCCTTCTCTTACACCGTACACAAAGATAAACTCAAAATGGATAAAAGACCTCAACGTGAGACAGGAATCCATCAGAATCCTAGAGGAGAACATAGGCAGTAACCTCTTCGATATCAGCCACAGCAACTTCTTTCAAGATAAGTCTCCAAAGGCCAAGGAAACAAAAGCAAAAATGAACTTTTGGGACTTCATCAAGATCAAAAGCTTCTGCACAGCAAAGGAAACAGTCAATAAAACAAAAAGGCAACCCACGGAATGGGAGAAGATATTTGCAAATGACAGTACAGACAAAAGGTTGATATCCAGGATCTATAGAGAACTCCTAAGACTCAACACACACAAAACAGATAATCATATCAAAAAATGGGCAGAAGATATGAACAGACACTTCTCCAACGAAGACATACAAATGGCTATCAGGCACATGAAAAAATGTTCATCGTCACTAGCCATCAGGGAAATTCAAATTAAAACCACATTGAGATACCACCTGACACCAGTTAGAATGGCCAAAATTAGCAAGACAGGAAACAACGTGTGTTGGAGAGGATGTGGAGAAAGGGGAACCCTCTTCCACTGTTGGTGGGAATGCAAGTTAGTGCAGCCACTTTGGAGAACAGTGTGGAGATTCCTGAAGAAATTCAGAATAGAGCTTCCCTATGACCCTGCAATTGCACAGCTGGGTATTTACCCCAAAGATACAGATGTAGTGAAAAGAAGGGCCATCTGTACCCCAATTTTTATTGCAGCAATGGCTACAGTCGCCAAACTGTGGAAAGAACCAAGATGCCCTTCAACGGATGAATGGATAAGGAAGATGTGGTCCATATACACAATGGAGTATTATGCCTCCATCAGAAAGGATGAATACCCAACATTTGTAGCAACATGGACCGGACTGGAAGAGATTATGCTGAGTGAAATAAGTCAAGCAGAGAGAGTCAAGTATCATATGGTCTCACTTATTTGTGGAGCATAACAAAGAACATGGAGGACATGGGGAGATGGAGAGGAGAGGGAGTTGAGGGAAATTGGAAGGGGAGATGAATCATGAGAGACTATGGACTCTGAAAAACAACCAGAGGGTTTTGAAGGGGCGGGGAGGGGTGGGAGGTTGAGGAACCAGGTGGTGGGTCATAGGGAGGGCACGCACTGCATGGAGCACTGGGTGTGATGTCAAAACAATGAACACTGTTATGGTGCAAATAAACAAACAAAAAACTTAATGTCTTTCCCACATCAATTGAAGTGTTTAATTTATTTAGCTGCAAATTAATTATTGGTAGGTATGTACTTCCATTTTGTTACTTGCTTTATGGTTGTTTTTGTAGTTCTTTGTTTCTTTCTTCTCTACTTCTCTCATAGTTTGCAGGCTTTCTCTAATGATATACTTGGATTACTTTTCTTTCTTTTTTTCTTCTTTTTTTGGCATTCTATTATTGGTGCTTGATTTGTGGTTATCATTACACTTACATATAATATTTTGCCTATAGTGGTCTGTATTAAGTTGATGGCAACTTAAATTTGAACCCATTCTAAAATCCTTAAGTTTTACTCCTTTCTCCCAACAATTTAGGTGCATGAAGTCATACTTTACATTCTCTTATTGTGTGAATCCCTTGTGTACACTTGTGGATGTACTTAATTTTACAGCGTTTGTGCTTCCTACTTCCTTATTCCTACTTTTCTGCTCTTTCCTATCCACACAAAGAGTCCTTATTATATTTGTTGTAAAGCTGGGTGATGGTGATGGACTCCTTTAACTTTTATCTATCTCTCCTTCTATTCTGAATGATGACCATGCTGGATAAAGTATTCTTGGCTTCTGGGTTTTTTGCTTTCAGCATTTGAAGATATCATGTCACTCCTCCCTTTCTCACCTCTCTCTTTTTCCTTAAAATTTTTAAGTGTTCCAAGATTCATTATTTATCTATTGTATCTATGTATTATTACATATCTATCTATATATGTATTATGTATCTATGTATTATGTTTATGTACCACACCCAGATCTCCAGGAAATATGTGTCCTCCTTAATAACCACCTCCAGGCTCACCCATCCCCCAATCCTCTCACCTCTAAAACCCTCATTTTATTTCTCAGAATCCACAGTCTCTCATGGTCTGTTTCCCCCTCCAATTTTCCCCAATTCACTTTTCTTTTCCTTCTCCTAATGTCCTCCATCTCATTCCTTATATTCCACAAGTAAGTGAAACCACATGATAATTGGCTTTCTCTGCTTGATTTATTTCACCCAGCATAATCTCCCACAGTCCCGTCTGCATTGATACAAAAGTTGGGTATTCATCTATTCTGATGGCTGGGTAATATTCCATTGTATACTTGGACTACATCTTCTTTATCCATTCAAATATCCATTTGAGATGCTGAGGGCATCTCAGCTCTTTGGCGATTGTGGACATTGCTGCTATGTACATTGGGATACATATGACCTTTCTTTTCATTACACCTGTATATTGGGGATAAATACTGCATAGTGCAATCGCAAGACCATAGGATAGCTCTATTTTTAATTTTTTGACCTATCTCCATACTTTTTTCCAAACTGGCCACAGCAGCGTGCATTCCCAACAACAGTGTAAGAGGGTGTAAGAGGGTTCCCCTTTCTCTACATCGTCTCCAACATTTGTTGTTTCAGTACAGATGAAAGGCTGATATCCAAGATCTATAAAGAACTTCTCAAATTCAACACCCAAAAAACATAATCCTGTCAAAAAATGGGCAGAAGATATGAACAGACAGTTCTCCAAAGAAGACATACAAATGGTTAGCAGACACATGCAAAAATGTTCATCATCATTAGCCATCAGGGAAACTCAAATCATAACCACATTGAGCTAGCATCTTACACCAGTTAGAATGGAAATATGTCACTCCTTTTTTGGCCTACCATGCTACTGATGAAAAATTGGCTCAAAACCTTTAGAAGTTCTCCTTGAACATAAATCTTCTATCTTGTTGCCTTAAAGTTTTTCTTTTCTCGTTATCACTAATTGCCATCTTAATTACTATGTGTCTTGGTGTAACTGGCCTTGGGTTGATTTTGATGGGAGTTTTCTGTCCCTTCTGGATCTGGATGTTTGTTTTTCCTTCTTCAGGTTTGGGATGTTTTCAGCTATTATTTCTTCAAATAAATTTTCTTCTCACCTTTATCTTTCTTCTCCTCTGGGACTCTTAAAATGTGAATATTAGTACACTTAACATTGTGACTGAGTTCCTTAACATATTCTCATTTTATTTAAATATATAAATAGAAAATAAAGATTTTATTTATTTATTTGTTAGAGGGAGGGAGAGAGAGAGGGAGGGACGGGGGAGAGAGAGAGAGAGAGAGAGAGAGAGAGAGAGAAAGCATAGGCAGGGGAGCAGCAGGCAGAGGGAGAAACAGGCTCCCCACCGAGCAGGGAGCCCAGTGTGGGACTCGATACCAGGACCCTGGGATTATGACTTGAGCCATAAAGGCAGGCACTTAACTGACTGAGCCACCCAGGCATCCCTTTATTCTCATTTTTTAAAGCTGTCTTTTTTTTTTTTTTTTGTAATGTTGGGGGTGGGGAGGGAGAGTGAGAGAAGCGTACACCCGCTGAGCAGAACCCTGAGATCATGACGAGCCAAAACCAAGAGTCGACACTCAACTCAGTGAACCGCCCAGGCACCCCAAAGCCATTCTCAATTTTTATTATCCTGTTTTTCTTTCTCCTGTTCAGCTTCGTTGCTTTCCATTACTTGGCCTTGCAATTAGCTCACTGATTCATTCTTCCACTTCCTCTGGTGTGCTCTTTATTCCCTCTAGTGTATTTTTATTTTGTTATTGAGTTATTCACCCGAGATTTTTTTCTTTTTGATGTTTTCTGTCCCTTTGTTGAAGGTCTCACTGAGATCCAGGCCAGTTATCCAGTGATCTTGACCTTTACTTCAAATTTTCTGTCAAGCATATTACTTATGTGTCGAATATCTGTTTCCCTTAGCTCTCTTACTGTGATTTTTGCCTCATTCCTTCCTTTGGGATATATTCCTCTATATCTGCATTTTCCTGTCTGTGCATGTTTCTGTGGGCTAGGAAAGTCAACTTCACCTCCTGCTCTTTAAAATAGTTACCTTATGGAGATGAGGTTGTGTAGTGCCCTGCGAGTGATGTGCCCTGTTCACCAGAACCTGGGACTTCTGGGGTGTGTCCTATGTGTCTTGTGTTCCTCCTACTATTATGGTTGAGTTGTATCTGCCTTCTTTACTCCAGTCATTTGCAATGGCTCTCTTGGCTGTTGTGGGCAGGCTGTCGTCATGGTGTTGGTAGTGGGCCAGTCTGGGGCTGCCTTGGGCTTGAGCTAGGTCAGGCCAGGGTGTTCCCAGTGTTACAGTCACACTGAACTGTAAGGCACTCTCTCTGTGATGTCCCCTGACAAACTTCCCATGGGTGGTGGCATGTCCAGTGTGGTGGGGGCACAATGCCCCAGCCCACTGTTAGGATTGTGGTCTGACAGATGTGTGTAATTAATTATCTTTTTCTGAGGCAGGGGTTCACACCAGAGTGGTGCTGGCCCCTATAGGGGCTGTTGACATGATGCCACACTTGTGGCACATCTTTGGAGTAGGATTCTGGCCAAGGGAGCAAGTCTGCAGGAGAATGCAGGGCTGCAGTGCATGGTGTTAGCAAGGTGTGCACAGGAAACCTGTGGGAGGCAACCTATAGCTGCTTTGGGGAGAACTGCCCAGAGAAGGTTTGAGGGTACTGGTAGGCAGGAGAGTGTGGGGGCAGGGTGTGCTGTTAGCAAGCTAGGTGCTGACTGATTGTGCTGTGCATGATGTCTGAGTGTCCAGGGAAAGAGACTGAAATGATGCCCTCCAGCTCTTTTCTTCTTTTCTTCTTGGAGGAGTCCCCAAAAGATCCTTGTCCCTCCAGCGTATGCTCCGAGATTAGGAAATCAGTATATCGCATGTGCTTTTCAAAATGCTGCCTCTATGCCGTATCTTAGTTGTGCTGCTTGTTGGATTGGCTTTTTAATGTCAGGGGCACAGTTTCCTCACCTCCCCAGAGCTGAGCCCACTGATGTTTAAAGTTCCGGATGTTAAGCTGCGCTGGTTGTGGTTTTCAAAGCAAAACTTTATGGGTATTTGTCTCCACAGTTAGGATCCCCCATGTCTGGGGGTGTGGGAGCATGGTCCTCTTCCCTCTTCAATCCCAAGGTGTCCCTCCCACCCATGGAAGGTCCTGTGAGCCCTCTTCTGGGTTATTTACCTGATGTGGACGTTATTTGGTTGTAGCTGTGTGATGAGGTAGGGTTACGAATCCTCCTATTCCACCAACTTCCCAGAAGTCCTTCCTTTTGTCTTTGACTTTTGTGACTCTGTGTAACCCTATTTGGGCCTCATGCACCTGGATGTCCATTTCTCCCACCAGGCTCAGGAAGTTTGCAGTCATTACCACTTTAAATATACTGTCTGAGAAACAAACTGAGGGTTTTGGAGGGGAGGGGGTGGGAGGTTGGGTGAGCCTGGTGGTGGGTATTATGGAGGGCATTTATTGCAATGGAGCACTGGGTGTGGTGCATAAACAATGAATTCTGGAACATTGAAAATAAATTTTAAAAATTAATTAAAAAAATAAATATACTCTGTCTCGTTGTTTTTCTTCTTGAATTCTCATAAGGCAAATACTGTTTCTTTTCATTGTGTCCTACAAGTCCCACAGTGTTTTACTCTTTCTCATGTTTTCTTCTCTTTTTCACTCCCCTTCCTGGGGAGCATTTTAAATGTCTATTTTTCCAGGTCACTGACTCTTTCTTCTGCATGTGAGTCTGATTTTGGAAGTCTATTGAATCCTTCGGTTGGGCAATTGTATTTTTCAATGCCAGGATTTCTATTGGCTTTTTTGGTGGTTACTATTTCCTTCACAAAGTTTTCATTTTGTTCCTGCACTTTTTCCTGATTTCATTTAGTTGCCTTTTTCTTTTAGTTCTCTAACCTTCCTTAAGAGGATTTTTCTGAATTCTTTGAGAGTTCACTGATCTCCATTTCTTTAAGGTCAGTTATTATAGCTGTATTATTTTCCTTTGAAACGTACTGATACCATGTTTACTGATTTCTTGTGAAATTTGATTCCTTACCATTGGTATCTGTGCATTTGAATAATGTGGGTCCTTTTCCAGATGTTACGGGTTTGTGTTGCCAGCTATGGTTAGTCACATCAGCTCAGTTTGGGTTTCTGGATATGTCTGCTGGTGGGAGAAGTCTTTGGGCAGGTGGGGCCAACTCTCAGAGCGTATTTTTTGGGATAGACATGGGGACTGGAATGTGGTGTGTGTCCAATTGACAACAGTTGGATAGGACTAGAGGCTTGGTTCCATACACAAGTGAGGTTGTAGCACAGGCTGGATTCTGTGGTCATGCTTCTATGGCCAAGACTGGACAACATACCCAGTGGGACGATGCATTAGTTGCCCTGACATGGCAGGGCAGCTGGAGGGGACCCAGGTCCTGTACAGCTCTTTGTTAAGAGTCCAAATGAGGCCTAAGTATGCACTAAATTTCCTGGGAAGGAGAGGCCACCAGGTTTGCTCTGTATTTGGGGGAGACCACAGGCTGTGCTCTTTTTTCAAGTGCTACCGTGAAGATGCCTGTTGAAGGGGATACATAGCTTCCCATGCACTGTCATTAGGTTTCCTCGTGGGACAGACTGAATGAAGTCTGTATTCACCAATGAGTGACACTACAAATTAGCTTCCCTCCACAGGCACTGGGGGCGGGGGGGAAGCAGTTCTAAAACCAATAGATCTCTTCATTTATCGTCTTAACTCAAGCCAACTGGCATCCCAATTTCCCTGGCTGATGTGGGTCACTGACTTTGTTCTGCAAATTATCAGTTCTGTCAGCTTTGAGTTCAAGTGCCACTAGGCCACACAGCTCCCAGGAAGTGTCAGCAGCCCTGCAGCTCAGATGGGGCTGGA
Organism: Meles meles; assembly: GCF_922984935.1. Taxonomy (NCBI): domain Eukaryota; kingdom Metazoa; phylum Chordata; class Mammalia; order Carnivora; family Mustelidae; genus Meles; species Meles meles. Next base: position 10,576,128 of record NC_060088.1, read on the forward strand.
AAGCAGTCTCCACAGTGGGTGGGGTGGTGATTCATCAACCTTACTGCACAGGGCCAACCAGGCTTTATGGCTGGCAAAACTCATTTGGGGACCCATGTCACACAGACCTGCCCCTGCCCGGTCCCTGATCAGAGTACACTCCCACTTTGGCTCTGTGGATGAGCAAAGCCACCAGCTGGGAATATTACTTGGGCCACTGAAGGTATGCATTCAGTCTGCCAAGATCCCTGTGAGTCCCTACCCCTTTTCTATCGACTCAAGATTCCCAGTGGCTGGGCCCTGCAGATGCCCCTGCAGTCTCCATGGTGTGAGATCAAAGTAGTGGCTACAATAAAGTGATCCACAACATGGGCAGGAGGGAGAGAGAAGGGGCTGGTTGTCCACCCTGCGTCTTCTCTTCCCACTGGAGGAACCATAGGTTCAGGGAGACCTCTCCTCAAGGTGCTGCATTGGCCTGGGGGAGGGACAATGAGATCAGCATGTAGCCTTTCCTCTCTGGCTCTTCTAAAGCAGTCTGTCACAGTCCCTGTGGTGCAAGGAGGTTCCCAGCCTCACTTGCATATTCTAGCAATTCTGTCAGAAAGCATCTTGTCCATTGGTGGTTCCTGTTGAACCTGAGAAGACCTATGTTGCCATCCTGGCATGTCACTCACTCCGTTTGAGGAGGAGCGAAACTCCTGCACAGCATGTGCACTATTTTACATTCCCCTAAGTAATGCACAAGAGTTCCAATTTCTCCACATTCTCTCCTTATTTTTCCTACTGTTTACTAGTATTATTTGGTCTACCGAATATGAAGTGGTGTCTCATGATACTGGTTCACATGTCACTAAATGTTGAGCTTCATTTCATATGGTTGACTAATGATTACTGGGGTCTTAAAAAGGGGAATTCTATCCAAGTCCTTCTACCTAGTTTTTAATTGTCTTTTTTGTTGTTGTCTTTTTATCTCCTGAATAGTATACCCTGATCAGATATATGATCTATTTTATACATTATCTTTGCACTTATTAGATAACCTTTGACATAAAGTTTTAAAATCTGGTTGCTTCACAGTGTAGGGCCAGACTCCTGGCATTTTGCATGATGTTACTCTCAACTTTATTTTTTAACTTGTACCTTAGCATGGTACTCAAATATTAGTTTTCTCCCAGGTTATTCAACTAAAAAAGACTTACTCGCTTGTACATGATTAGATCAACTGCACTTTGTATAGTTAACAGTTAAACAAAAAGACAAAAAACATTCTATATGCAACTGTCCCTTGGTAAGGCCTGCTAGGACCAGAGAAATTCATGGGTACACCACAGACATTATTTACCATCCCCTACTTTATGTGGGTGAGGGGGAGTCCTTACAGTGCTCTGATGGAATAAAATTGTTTTTTACCAACTTCAGAAGGTAATCTCCACCAGTCTTTGTTTATTTAACTGTGCAATAATTAACTAGCTGTGTTATAAGACCTGAAAAACCAGGTATTTAGAACAATTATCTTTGAGCTTAAATGTCACAAGTGAAGTTACAATCAGTATAAAGAATACACAGACACTGTTAAATTAGTCATCACATATTTATTCAACCTTAACAGAGTAGATAAAATAAGATTCACATTAGCAAAAAATCTCTACAAAATGTTTTTGAAAAGCAAAATATGGCTGTTTCATCAATTCTCTATCTTCATGAAAGATATTAGCGAAAAAATAGAGCAGTTTCTTTAGTACTGCATCCTTTTTGGGGGGTATTTTCAGTTACAGTTTGAAAGAGGTAGATGTTTCTGTTAACACCTGAGAGATAAACCGTGATAACCAGGTGTGGAAAAGACAGTTAATATATAATTTTAAAAATACTGGTCTCACAACCACAAAATGTATTTTCTACACACATGAAAATGAAATGGCCTATTTTTGTACAGCCATGTTTCTACACCTTGGAGTCCACTGACACTACTGATTTTGCAACTCGAGAGGGTTCCACAAAATGGTACAACAAACATAATTTAACTGATTCCAACATTTAAACTATTCCTGGGCCAGCTACAAGGTTTTTAAACAGGCTGACAAAGGCCAGTTAATGAATATTTAAGACTTGCTCAACTCAAGAGTTGTAGTATGAAAGCAGCCCTAGTCACTACAGAGATGGTTTGACAACTCCTATTCCAGAATATAATACATACTGCACATACTACAAAGCTACTTGGAAGGGAATCCTTGTCATAAGCTACCTTTTTTTCTTGCTAACCAGAGAAAGAAATTCTGAGAGGAAACCAAATGCTTCCCAAACAGAATCCAGATCTTGTCAATGTCTTCTATTATTTTACACAATATCTAACATAAACCTACTAAACACAAAATGATAGAGCACATGCTCTGATCCACATTGCTTTTGGCCCAAGATTTAACCTCCACACAAAACAAGTACCACCAAGAAGTGCAGGAGGCACTTAACTACCTTGGTAAGATGATAAGACCTTACATGCATCAGGGTTCTGGTGTGATATGATCATTAGTATTATTTTTAAGGTAAATTATATTTGTGACACATAACCTTCATTTCCCCTCAAAGTAGTGGGTCTTTGGACCCTGATGGAGGGGCTTTTAAAAAGTTGTGGGAGGGTGGTGTTTGGTTTTACCTCATCCTGGAAGACTAACAGTGTCAAATGTCATGTGAATTTCTTTTCTCTCCCTCTCTATTCCTTAATGATCATGGTCAGTGGTGAACATTTACAAGTACCTCACTTCCAGCCTGTTTTACCTATTAGGTAATTTTCACTTTTCAACCCATTTGAGGTCATAAATATGACAGGAACACATACATAAGACTAGCTTTTGAACACTGAAATAAAAAAGTAAGGAGAAAAATTACAAATTCCAGAAATTTTGCCATGGTAAACTCAGGGAACTAGATACTTTTTTTCCCCCTTTCAACATGTGTTCTAAGCTGAAACCAAAGCAGTAGAACTATCTTTAGTGACTCAAGCATGAAACCTGTTCGTCCAATCACTTGCTTATGCTATTTTCTTTACAAATGACATCTTCATATACATATTGTACCACAATCTTGCATTCATCTCAATTTGCAAGTGACCAAAATATTATTAAATAACCAAATCTATATTAAATTTGCTTTGCTTAGGTCTTATCCCACACTTGAGCCTTTTTTTCAGATGGCATTTAAATGAGCTACTAGACAAAACTAATCTTTTTTCCTTCCTTCCTTCGTTCCTCCCTTCCTTCCTTCTTGTATCAGTGGGCTATAGAGTTTAAATCAGTATTAGTTTTCAAATTGGGAAACCATTCTTGGAACAACTTTCAATTATGGTACTCACACAAGGGGCAGGATTAAGGCAAATGAATACAGAAAGTGAAAGGATTAGGCAATGAACACATGTATTCCAGGGAAGGGGAAGGTAAGGCAGGTGTGCAATACAGCTGTGGAACGTGTATACATTACAATGCAAAACTGCTTAGCAGCCTCCTGTATAACACAGTCCAATAGTTCTTGAAACATACAGATATAATAGAAAAAGTTAAGAGCATTCACCACAAAGCCAACAGTAGCTAACACTGAAAAGTTATACACAAAATACCGCTCAATACAGTGATCACACTTCATGTTAGTGAACTGAATCAAAGAGATCATGTAGAGAGGGTTTTGGAGCTGTGTTTTGTTTCATTTACTCCCTCAAGCTCAGCACCCAGGTAGACTCCTGGAGCTTTACTAGAGGAACTCTTCAACTCATCCTGAGAAACAAGAGCAGTGCAGGACCGTATCAGAGGTGCAGCTAAATCTACATTCACTGCATTTACATTGACCTGCTCTTTCAGGACTTCCACCTGCTCACTGAGCTCATTTCTTTCCATTTGGAGAGCTCTACACAGCTTCTCCAACCGTTCCAGTTTTATCTGAAAGGCCTTGTACTCTTTATCACGGACAGCTTTCTGAGATGGGGGAAAAAAAAAACAATTCATGCAACCATTCTGCATGTAAATAGAAACTTTATTATTGCATACAAAAGAAAACTAAATTAAGAAATCTGGGCTATACTGTAAACTAACTTTGGTGATCTGTTGAACCTCCCTCTGTTTTGATATTTAAAATACTTAAAATTATTCTGTGGCAATGCAAAAGGGTAAGTACACTTTTTTCATTCTTCTTTGGAGTAATCAAAACCCACTTCTTGATTTCAAGTATCTATATCAGCTTAAGTATTAACAACATTCAGGATTTTAATTTATAATGCTTACTTCTTCAATTTTTCTTCCTTTCCACCATTTTTTAACCCTAATATTTTCTCTCATGAGATGTTATAAGTTTATCCTATCCAATTTATGAAAGTCAGAAATTTACTTATTTTAAGTGGAATATACTTCAGCTTGCTTTACAGCAAACCTTACAAAAAGAACTTTGCTGCCTTTGGAAATAAGTAAGTCAAGATGCAAAATCAACTGGGTTAAAAGATTGTGCTTTGTCCACAGGAAATCTGAATAAGGTTGTCTTCCTGAAAAAGCTAGGATTCTCAAGTTGTGGACTTCTGAACCAGCAATAGGAACATATGCTGGATGCTTGTTAGAAATACAAAATTTTAGGATACACGTCCGATCTAATGAATCCCATAAGCTATTGGCGGGGAGGGGGTGGTACATCCAGTTTAACAAGTGCTAAGTCTGTATAAGTTAGGTTTGCTGTAGAGGAAAGCAAAATCTAGTTACTTTATAGGTATCTATAACACAACCCTGAGCTAAGAGGTTGGGGAAAGAATTTTGAACTTTCACTTAAGACAACCTAACTTACTGAAGGCAAGAGACCATATACGGAAACCTCTAGAAGTTCCAGCCTGACTTACTACTGAAATAAGTGAGTGTTCACTGTTCATTCAGGCAAAGACTTCTCACCTCTTCAGCCATTTGTAGAAGTACTTTATTATTATTTTCCCATTTGGTACGCCATATTACCATTTCTTTTTCCAGTTTTTTAATTTTCTTTGTCATCTGTGAATCAACACAATTGCAAATTTAAATTCTATGTGCATTCCTTGAACCACCTCTAAAGTATTTACATTGTTCTTCCCCTCCCACATCAGTGCACTTGCTTCATTCAGCTGATAGCTGTGCATGTCTTGCTGAAAGTAGCAATGCTTGATTATAGCAGAACTAATATAGCAGAAGCCCTTACCGTGGCAGCAGCAGGAACCAAGACAGGAGGAGTTTCATATTACCAGAACAACAACAAACTTGACTTCAATTTCAGAGGAAGCAGCACATGGGAACTTCAGATGCCACCATACTCTGAACTCTTTCAGTTAAAACTGGAGTGCCATTTATTCCAGCTAGAGGGAGCGAAAGATAGGACCAGCTTCTCCCTAAACTGTATCAAAAAGTGTCCCTGATCTCAAGTTTTCTGTAGTGATAGTACACTAACCTATTCATCAGATTCTTGGAAAGACAGATATTCTGAGTCTACAAAGAGTTTAAGAATCTAAAACCCTATCAGTATCAGAAGTAAAAGTCAGATAATTCAGGCAAGTGATAAGGAAAATGATACTGAAATTATTATATCCTTAGCTTTAACCATCTTCACAATTCACAAGACTATTCTATTTCAAGATTGTATTAAAGATAAAGTGGAGGTAAAATAAGAGAGTTTCTCAAATTAATGTTACAGGACCTGAATTCTCCAAAATTCAAAATTAGGTTCAACTTTGCCCATCAATTATCCATCTTTCCAATATTGCTTTATTATTGGTCTGCACATCAGCTCTATTCCAGGAGAGATACTGTATCAAGCACTGTTAAAGGAAACTAGGATAAGGCAGAGCCAATGCCCTGGGCCATAGGTAATTACTCAGAAAAGTCCCACGAGGCAGAGTAGGACAAGGGCTGTGGGAGGGGCTCCTCTAAGATCTCAGTTCAGTGCTGCCAACAGGGATCTTTACAGGCACTAGCAACTAGCACAGAGGAATGCAATGTGTTCCAATCCAGCAAGTCTGCCAGAATAGCAGCAAACTAAGGAGTCCCTGTCCTAAGCTGCTCTGCATCAATGAGCTGGAGTCCAGCTAACACTTTCTTCCTGCAGAGTTTCCCTCCCATTGGAGCACTTCCCTGAAAGGACTGACAGGTATAACCAATCTTCTGCTTGCTGAATCCAACACAATACTAGGTGTTAAAATATCTGAAATACTCTACTTAACATGGCTAAGCAGTGATTGAGGTACAGTAGATACTTTTGTAATTCCCATTCTTAACAATGAAGGAACAGAGAAGTTTAAAACAACTTGTCCAAGGTCTACCATAAGTGATGACCAAAATTATTAATCCAAGAAATCTGACTAATGAGCATGTACCCCCCACCACCTAGTAACAGTCATGCCTGATATGTATTGGATGGCTACAAAATGCCAGCCTTACTGTTACATATCCTCTCTTGACCACCATTTCTTTTTAAATCCCAATTTGAAAGGGGGACATGCCAAGTTAAATCATTTGCCCCACGGAAGTTCCACAATGCAAATAACAGAACTTAGTTCCAAAGTCCACACTCCAAACCAAGGTGGCTATTCATTTATTTTGGAGGAGGAAGAGATAGGTAACTATACCCTAAAATTGCCACTTAGCCCCCATTTTGAACTGGAATGACCACAACCAATTTTCTACACTGAATTTTAACAACATTTGTAAGCTTCATAAAGACGTCTGCCCCTGTATATTATATGAAATAAAGATCACATTTAAGAGTAAAAATATACTCAGCTTACCTAGATTCTCAGATATAATCTATTTTAACCAAAATATACCATAACTTCTCTTGAGCTTGATTTTTATTTACTTAAAGCTTTACTGAGGAACCTGGTGGAGATCATCTGAAGTGTTTTTTAAGAACATAATCTACTTTTAATAAGTTGCCTTTAAAAAAAGAATTATTATTAGTGATGTTAGAATTTTGACAGCATCAAGATCATGAGCAACATGGGGTAATTTCAGGACAAATGCCAGATAAAGATCAGAAAAGATGACGTTAAGATCATATCAGTTCAATATAAACTCATCCAAATACTAATTACGCTTAAAATGACCTCATATAAATTTAGTGGTACTTTCTACTAAAATCATGTAAATACCTTTTCCATTTCCTGCCTGAAGGTTGTAAAGAGTTCATTGCTTTTTGCCATGGTAGTCTGGAATTCTTCAAACTTATCCATATAAAGAGAAAGCTACAGAAAAAAAGTATCAAATATTCTGAGTTCCAGATAAGCACTTCAGAATCCCAAAGACTTGCAAAAGAACATAATATGGTGAAACATTAGTTACTTGTTGTAAGTGCTACAATGAAGAAGAAATGCTCTTAAACTTTGGAAATGATGTTGACTTAACCTAACTATAATGTTTGAAATGTTCAACCCTTTAGTAGCTGTATTATGTCAATTATAATGAAAACTAAAAATTTCCTGTAACTATAAATTCCCTATAACTACAATGCTTTATGCACTAACCCACCATACACACATCTGAAAAACTTCTTGGAAAAAAAATCTTTCTTTTATATTAGTAGCCTGCATAGTTCTTCGCTTGATGCCAAGATTAAATTTTTCCTTAATGTAGGCAGGAAAACAAAACAAGCTGAAGAATAGTCTGGTTGGAGGACAAACAATTTAGTGAGAGAATAGTTGAGAAAAAGAAAAGTTAAATTAAGGTAGAGATGTCCATTTTTCTTTTAATGCCCACTGTCAAGAAATTTTTAAATTATAGCTGGGAAGATAAGGCTAACTGAGCAACCCAAAGAGAATGCAGCATGCTGCGTCACTTTTTTTTTCCCTTTAGAAAAGGAGTTGCAGCAAAGGGGAGGAACATGCATTTTAGTGGCTTGAACATAAAGCTTACAGAGGGGAGTGTTGAGCTAGGCCTCAGGATGGGCTGAATAGTTTTATGTAGACCAGGGGGGAACCCTTTGGAGACTATCTCCAAATATGAACATAATTAATTTAATGTAAATGTTACATAATTATTATATATGTTACATGTTATACATAACTATATGATTATATTATGTTCAGGATGAGGAAAGAGGACCAGAGAAATATAGTTTTTTGCCCAAGAAAAGTTTAGAAAAAAATAAAACACAACCAGAGGCCTGGAAATAATACAAGTGGTATCTTTTCATTTTCATCAGTGCTTAATGAGAACTAATAAACAAAACCACATTAACATGGTGGGGAAGGGACAGGGTGTGATATGATGGAACTGGTCTACCCAGATATCATACGGAATGAGTCATATGGGAAACAGCAACTTAAAAGCAAGTTCTGTCACACATGGGAAGGAGAAACAGACTAAAAGGACTGTTACCAGTAACAGGGTAGACAAGATGACTGTAAGATAACCAAATCACTCCCATAGAAAGAGGAAGGTAAGGAGGGCCAGACTGAATAGAAACAGGAGCAAAGTGGAAAATACCATGGAGGCCTTATGTGCAGTCTGTAGAGGGACCCACAGTGACAGGGTTTCGGAGTGTGCTGGCCTGCAGTCAGAGCACTGGTGTTGCTCAGGGAAGCAAAGGGAGCAGTTTAGATACTTGGAGATTAGAAGTTATGGCAGTCTGGGCATGGTCTGCATGTACTGAAAATGGAACACCCAGATAGACTGTCCCATCTGAAAGCTCAATGCTGGCCACACTGGGTAGTTAGGAAGTGGCAACTACCATCATACCTGGACTTACATGCCAGCATTATGGTCAACACACACCATTGTGACTCTATTCTCAACAAATGCTGGAAACTGACATGTGAGACTGAGACTTGGAAAGAACAGCCATATTTAGGGACTTGGACACAAGGAGGTGACAGCAAAGGATACAAAGTAATGACCAGATAACATGTTGACCCATGGTGACACACATGTACAGACAATAGAAGTTGCAATGAGAACAGCCCAATGGAATCAGAGCTGCCTGGAAGCTTGGTCAAAGGCCCTTTGCTGACTGATACTGAATTAACTGTCAATAGTTTAAAGAACATCTTTATTGAAGATTAAAGAACATCTTCCAAAGCTCTATAAACATGTACATCTTCTCCACATCAATCCTCTTTCCCTTTTATATGGACTTCTGAGTGTGCAGGGCTAAAAGCAAAGGTTTAAAGTTTCTAGAAACATGCTAAGCAGAGTCATAACTTATGCTTCATAACAGGAAAAGACTTCTCATATCTGTTTCCTCTTCAATTTTCACAGTAAGTGAGGCTACTAGTTTCATCACTAATATCACATTAAAAACTGTTCCCAAAGTGATAAAAAGCATTCACAAAAAGGCTGCTCATCAGTGTCTGTGCCAGTCTTAATACAGGAGTATATTTTAGAATGAAGAGAGTCCTTATGTTAAATGCCATTTAATAAAGTTTTAAAATATGTGATAATTTTTCAACAAACCATAATTTGGTTAACTAAAAAAATAGGTTATATGGATATATACCTAATTGTTACTGTCTATAAACAGTAGGTAGATATTAGTAAACTTTTAGAGATGGAAGCATGATCTCTCCTGGATCTTTTCCTGAAGTGAGGATGCCACATCTGCTTCCTTTATCGCACACTAAGCAACACTTAAGAAGGTTGAACTGTAAGCAATCTCAATTCCTGCTTTAAAAAGTACACACACATACACACACTCACCTGCAAGTGAATTTGATGAGCATATGCAGGTTTTTAAAACTACACATACAACAAGATATGTATTTTCTGCCTGTTTTATTTTCCTCATAGAACAAAATTCAAAAGTCCCTGGAGAAAATAATCTAGGACAGTAGAAAAAGGACACTGAAAACAGGTTCACCAGCTATTCGTATCGGCTTGGGATTAAGGGATTCCTTGAGACACAGGACTCACAATGCTAATTTAAGAAAAGCTCTAGTCAACTTATGATGACTTAGTTACCGTAAATGAAGAAGAACGTTCCAAGAGATCAAGAGGTCTATTTTTCAGTTTTAGCTGGCATTGGCTGGGAACAACAAGACTCACAAATTCTACTATCCTGTGTTGACAAGTTACCTGCTGTTTTAATTGTACTTCTTGCTGTTTCATTTCTTCATATTTGTGCCTCGATTCTGTTGCTTCTTTTAATAACTAGAAAACAGAAACATTCTGGCAAAATAGTAACAGCAGTTATACATGTGGCTAAAATGTCAAATGACTGGATACTTAGGTTTCCTGTTCCCTCTCATTATTTTAGCAAGAATCATAGGCCAAGAATCCTATTATAGCAATTGCCATGTTATTTCTATCTTTGGTCTGCACCACTTGTTAATACTGTGAAATGTGGGAAATATCTTTAAACCGCCTAAGGAGAAAAAGTACTTTGGAAGCACAATAAGGTTTATAAAACTCAGAGTTAAATAATCATGCTTAGGTGAACAAATCAGGCATTTACATTTAGAAGCCTAAAACAGTGCTGCACAAAACACAAAATCTTGTGTAAAGCAAAGCACAAAACACAAAATCTTGATGTTATCTAAGTGGTTTAGAAACCCTTTTACTCCATGAGAAAGGCAAAATGAGGCAGGCAGAAAGGTACACAGAGCAAAATAGTGAAAAAAGACATCAGATTTCTGATTATATTTTTAAAGGCAGGAAAGAGGAGCATCTAGTTTTGTACCTGGGTTTTTATGAAAATTATATAGTAAAGTTGTATGGTAGACAGTTGTGAAATTCAGTCTTTGAATTTCTGAAGTAATATGTCACATATACTACAAATAAGTCTTAAAGGTTTGTAATCCAACCAGAAAGTAAGTACACATGTAATGTATGTATGTGCATCTTTAGATACACATATATATATATACATGCGTGAGCATGCACGTGCGCGCACACGCACCCACACACGCTTTATATTCCAGGTTGGAAATGGTAACAGTTCCTTCAGTTGTACACCAGGTATCACTGCTGCATTGTATTGAAGGTGTCCATACTTTGAAAAATCCATCTCTCTAAACTCAGATTTACTATGGGGTTGTCCACATCCTGAGAAGACTCAGGAACTGAGCATTCCATCTTATAATTACTTCCGCAACTGCGTTACTTGAATGAAATGTGAAATGCTAGATCAAATAGTCTACAGTTCATTTAAACTAAACTAAACATATATAGTTTGATTTGCATATGTTAAACATGAGATTTCACTATGTTCACAATTACTGACACACAAAATAATATGATTACATCCTTGGGGGAAAAATGCTGCATGATTAAAAACCAAGATAACTTTCTACACATGAACAAACTCACCATCTACAGGTATTTCCACTAACTTGGTCTAATATTTCCAAGTCTATTTTTGTAAGAAAATTTCATCGGAAATGAAAAGCAGAATGGATTCCAACGTTTCTCAATCTTTACAGTCAAAAATCAAATTGCATCCCCAGGTCTATATAAAATATTGAATGAAGTTACGTATCTTAAATTATTTGTTTACAATTGTGCAGTAATGTTTTTAGGAAACAGTACTTACAAATTCTTTCTCCCTTTGGTGTTTTTCATCAGCTTCCTCTATGAGCTGTGTTGTTTGCTGAAGCCTGGCATCCACAAGCTGTTGCTGCAGTTCCTTATGTTTGAACACTTTATCAATATGCTACAGAAAATAAAGAATTTATTCCGTCACTCAATAAAAAAATGTATACATTGGTGAGGGAATACAACACAAGTTAACAATAATTCCCTTTCCTGTTCTTCCTGCTCATACTACCATAAGTAATAACACTGGATCTTTCTACCCTTGTATTTGCAGAAGCAACTATTGCCAACTTGCAAACCACTCTGCAACTGCAGAAATGACTTCTTCTGACTACCAACCTGAGACCACCTTTGTTGTTGGGGTTTAATCCAATCAACCGCTTTGTTATTTCCTGTTTTCTGCTCAACATTGAAAATCGGGTTCAAACAATTAAAACAACCAAGTAACAACAACCAAAAAATAACAAGAACCAAAAAAATGCAGTCAATTAAGATGATCAAACCACTGAAGCCATTCATCACACACATTATTCCTACACTTTTCTCACTAAATTTTCCCAAATTTCTTAGTATCGTTAATACCATGATAAATGGTAGGAATGGCCTGAGGATGAATCTTGGCTCAATGGATGGCTTTGGACAAATCCTGTTCCTTGATGAATCTCAGTTCCCTTATCTTTGAGAGACAACCACACATGTACTTTCCAAAGTTATTGTAAAAATCAATATTTAATGTGCTTGGTGCCTGACCACATAAAACACTTAGTAAACTGAGAATAGGTCAGCATTATATCCAAGCTAGGTTGTGAAGTAGTATTTCTAAATAATAAAATCATCAGAACATCCTTTTCAGATGCAGAAACATTAAGACTTTTTGTTTCAATATTCTATTTAAGAAAGGAAGAAATATGAGTTACCAATGAATTATTTAATTAAGTTTTAAGGAGTGCACTAGATTTGTTTTTGACTACAAAGTTTATTTAAATTATTAAATTATATTCTGACCCCATCTCCAAAAAAGGGGTAGATGAGAGAAAATTCCATAATACCTAAAACAAGACTTATATGTAATATGATTTGAACATGCACTTTCAAAATATGCCACTGTGATAACAAAGTAGACTGTCATTTGTTACAACAAAAAAAATGAAAGGAAATTAGGACTTTATAAATCTACTGAAAAGATCATCCACTCTGTAGGTCTGAAAAGGAGTTTCTTCAATAAATAAACTGCACAGAGAAAACACAGAGATGGAAACCTGTATTTCAAAAAAGACTTGAGACATAACCAATGAAATGTATAAACCTTGTCTGGATCTGATTCAAGCAATCTTAGGGGGCTGGGGAACAGAAAAATGTGGGTAGTGACAAGGTAGTTGATTAAGTTAATATGACTAAATATTTTTAAGATTTTATTTTTTTATTTATTTGACAGAGAGAGAGATCACAAGTAGGCAGAGAGGCAGGCAGAGAGAGAAAGAGGGAAGCAGGCTCCCTGCTGAGCAGAGAGCCCAATGCAGGACTCGATCCCAGGACCCTGAGATCATGACCTGAGCCGAAGGCAGTGGCTTAATCCACTGAGCCACCCAGACGCCCCATGACTAAATATTTTGATGTGAAAATAGTATTGTGTTTCTACTTCAAGAGAGTCTTTCCATTTCAAGATATGCATTCAAATAGTGCTGAATGAAGTAATATGACACCTTGGATATGCTTAAACACAGATCTGCTGTCAAAAGATGAATGAGAATGGTTCGGAAAATGCTCAAAATCCTAAATATGTTTCCAAAGGCTGTAAGTAACACTATAAGTTAAAACAATCTAAAATTTGAAGTCAAATTGGATAAATGCCATAGAAATTGTTTTTAGGTTTGTTTTGGGGCTGTTTTGGAGAATAAAATACACCACTTTAAAATTTACCATTTTAAACTGGTCAGAACATTTTTAAATTAGTAATTTTAAGCTGCTTTGTACGGAGTTCAACACACATAATGCCTCATTTTACTACCCCCTTTTTTCCAAATATTAGACTCACTTTTTAAAAATTACTGTCAGTCACCATACATTTTACTACCTTTAAAGCACAATAAAGGCAGAGAAATGTACCCTTTAGAAAACCCAAAGGCTCTCACCCTGTAAGTTTGAACTCTAAAAGTAACAAAATTTAATGAGTATGTTATCACCAATTTCCTCTTAAGTTAGATATCACAGAACTTCCAGACTAGTTTGCAAAGTAACTGCAACTGTGCACCTATTAATCACTCCTGTAAATTAACTGTGTGTGATAACCAAGAAGACTGGGTATTCTGTTAAAAGATTCTTTTTTACTCCCCAAAAGTATGGAAGGTAGAATGCAATGGTACTATACATTTTAGTATCACAGCTTTATGATGGATTACCATGGAAGTTTGAGATACTGGATACTGGGGGCCATATATTTATTTACCCTCACGTTGGATATGGGAAAAACAATTTATATGCTACAATTACAATATTCAAGTAACATATGGAAAACAAGTACCACTCAACATGTCTTGCAGAAGATACCACACATATCCAAATCCAAAGACCCTGGGTCATCAGTGATAATCCCCAATTAGTCCTTCAGTTCACAGTGTGCCTAATAATTTCCTAATGAATTATCTAATGAATCCCTGACTACCACTAATGAATGCTTGACTACCACTACCATATGTACACAAGTTTTAAAATATTGTCCTGTGACCATAGTCTTTAGTAATAAATGGTGGAAAGTTTTTCCTAATAACAAGACACTATCTAAAAACACAAAACATGTTTACCTCCTCTCTTAGTGCATACTGTTCAACAAGTCTCTTCACTTTCTCTCCCAGTTCGGTGTTTTCCTGGCGGAGTTTGGCATTGTGTATGTCATGTTGTTCCAGCTGTGCTTGGATTTCATTTAAAGTCAACTGGAAACGTGCAGTTGCTTCTTTACGATTCTCTTCCTCTTCTTGTGCCTGCTGCATATTTTCTTCCTTATTATTCAAAATAATTTCTGTTACTGGTATAGTATAAACTTATACATAAACAGCTCATGTTACTGCTATGTCATTTCATGTAACCCTGTCCCAAGTGTTGCTTCTCATCTACAAGTCCTTCACCTTACCTATGATGAGAAAACTCCCATTTAAAAGCAAACATATTTCCTAAGTAGATAATCAGAGAGAAACAACCGCCCTGCTACTAAATAAGTATTTGCTGACTATGCACACCTTACTACCCAAAGCACAAGTAAAGACCTTCTCCACAGTCTTAATCTTCTTCATTATTTTCCCAATATTCTCCTTACTGGTTTGAAAGACAGAATGACTGATAACATTCTGTATCAGTCTGAAGAGAGATGTCCCATCTAGCAGCCTACTTTCTGAGTCACACCTTCCAATTCCTTAAGAGTCCCTACTTATATGATTACTTATTTATATGTAAGACTATATCTATATGTATACATACACATACACACATACTTTTTAACATGCACGCACATATGTATTTAAACAACCGAATAGCTCAAGATTGGCAGAGAAAACTCAGGCACACTAGCCACTCAGCATCCACAGTACAGCTCTATACAACCTGTTTTTCCTTCTTAAACTCATTTTGATTTAAGTCTATACCTATCAGTCTCTTCATTTCAGCTAAGCATCTCATTTCTTATCTAAGAATGTGGTAATCAACTACATTAATGATCAGCATACCTTGAACTTCCTTAATAAGCAGGAAAGCTATGGCCATAAACATCAATAGCACCTAGATTCCCTGTGATTAAGTATAAGGTACACATACTATAAACTACAGAGCTCCTCCTCGAAACCACCATCTGGATAGACAGAGTGAGTGTTAGATTTATAATGGACAAACCATTATAATGGACAAACCCAGGCAAAAATGAATAAACAAGTAAGCAAGGTAGTATGTCCCTGAGGACCCCATAATGTCCTCTGCTCAGGAACCTAATCTATCAGACCAGTTGTACCTAGGATTATGGAACAAGCAACCATTATTAAAATAATGCTCCACTACAGCAAATAAAGCAAAGATTTGCGTCAAAAATATACACAGGGATTATAAAATCACCCTAACAATCTCCTGAAAAACAAAAAAATGAAGAAACTAACCTTTAATGTCCGATTGTGACGCTGAAGTTCCCTGCAAAGAGACTCTAGTTTGCTCCTTGCCAAGACAGCCTTGCTGTGTTCATTCTGCAACTGAACTTTTTCTTTCACGATCTGGGCTTGTTTCTTCTGCAGAATCTTCATTTGCTTCTGAACATTCCTGCTCTCCTCCAGCTAAAATTAACAAGAACTTTATACATTTACAAAGAACCCCTGACTTACAGTTGATAGAACTGGACTCTTTCCAGTACTCTCTTAATCAGCTGAGACATAAAAAAGTATGCAAATAATTTAGGGACTGAAGAAAATCAACCTCAATGTCCATTTTTTTTTTTAATTAAAAAGAAAAACATCTTTTAGGAAAACTTCTTTTGAATGCACATCATGTGGTTTTGCTTTTCTACAAAACATACAAAAACTACTTTATTGAAAAAATAAGCAGCTCTTTGTGAGTGAGAAGAGGGCAATTCTAGACTTTGAGCAAATTATGTGAGTCTTGTTGACATTTCAATGACACTTTCATGAAGAAAAAAGATGTTGACAAATGTTGATTTATTGAACATTCCTAGAGGTGGGGCACCTGCGTGGCTCAGTCAGTTAAGCCTCCTACTGGGTTTAGGCTCAGGTCTAATCTCATGGGTCATAGGATCCAGCCTTGTCCTGCTCAGTGCTCAGCAGGGAATCTGCTTGAGATTCTCTCTCCCTCTGCCCCTTCCCCCACATGCTCAGGTAACTCATTCACGCATGTGTTCTTACTCTCTCTTTTTCTCTCTCTCTCAAATAAACAAATCTTAAGCAAACAAACACTCCTCGAGGCAATATGTTTACAGCTACTAAATACTTTTGATTTCATTAAAATTCCTGCTAGAAAAGAGTAATTTTGCTTTTGAGTCATACTATGGTCTGTAAGTACAGCACATTTAAACTGGTAATTCATTAACTGCCAGTATACAATTAACAAAACAGTAGTAAGTACAGGGAAAACAATTACTTTAAATGTAACCAGACTAAATTTGCTAATCAAAAGACACAGAGTGGCTGAATAGATTTAAAAAAAACAAGACATAACTAGTTATTCACTGCCTACAAGAGCCTCACTTCAACAATAAGAATGCATGGGACTGGAAATGAGATAGAAAATATAGTACATGAAAATGGAAACCAAGAAAAACTGGGGTAACTATACTTATTTCAAATAAAATGGACTTTAGAGCAAACTCCATTGAGACAAGAAGATCATCCAAACAGATTATCAATCTGTGGATTTAAAAAGGTTAGAATAGCATAACACAATAAAAAAAAAAAGAACAAACAAACAAAAAATTATAACAGACAGATACTAGGAGAGATATCCCACCAAAAAGCAGAATGCACCTTCTTCTCAAGTGCACATGCAACATTCTCCAGGATAGGTCTTATGATAGGCTCCATACAAAGAGAAGACTGAAATCATATCAAGAATCATTTTCAAACAATATGGTAGGAAACAAGAAATCAGTAACAAGGGGAAAAAAAACAGGGAAATTCACAAATCTGTTGAGATTAAACATCGCATACTGAAAAACCAATGGCTCAATGAAGAAATCAAAAGAAATAAAAAAAAAAATCTTCTGACAAATTCAAGTGTATAAACTAAATACCAAAATGGGATGCAGCAAAAACATTTCCAACAGCGAAGTTCTTAGTAATAAATGCCTACATCAAGATACAGAGCCCAAATGAACCACCTAACTTTATACCTCAAGGAACTGCAAAAAAGGGAAGAAATAAAGCCCCAAATTAGTAGGAAGAAGGAAATAGCACAGGTCAGAGTGAAATAAAAAGACTACAGACTTAAAAGGCAATAGAAAACACCAGTGACTAAGAGCTGATTGAAAAAAATAATTTAAAAATTGACAAACCTTTAGCTACAGTTAAGAAGCCAGTAGCACTCAAAATCAGAAATGAGGGAGTAGACATAACAACAAATACCACAGAAATATAAAGGATCATAAGAGCCTATCACACACAACTACAGAACAACAAACTGGATGACCTAGAACAAATGGATGAATTCCTGGAAATAGATAACCTATGAGCAGAATTAAGAAAATACAGAAAATACGAACACTCAAATTGCAAGTAAGGAGATTAACTTAGTAATCAACAACTTCCTCACAAACTAAGGTTTAGGAACCAAGGGCTTTAGTAGTGAAGTCTACCAAACTTAAAGAATTAACACCACCCCTCAGTCTCTTCCAAGAAAAACTGAAGAGGCGGGAACACTTCTGATCTCATTTTCATGAGGCCAACATTACCGTGCCAGCAAAAACCAGACAAGGACATGACAGGAATGTAAATTACAGAACAATATCCCTAAGCAGCACAGATGCAAAAGTCTTCAAGAATATATTAGCAAATCAAATTCAACAATACAATAAAATGATCAGACACCATGATCAAGTGCGATTTAGTCAGGGATACAAAGATGGTTCCACATTCACAAATTAATCAATATGATACGCTACAACAACAGCAAAAAATAAAGGATAAAAATCACAGGATCATCATAGTACATGCAGAAAAATCAATATCCATTTATGATAAAAACTTCTGATAAAGTAGATTTCAATCTACTCATCACAATAAAGCCATATGTGGTAAGTCCACATTTAACATCACAGTACATGGGAAAAAACTGAGGGGGTGCCTGTGTAGCTCAGTAAAAGCATCCAACTCTTGATTTTGGCTTGGGTCATGATCTCAGGGTCCTGAGATGGAACCCTGTGATGGGCTCTGCACACAACATGGAGTATACTGGAGGTCCTTTCTCTCCATCTCCCTCTGTTCCTCTCCCTGTTGATACTCCTTGTCCCTCTAAATGAATAAAATTAAAAAAATAATAATAATAATCAGACCTAAGATCAGGAAAAAGACAAAGATATCCACTTTAATTCAACATAGTATCAGAAATCTAAATGAATTCTAAATGAATAAATTCTAAATGAATAAAATTAAAAAAATAATAATAATAATCAGACCTAAGATCAGGAAAAAGACAAAGATATCCACTTTAATTCAACATAGTATCAGAAATCTTAGCCATGGAGTGCCTCAGTGGCTCAGTCAGTTAAGGGCCTGCCTTCCCGCTCTCAGGTCATGATCCAGAGATCCTGGGATCAAGTCCTGTGTTGGAAAGGGACTCTACCTCTCCATCTACCTCTGCTATTTCCCCACTCATGCTCTCTTGCTCTGTCAAATAAATAAATAAAATAAATAAAATAAATAAATAAAATCTTAAAAAGATCTTAAAATAAATAAAATCTTAAAAAGAAAGAAAAGATCCTAGCCAAGCAATTCAACAAGAAAAAAATATTAATAAAATAATCCAAACTGGAAAGGAAAAAAGTAACTAGAGATGACGTGGTATTATATATATCTAGAAAACCCTTACAACTCAACCAAGAAGTTGCTAGTATGGATACAAGACTCAGTAAAGTTAAAGATTATAAAATTAATATGCAGAAATCAACTGTGTTTTTTTTTTTAATATAGCAACAATGGGAATATCAGAAAGAGAAATTAGGAGAATAATCCCTTTTACAATTACACAAATAATAAAATAAATCAAAATAAATTTAACCAAGAAGATGAAAGACCTATATTGAAAACTATATGACACTGATGGAAAAAAATGAATAAGATACAAATAAATGTAAAGCAATTCCATGCTCATGGGTTGGAAGAATTAACATTTTAAGATGTTCATACTACCCAAGGCAATCTACCAACTGATGCAATCTCCATCCAAATTCTAATGGCATTTTGCACAAAAAAAGAATAATCCTACAAGAGGCACAGAACCACAGAACCACTATGGTTGATTAAGATGGAAGTTTCTCAGAAAATTAAAAACAGAATTCCCACATGAGCTGGTAATTCAATGACTCGGTATTTACCCAAAGAAAATGAAACATAAATTCTGAAAATTACGTGTCCCAAAGTTTATTGCAGCATTCCTTATATCAGCCAGGACTAGAAACAACCTAAGAAGAGTAGGTTAGAAAAATATTATAATGCACAATGGAATATTATGCAGCTATAGAAACGGATGAGATCATGTCATCTGCACCAACACAATTGAACCTAGAGGGTGCAATGCTAATTGAAATGAGTAGACTGAGAAAGACAAATACCACATGATTCCACTCATAAGTAGAATCTAAGCGGAAAAAAATCTAAGGAAAAAAATGAATACACAAAAAGCAGAACTAGACCTATTAGCACAGAAAACAAACTGATGGTTGCCAGAGGGGTGTGAGGATGAGCAAAATGGGTGAAGGGGAGTGGGAGGTAACAGGGTTCCAATTATGGAATAAGTTAAGTTTCAAGAAAAAAAGGTACAGTCCAAGATACTGGGTGTTTTTTTTTTTCATTTTTTTTTTCACTTTTTTAAAAATTTCTTTGTAGCGTAACAGTGTTCACTGTTTTTGCACCACACCCAGTGCTCCATGCAATATATGTGCCCTCCCTATTACCCACCACCTGGTTCCCCAACCTCCCACCCCCCGCCCCTTCAAAACCCTCAGGTTGTTTTTCAGAGTCCATAGTCTCTCATGGTTCATCTCCTCTTCCAATTTCCCTCAACTCCCTTCTCCTCTCCATCTCCCCATGTCCACCGTGTTCTTTGTTATGCTCCACAAATAAGTGAAACCATATGATACTTGACTCTCTCTGCTTGACTTATTTCACTCAGCATGATCTCTTCCAGTCCCGTCCATGTTCCTACAAAAGTTGGGTATTCATCCTTTCTGATGGAGGCATATACTCCATTGTGTATATGGACCACATCTTCCTTATCCATTAGTCCGTTGAAGGGAATCTTGGTTCTTTCCACAGTTTGGCGACCGTGGCCATTGCTACTATAAATATTGGGGTACAGATGGCCCTTCTTTTCACTACATCTGTGTCTTTGGGGTAAATACCCAGTAGTGCAATTGCAGGGTTATAGGGAAGCTCTATTCTTAATTTCTTGAGAAATCTCCACACTGTTCTCCAAAGTCAGTCCATGATATTGTAATAGGGATTTAAAGGGACAGATGGTGACTATACTTGTAGTGAGCACAGTATAATGTTTAAACTTGTCTAATCACCATGTTGTACATCTGAAACTAATGTAACAACTGTACCCCCCAAAAAAGAAAACTTTAGAAACAAAAACAAAATAAAGACTGTATCCCAAGTTCAGGGTGGCTCAGTGGATTAAGCCACTGCCTTCGGCTCAGGTCATAATCTCAGGGTCCTGGGATCGAGCCCCACATCGGGCTCTCTGCTCAGCAGGGAGCCTGCTTCCCTCTCTCTCACTCTGCCTGTCTCTCTGCCTACTTGTGATCTCTCTCTGTCAAATAAATAAATAAAATCTTTTAAAAAAAAAAAAAAAAGACTGTATCCCAAATGTCTCCTACAAAGAAAAAATAATAGATCAAAGACATACTGTGAGACATAAAACTGTAAAACTCTTAACAGAAAACTTGGAGTAAAGTTCATGACACTGCATCTGACAGTGATTCCTGGACCTGATACCAAAGACATAGGCAAGAAAAGAAAAAACAAACAAACAAACAAACAAAAAGAACAACTTCACTCCATCAAAATTAAAAACTGTTGTACATCAGAGGCACTATCAAGGAAGTGAAAAGACAACACACAGAACAGAAAAAAATGTCATGTGTAAGTTCCATATCACAAGAGATTAATATTCATAGGTCATGAACATAAATCAAACTTAACAACAAAATAACACAGTTATAAAATGGGCAGAAGACTTAGCCATTTCTCTGAAGAAGACATACACATTGCCAGTAAGCACATAAAAGATACACAGTATTACTAATCATTACAGAAGTGCACATGAACTGCAGTGAGATACCATTTCACACCCATTAGGAAAGCTTTCAACAGAAACAGAAAACAACAAATATTGGCAAAGATGTGGAGAAAGGGGAATCACTGACCACTGCCAGCTGGCTACAGCCACTGAGGTATACACAGAATTACTATATAATCCATAAATTCAACTTCTGGGTATGCACATGATATAACAGAAAGTAGGTATATGAACAGATTATTTGTACACCCATATTCATACAGGCATAATTCAAAACAGCCAAAAGATATAAAAAAATGTCTGAAGGATGAATAAATGTGTTATGAACAAAATGTGTTATGCACATTTGTATACATGCAATGCATTATTATTCTGCTACAAAGGAATGAAGTTCTGATACATGCTACATGAACTGAGATATGCAACATGATATAAAACAGGTGCAAAAGTATTTATGCATGCACGCTACCACTTAAATGAGGCACCCAGAGTAGTCAAAAATCACAGAGATGGTAAGCAGAATGTGGTTACTAGAGGCTGAGGGAAAGAAGAAGGAGTTACTGTTTAGTAAGCATAGAGGCTTGATTTGTTTCTAGATGTGGATAGGGGTGATGGTTCACAACAACATGAATGTATTTAATACCACTGAAATGCACTACTTAACAGTTGTTAATATGGTACATTTAATGATAGGTATATTTTACCACAATGAATTAAAAAACAGAATAAAACAAAATACAGAAACACAAGGCCAGGGCTGGAGTTTCATATGGGCCATCTACAATAAGGAACCACCAAGACTGAGAGCAGAAATCAGTGGACAACTGTGGGGCAGTGCAAGTCTTCAGTAAGTTAAAGAGTTGGGTGACCAGAAAAGCTGATTCATGACAAGAGAAAGAGAAACAAGAGAAAAAAAGCATGAAAGCTACATTTGTCTCAAACCTTTGGAAACACAGGTTTTAAAAAGAAGACAGAGGAACAAAAAGAAATGAGAAGGGTACACCTCCTAGCCTCAAGATATTTGGGCACTGAGAGAGGAAAAACAGCTTTCAGCAATGTAAGTTGAGGCACGGATTTTAGATACGGCTATAAATCCTGGAGTTTGCATTTCATTTGGTACAGAGTTAGAATCAAACAAAACCATGTTGTTTGGTGGGGATCAGAAGGAAGAAGGAAAGACATTATTCATCTCTCAAGACCTAATTTCCCTAGTCCTAGGCACTATGGCTTTCACTTATGGTCAGGAGGCAGGATTATTCTGGTAGTATGGCTCGAAGATTAGGACCTAGGAATTGGTTTCTCACAGAAAACCGGAATCTGCAGCTTTAGTTAACTGTATTTTTGTGCTATCTCTTGCAAAGTCTCCTCTGTTATTTTATTTATTGAAGCCCTCTCTATTTTTTTCTTGCTAAGTGTTGCTGAAAATTTGTCAGTTTTTTTAATCTTTGCAAAGAACCAGCTTAGTTTTACTGATCTTTTCTACTGCTTTTTGGTCTTTCTCATTTGTTTCAATTCTGATCTTTATTATTATCTTTATGTATTCCTTCCTACTATTAACTTGAGGCTTTGGTCTTTTTCTAGTACACTGAAATGTAAATTTAGGTTATTTGAGATTTCACGTTTCCTGAGGAAGGCACAAATTGCTATGCACCTCCCTCTGAGAAATGCTCTTGCAACGGACAGGTATGATGTATTCCCATCATCATTTGTCTCAACATTTTTTACAAATGTCCTTTAATTAATTAAATTTAATTCTTTTATTGATCGACACTTCAGCACATTATTTAACCTCCACACATCTGTGAAATTCCCACTTTCTTCTCAACTTGAAGAAGTCCCTTTAACATTTCACATAAAGCTAGTTTAGTCATGATAAACTCCTTTAAGCTTTTGCCTATCTGGAGGATTCTTTACCTTTCCTTCAATTCTGAATAACATCTTTAGCCTGGTATGTGTTCTTGGTTAGTTAGAAGTTTTGTTTTTGTTTGTTTGTTTTCCTTTCAGAACTTTGACTAATATATCATGTTACTCCCTTCTGGCTTGCAAAGTTTCTTCTAAAATCTGCTGATGGTCTAATAGGGTACCTATGTACGTAAGGTTTTTGTTTTTTTTGTTTGTTTTCTCTTGCTGCTTTTAATAATTCCTGTCTTTAGCTTTTAACATTTTAAGTACAATGTGTCTTGGTGTGGATATCTTTGGTTGCATCTTCTTTGGAACTGTGCTTCCTGGATCTTAAGGTCTTTTCCTTCTCCAGCTTAGGAAGATTTCACCTATTCTTTTCTCAATAAATTTTCTTCCTCCTTCTTTGTTCTCCAACTCAGAGCCTTGTAACGCAAATGTTAATCCCCTTCATGTTGTCCCCTAAGACCCCTCAGCTATCTTCACCTTTTTTAAAATTTTTTTTTATTTTTCTTTTTGCTGCTCTGATTGTGTGAGATCATTGTTCTTACTGCAGAGTTCACTGACTCTTCTATTTCATCTAGTCTGCTGTTAAACCCCTGTAGTGTATTTTTCAGTTCAGTTATTGTATTCTTTTTCTCTTTGGCTCTTTCTTATATTTTCTATCTCTTTGTTAAAGTTCTCACTGTTTTCAACCATTCATTTTCCAGGTTCAGTGAGCATCTTCCTGACAATCATCACTTTGAACTCTTTATCAGATAAACTGCTTATTCTTTCATTATGGTTTCTTATCTTGCTCTTTCCTTTGGAACATATTCTTCCGTTTCATTTTTCTTGACTCTCTGTCATAGTGTCTATGCAGTAGATGAAGTGGCCACCCCTCCCAGTCTTGAAGGAATGTTTTGTGTAGCATGAACAGCAGAATTCAGCAATGCCCTACATCTTGGTTGTCTGTCAAACCTTCCTGATTGTCCAATGGCCTACTTATCCCTTCATAAACTCATAGTTGTTCTGTGTACCAAGACCTGCCAGAGTCCCAAAGTACACAGATCTCAGAGATCACTAAGGTTTGTGCTGACTGGAAGCCAGGCCCAATAACACATCTTAAAATATGCAAATATATGGAGTTCTGTAGGATCAGAAGCATAAGGCAGGCTGTCTGCCAGAACAGGAGATCTGGAGGTGCTCCTGGGTGAAAGTCATTAAAAATCAAGACTCCAGATGAGCGAACAAGCTCCTTTCTGAGAGATATGGTGAGCTACAGTGAGGCAGTGGAAGAGAACAATGATGGCATACTCTGGCCTCTCTTCTAAGAGAGAAATTACATAGGGGCCTAGAAACCTGAAGCCTGTCCCTTGAGCCAATGTTTCAGGACAAGCAAATGGACATTTTTTACAAGACTTGCTGCTGTGTTTCAGTTCTAGCCAAGGACTCTCTCTCTGATGGTTAACAGCCCTATGGGATCCAGGAACACAAGACTCTCTGGCCACTGGACAAGGCATTCAAGTGATGTCCTGTAGGCAACAGACACATGTAAGAGCTACTCTCTGAGAGAGACTGGTGCTCTGGAGTAGAAGAAGAAGAGCTCAAAAACAAGACATATCTTTCAAGGTCTCTAGAAATGTTTACAGTCTGTCTACTTGGGTATGTCTATTAGAAGACTCACCCTCAGATTGCAGCTGTGATGATAAAGGTTCTCAGAAAGACTGAGGATATGTTTTAGTCTGCCCTGGGGATGGCAGTCAGTGAAGATTTGTCTCTGCTTGTTACAGCTCTGTGGGATCCAGCAGATGAATTTCCTCAGCCTGAAGAGCCAGACTACAAAGGGTGGTCCCTTGGGAGGCAACCACAAAAACTGGGGCACCAGACTTGTGTAAAAGCTTCCCCCTGGGAATTGTGGAACATGGCAGAGGGATAGGTCAAAGATGCTACCCACCAAGGAAAAAGAAATAAAAGAATGGTTTCCACTGATTGTAGCAGCACACACGGAGAGTGCAAAGATGGCATCCACTAAAGGGGAAACAAAAAGTCCAGAGTTAAGTGAAAAAAGGCACTCATGGGCTTTAGGGATAGGAGAAGGATACAAAAATGGTACCCGCTATCACCGTAGTCCCTGTAGAGCATTCCAACATGCCCCTGTCCCTCAGGTCCAGTGAGTGTCTTTCACAATGAGTGAAATAATAATAATCCAATGAGTGTCTTTCACATTAAGTCCAGGTGCTTTTCAAACAGTGGCTTCTGTGTTGGGTCTTAGGTCAAGAGAATGTAGGCACAAGCCCTTACACAGCAGTATTTCAGTTTATACTGCCCTTTGAGTCTTGCCAGTAGAAATCCTACCAGTATTCAAAGCCAGATTATTGTGGGGGTCTGTCTCTCACTAGCAGATCTTAAAAGCTGGGATGTGTGATATGAACTACGAACGCTTTGTTCATCACAGAGAAGGTCTGGATTTGTGAGTTCCCTCAAGATTGTTGACAGCCATGTCGGGGACAGGATTTGTGTCTTAGTCTCTCCTATCCACTATGATGTGGCCCTTAGCTTTTTTGATAATGACATTATACTCTCAAAGTGATCTCACTATTATATATCCTAAGTCAACTACCCTACTTTTTTAGGAAATTAGTTTTTCAAGAAACAAAGTATTAGAACTCTTTTTTTCAAAACAAAATATACCTGTTTTATTACTCATAAGAACTACTGATCTGAATGGGATGAAAGAGAGGTTACTCACTAGCAAAGTCTCTAATGTGTCACTTGCTAAAACAAATGCTGTAATTTTTACTTATGTCCTCCTCCTAAATAAAAGCCCACTTAATTTCAGTTTCTCTAAGTCTAGTCCCTGGGCCAACAGCTTTGGTCATTACCTAGGAACTTGATAAAATATGGTACTTTAGCCATGCCCCCCATCCCTGCCTCAGATCCACTATAAAGTGAATTTTACATCTACTGAATCAGAATCTGAATCTACAGTCAAAATTCTCTGGTGATTTATATGAGTTTGAGGATTGCCCTAGACCATGATGCTAGTCAATTTGCTCTTTCCTGCCTAATCCTTTCATGCTGCCTGCTGATGTCATAACACCAGGCTAACTACCCAACCTGCCATCATTCTGTCACTTTTCTACGTGAATTTCACTCCTTTCTCCTTCTTTTTATGTTTTTAACCACTTCTTATTTGATTTTCATCATGTGAGTGTGTCATTACAGACTGACTTCCCTACCCAGTGGAAGCAGACTTTTCCTTTCCTGAGGCCAGCAATCCAACACTCTGATTACTGCCATCTTGACCAATTTCTAGGCCTTTTCATTGATGCTCAGTGGTTCAAACCTCTCACAATTTTAGAAGATGCCAGTGGGGTATATGTATACTACCTGAAGGAACAGTAACTATAATTGTTTCAGTTCTATACTTAAGAGTCCATTATTCAGGAACCATAGTATGTTTTGATACTATGAAGTATCTATGATATAGAGTATGATGCAGAGTAGTTGCTTTAATAACACATGTGAATGCATAAAATTCACTAAAAATAATTTACATAAATATTTCACAAAACACAAGAATTTTGGCATTTACATTAGAACCAACAATTCTAAAAAAAAAAAAAAAACCCACTATTCTTCAAAAGATCTTATGACTTTCCTACTCTTCACTTTTAAAATTATGGCAGGGTTTCCATGTTGAAGAGTGCTTCTAAAAAAAATCCCACTATTCTTCAAAAGATCTTATGACTTTCCTATTCTTCACTTTTAAAATTACGGCAGGGTTTCCATGTTGAAGAGTGCTTCCACATACCCCAAAAAAGTATTAATGTTACTTGAAATAACATAGGCCATTCTCAGAACAAATTCTTTTCTGAGTCAATTCTTTGGAAGATGAGGGAAAAAATACGATGCCTGCCACACTGTTGGTGCTAAGGAAATATTTTCCTAAGAAACTACTAGAGTACTTCATGTAATTCACAACATCAGTCAAATTCCTTAAAGCTTTCAAATTTAATACTGCT
This sequence comes from Meles meles, assembly GCF_922984935.1. Classification (NCBI taxonomy): domain Eukaryota; kingdom Metazoa; phylum Chordata; class Mammalia; order Carnivora; family Mustelidae; genus Meles; species Meles meles. Next base: position 10,603,522 of record NC_060088.1, read on the forward strand.
TTCATGTCTAAATCCCTCAATTTACATATGAAATTATTCCCTCACAATGTCAGGCATGTAAACATACAATGAAAATGCAAACTTAGAAATGCTAAAACGAGGGCTCCTGGGTGGCTCAGTCAGATAAGCATCTGCCCAGGGTCCTGGGATCCAGCCTCTCTGGAGTCTACCTCTCCCTTACTTCTGTCCTCACCCCTATGCTCGCTTGCTCTCTCTCTCTCTCTCAAATAAATAAATAAGATCTTTAAAAACAAATGCTGAAACTGAGTCTTACAAAATCTATTCTAGAACTCAGAAAGCAATAAAATGTTGTATATGTCATACCATTAAATGGACCCATACAATCAACCTAAGCCTCAAGAAATTAGACTCTTCCCTTCAATTTTGTACTGAAATATAACTTTACTTTTAAAGCCATACCAAAATTCTATTTTAAAAATTTATCAAGCACATATACACATTTTGCTATATTTTACATACGTTTGCACCCTTAATACTCACAAGATCAGCGTATTTCTTACAGAGAGCTGCCAGCTTCTCCTCTGGAGTTGAAAGAGTGTTTAAGGCGTGCATCAGTAATAACACTTCTTTTCCTGATGGCCAATAAAAGAAAAAAAAAAGTACCAGAAGGAGAAAATTAACCCAATCTATAAATTCTACATAAATTTTATGTTCAAACATCCATATTATGATGTAAGGGTGTAAGTCAGACAAAGATTCACCAATAAATCAGGGAAACTATTAGAAGGAATCTCCCTGCCCCCATCAAATTTATTCAGTTTACTAATATTATTAGCAATTTACTATTGGGCACTTGGACAGTAAGCACACCACTTCCTGAAAGCTGAAAAACTCTTACTTAACTGCTGATTCCAAGGTAAAAAATTTTACAAAGGGTAGGAATGTGTTCAAAACCTTTCCACGGGCCAAATACATATATTGAGAGAAGTTTAAGACTGCTCATCTGGCACACTCTATCTAAAATGCACATAATCCACTGTGACTAACAACTTCTCTAACGACCAGTTTGAGCTATGATTGTTTTCTAGAGTCTTACACCATACCAAATGATAAACTCAAAAGGGATGGAAGACCTCAGTGTGAGACAGGAATCCATCAAAATCCTAGAGGAAAACACAGGCAGCCACCTTGTGTGACCTCAGCCACAGCAACTTCTTGCTAGACATGCTCCAAAGGCAAGGGAAACAAAAGCGAAAATGACTTTGGGACTTAATATAAAAAGCACGTGAGGAAAACACTCAACAAAACTAAGAGGCAACACATGGAATGGGAGAAGATACTTGCAAAAAACATTTCAGATAAAAGACTGGTATCTAACATCCATAAAGAACTCATCAAACTCAACACCCAAAACAATCAACCGAGTCAAGAAATGGGCAGAAGATGCAAACAAGCATTTCCCAAAGACTTACAAATGGACAACAGACACAGGCGAAAATGCTCCACATCACTGGGCTAATCAAACAATGAGATACCACCTCCATGGTCAGAATGGCTCAAATGAACAATCCAGGAAACAACAGATGGTGGTGAGGACACAGTGAAAGGGGAACCCTCTTATGCTGTTGGTGGGAATGCAAAGTGGTGCAGCCACTTTAGAAAACAGTGTGGAGATTTCTGAAGAAATTAAAAATAGAGCTACCCTATGAGCTAGCAACTGAACTACTAATTATTTACCCAAAGAATACAAACACAGTGATCCAAAGAGGCACCTGTACCCCAATGTTTATAGCAGGAATGTCTACAATAGCCCAACTATGGAAAGAAACCAGATGTCCATCAACAGATGAATGGGTAAAGATGATGTGGAGTGTGTGTGTGTGTATACATATGTGTGTGTGTGTGTGTGTATATATACACACACACATATATTTATAAAGTAGTGGAATATTACTCTGCCATCAAAAAGAATGAAATCTTACCATTTCCAAGGACATGGATGGAACTGGAGGGTATTATGCTAAGTGAAATAAGTCAGAGAGACAGCGATATGTAGAAGAATGAAACTCGACCATTCTCTTACACCATACACAAAGATAAACTCAAAATGGATAAAAGACCTCAACGTGAGACAGCAATCCATCAGAATCCTAGAGGAGAACATCGGCAGTAACCTCTTCGATATCAGCCACAGCAACTTCTTTCAAGATATGTCTCCAAAGGCCAAGGAAACAAAAGCAAAAATGAACTTTTGGGACTTCATCAAGATCAAAAGTTTCTGCACAGCAAAGAAAACAGTCCACAAAACAGAGGCAACCCACGGAATGGGAGAAGATATTTGCAAATGACAGTACAGACAAAAGGTTGATATCCAGGATCTATAAAGAACTTCTCAAACTCAACACACACAAAACAGATAATCATATCAAAAAATGGGCAGAAGATATGAACAGACAGTTCTCCAATGAAGACATACAAATGGCTATCAGACACATGAAAAAATGTTCATCATCACTAGCCATCAGGGAGATTCAAATTAAAACTACATTGAAATACCACCTGACACCAGTTAGAATGGCCAAAATTAGCAAGACAGGAAACAACGTGTGTTGGAGAGGATGTGGAGAAAGGGGAACCCTCTTACACTGTTGGTGGGAATGCAAGTTAGTGCAGCCACTTTGGAGAACAGTGTGGAGATTCCTGAAGAAATTAAGAATAGAGCTTCCCTATGACCCTGCAATTGCACTGCTGGGTATTTACCCCAAAGATACAGATGGAGTGAAAAGAAGAGCCATCTGTACCCCAATGTTTATTGCAGCAATGGCCACGGTCGTCAAACTGTGGAAGGAGCCAAGATACCCTTCAACGGACGAATGGATAAGGAAGATGTGGTCCATATACACGATGGAGTATTATGCCTCCATCAGAAAGGATGAATACCCAACTTTTGTAGCAACATGGATGGGACTGGAAGAGATTATGCTGAGCGAAATAAGTCAAGCAGAGAGTCAAGTATCATATGGTCTCACTTATTTGTGGAGCATAACAAAGAACACGGTGGACATGGGGAGATGGAGAGGAGAGGGAGTTGAGGGAAACTGGAAGGGGAGATGAACCATGAGAGACTATGGACTCTGAGAAACAACCTGAGGGTTTTGAAGGGGCGGGGGGGGGGGGGGGGTGGGAGGTTGAGGAATCAGGTGGTGGGTAACAGGGAGGGCACGTACTGCATGGAGCACTGGGTGTGGTGCAAAAACAATGAACACTGTTACTCTGAAAATAAATTAAAAAAAAAAATCTTCAAAAAAAAAAAAAAGACTCTACCAGTCAGAGAAAGAGAACTGTCATGTGATTTCACTCATATGTGGAATTTAAATAATAAAATAGAGGATCAAAGGGAATCACAACTAGGCAGAGAGGCAGGCAGAGAGAGAGGAGGAAGCAGGCTCCCTGCTGAGCAGAGAGCCCAATGTGGGGCTCAATCCCAGGACCCTGAGATCATGACCTGAGCCCAAGGCAGAGGCTTTAACCCACTGAGCCACCCAGGCGCCCCTGTTTCAAGGAATTTTAAATATTACTCACATTCCTATAAATTTTAAAGTCATAAAGGATGGCAGAAAAGAGATTTAAAAAACTCCAAGTTAGTGTCAGGTACTGAAGTCACTCAATTCAAACAAGGTAAATGCTAGTTCTAACAGTCATTTTTTTAAATGAGAAGCAACTCCTAAGGCAAAGTCACGGTTTTAAATTTTATTTATGAAACTTAACATACCACATTCTTAGCCCTAAACTGTCAAACTAACATATCAGAAGGGAGAAAACACACCCTGAAATTCAGGGTCATTAGCCTGTTTTCTAAGCCAGGGATAACATATCATGCCAAAGTTTAGTAAATACTCTTTAAATAAACTGAGCAAAAACAATCCTCATAGTATTGGTTAGATTAAAGAACCAAACAACAGGCAAAACAAAAGTGCTTCTGCCATATGACTACAGACTTTTTCACAAAAAGAAAACAAAAACAGAAACAAAAAACATAAAAACAATTCTTGATTAAAGAAATTAAAAATAGAGCTTCCCTATGACCCTGCAATTGCACTGCTGGGTATTTACCCCAAAGATACAGATGGAGTGAAAAGAAGAGCCATCTGTACCCCAATGCTTATAGCAACAATGGCCATGGATGCCAAACTGTGGAAAGAACCAAGATGCCCTTCAACGGAGGAATTGATAAGGAAGATGTGGTCCATATACACGATGGAGTATTATGCCTCCATCAGAAAGGATGAATACCCAACTTTTGTAGCAACATGGATGGGACTGGAAGAGATTATGCTGAGTGAAATAAGTCAAGCAGAGACAGTCAAGTATCATATGGTTTCATTTATTTGTGGAGCATAACAAATAACATGGAGGACATGGGGAGATGGAGAGGAGAAGGGAGTTGAGGGAAACTTGAAGGGGAGATGAACCATGAGAGACTATGGACTCTGAAAAACAACCAGAGGGTTTTGAAGGGGCAGGGGGTGGGAGGTTGGGGAACTAGGTAGTGGGTAATAGGGAGGGCACGTATTGCAAGGAGCACTGGGGGTGGTGCAAAAACAATGAATACTGTTACGCTGAAAATAAATTAAAAAACAAAACAAAACCAAAAACAATTCTTGATTATTTAGGCAGAAATAACTTGGACCCAATAACTAAGGTCCCTATCTTGCCACTTTTCCCTCCTGTGTACAACTGACTGACCTGTTCAAAGATAAGAGGTTTTGTTTTCTTTTAACCAAAACCAAAACTACCTGAAAACTGGACAGGTTCTATAGTTACCTGTGCCACAGAAAAGCTAGATAAAATAAGCAGCACGTAAAAATGTCCAACTACTGAGCAGAGAATATTACCTAAGGTTTTTTCTTTGTTCCTGTTGCACTCCAAATCTTCTTGACTACCAGAAGGATCCTTGCCAGCATCTGGTCCAGGAGGATCCATTCTTGACTCTTGCATGCAGTACACTGGGTTCACCAAATTCCTGTTCTTTGTTATAAAGTTACTGCCTTCATCCTCTTGCAAGGAATTCTTATTACTTGTGCCAGCACAATTTGAGTCTTGGTGTTGAGGAATATCATTTGATTGAGAGTTACACAATATATCTGCTTTTACTCCTAGCCTGCAAGTTCTAGATTCTTCCATTATGACAATCACACGCTAGAAAGAATGAGGAGAAAAAAAGATCATGGAAGGGAGGCTATATAATCAAAGGAAGGAAATAATACAGTACGTAAAAATACAGTTTTCCATCCTACACTGCTGATGTCTAAATGTACTTTTTACTTTTTGTATGTGGTACAATCAATAGGCACATCATTATCATTGATAGTTTTTCGTCCTTTCATGGTTTTTTACAAAATAATAGTGCAATTTTAAATGAAAGGAGACAAAGAGTTAAAAAGAACTACCATAATGGTAGAATAGGAAGCTCCAAGGCTCTGTTCTTCCAATAAGTAATATGCTGCCAGAATCCATCAGAAACAACTTTTGCAGAAACAACTTTTTATCAAATTTTCTAAAAAGAAAAAAAATTTCTAAAATTTTTAAATTTAAAACTTCAACCCAAATGGAAGACTTTAGTGATAGAAAAGCAGCTGTTTTGTAGTAGGAAAGCACCTGGGATTTTAAACTTCCCATCTACCGTTCCTCACACTCTAGTGGCCAGAAAGATGGGAGCCCATACTCTTAGTGCCAGAGAGAAAAATATGGACATTATTTAAAGAATCATTCAACCTTTCTGGCAGCTCCCTGAGAAACCTGTATATGAGTATTCCTTTGTCTTACTCTTGGGAGAGCTGTCCCAAGGCTGGGACTTCCCAGGAAGTTTCCAGGAAGTTCCCAGGAAGTTCTGGATAAGAACATTGTAGGCACAAATACTGACTTCAGCAGCCTGGGGTAAAGGACAAAATCAGGAAAAAGCAAGCAACAGAGAGAAAACTGGAAACTGGAGAAACTGGAAAAGATGATAATATGCTTTTAGAAGCTCTCACATTAAACTTATCTTTTATCTCTTCCTGGCCATCAGTCTGGCCTTTAAACAGAAGCGAAGGCTAACATTTGAAAGCAAAATTATAAAGACCCTGGTTATGCTGTTCAGAAGCAAGAAGAAATACTTCTTGCATATGTTTCTTTTTACGTATGATGTGGACCTACTTTCTCCTTCTTTATTTCCTCTAATTTCTTCCTGTGCACCTTGACTTTAGCCACCTTAAGGAGAAAGATGGTTAGGGTTAAGACCAAGGATACTCCATCCCCAAATGGAACCAAAGTCCACACACAAGCATCCTAGTGTGCTTGCATACTGTGAGGAATAGACAGAGTCAAATTTTTAGGTTTCTGCTTAACAACCGCTATCTAAGTCACTGCCCCACCTGATTTTGTTTCACTAATGGCATCTGGGGCACACATCACAGCAGACCTAGAAAGTTAGACCAACCTGTTTTGGCCTTATACAATGTACTGTTAGTGCTGCCCCCAAATCTGAATGTATAGTACAAATTACTATGCAAATACATACATATGTATTAGATATGAAGTGTAATGAAGTATATGAAGTGTATGAAATGCTGCCAGTAGGGATTCCCTCATTTAGCAAACCCACAAGTTTGGTGGGTTTGGGGGTACTTTGGGGGTCCACAAACTCTAAAGACTCCTTTATGTTACAAGTCTCTACGATAAGGCAAGCAAAAAACAGCCTCCCTCACACACCAGGCATATCCTTTTTGAAAAGCACCAATTATCTTACCTCGAGGCTCTTGCAAACAGTGAACATCTAGTGAATGAAATTCTCCTGAGTCTCTGGCCTAATATTCTTCTTTTGGGGTGGGTGAGCTCAGTGTATCAGACTTACCATGTGGGAAAGACCCAACAAACTTTATTTCTTAAATTTAAATGGTAGTGTCAAGAATTTAGCCAGCAAAGTCTCATCTCAGTATTACACAAAGAAGTGGAGGGCACTGTTTTGGAGATTCATTGCCTAAAGCAAAGACACTGACCCAGTGGGATTCACAGAGGCTCTCCAAATGCATGGTCCCCATTTACTATGGGATTCAGTTACAATGAAACTGAATAGTGTGCAGCTGGATGTGGTGGCCGTTCTATTACAAATTATGAAGGACCAAGAATGGATATGTCCACTCTGTTGGTGGAGAGAATTCAAGGTAACTCTCATTGCTTTGACCTATATTCCCTGAAAAGCCTTACTACAGTCTCACTATTTGGTCTTCAGCTTAGAAAACTACAGAGTGGCAGATGAACACATTGGTAGATGAAAATCAATCACAACTACTAAATAAATCATCTGGGCTATTCATACAAATGCCCAAGGCAACTAAAATGAAACCATTGATCAAGCCTGCACCACTCAGATCGCCACCATTGCTAGCTGAATTATAGTCACTGCACTGATCATGGCAACGTGAACACCATTAAATGAAATTCAAAGAATCCTGACCTTTCATAAGACAATGCTTCTTTCATTCCCCCAACACCAAAACCAAATCAATCCATGTGGTATATTCTTCAGGTACAAAATGGGGCCTAGAGGAATCAACTTTGGCTCAGCTACCAGGATACTTCTGTGGGACTGACATGGTCCTGTATTGCAAGGATAATGACCAGTTGTCTACAACCCATGGAGTGTCCCTAAGATGACCCACACAGGTCAAAGAAGTCAGAACAGATCTCTGCAGTTTGTAAAACTTTCCCCATCCCTCAAGTACCTAACCTTTCTGGACAAAAGGACTTCTACAAGAAGGGGATGACTGGACAAAAGGTGAAGCTGAATCTACTAGAAACACCCACTTTGTGGCAGTTACAAAATTGAGGCACTGAGTAACAGATTAGACTGAGGAGCCTGAGGAGGGAAAGTAATTAACTATCCTGTGTCTTTCAAAACTGTTCCTGGAGACATCCTCATTAAAAATATACTCTGGTGTGGCCTTCTCAAACTGTTATAATCTCCTTGGATCTGACACACTGATGAAAGTAACTTCCAACCAGATAACGCAGATGGTAAGCTTACAACCTTTTAAAAGGAAGCAGCAACGGATGCCCCAGCTCCTACATCCCCCAAATAAAACACTTATGTTGGTAAGTGACTGATTATCTTTCTTGCCCTCATTTCTCTAGTCATCACCAAGTTATTCCAGGGTTCCAACCAGGGTTCCAGGTTATTCCACTCCAACAAGTGGAATCCAGCTGAGATAACTTACAGGGCAAATTGGACAGTTTGGTCTCAGGCAGGCCTTTCAAAAAGGCAAAGAGGATATAATTCAATTACTTAAACTATAAGATTTACAAGTTTCTCTAGGGAGCTAGTCTGTAAAGCACTCTAAAATTGTGCCCACTTGGGAACACTGATTTAAGTACTACTTTGGAAGCCCCCAAATCATAAACACTTTCTTTACAGAGGTACAAGATGTGCCTCTTCTTTCACAGAAGTTGTGCATTAACTTGCAACCCTCAAAAAATTGTGTCTTCTACCTTAGGGGTCGTCATAAAAACAATCAGTTCTTTAAGGAAACACAATCAGTACTTGCAGACCATTCATGAGTCACACTCCACACCAGTGGAAAGGTCAACACTGAGCCTCATGGAAGAAAGCCATCTAGCTTTCTGTGGTAGATCTGATGATGGATTATAAGACTTGTTCAGCCTGTTACATCTGGATTTCAGGGTAGGACTGAAGTTAATCCTGCCACTTGGGCTCTTTCTGATGCTTGGAGTCCTGTTGATAGTATCCAATCAGATAAAATGAAAAAATTTGGCCCTAGCTGATACTCATCAGATTGAATAGTGTGGCCAATGGAGTTATGTCCCCAAGGGAAAATTCACTAGAACGCATGACAGTGTTTCTGTTTCTCCTGTGGACAGAGACACTGCTGTCTTTGTTTCAGGCTATCCTTATGAGGATCTCAATACAACAAACAGCCTTGGGTGAAAAAACAGAAATGGTGTCCACCTCTAAAGCAGGAGACATATTTGTCTATTGGCATGTTTCTAATTGCTGCTATAATAAATTGCCATGTGACTTATTTATTATTTTACATCAAGAGTCTACAGGATAATCCATTTCCTTGCCTTTAATGGAGGCCAGCTCCTGGCCCTTCTTTCCATCTTCAAAGCCAGTAACAGCAAACCAAGTCTTATACACAATGCCCTCCCTCTCACTCTGACTCCTGTCATCCTCCCTCTGTTATAAAGATGCTTGCAATTTCACTGGGCCCATCCTGATAATCCCTCAAAATCCTCATCTATGTAAACACATCTACACCAAGTCCTTTTGGCCAATAAGATAAATTACAGGTCCCTGTTTAAGACATGGGCATCTTTGAGCAGTCACCATTCTGCCACATTATAAAAGTCAGGTTTCCTAAGCTTAGGATTCCTCTTATGAAATCCAAACATCATCTGGTTCTCTTTACATCACCCTGTAGGAACTGAGGCTCAGGAAACAGGTGTGAATGTGTACTCTTGGTATGTGTTATGCTAAAAAAACTGTCTTTTGTCTCGAGACTTCTCCCAGTATTCATAAATTATGGCAAAAAAATTAGTTTGTAAGTGAAATAATTTATCTGACCCTACATAGTTTCTAGTTACTGTGATTATTCAAATTTGGGTATTTGCCAGGCACTTTGTAGAAAATGAATTAAACAAGCTCACAAGAATAAATAGACAGTATCTGTTCCAATGGGAAAATTCAAATGAAAATTAGAATTTTGGAAAATTTCATTCAGCCACCATGACTGGCAGACTCCAGGTACATAAAGACTTTACTGATCAGACTGATCATAGTATCAACAACTATGATAGTCTAAGACTGTAGAACAACATGTGAAAGAGCTATACAACTCAGTGATTCAATATTTTCCACAAGACAATGCATTACAAAACAACCCAAAGGAACAGGATGAATCGAAAGCATAAAACAGAGCACTGGATTTTAAAATAGCACATTAGAAAAAGTTCTGATAGGGCTTAAGATTCTATATGGAAGTCATCAATGCTTTTTAAGCTATTTTAAAAGTAAAATTAAGTAACAGTTAAGTTACTTCTTAGGCCAAAAAATTAGAGAACTGTTGCCCTTGGGTGTAAATAAGAATACAGATAAGATAGTAGAAATAAAGACATGGTCTAAGAAGGATCCATACCTTATATATTATCAGGCAAACCCAACTTTAGGGAACATTCCTGGGTAGGAAAACAGCGAGAGGAGTTCCAACCACTTCCTTTTTGATCAACCATAACTTATAAATAAGGTCTCCATTTGTGATTGGTGTTATTAAGCCAGGATAATCCAAATAGTAGATGAAATAAAGCATTTTCCCTTGTATCTTCATTGCTCTGACTTAAACCATCTGCAACATGATTAAGAGCTATGCCACCTAAGAAAGTTTTGTTGTGTTTTTTCTGTTTTGTTATCTGGATGTGTTATCCAGATACCAGTACTTTACAAAATTAAGGTTACACTAGAGAAAAACACATGACTAAAAACAATGAAGTATGGCTTCTAAAAACCCATTCCTATACTAAGCTATGATTAAGCTCCCATAAAAATCCAAATTTAATTTTCTGAAACTCTGAAATATAATAAAAACTACAAGCACCACAGAAAGGCTAAATGAAGAAAGAAGCTACTGCTACTACATTTTAGTAAAGGGTCACTGAGGCTTTCTAATTATCTGCCTAACATCCCCTAACCACAGCTTGGAGGTAGCTAGCCTTCCGGTGTGACTAGGTGGTTGGCAGAGTGGGTAACAGAAACCTTGTTCTTAAGCTCTCTAATGATGGATTTTTGACCTACAAGGCAGCTCCCAAGGAGCCTTTGTTTTCCCAGCCTTAGAACTCTCTCAGACTAGTATAAAATTTGAAGAACAGCTGCAACTCCTATTCTGGGCTAAAAAGAAGACTTAAGGCAAACAGCATGGGAATGAGAAATTTGAAAAAGAAGATACATGGAACAGAGCTTTGAAAAGCCTCCAGGTATACCAGGGAGTCTAGAAGACCAGACATGAAAAGGAAGGATACACGGCTCAGAAAAGACTTCAAAGACCCTACACTTTTACATCTTGCTATTTTCAAGGTGGAAGTACAAGCTAAGGCAAGTTTTAAATATCCTGGGTAAGTGTTGAGGAGTTCCCCAAACAGAGCCCATTTGCAAAGACTGGGTTTGTTTTTAGTTGTTCCCCATTTTCAAGGAAATCTGTTTCAAATCATTGGCTGACCTCTAGCTAAAGCCAAACAAAGCATTTATTATTTTTACAAAATAGCTCTTACCATCCAAAGCATAAAAAGTTACTAAACAACTACAACCCCTCATAAGCAGCAACAAGGAAGCTGAAGAGCAGAAGAATCTGGCTTCCAGAGTTCAATGTTCACTGCAGCACATTTCTTACTCATTGCCCTCTCTTGGCCAAACTTTAGACAAGCTTCTCTCCTTCCTCATGCCCCTGAATTTGGACTTACTCCTGAGTAAGAACGAAAATATAGATTACGCCCCCTTAATTAGGTCATCCCACGGAAGAGCTGTGACACATTTCTCATCATGCTGTCTGCTCATTCTTTCCTTGCGCAGTTTCCCCTTGAAAAGTTTCTACTAAGCCTGCTTATCCCTTCCAATCAAAGAAAAATCATTCCCTGCTTCTGAAATACTTTCAGATTTCTAAAATCAGTATGTTCTCCATATTGCAGTAAAGTCTTTGAATAAGGTATCTTGTCAAATCACAATTTGTTTTTGTTTCACAATAACATAATATTTACAACATTTACTTGTCAACAGAAAAATTACAAATTATGCAAAGAAAAATGGAATGACGGGCAAATCACAGGAGTAGTAAGATAAATGAACAGAAAAGGTCCTTGAGGAAACCGTGGCATTACATATATTTTGAACAAAGCTTTGTAACTATGCTCAAAAAGTTAAACTAAAAAAATGAAACTTACACGAAGTGCTAAATCAGGAAAATGATATATGAACAAAATAAAAGCATCAGTAAAGAGGGATTTTTAAAGAACCAAATAGAAATTCCAGAGCGAAAAGTACAATAATGAAAGGAAAATCCATTAAAGAGAGAGGTTCAATAGCAGAATTCAGCAGGCAGCAGAATCAGCAAATCAGAAGTTAGGTCAACTGAAATAGTCTGATAAAAAGAAAGAAGAATAAACACAATTAGTAGTGCTTAAGAGACTTGTAACATACCATGAAGCAAACCAACATACACAGAATGAGAATTAAAGGGGAAGTGAAAGAGAAAGAGCCCCCCGCCAAAATTACCTTTTTTTGTTTTGAAGAAATAATAGCCCCAAGATTTCTCACATTTGATGAAAACTATTAATGTACACATTCAATGAGCTAAATAAAATTTAGGTATGATAAACGCAAAATCTAGCCTTCAAAATAAAAAGGGCATTAAAACATCTCCAGATAACCAAAAGCTGAAGATGGTGACAAATGGTAACCAGGTTAAGAATGTTGATCATTTAATAACATATTAAAATGTTGAACTATGTTGTACACCTGAAAACAATATAATATAGTATGTCAACCACAGTTCAATAAAAAAATAAATAAAATAACAAATTTAAAGCAAAAGAGCAGATCCCCCACTACAAAAGATGAAAATGGTGATCCTGAGACTAAAGTGAAAAGATATCACTCAACAATTCAAAGCCTTACAAAGAAATAAACAATAGTGAGGTAGCTATGTAAGAAAGCCAATATTATTACATTTTGGCTTTTATCTTTTTTTCCGTCCATGGTTAAAAGACAAATTACAAATATTAATACAACTATTTCTTCTATAAAGATATACACTAAGACTCTGTAATGAAAGAAAGGAAGAGGACAGAACTATATAGAAGCAGACTTTCCATATACCACTCAAAATAAATTGATGTTAATTCAGATTCATTTATTATTAACTGAAGCTATCAATTATAATCCCTAGAAAATAAGAAAACTAAACAATATACAGAAAAAAGAAATGAGAATTAAAATGTTGCACTATAAAAAAACACAAACACAAAAGAAGGCAGCAATAGAGGGAAAAAAGACCTATAAAAACAAATTAACATAAGTGAATTTGTCTATGTTAGTAATTATTTTTAATGTAAATGGAGTAAACTTTCCAATTAATAAAGCAAAGTATACAGGATGCCTGAGTGGCTCAGTCAGTTACTTAGGCCCAGGTAATGATCCCGGGGTTCTGGAATCAGACAGAGTTCAGCACAGGGATCTTTGCTCAGTGGGAAGCCTGCTTCTCCCTCTGCCTCTGCTCCTCCCCCTGCTTTTGTGTGCTCACTCTCTCTCTCTCTGACAAATAAATAAAAGCTTTAAATAAATTAATTAATTAAAGTAAGCAAGCATGACACCTGGATTTAAAAATGAACAATCCAGGGTCCCTTGGTGGTTCAGTAGATTAAGCATCTGCCTTGGCTTTGGTCATATTCCAGGGATCCTGGGATTGAGCCCTGCACTAACCTCCCTGTCTGCTTCTCTTTCTCCATCTGCCCTTCACCTCTGGACTCCCACTCATGCTCTCTTTTGCTCTCTCTGAAATAAAGTATTAGAAAGAAAATGAATAATCCAAATACATGCCTTCTAGGAGAGACCTCAGATACAAGAACACAAACTGTAGGACTATTAAAAGATGGAACAAGATATTCCATTAAAAAAAAAAGGGAAAAATACAGTAGCAATCTAAAACTAGACAAAAAGATGTTCTGGCAAAAACTGTTATAAGAGACAAATGTGTTATATATTGACTAAAATGTCAATCCAGGAAAATTAATAATTGCAAATTTACATACATCTAAAAGAACCCCAAAGGATATAAGCAATAACAAACTAAGTGAAAGGAAAAATAGGTATTTCTAAAATAAGAACCCAATAAAGTCCATCTTCTTGGGTAAAGAGGAACAAGAGTTGCTTGTTTTTTTAATTTCCCCAATATTAAAAAAATTAATAATTATACATTATTTTGGGTTCCTAAGAAAGAACAGAGTAACACTTAACCCAGTGTTAAGTATTTTTTCAAGTCAGTGAGAAAATTTAAAAATTAAAGAGCTATAAAATACCTATGTAAAAGTGATATATACAGATAGCAGATATTCAATTTTAAAATAAAAACTGAAAAACTAACACTTCATCATGTTATTCCAATCCCATATTGTTAGATGAGGAAAGATAACAAAACTAAAAAAATACTCAGAAAAGGTTTGGCAGAGAAGGACTGTAATTTGGTAGATGAAAGTGAGACAGTTTAGGCACTATTAGGTTCAGATTATTCATATCCAACTATTAACACAAAGGGTCATTACCCTGACCTTTTTTGGTTTAAAATGCTAATTGAGGGGCACCTGGGTGGCTCAGTGGGGTAAAGCCTCTGCCTTCCACTCAGGTCTTGGTCCCAGGGTCCTGGAATAGAGCCTGCATGGGGCTTCCTGCTCATCTGGGAGCCTGCTTCCTCCTCTCTCTCTGCCTGCTTCTCTGACTACTTGTGATCTCCGTCTCTCAAACAAATAGATAAAATCTTAAAAAAAAAAAAAATGCTAATTGAATAAAACTAATTCAATCCATTTCTACCCTCATCCCAAGGAGCATAAACCAGAACTTATGTCCTTAACAGCAATTTGTTTCTGTGTTTAAATCAGAGCTGTCCCTGAGGGAAAGACCCTCAACATCATTGTCACCATAAGTGACAATTCTGAATCCCTGGAGTATGTTGAATCCATGGCTTCCCTTTCAATTCTGCAGGTATCTACTGGACCTTTCTTTCAAACGCATGAAGAGTAATAAGGGGGGAAAAGACAACTGAGAAGTTAGTAACATCTTGTAGTGACACAGGAAAATACCTAACATTTGAAACAGACCCTCAAAAGCTAATTCTTGACACTCTGATCAAACATAAACTTGACTTTTTAAGTTCATTAAACTTGTTAGAAGATTATTATTCCGTAATTTCACATAGGAGTGAATGTCTCAATACGTCCAAGTGAAAGGAAAAAGAAACGGGGTTTTCATCTTCCCAGGACCTTCCCAGCAATTCTCCATTCCAGGGCTATGAAAACAAGGATATTGCAGGCCAGTCCATCCATTGTGCGAACTTTTCCGAATTCTACACACTGAGCCCAGAACAAGTCGAATTTTCCCAATCTTAAGGAGGTCCCCATCTTTCTGGATTCAGAGAGACAATGAAAACTCCCTGAAGTAAATAAAATAAGGGAATATTTTTAGGATGTATCACAGATTGAGAGACCAAAGTCCATATGAAAGGCATTAAAAGGACAGGAACAATAAAGGTAAGAAAAAACATCAATTAGAAAGAAGTTTCTACACGAGAACGTTTGCCAACTTCACTGGACTGAGGTCCTCTGGCACCACCTCAGCATCGCTGCCCCAAGTGTCGCCAAATCGGTGACGCCAAGACCCAAGGTCTCAGGAACCACGCGGCCATAACCAGGTACTTCACAGCAGCCCACAACCCTGCGCCGGCGGAAAGTAAAGGAAAAGACCTGGAAAGGAAAAATGCAGCGTAGCGATAGCTTCCTCGCCATTATGAAACTACGCAAGAGCTCTAGCAAGGAGCATCCCGCGCAATTCCTCGTGCACCCGCCAAAGCCTGAGGGCTAGCAGTTGAGCTCAATTAGTCTCCCGACGGTGGTGCCTAGCGCGGGGAGCACGGGGACGGCGGGGGCTGGGAGAGAGGACACCAGGCTCCCGGGGCCCCGCGGCGCCGTCCGCACGTGGCTGTCACACCTGGCTCACCCCAGCTTCGCATATCATTTGTGCATTTCCTTCTCTCTCAGGCGCAAGTCCCTAAACCCTAGCAGTTTCTTCCTCCCCATTTAATCGGACACAAGGATTAAAAACACATACTCCAACAATGATCCCCCTGTCGGAAAGAAGGCCGATAGTCGTCCCACGGGTAAAGCAAACAAGAGTTAAAAGCCAACTTGGAAAAAAAACGTATTCTCCCTCACCCTCTACCCCGGCAGCCAGTGGAGATCAGGGACTCTATCCGACAGAACTGCTAGGAACAGCAGTTGCCTCCTCCCGCACGGCCTTCTTGACCTGAGTCGCTGAGGGTTGACGGAAGCAGCCAAATCCGCAATTTAACCCGCAGCACGGAAGCTTGTAAAACCTACCTCCTCGCTTCTGTATCCCCGGGACCAATCACACACACCAGGCCTTTCACGTGACCGGAAGAGGTTGCCCCCCAAAAAGGGGTTGGGGATGGGGGTGGGGAATATTAGGCGCTCAGCTGAACTTATCAGCCTCTGTGCGAGTAGTGGCGGCGCGAGTTTGCAAATTCCCGGATGAATACTTTGGGAAAAACTGGCACCCCTTGCAAGCGGCGTGGTCCCATTTCACCGAGCGTAGTTAGTGTCTACAGCGTAATTTAGGGTTTGAGAAAGGGAAAGTACCTGCTCAGCTGCACGCACAGCCTACTGGGATTTGTAGTTTTCAAGGGATGATGTTCAGGATGTGGAAAGTACTCGAAAAAGTATAAGTATTCAGTGTTTGGGAAGTTAATTCATCATGCTCGGGTAGAGGAATTACATACTTTTGTTTTGTCCCTGTTGCATTAAGCTATACGGCGGCCTCACACTTAGGAAAAGTGTATTGGCTTTTATTATTTGCCTCTCAGACATCTGCCCAAAGCGCTCCCCAACCGCCAAGCCATCATAACCTTGGTTGTCCTTCAGCAGTTTCAGATTACTGTGGGATGACAATCCTGTTTTGTTGAGTGCTAGCTGCCCCTCTCGGGCTTCAAAAACATAGCTCCACAAACAGTTGGCGTTTAATACTTGTTGAATGGATTCTACTGTGTGAGCCACTGTTTTGTTATGAGGTTTGTAATACACTTGGTTTGCTCTTCTATTTTGGTCATTGTTGGTGTTAATATGAAACGCTCTGAGGGTTGCTCTGAGGATTCCTGAATATTCTGTTTCCAGTTGATAAAATCAAGACTTAAGACTTTTTTAAAAGGTATAATTCACTCCATACAATTCTCCTGTTTGAAGTATATAATTGAATAATTTTTACAATATCTATAAAAATTTTCAGTCACTGCTATATAAGTCCAGAATATTTTCATCTAACCACAAAAAAACTATACTAACGATCACTTCACATTTTCCCTAAGTCTAGCAATTGGTTTCTTTCACTTATAATAATGATTTCAAGATGGTCATATCAGTTCTTCAGATCATTCTAGGGCTCCATATAAACCCCGGTTTTAGCGCATTTTCTTTATCCAATCATCTGCGAATGAACATTTGTATTGTTTTCACCTTTTGACTATTATGAACACCATTATGCCATAAACATTTCTGAACAAATATTTGAGAATCTGGTTTGAGTTCTTTGGGTATTTACTTAAATCAAATTGCTAGATTATATAGTAATTCTATGCTTAATTTATTGCAAAACTGACAGTGTTTTGTACAGGAGCGGCACAATTTTCTATTCCCAGTAGCAACATATTTATCGACATTCTCAACAATGCTTCCTATTATTCATTCTTTTGATTATAGCCACCAAATAGGTGTGAATCAGATATTATAGTTTTGATTTGTACTTCCCTCTTGATTAATGATATTTAGCACCTTTTCCTGTGCTTATTGGCCATTTGTATATCTTTTTGGAGAAATGTCTAATTAGATGTTTAGCCCTTTTAAAATTTGGGTTGTCTATTATTACTAGGATGTAAGAGTTCTTCACACATTTTGGATATAAATCTGTATCACATATGATTTACAAATACTTCTTCCATTTTGTGAGATAAATTTTTACTTTCTTCATTTATCTTGCCACACAAAGTTTTTAATATTGATAAAACTCAGTTTGTTTTACATGTGTACTTTTGATGTCATATCTTAGAAGCCATTGCCTAATCCTAGAACATGATTTGTAGTTATGTTTTCTCCTAAAACTTTTATAGCTTTAATTCTTATGTTTATAAGAATTTTGAATTCCTAAATAGTCTTAAAACAATTTTGAATAGCTTTTGTACATAGTGTATTGTAGAGTCCAATTTCATTCTTTTATTTGTTGGTGACTTGTTTCCCAGCACCATTTATGCAAGAGACTCTTTTCCCCCATTAAATGATTTTGGCACTCTTTTTGCAAATCAAGTGATCATACATGTGACTATTTTCTTACTTATTTTTTATTTATTATTATGTTTATTCTAAAATAAATAAATCTAAATAAATTCTAAATATTCTAAAATAAATATTATGTTTATTCTAAAATTTCTTTCTAAATTTTTACTTCAAATTTTCTTTCTAAAAAATCTGTATGTCTATTCTCTTGCCATTGCCATACTATATTTACTTTTTAGTTCATTTTGAAACTTGGAAGTAGTCATCCTATATTCTCAAAATTGTTTTAGTTTAGTTTTCCAGGTCGCTTGTGAATTTTGGAATTAGCTTGTGCCTTTCTGTAAAAACAAAATAAGCACACACACACATGCACAAAAGCTAAGTGAGATTTTGAAAAGGATTGCATAGAAGTGGCAGATCTTTTCTGGGATTGGCTGTAGATCACTTGTCAATGAGTACTGCTAACAATTTTCAGTCTTTCAAACATGAATACAGAAGTCTTTTCACTCTTTCTTAGGTCTTTTAAAATTTCTTTCAACAATATTTTGTAGTTTCAATGTACAAGTTTTGCACACCTTTACGTGAATTTATTCCTATGTATTTTATTCTTTATGTTTCTTCTGAAAATAAAATGTTTCACTCTATTTTTTCATTCAATAGAAAAAATTCCATTTTAAATTGTTTATCTCTTTTAGTTTTTTGAATTAAATTCAATTAGCCAACATTATTAGGTTTTGATGTAGTGTTCAATGATTCATTAATTCCATATAAAACCTGGGCTTCATCAGATCTCATGCCCTCTCCTATATACCCATTGCCCTGCTTCTCATCTCCACAACCCCTACCTTTCTTCAACCCTCAATTTGTTTCCTGGAGGCCAGAGTCTCTCATGGTTTGTTATACTCTCTGATTTTTTCTCCCATGGAACTGGAGGGTATTACCCTAAGTGAAATACTTCAAGCAGAAAAAGACAATTATCATATCATTCCACCAATATATGAAATATAAGGAATAGTGCAGAAGACCATAGGGCAAGGGAGGGAAAACATAGTGGACAGTTTATTTCTAATTTACAGAAATGCAATTAGTTTTTGCATATCGATCCTGTTTACTCCAACTTTCCAGAATTTATTTCTTAGTTCCAACAGAAATGGATGTGTGCACACATGTGTGTGGGTTTTTTTGTTAATATTTTCTACACTGTGTACAAGAGCATGTTTTGCAAATACTATTACTATCTTCTTTGCAAATCTGGATGATTCCAGTTACTCTTGTTTCTGCAAAGTCGGGTCCTCAGTGTTATGGAGTTTGGGAGATGCTTTGAGTGAAATAACGGGGATCTAACTTCCCAAAATAAAAGTTATGCAATCACATTCAGCAAAGAGAAGACTTAATATTTAGCTTTTTGTTTGTAAAGAGAAATTCCAGAGCCTCTAGTCTATGGAAGGAAAAGTCTTAGAAAGTCTTTTATAGAATTCCTTTTCCGTTCCTCCCCACCCCCCGCCACACCCCGCAAAGCCTCCAAATCCAACCTAACTTCCGGTGGCCAGTTATTGGCAGATTACCTGCCAATTTCTGATCACCTGCATCCAGGACAGTGCAATCATTCCTCACCCTCTTAAAAACACTATCAGCTCTTGTGTTGACCACAGCCAAAAGCTTTCTTGTGCTGTACATGCTTGCTAGTCAGTGAAGGGGCATTTAAACGATGATTAATTTCTCTAATTTGTAAATACTTACTAATTCTACTTTTGGGTCAGATTTGACATATTCACAGGATACCTCCATAGCCCACTTCTCTGATCACCCCATCCTAGACACCAAAAATCAGATTTTTACCAGGGAAAATAGGAGAAAGTTGAGCCAGATTTGCCTGCATTGACAGACTCCTCAGTGCATTCCTCAAGATAGAAGCCATGGATTTTCTTGAAGTGCAGTCCTGAACTGGCATTGTAGTCTTCGCTACGAACTGTGTACTCTTTATTGACTTTCTCATTCAGTTGTAACTCATGGTTCCATGAAAATGGAATAAACAAAAGTGCAAAAGCAACAATACTGTTCTGTCCATGCAAACTGAACTCTCAGGACTCTGGAAATTTCAGATGCTCCCGTCTTCCTGCATTGTGCTTAGCTCAGGGTCATGGACTGAGATCCAGGAACACATACCTGGTGTCCAGCTAGTCAGGTAAAGTTTTGAAATTTACTAAGATAAGGAACACACATTGCCAAGTCACCAACATGTCAATCTTCTCCCCATTCTACATGGGAATTATATTTAATTATATTTAGTCATAAATCCCCAACCTACACCAGGACTTATCCAGCTGTCCCTCTAGGGATTAACTCCCTCAGGGTCTATACAACATCCAGTATACCCAGATGGTCTGGATGCAGGAATGCTAAAAGTTGTTCTTTTAGGTATTAACCCAGTTAACAGAAAGGTTGAAAGATATGATCCTTTCAGTTTTCAGGCTATAGAAAGAGCTGCCTAAAATGAGGGCTGTTGGGGCTGCCTCCACAGAATAGGTTGGGGACCTCAATCAGATAAATTTTAGAACAGGATACAATATTTACTAAATGAGATTGGTCTTCAGGGAAGCTAGGGGCTGGAAGAGGCAAATTTCACTTGGCTTTTAATCCAGTTCAAGGAGGAAAGCTAGCTTCCTGAAACTTATCTAGGAGTCTCCAAATCTGTAATGTGAAAAAAATAACACCATCCTGCTGGTTTCACAAGGGTTTCTGAAGACAGAAAGATAGAGTATGTTAAAGTACTTCATAAACATAACCTAACATCTGGCATTTCATTGTGATCAATTTAAGTCTCCTTTATGCTAGAGAAAGCATACATTTCCTGATTACAAAAAGTCCTCTACAAGCCTATGTAGGAACATAAGAGATAACTATCCAAAACAACCTAATATTTAAATCTCATTCTTTTATAAATCTATAATTGAGTTTCTCAAATAATGTGAGAATTTTCTAAATGTTATAAGGATATTGCAAATAAACAAAAGACTCTTGTTTTCTCAGCAGAAACTAAGTAATATTTATAGCAAAATCTTTCAATTTATCAGATTCTAGCCTTTCTTCATCTGAAACTATTTTACAACTCTGCAAACTGTAGGTTACTTCCAGCAATACAAAATAATTCTTGTTTCTAAATATAAAAATGAATTCATGTATTAGAGTGTCCATGAAATTTTCCCCACCTGTACTAGCTATAGGCCAACAAATACCAAGAATACCAGTGAAGAGCACCTCCAAAATCTAGGAAAGATTTGGAACAGAACAAAACTGAAGAACTCACATGAACTCACATTTCCCGATTTCAAAACTTATTGTAAATGTATATTAATTAAAACAGTCTGTTACTGACAGAAAAACAGACATACAGACTAATAGAATAGAATAGAGAGCCCAAAAATAAACCCTTGTATACATAATCAAATGATTCTTGATAGGAATATGAATAACAATGGGGAAAAGGACAACTGCATATCTACATGCAAAGGAATGAATTTGAATGCTTACCTACCACTATCTAGAATAATTTACTAAATATGAATCAAAGGAATAAATGTAGCACCTAGGATTGCAAACCTCTTAAGCAAATATAGGGCAAAAGCTGCATTGATTTTGACAATCATTTTGATATAATACCAAAGGTAAGGAGAACAAAATAAAAAAAATATAGACAAATTGGACTCCATGAAACTTGTAAATGCTGCACATAAAAGAAGTTGTACATCAAAAAACATCAACAGAATTAAATGGGAACCACAGAATGGAGAGGATATTTGTAAATCACATATCTGATATAGGATTATTATTCCCAATATCTAAAAAACTCTTATTGGATCATGAGGGGAAACTTTGAGAAATCAGTGATACTGTAAAGCACAATAATAGGGGTTCTGGTAGATAGGAAAGAGAAAGAAAAGAGAGAGGGACAGAGGTTTATTTGAACAAATTATAGGTAAGAACTTCCCTAATCAGAGGAAAGAACAGACATTCAAGACCAGGACGCACAGAAAGCCCACCTGAAAAGCAACAAAAATAGGGTTAACACTGTGACTTAAGAGAGGAGCTTGCAAATTTCAGAAGTAATGAGGAAATTCTTAAAGCAGCTCAGAACCAGAGGTCCTTAATTATAAGGGCCGAAATATAAGAGCTATCCACAAAGACCTGGCAGGCCAGAAAGGACTGGCATGATATATTCAAGGGAAAGATCAACCAATGGAAAAAAAAAAAAGTCTCTTCAATAAATGATGTTGGAAAAAATGGACAGCCACATGCAAAAGAATGAAACTGGATGAGTCTCTTATACCATACACAAAGATAAACTCAAAGTGGATGAAAGTCCTCAATTTCAGACAGGAACCCATCAAAATCCCAGAAGAGAACACAAGCAGTAACCTCCTCCACATCAACAACAGCAACATCTTCCATGAAACATCTCTAAAACTAAGGGAAACAAAAGCAAAAATGAACTTTTGGGACTTCATCAAGATAAAAAGCTTCTGCACAGCAAAGGAAACAGTCAACAAAACTACAAGACAACCTAAGTAAGAGGAGAAGATATTTGCCGATGACACTACAGGTAAAGGGGTGGTATCCAAGATCTATAAAGAGTTTATCAAACTCAACACTGAAAAAACAAATAATCCAGTCAGGGAATGGATGGAAGACATGAACAGACATTTCTCTAAATGGCTAAAGACACAGGAAAAAATCTTAAACATCACTAGCCATCAGGAAATAGAAACCAAAATCATGATGAGATACCACCTTACACCAGTTAGAACAGCAGAAATTAGTAGGACAAGAAACAACCAATGCTGGCAAGAATGTGGAGAAGGGGGAATGCTCTGACACTGCTGGTTGGAATGCAATATGCTACAGCCTCTTTGGAAAACATTTTTAAAAATTTTAATGTTAATTTTATTTTTTAAATTTTAATTAAATTAAATTAATTTTAAATCAAATTAAATTAAAGTTTTAATTAAATTAAAATTTAACTTTAATTTTTAAAAATTTAATTTAAGAAAAATAAAAAGAGAGCTATCCTAAGACGCAGCAATTGCACTACAAGGTATTTACCCCAAGGATACAGATGTAGTGAAGAGAAGGGAACCTGCACCCCAAGATTTACAGCAGCAATGTCCACAATAGGCAAACTATGGAAGGAGCTGAGATGCCCTTCAATAGATAAGTGGATAAAGAAGACATGGTACATATACACAATGGACTATTACTTAGCCATCAGAAAGAATAAGTACTCGCCGTATGCATCAACATGGTTTAGACCAGATAGTGGTGAGTGAAATAAGTCAATCAGAGAAAGATAATTATCCTATGGTTTCACTCATATGTGGAACATAAGGAAAAGCACAGAGGACCATTGAGGAAGGGAAGGAAAACTGAATGGGAAGAAATCAGAGAGGGAAACAAACTATGAGAGACTCTGGATGCCAGGAAATAAAGTGAGGGTTACAGAAAGGAGTGTGGTGGGGTGATGGAGTAACAGGAAGATGGATATTAAGGAGGGTACATGTGATGATGAGCACTGGGTGCTATATGCAACTAATTAATTGTTGAACACTACACCAAAACTAATGATGTACAGTATGCTGGCTAATTGAACATAAAAAAAAAACATTTAAACAGAAATAAAAGATCTCTATGGTCAATCACTATTCTTGTTGAGGTTATATAAATAATTAGGTCAAAGTTGTTAAAATTGAAGTTGTTTACAAATGAATTAGTCTTAATTTGGCTATCTCAGAAATAACAGTGATTTCAGAGAGAAAAATTATGCTTTAATAATCTACCACTGCAGATACCAAATTCTCGTTTTGATTGTCTTTGAATGTTTGCTGACGAGGTTATCTTTGGTTAAATTGCTGCAATCCCTCATGCATAGAAAATCTTCATTCTTGTTATGATTATTTGGACACCTAGAAAATGGACTGATTCTCCAAGTACTGAATAAATCAACTAGAACCTTGACAAATTCTGTGTGGTTGGAATGACAAAATTGTTCCTTACACACTAGAGCTTACCCCATTCCATGGAGTTAACTATGAACTTGTGAAGATATTGGATGGCCCCACTATCCCTGTGATTGGATTGGATGATGCACTAGGGGTTGATATTACCCCTGAGATAAGTCTTTTTCCTGTGTTAGTTATTCCTTGTAATTGGGATACTGTTAAGGCTAAATCTCAAACAAAGATGGCTTCTTGACGGTTTTATTCTTTCATCATGTTTGTCTCAGGAAGTACCTCTATTGATGTTGATATTTGATTGCAAGTAGGGGCTTTAGCATGGCATACAGGAGCCCTCCTGGTAGAAGGAGCTTCAAAACAGAAAATTCTCAGATAGTCCCTGGCTATAATGACCCTACATCAGATCCAGTGTGTCTTAGAGAACAGAAGTCACTAATGGATGATAGGAGGCCTACTTATTAAGTACAAAACTGTGTTTCTACTTGAAATAATACTTAAAATACACCTTATACCTGAAGTAATGCTCAAAACTTGTCAAACTTTAAACGCAGCTATCATTATAACTGGGTGTGACCATGAGACTCCCATGTTAAAACATGAATGCTCAGGTATTACTGACTGACATCAGTAGTTTCATGAAAAGGGGAATAAGAAAGGCTGGGTATGCTATAGTTAGTTTAACCCAGGCTGTTGAGACTAAAGCATCCTAGCACATATCTCTGCCTCCAAAGTAGAGATAAATAGTGCTCACTTTACAGTTGGGGAAGGGTCTCTATTCTGACTCCAAACATGAATCCCTAGTTATACATGCTCACAGAGCCATTTGGAAGGAAAGGAGATTATTATCAAACCATTATTTCACAATTGAATATGGGCCTGAAGTTACTATTCTTCTTGAGGCTGTACACATACCTGAGGAGATAGATGGCTGGGATTCACCTCAAAGGACCTCAAAAGAATATGACCTTAGAGTTTATAGAGATAACTTGGCAGACATTAAAGCAAAGCAGGTAGGACAAAATAAACAAATATTAAGTTTTATATCATTCTTAACTCCAATTAAGTCCATAAGGCCTGTCATTTCAGACTGAGAATTTCATACAGTCTAGGAACAAGTATATTTCAAAAATGCACATGACTGGCTTATTAATAAGGAGGGAAAAATCCTTATACCCAAAAATAACAAATAGAAGGTAATACATGGTTTATACCAGGCTCCTCATTTGGGTAAAAAGGCAACTGAGCTGACAAAAATTTTGCTAAGAGTAATTATTCCTAGATTTGACTCCCTTGGTCCTTACAAAGTGACAATAGACCATGTTTTATTGCACAAATAACTCAGCAAATAGATTGGCCTTAAAAAATTAATTCCTATTTACATTTGGCCTGATATCTACAATTCTCTGGAAGGGTAGCCCTCCAAAACCGAATAGCCCTTGATATCCTGACTGCAGTTCAAAATAGTTCAAAATAGCCCAGCAGTTTTACAAAATAGAACAACATTAGATGTTTAACTGGTGCATAAAAACAGAATTCTGTACACACATTTCAGATTACTACAAAAGCATTTCTGGGTTAACTGAAATGAATACTCAAACTGGAGCTATAGAAGATCCTGCTCTTTCCTTTAATAACTGGTTAAACTCATGGACTAGAAAGGATTTTTGTCAGCTACTAAAGGACTCTTGAGTTGGGCTTGTTTTTCTTTTTGTTACACTAATCAGTTTTGCCACATGTCTCCACCTGGTGCTGAGCCTCCTTCATTGCCATAACTTCAAGCCAACAGATGATTCTTTCCACTCGGGGACATCCACACATGTGGTCTCCCTTGGGTTCAGGTGCCTTTGTCTTTTGTAACTCTATATAAGCCCCAACTGACCAATGTTGACTCTTAGGTAGGGACATCTCTATGTCCCTATTCAGTAGGAAGAAGTTACAGAGGATGAAACCTTCCACCAACAGCAAACTTAAGGTCAAAGTTTAAGGGTCAAAGTTGATCAGGAGGGAATGATGTGGGAAAAAAGGACAAAATAAAAAATTAAATTTTCTTGCTTCCTACAGCCCATTGACAAGTCCTTGAAACTGGTACAGTGACCTTCATCTGGGAGCTTAGCTGCCTCAATTGTGACACTTTGCTAAGAGCAAAAGATAATCTTAGCCTGACCCTCAGGATCCTATAGGTCAACTTTAACATGCAAATCCTTTTGAAACCTTCATTTATCTCTGCCCTTCCTAGATATATGTTTATGATCATCCCCAAGCATATGACCCACCAATATATTTCTGAAGGGTCTCTTGACTGAGGGTTTACTGGAAAGTAATAAATTACTTTTCCCAATAATATCTAGCCCCTCAAGGTCCTCAAAACCTTGCTTACAAAATTTCTTAAAGACTTACACTATCCCTAACCTTCTCCTCACTTGAAGCTATAAAATGGGCCACTCCTGCGGCACCAATCCACTATTTTTGCCCACACGTCCTGTCCCTGTGTTTTAATAAAATCACCTTTTTACACCAAAGACATTTCAAGAATCTTTCCTGAACATCAGCTCCAAACCCAGCCACTTCCTACATCAGTAATAGAAAAAAAGGGAAGAACTGTTGATGAGGCACAGACAAAACCCTGTAGTCATTTGTTTCCAAGAATCTTTTATTTATTTTTTAATTTTTAAAGTTTTTTTATTTGATAGAGAGAGAGAGATCACAAGTAGTCAGGGAGGCACACAGAGAAGGGGGTGGTGAGCAGGCACCCTGCTGAGCAGAGAGCTCGATATGGGGCTCGATCCCAGGACCCTGAGACCATGATCTGAGCAGAAGGCAGAGGCTTAACCTACTGAGCCACCCAGGCACCCTAACTCTCCAAACAGTTTTTAAGAAAACCATCAAAGAGAAACAACTTGCCACTCTCCTAAGAAACCACACAGGTAAAGTTGATGGCTGCCTTATTCATAGACTAGCAATCTGAAATTTTATATTAAGGCATTTTTTCTTCATTTAAATTTTAGTTACTTAGCATACAGTTCAATATTGGTGTGGGGAATAGCATTCAGTAATTCATCACATATGTACAATACTCAGTGCTAATCACAAGTGCCCTCTTTAATACTCAACACTGATCTAGCCTATCCACTCCTGACCTCTCCACCAGCCTCAGTTTGTTCTCTATCATTAAGAGTCCCTTGTAGTTTGTTTCTGTCTTCTTTTCCTTTCCACATTGCTATATGTTTATGTATTTTCTTTCTTAAATTCCAAATATGATTGAGATCATATGGTTTTCTCTTTTTCTGTCTTATTTCCCTTAGCATAACACACTCTAGCTTCATCCATGTCATTGCACATAGTAAGATTTCATTTTTTATGGCTGAGTAGTGTTTTATTGTATATCTATATACCACATCTTTATCCATTCACCAGTCAATGGACATTTGGGCTCTTTCCATAGTTTGGCTATGTTGCTACTGCTGCTGCTACTGCTGTAAACATTGGGGTATGTTCTCCTTCAAATCTGAATTTGGGTAAATATCTAGTAGTGCAATTGTTGGGTCATAGAGTCATTCCATTTTTAACTTTCAGAGGAAACTCCATACTGTTTTCCACAGTGGCTGCACAAGTTTGCATTCAAACAGTGTAAGAGGATTCCCCTTTCTCCACATCCTCTCCAACACCTATTGTTCCATGTTGTTAATTTGAGCTATTCTGATATGTGTGAGGTGGAATCTAATTGTGGTTATGGTAATTCATAATGCCTGGCCGGGTATGATTTTAAAAACACATACCTCCCTAGATGAGACTAGTTAAAAAGCAAAGGAGTGTCTGGAAAACTAGGTCTCTTTTAGACTTTCTGGGCTGTAACTAGCCAGATACTTGTTGCAGCTCAGTACATTCATCTGGGAGTAAACGCTTGAATTAAGAGAAACATTTATCTTTGGAGGTCACACACTCCATGTACTCCCTGCTGCACATGCGTCACGAGCACAGCTCGTTCTATTCATGATACTCCCTATACCACTGTCTTATTACAGCTTCACATTCCTTCTTGTTTTTCTTATTCCCTTTATTGATAACATTCACAATAAAAGTGGAGGAAAAGCCAGGCTTACAACCTTTTACCATTAGAGAATCTGGTCCTTGGGTCCTCTCCCTTTTCCTTCTAAGGTGAATGGAGTAATCTTTTCATTTGTTACCTCAGGGTTTGCTGGCCAAAGCCAACAGTGGTTTTCACTTGTACTTACCTGATGATGAGTGATGCTGAGCATCTTTTCAAGTGTCTAGTAACCATCTGGATGTCTTCTTTGGAAAGGTCTATTCATGTCTTCTACACATTTCTTTTTTTTTTTTTTTTCACTTTTTTAAAATTTCTTTTCAGTGTAACAGTATTCATTGTTTTTGCACCACATCCAGTGCTCCATGCAATATGTGCCCTCCCTATTAACCACCACCAGGTTACCCATCTTCTACACATTTCTTAAGTGGATTGTTTGTTTTGGGAGTATTCAGTTTGATAACTTCCTTATAGATTTTGGGATACTAACCCTTGATCAAATATGTTTGCAAATACCTTCTCCCTTCCATGGGCTGTCTTTTAGTTTTGTTCTTTGTTTCCTTTCCTGTGCAGAAGGATTTTATCTTGTTCAAGTCCCAAATAGTTCATTTTTGCTTTTGTTTCCCTTGTCTCTGGTAATGTGTCAAGTAAGAATTTACTGTGGCCGAAGTGAAAGGGAATTCTTTTTGTTTTTCTCTAGGATTTTGATGGTTTCCTGTCTCACATCAAGGTATTTCAACCATTTTGAATTTATTTTTTGTGTGTATGGTATAAGAAAGTGGCCCAGTGTCATTCTTTTGCATGTTGCTGTCCAGTTTTTCCAAATACCATGTGTTGAAGACACTGTCCCCCCTCCCCACCCCTTACTTTGGATACTATTTCCTGTTTTGTTGAAGATTAATTGGTCATATAGTTGTGGGTGCATTTCTGGGTTCTCTATTCTATTCCATTGATCTATGTCTCTGTTTTTGAGCTACTACCATACTGATTAATGTTGACAGATTTGTAATATAGCTTGAAGTCCAGAATCACGATGCCTCAAGCTTTACTTTTTCCATAATCACTTTGGCTTTTTGGAGTGTTTTGTGGTTCCATGCAAAACTTGGAATTGTTTGTTCTAACTCTGTGAAAAATTCTGATGATATTGTAATGGTATTTGAATGTGTATGCTTTGGTTGTAATAATGTGTATTCTCCCACCCCATGAGTATGGAATGCTTTTCTATTTCCTTGTGTCCTCTTCAATTTCTGTCGTCACTGTTCTACAGGGGTTTATTTTGACAACATATTTTTATTATGTTTTACACAAATATAAAATTAGGTATGACTTCTTTTAAGTGTTAAGTAACTACAAAGTCATATTTACAAAGTACGTAAAAACAAAACTCAAAAGAAAATGAAACTCATGAATTTAAGATAATAAGTAATGTTGTTTGACAGAAACTAAATTGTTATCCCCAATATGAATGGGGAGCTGAGGGCTACAACCTAGTTACTTCAGGGTTGGATATGTTTATATTTCTGTGTGTTATGTGATGACAAATTCCCATATTACTTTTCTCTTTTAAAATTACTGGAAATGTTCATTCATACAGTGCACCACAATATATCATTTTAACTTTATGAAATGGATAATTCATCTCTTAAATCTGACTCTGTTCATTTTCATAAGCCATCTGTTAGAATATATCATTTCCAAAATGTCAAATTAAAGTATTAATTTATTTTTTAAAATTATAGGGAAATTCATACTCTATGAAAGTGTCTTTTAATTGTAAATTACAAGTATTTTTAGTAAAAAAATTTCAGTGTAACAGAGAACACAAGTTGGTACCTGTCATTGCAATGTTTTTTAAAATTTTTATTTTTTTAAATTTCCTTCCAGTGTTCCAGAATTCATTGTTTATGCACCACACCAAGTACTCCCTGCAATACATGCTTTCCATAACTCTCACCACCAGGCTGACCTAACCTCCCACACCCTACCCATCCAAAACCCTCAGATTGTTGTTCGGAGTCCACAGTCTTTCATGGTTCATCTCCCCTTCGAATTTCCCCAACTCCCTACTCTTCCCTATCTCCCCATGTCCTCCATGTTACTCCTTATGCTCCACAAATAAGTGAAACCATATGATAATTGACTCTGCTTGACTTGTTTCTCTCAGCATAATCTCTTCCAATCCCGTCCATGTAGATACAAAAGTTGGGTATTCATCCTCTCTGATGGAGGCATAATACTCCATTGTGTGTATGGACCACATCTTCCTTATCCATTCGTCCATTGAAGGGCATTTTGGTTCTTTCCATAGTTTGGTGACCATGGCCATTGCTGCTGTAAACATTGGGATACAGATGGCACTTCTTTTCACTCCATCTGTATCTTTGAAGTAAATAACCAGTAGTGCAATTGCAGGGTCATAGGGAAGATCTATTTCTTGAGGAATCTCCACACTGTTCTCCAAAGTGGCTGCACCAACTTGCATTCCCACCAACAGTGTAAGAGGGTTCCCCTTTTCCCCACATCCTCTCCAACACACGTTGTTTCCTGTCTTGCTAATTTTGGCTATTCTAACTGGTGTAAGGTGATATCTCAATGTGGTTTTTTTTTTAATATTTATTTTTATTTGTTTATTTACAGCATAACAGTGTTCATTGTTTTGGCATCACACGCAGTGCTCCATGCAGTACGTGCCCTCCCTATAACCCACCACCTGGTTCCTCAACCACCCACCCCCCCGCCCCTTCATAACGCTCTGGTTGTTCTTCAGAGTCCATAGTCTCTCATGGTTTATCTCCCCTTCCAGTTTCCTCAACTCCCTCTCCTCTCCATCTCCCCATGTCCTCCATGTTATTTGTTATGCCCCACAAATAAGTGAGACCATATGATACTTGACTCTCTCTGCTTGACTTATTTCGCTCAGCATAATCTCTTCCAGTCCCGTCCATGTTGCTACAAAAGTTGGGTATTCGTCCTTTCTGATGGAGGCATAATACTCCATTGTGTATATGGACCACATCTTCCTTATCCATTCATCCGTTGAAGGGCATCTTGGTTCTTTCCACAGTTTGGCGACCGTAGCCATTGCTGCAATAAACATTGGGGTACAAATGGCCCTTCTTTTCACTACATCTGTATCTTTGGGGTAAATACCCAGCAGTGCAATTGCAGGGTCATAGGGAAGCTCTATTTTTAATTTCTTCAGGAATCTCCACACTGTTCTCCAAAGTGGCTGCACTAACTTGCATTCCCACCAACAGTGGAAGAGGCTTCCCCTTTCTCCACATCCTCTCCAACACACGTTGTTTCCTGTCTTGCTAATTTTGGCCATTCTAACTGGTGTTAGGTGGTATCTCAATGTTGTTTTAATTTGAATCTCCCTGATGGCTAGTGATGATGAACATTTTTTCATGTGTCTGATAGCCATTTGTATGTCTTCGTTGGAGAAGTGTCTGTTCATATCTTCTGCCCATTTTTTGATATGATTATCTGTTTTGTGTGTGTTGAGTTTGAGAAGTTCTTTATAGATCCTGGATATCAACCTTTTGTCTGTACTGTCATTTGCAAATATCTTCTTCCATTCTGTGGGTTGCCTCTTTGTTTTGTTGACTGTTTCCTTTGCTGTGCAGAAGCTTTTGATCTTGATGAAGTCCCAAAAGTTCATTTTTGCTTTTGTTTCCTTGGCCTTTGGAGACATATCTTGAAAGAAGTTGCTGTGGCTGATATCGAAGAGGTTACTGCCTATGTTCTCCTCTAGGATTCTGATAGATTCCTGTCTCACGTTGAGGACTTTTATCCATTTTGAGTTTATCTTTGTGTACGGTGTAAGAGAATGGTCGAGTTTCATTCTTCTACATATCGCTGTCCAGTTTTCCCAGCACCATTTATTGAAGAGACTGTCTTTTTTCCATTGAATATTTTTCCCTGTTTTGTCGAAGATTATTTGACCATAGAGTTGAGGGTCCATATCTGGGCTCTCCACTCTGTTCCACTGGTCTATGTGTCTGTTTTTATGCCAGTACCACGCTGTCTTGGTGATCACAGCTTTGTAGTAAAGCTTGAAATTGGGTAACGTGATGCCGCCAGTTTTGTTTTTGTTTTTCAACATTTCCTTAGCAATTCCGGGTCTCTTCTGGCTCCATACAAATTTTAGGTTTATTTGCTCCAGCTCTTTGAAAAATATCGGTGGAATTTTGATCGGAACGGCATTAAAAGTGTAGATTGCTCTAGGCAGTATAGACATTTTAACAATGTTTATGCTTCCAATCCAAGAGCATGGAACAGTCTTCCATCTTTTTGTGTCTTCTTCAGTTTCTTTCATGAGTGTTCTGTAGTTCCTCGAGTACAGGTCCTTTACTTCTTTGGTTAGGTTTATGCCCAGGTATCTTATGGTTCTTGGTGCTATAGTAAATGGAATCGATTCTCTAATTTCCCTTTCTGTATTTTCATTGTTGGTGTATAAGAAAGCCACTGATTTCTGTACATTGACTTTGTATCCTGCCACGTTACTGAATTGCTGTATGAGTTCTAGTAGTTTGGGGGTGGAGTCTTTGGGGTTTTCCATAGAAAGAATCATGTCATCTGCGAAGAGAGAGAGTGTGACTTCTTCCTTGCCAATTTGGATACCTTTGATTTCTCTTTGTTGTCTGATTGCCGTTGCTAAGACTTCTAATACTATGTTGAACAAGAGTGGTGAGAGTGGGCATCCTTGTCGTGTTCCTGATCTCAACGGGAAGGCTGTGAGCTTTTTCCCATTGAGGATGATATTTGCTGTGGGTCTTTCATAGACAGATTTTATGAAGTTCAGGAATGTTCACTCTATACCTATACTTTGAAGCATTTTCATCAGGAATGGATGCTGGATTTTGTCAAATGCTTTTTCTGCATCAATTGAGAGGACCATGTGGTTCTTCTCTCTTCTCTTATTGATTTGTTCTATCACATTGATTGATTTGTGAATGTTGAACCAACCTTGCAACCCAGGGATGAATCCCACCTGGTCATGGTGGATAATCTTTTTAATGTGCTGCTGGATCCTGTTTGCTAGGATCTTGTTGAGAATCTTTGCATCCATATTCATCAGTGATATTGGTCTGAAATTCTCCTTTTCGGTAGGGTCTTTGCCTGGTTTGGGGATCAGGGTAATACTGGCTTCATAAAAAGAGTCTGGAAGTTTTTCTTCTGCTTCAATTTTTTGGAACAGCTTCAGGAGAATTGGTGTTATTTCTTCTTTGAAAGTTTGGTAGAATTCCCCAGGGAAGCCATCATGTCCTGGGCTCTTGTTTTTTGGGAGGTTTTTGCTCACTGCTTCAATCTCATTACTAGATATCGGTCTATTCAGGTTGTCAATTTCTTCCTGGTTCAATTTTGGGAGTTTGTAGCTTTCCAGGAATGCATCCATTTCATCTAGGTTGCTTAGCTTATTGGCATATAACTGTTGGTAATAATTTCTGATGATTGTTTCTATTTCCTTGGTGTTAGCTGTGATCTCTCCCTTTTCATTCATAATTTTATTAATTTGGGCTTTCTCTCTTTTCTTTTGGATTAGTGTGGCCAATGGTTTATCGATCTTATTGATTCTTTCAAAAAACCAGCTTCTAGTTTCATTGATACGTTCTACTGTATCTCTCATTTCTACCTCATTGATCTCTGCTCTAATCTTGATTATTTCCCTTCTTGCATGTGGAGTTGGTTTGATTTGTTGTTGATTCTCCAGTTCTTTAAGGTGTAGAGACAGCTGGTGTATTCTGGATTTTTCAATGTTTTTGAGGGAGGCTTGGATGGCTATGTATTTCCCCCTTAGAACGGCCTTTGCTGTATCCCATAGGTTTTGGACCGAGGTGTCTTCATTCTCATTGGTTTCCATGAATTGTTTAAGTTCCTCTTTGATCTCCTGGTTGATCCAAGCATTCTTAAGCAAGGTGGTCTTTAGCTTCCAGGTGTTTGAGTTCCTTCTGAACTTTTCCTTTTGATTGAGCTCCAGTTTCAAAGCATTGTGATCGGAGAATATGCAGGGAATAATGTCAGTCTTTTGGTATCGGTTGAGTCCTGCTTTGTGACCCAGTATGTGGTCTATTCTGGAGAAGGTTCCCTGTGCACTTGAGAACAATGAATATTCTGTTGTTTTAGGGTGGAATGTTCTGTATACGTCTATGAGGTCCATCTGGTCCAATGTTTCATTCAATGCTCTTATTTCTTTATTAATTTTCTGCTTCGATGATCTGTCTATTTCTGAGAGAGGCGTATTAAGATCTCCTATTATTGTATTCGTATCAATATGACTCTTTATCTTGATTAATAGTTTTCTTATGTAATTGGGTGCTCCCATATTGGGGGCATAGATATTCACAATTGTTAGATCGTCTTGGCGGATAGTCCCTTTAAGAATTATGTAGTGTCCTTCTGTATCTCTGACTACAGTCTTTAGTTTAAAATCTAATTTATCTGATATGACAATCACTACCCCGGCCTTCTTTTAAGGGCCATTGGAATGAAAGATGCTTCTCCATCCCTTCACTTTCAGTCTGGGTGTATCCTTAGTTTCAAAATGGGTCTCTTGTAGACAACATATGGAAGGGTCCTGTCGTTTTATCCAATCTGCAACCCTGTGTCGTTTTATGGGCACATTTAGGCCATTCACATTGAGAGTGATTATTGAGAGATAGGTTTTTATTGACATCGTGTTGCCTTTGAAATTTTTCTGTCTATAGATTGTTTCTATATTTCTGTTCAATGATATTCTTAGGATTTTTTCTCTCTTATAGGACCCCCCTTAATATTTCCTGCAGTGTCGGCTTGGTGGTTGCATAGTCTTTTAAGCCTTGCTGGTCTTGGAAACTCTTTATCTCTCCATCCATTTTAAATGTCAGTCTTGCTGGATAGAGTATTCTTGGTTGCATGTTCTTCTCATTTAGTACTCTGAATATATTTTGCCAGCCCTTCCTGGCTTTCCAGGTCTCTGTGGAAAGGTCTGACATTATTCTAACGGGCTTTCCTCTGTATGTAAGAAGCTTCTTTGTCCTAGCTGCTTTTAAGAGGGTCTCTCTTGAAACAAAATTCCCCATTCTAACGTTAAGGTGCCGTGAGGTCTTTCGAGAATCTAAAATCTTCAGAGGAAATCTTTCTGCCCCTAGTACATGAACGTTGTTTCCATTCGTGAGATTGGGAAAATTTTCATAAACAACTTCTTCCACTATATCTTCTAGACTTCTTTCTTTTTCTTCCCCTTCAGGGATTCCCATAATTCTGACGTTGGAACGTTTCATGGCATCGTTTATTTCCCTGATTCTGTTTTCGTGGCTTCTGAACTGTTTGTTCCAGGCTTCCTCCTGATCCTTTCTCTTTATCTGTTTGTCCTCCAGATCACTAATTCTATCTTCTGTTTCAGTTACCCTAGCTTTTAGAGAATTTAGATTGGATTGGAACTCATTGAGAGCATTTTGAACAGCATCCCTGGTGGCTTTCCGTTCTGCCCTAACATTGTGAACATCATCCCTGGTGGCTTTCAGTTCTGCCCTAATCAATTCTGTTTGGTCATCCATGGCTTTCTCCAACCTAGCTATTGCCTGGATAATTGTTAGTCTGAATTCCTTTTCTGACATATTGTCTATGTCGATAGCCATTAGCTCTGTTGCAGAAGGCCCATCCTCTGTATTTTTCTTCTGTTGGGTATTCCTCCTCCTAGTCATTTTGGTAAGAGATGACTAAACTGATTCAGCTGGACTTATCGATTGTGGTGCAGTCAAGGTGCACCCTGGAACGCTTCTGTGCAATCAGGATTCCCCACCCAAATGAGAGAAAAACAAAAAGAAAAAGAAATAGAGAAGAAGAAAGAAAAAAAAGGGGGAAAGAAAAAAGGAAAAAGAAAAAAAGGGAAGATAAAAGAGAAGGCTCAGCCCAAATGGGCCACAAGGTAAGATTTGTGGATTATACAAACAAAAACAGACAGACAAAAAGAGTGATAAAAGTATATGACAAGAGAAAAAAATATGTATATATAAGCAAAAAAAAAAAAAAGGGAAGAACCTCATCAGAAAGAATCCCAAGTATAAGGTTTATATATTATCAGGACAAACACAAATTCACAGAAACACTGACAGAAGGAAAAATTGGGAGAATGGTTATAGATTCTCTGTGTGGGTGAGGAAGGTTATTTTGATTCTTCCTGAAGGTATCTTGATGTTTTTGTTAAGGGACTCAACTTTCCTAAGTTACAGGGGGATTAGAAACTGGTTTGCCTATAGGGGTAGCATTGATTGGGGAAAGGGGATTACCTTGAAGTTTAACTCTATATGTATAGTAGAAAATAAAAATTAAAAAAGAATAAACTAGACTAAACTAAGTTAAAATTAAAAAAGAATTAAAAAAATAGAAAAACAAAAGAAAAACACGGGTGTATGTATCAAAAAGTTCAGGTTAGAAGGTTATTAAAGAATTTGATGTACTGGACATCTCAGTGTGATGGTAAATAAGTTAAAAAATTATCTGTATGTATAAAAAAAAAAAGAACCAGAATATTGGTAAAGAGTTAAAAATAAAAGTTGTATTTATGAAGTAGTGGTGATTGTTCTCTTGTAGTCCTTTTTTTTTTTCTTCCTTCCTGGTTGGTTTTCTGGGGGAGGGGCCTGCCACGTGGGTTTTCAGACAATGATGTTCCCTGAGTTAGGTCCTCCTGCTCCCCTCAAGGGGGTGAGCTCTTTTTTTTTTTTTTTTTTTTCAGGAAACTGTTTTTTTCAGCCTTTTGTTCTCTGGGGGTTTTATGTTCTTTCATCTGCTTTCTCTCGCCTTGACAGCTTTTGATGGTTTTTGGAGGTTTAGAGGAGAGCAAACAGCACCCCAACCTCCCTCTCAGAGAGAAGCCTCAGACTGTTTTGCAAAAGCTGCTGGCAGAGTAGGTTCTGAGTCACTGTCCCTGGGGATGCCGGAGCTCCTCGTTGTACCCAAAACCAGGGCAGCGGTGGCTGTCTAGGCAGCTCCAGACCACCAGAGAGGTTCCGAGCAGAGATTGCACACTGAGATTTTCCTGCTGTCCCGGGCTGGGAATGTCTGGTTTTTCTGGCTGCCAGAGCTCCAGGCTAGCGCCTATGAGCACCTATCCCAAGGGAGGGTGTGGGATGCGCGCATTTCAGGATTGCTGTCTGGCCAGGCTTCCAGCCCCTCATGGGAGCCAGACCGCACTTGTTCTCGGGCGCGATGACGGGTCAGGTGCACTGGCGGCTCAAGGACAGAGACCTGATTTCTCCGCCGCACTCTCTCTGGCTCCGCGCCAGGGGAGGCTGTCCTGGGTCCGGGGACTTAGGTCCCTGACCCTAACTGCCCAGGTTCCCACTATTACCCCCCGCGATCCTTTGCTGTTTGTTTTTTGAGTGCTTTCAACCAGACTCCAAGTTAATGCTGGTCCCCAGACGCAGAGTACTCTCGTGTTGGGGTGTTGCTTTCCAATCGGTCACCTCTGGTGGCTCCCTCCCCCTTTTGTTTATCTTCCGATATCAGTCGGATGTTCCCAGTCTGCTTTACCTGCCACTGGCGTCTTCTGCTCCTGTAGAGATCCAGACGTGTATAATTCTGATCTCAGGCTGATTTCATGGGTGGTCGGAGTTCTTTGGTAGGTAATCAGCTCACTTTAGGGTACAGGTTGAAATGGTGCCTCCTCCTACTTCCCCGCCATCTTGACTCCCTCAATGTGGTTTTAATTTGAATCTCCCTGATGGCTAGTAATGATGAGCTTTGAATGCTATTATGATCAAAATTCCACCACTGCTTCAATCTCGTTATTGGATATCAGTGTATTCAGGTTGTCCATTTCTTCCTGGTTCTTCTTTTTGGAAGTTTATAGTTTTCCAGGTATGTATCCATTTCTTCTAGGTTGCTTATTTTATTGGCATTTAACTGACAGCGCTGTCCTGGGTGGCTGTCCTGGGTCCAGGGACTTAAGGCCCTGTCCCTAACCACCTGATCCCCACAATTTCCCCCCATTATTCTTTGTTCTTTTTGAGTGCTTTCAACCAGAGTCCAAATTAATGCTGGTCCCCAGTCAGAGGGCACTGTCCATTTGGACTATTACTTTCCAAGGAGATGCTTCTGGTGGCTCCCTCCCACTTTTGTTTATCTTCTCATATCAGTCTGATGTTCCCACTTCCCATTACCTGCCCACTGGTGTCTTCTGCCCCTGTAGAGATCCACACATGTATAATTCTGATCTCAGGCTGATTTCATGGGTGATCAGAGTTCTTTGCTAGGTAATCAGCTCACTTTAGGTTGTTTAGGTTGAAACAGTGCTTTCTCCTACTTCCCCGCCATCTTGTCTCCCCTGAGTTCCATTTTCAAATCATTGTGGTCTGAGATCATGCAGGGAATAATCTCATTCTTTTGGTGTCCATTGAGCCCTGTCTTGTGACCCAGTATGTGGTCTATTCTGG
Source organism: Meles meles (assembly GCF_922984935.1). Lineage (NCBI taxonomy): Eukaryota > Metazoa > Chordata > Mammalia > Carnivora > Mustelidae > Meles > Meles meles. Next base: position 10,642,098 of record NC_060088.1, read on the forward strand.
AGATAGTTCCATGTGCACTTGAGAAGAATGCCTTTTCTGTTGTTTTAGGGTGGAATGTTCACAGTATCTGAATTTTCCTCTCTTGGGCATTCCTCCCCCTAGTCATTTTGGTGAGAGATGGCTAAGGGGATGTTCAATTTATCCACCATGATTCAGGCAAGGTGCACACCAGAACACTTCTGACAAATCTGGAGTCCACACCAAAAAGAAAGAAGAAAGAAAAAAAGAGAAGGAGATAGACAGAAAAAAAAAAAAAAGAGAGAGAGAGAAGACACAGTCAGAATGGGCTCCAAAGGTAAGATTTATAAGGTATACAAAGATGGACAAATAAAAAGACCAATGAAAGTAAATGAAGAAAAAAAGAACCAAGCCAACATGAATTCCTAGTATACTATGTATATAGTACCAGAACAAAAACAATAAGCAGAAACACTGACAGGAGAAAAAGAAGTTATTTTGATTCTTTCTGGGTGTATCTTGATATTTCTGTTAAAGGACTCAACTTTCCAGATATAAAGGGGGATTAAAATTGGTTCATAGTAGGGGTAGTATTGATTGGGGAAAGGGGATTACCTTGAAGGTTATCTCTGTATGAATATTAAAAAAGAAATAGAAAAGCAAAAGAAAAACACAGTATATGTATCAAAAAAGTTCAAGTTAAAAGGTTATTATGGAATTTGTTGTCTTGAATCTCTCATTGTGATGGTAAATAGGTTAAATTTTTTTTGTTTTAATTTAAAAAGAGGGGGGAGATAAGATGGCGGGGAAGTAGGTGGAGGCGCCATTTCAACCTGTACCCTAAAATGAGCTGATTATCTACCAAATAACTCCGATCACCCATGAAATCAGCCTGAGATCAGAATTATACACGTCTGGATCTCTACAGGGGCAGAAGACGCTAGTGGGCAGGTAAAGTGGAGTGGGAACATTGGACTGATATCAGAAGATAAACAAAAGTGGGAGGGAGCCACCAAAGGTGACCAACTGGAAAGTAATACCCCAATACGAGAGTGCCCTGTGTCTGGGGACCAGCATTAACTTGGAGTCTGGTTGAAAGCATTCACAAGAGCAAAGGATCACAGGGGAAATTGTGGGAATTAGGGCAGTTATGGACAGGGCCTTAAGTCCCTGGACCCAGGACAGCCACACTTGGCGCTGAGACAGAGAGAGTGTGGCAGAGAAACCGGGTCTTGGTCCCTGAGCTGCCAGCGCACCTGAGAGTGGAATCCGGCTCCTGTCAAGGGCTGGGAGCCTAGCCAGCTGGCCAAAGCACAGCCTTTTTCCAGTTCCCATGAAAGCACTGTGCCATGCTATCAGAACCTGAGACACACACGCCCCACAACCTCCCCTGAGAGAGGTGCATGCAGGTGCCAGCCCAGTGCTCTCTGACCAGGAAAGACCAGGTACTCCCAGCCTGGGCCAATTGGAAAATCTCAGTGTGTGATCACTGCTTGGAACCTCTCCGGTGGTCCAGAGCTGCCCAGACAGCCGCCCCTGTTGTGGTTTTGGGTACAAGCAGGAGTTCCTGCATCCCCAGGGACCAAGACTCAGAATGTGCTCTGCCAGCAGCCAAGGGGGAACTTATCTGCTCCACAGCACGTAGAGAGGAGCAGACAGAGGCTTCTCTCTGAGAGGGAGGTTGGAGTGCAGTTTGCTTTCCTCTAAACCTCCAAAAACCATCAAAAGCTGTCAAGGCAAGAGAAAACAAACATAAAAACCTCTAGAGAACAAAAGCCTGAAAAACCGGTTTCCTAAAAACCCACACCCTGAGGGGAGGGGCAGGAGGACTTAACTCTGCCTGAAAAACCACTTGGCAGGCCCCTCCTCCAGAAAACAAACCAGGAAAAAAAAAAAGATGACAAGAGAAAAACCACCACTACTTCATAAATACAACTTTTATTTTTAATTCGTTCCCACTATTCTAGTTCATTTTTTAATATAGATAATTTCTTAACCTATTTACCATCACAGTGAGATGTCCAGTACATCAAATTCCCAATAACCTTTTAACCTGAACTTTTTGATACATATACCTTTGTTTTCATTTGCTTTTCTATTTTTAAGTTTTTTTAAAATTTTAGTTTAGTTTAGTTTAATTTATTGTTTTTTAATTTTTATTTTATAATATTTATATAGAGTTAAACTACAAGGTAATCCCCTTTCCCCAATCAATGCTACCCCTAGAGGTAAACCAATATCTAGTCCCCCTTTATCTTAGGAAAGTTGAGTCCTTAAACAAAGATATCAAGATACATCCAGGAAGAATCAAAGTAAACTTCCTCGCCCACACTGAGAATTTATAACCACTCTCCCATCTTTTTCTTCCACCAGGGTTGCTGTGAATTTGTGTTTTTCCTGATACTATATAAATCTTATATTTGGGGTTCTTTTTGATGAGGTTCTTCTTCCTTTTTTTTTTTTTTTTTTTGCTTACATATATATATATATATATATATATATATATACATTTTTTTTCTCTTCTGTCTTATACTTTTTTCACCCTCTGATTTATTTTAATTAGCCTAATGTCCCAAGATCGATCCATGTTGTAGTAATGGTAGGACTTCCTTATTTTTTTAATTTGTTTATTTTTGTTTATTTTTTAACTGTATTTTTAAAAATTTCTTTCAGTATAACAGTATTCATTGTTTTTGCACCACACCCAGTGCTCCATGCAATACTTACCCTACCTAATACCCAACACCTGTTCCCCCAAACTAACACCCGGGGCCCTTCAAAACCCTCAGGTTGTTTTTCAGAGTCCATAGTCTCTCATGGTTCATCTCCCCTTCCAGTTTCCCTCAATTCCCTCTCCTCTCCATCTCCCCATGTCCTCAATGTTATTTGTTATGCTCCACAAATAAGCAAAACCATATGATACTTGACTCTCCCTGCTTGAATTATTTCACTCAGCATAATCTCTTCCAGTCCCATCCATGTTGCTACAAAAGTTGGGTATTCATCCTTTCTGAAGGAGGCATAATACTCCATCGTGTATATGGACCATATCTTCCTTATCCATTCCTACACTGAAGGGCATCTTGGTTCTTTCCACAGTTAGGCGACCATGGCCATTGCTGCTATAAACATTGGGGTGGAGATAGCCCTTCTTTTCACTACATCTATATCTTTGGAGTAAATACCCAGTAGTGCAATTGCATGCTCATAGGGAAGTACTATTTTTAATTTCTTGAGGAATCTCCACGCTGTTCTCCAAAGTGGCAGCACCAACTTGCATTCCCACAAACAGTGTAAGAAGGTTCCCCTTTCTCCACATCCTCTCCAACACACATTGTTTCCTGTCTTGCTAATTTTGGTCATTTTAACTGGTGTGAGGTGGTATCTCAATGTGGTTTTAATTTGAATTTCCCTGATGGCTAGTGATGATGAACATTTTTTTCATGTGTCTGATAGCCATTTGTATGTCTTCATTGGCGAAGTGTCTGTTCAAATCTTCTGCCCATTTTTTGATATGATTATCTGTTTTGTGTGTGTTGAGTCTGAGGAGTTCTTTATAGATCCTGGATATCAACCTTTTGTCTGTACTGTCATTTGCAAATATCTTCTCCCATTCCATGGATTGCATCTTTGTTTTGTTGACTGTTTTGTTTGCTGTGCAGAAGCTTTTGATCTTGATAAAGTCCCAAAAGTTCATTTTCACTTTTGATTCTTTGTCTTTGGAGACATATCTTGAAAGAAGTTGCTGTGGCTGATATCGAAGAGGTTACTGCCTATGTTCTCCTCTAGGATTCTGATAGATTCCTGTCTCACGTTGAGGTCTTTTATGTATTTTGAGTTTATCTTTGTGTCCGGTGTAAGAGAATGGTCGAGCTTCATTCTTCTACATTTCGCTGTCCAGTTTTCCCAGCACCATTTATTGAAGAGACTGTCTTTTTTCCATTGAATATTTTTTCCTGTTTTGTCGAGGATTATTTGACCATAGAGTTGAGGGTCCATATCTGGGCTCTCCACCCTATTCCACTGGTCTAGGTGTCTGTTTTTATGCCAGTACCACGCTGTCTTGGTGATCACAGCTTTGTAGTAAAGCTTGAAATCAGGTAACGTGATGCCCCCAGTTTTCTTTTTGTTTTTCAACATTTCCTTAGCAATTCGGGGTCTCTTCTCATTCCATACAAATTTTAGGATTATTTGCTCCAGCTCTTTGAAAAATACTGGTGGAATTTTGATCGGAATGGCATTAAAAGTATAGATTGCTCTAGGCAGTAAGACATTTTAACAATGTTTATTCTTCTGATCCAAGAGCATTAAATGCTCTTCCATCTTTTTGTGTCTTCTTCAATTTCTTTCATGAGTGTTCTGTAGGTCCTTGAGTACAGGTCCTTTACCTCTTTGGTTAGGTTTATTCCCAGGTATCTTATGGTTCTTGGTGCTCTAGTAAATGGAATCGATTCTCTAATTTCCCTTTCTGTATTTTCCTTCGTAGTGTATAAGAAAGCCACTGATTTCTGTACATTGACTTTGTATCCTGCCACGTTACTGAATTGCTGTATGAGTTCTAGTAGTTTGGGGGTGGAGTCTTTGGGGTTTTCCATAGAAAGAATCATGTCATCTGCGAAGAGAGAGAGTGTGACTTCTTCCTTGCCAATTTGGATACCTTTGATTTCTCTTTGTTGTCTGATTGCCGTTGCTAAGACTTCTAATACTATGTTGAACAAGAGTGGTGAGAGTGGGCATCCTTGTCGTGTTCCTGATCTCAACGGGAAGGCTGTGAGCTTTTTCCCATTGAGGATGATATTTGCTGTGTGTCTTTCATAGATAGATTTTATGAAGTTCAGGAATGTTCCCTCCATCCCTATACTTTGAAGCATTTTCATCAGGAACCGATGCTGGATTTTGTCCAATGCTTTTTCTGCATCAATTGAGAGGACCATGTGGTTCTTCTCTCTTCTCTTATTGATTTGTTCTATCACATGGATTGATTTGCGAATGTTGAACCAACCTTGCAACCCAGGGATGAATCCCACCTGGTCATGGTGGATAATCTTTTTAATGTGCTGCTGGATCCTGTGTGCTAGGATCTTGCTGAGAATCTTAGCATCCATATTCATCAGTGATATTGGTCTGAAATTCTCCTTTTTGGTAGGGTCTTTGCCTGGTTTGGGGATCAGGGTAATACTGGCTTCATAAAAAGAGTCTGGAAGTTTTTCTTCTGCTTCAATTTTTTGGAACAGCTTCAGGAGAATTGGTGTTATTTCTTCTTTGAAAGTTTGGTAGAATTCCCCAGGGAAGCCGTCATGTCCTGGGCTCTTGTTTTTTGGGAGGTTTTTGCTCACTGCTTCAATCTCGTTACTACATATCAGTCTATTCAGGTTGTCAAATTCTTCCTGGTTCAATTTTGGGAGTTTGTAGTTTTCCAGGAATGCATCCATTTCATCTAGGTTGCTTAGCTTATTGGTATATAACTGTTGGTAATAATTTCTGATGATTGTTTCTATTTCCTTGGTGTTAGCTGTGATCTCTCCCTTTTCATTCATAATTTTATTAATTTGGGCTTTCTCTCTTTTCTTTTGGATTAGTGTGGCCAATAGTTTATCAATCTTATTGATTCTTTCAAAAAACCAGCTTCTAGTTTCATTGATACGTTCTACTGTATGTCTGGTTTCTACCTCATTGATCTCTGCTCTAATCTTGATTATTTCCCTTCTTGCATGTGGAGTTGGTTTGATTTGTTGTTGATTCTCCAGTTCTTTAAGGTGTAGAGACAGCTGGTGTATTCTGGATTTTTCAGTTTTTTTTGAGGGAGGCTTGGATGGCTATGTATTTTCCCCTTAGTACCGCCTTTGCTGTATCCCATAGGTTTTGGACCGAGGTGTCTTCATTCTCATTGGTTTCCATGAATTATTTCAGTTCATCTTTGATCTCCTGGTTGATCCAAGCATTCTTAAGCAAGGTGGTCTTTAGCTTCCAGGTGTTTGAGTTCCTTCTGAACTTTTCCTTTTGATTGAGCTTCAGTTTCAAAGCATTGTGATCGGAGAATATGCAGGGAATAATGTCAGTCTTTTGGTATCGGTTGAGTCCTGCTTTGTGACCCAGTATGTGGTCTATTCTGGAGAAGGTTCCCTGTGCACTTGAGAAGAATGAGTATTCTGTTGTTTTAGGGTGGAATGTTCTGTATACGTCTATGAGGTCCATCTGGTCCAATGTTTCATTCAATGCTCTTATTTCTTTATTGATTTTCTGCTTCGATGATCTGTCTATTTCTGAGAGAGGCGTATTAAAATCTCCTACTATTATTGTATTCATATCAATATGACTCTTTATCTTGATTAATAGTTTTCTTATGTAATTGGGTGCTCCCATATTGGGGGCATAGATATTCACAATTGTTAGATCGTCTTGGCGGATAGTCCCTTTAAGAATTATGTAGTGTCCTTCTGTATCTCTGACTACAGTCTTTAGTTTAAAATCTAATTTATCTGATATGACAATCGCTACCCCGGCCTTCTTTTGAGGCCCATTGGCATGAAAGATGCTTCTCCATCCCTTCACTTTCAGTCTGGGTGTATCCTTAGTTTCAAAATGGGTCTCTTGTAGACAACATATGGAAGGGTCCTGTCATTTTATCCAATCTGCAACCCTGTGTCGTTTTATGGGTGCATTTAGGCCATTCACATTGAGAGTGATTATTGAGAGATAGGTTTTTATTGACATCGTGTTGCCTTTGAAGTCTTTCTGTGTGTAGATTGTTTCTATATTTCTGTTCAATGATATTCTTAGGATTTTTTCTCTCTTATAGGACCCCCCTTAATATTTCCTGCAGTGTCGGCTTGGTGGTTGCATAGTCTTTTAAGCCTTGCCGGTCTTGGAAACTCTTTATCTCTCCATCCATTTTAAATGTCAGTCTTGCTGGATAGAGTATTCTTGGTTGCATGTTCTTCTCATTTACTACTCTGAATATATTTTGCCAGCCCTTCCTGGCTTTCCAGGTCTCTGTGGAAAGGTCTGACATTATTCTAATGGGCTTTCCTCTGTATGTAAGGAGCTTCTTTGTCCTCGCTGCTTTTAAGAGGGTCTGTCGTTCTAACTATAAGGTGTCTTGAGGACTTTCGAGAATCTAAAATCTTGGGAGGAAATCTCTCTGCCTCTAGTACATGAACGTTGATTCCATTCATGAGATTGGGAAAATTTTCATAGACAACTTCTTCCACTATATCTTCTAGACTTCTTTCTTTTTTCTCCCCTTCAGGGATTCCAATAATTCTGACGTTGGAACGTTTCATGGCATCATTTATTTCCCTGATTCTGTTTTCGTGGCTTCTGAACTGTTTGTTCCAGGCTTCCTCCTGATCCTCTCTATCTGTTTGTCCTCCAGATCACTAATTCTATCTTCTGTCTCAGTTACCCTAGCTTTTAGAGAATTTAGATTAGATTGGAACTCATTGAGAGCATTTTGAACAGCATCCCTGGTGGCTTTCAGTTCTGCCCTAACATAGTGAACATCATCCCTGGTGGCTTTCAGTTCTGCCCTAATCAATTCTGTTTGGTCATCCATGCCTTTCTCCAACCTAGCTATTGCCTGGATAATTGTTAGTCTGAATTCCTTTTCTGACATATTGTCTATGTCGATAACCATTAGCTCTGTTGCAGAAGGTTCATCCTCTGTATTTTTCTTCTGTTGGGTATTCCTCCTCCTAGTCATTTTGGTAAGAGATGACTGAACAGATGCAGCTGGACTTATCAAAAGTGGTGCAGTCAAGGTGCACCCTGGAATGCTTCTGTGCAATCAGGATTCTTCACCCAAATGAGAGAAAAAAGAAAAGAAAAAGAAATAGAGAAGAAGAAAGAAAAAAAAGGGAAAAGAGAAAAGGAAAAAAAAAAGAGAGAGAGAGAGAGAGAGGGAAAAAAGGGAAGGTAAAAGAGAAGGCTCAGCCCAAATGGGCCACAAGGTAAGATTTTTGAAGTATACAAACAAAAACAGACAAACAAAAAGACTGATAAAAGTATATGACAAGAGAAAAAAAAATATATATATAAGAAAAAAAAAAAAGGGAAGAACCTCATCAGAAAGAACCCCAAGTATAAGATTTATATATTATCAGGACAAACACAAATTCACAGAAACCCTGACAGATTGAAAAATTGGGAGAGTGGTTATAAATTCTCAGTGTGGGTGAGGAAGGTTATTTTGGTGCTTCCTGAAGGTATCTTGATGTGTTTGTTAAGGGACTCAACTTTCCTAAGTTACAGGGGGATTAGAAACTGGTTTGCCTTTAGGGGTAGCATTGATTGGGGAAATGGGATTCCCTTGAGGTTTAACTCTATATGTATAGTAGAAAATAAAAATTAAAAAAGAATAAACTAGACTAAACTAAGTTAAAATTAAAAAAGAATTAAAAAAATAGAAAAGCAAAAGAAAAACACGGGTGTATGTATCAAAAAGTTCAGGTTAGAAGGTTATTAAAGAATTTGATGTACTGGACTTCTCAGTGTGGTGGTAAATAGGTTAAAAAATTATCTGTATGTATAAAAAATAGAACAAGAATATTGATAAAGTGTTAAAAATAAAAGTTGTATTTATGAAGTAGTGGTGGTTGTTCTCTTGTAGTCTTTTTTTTTTTTTTCTTCCTTCCTGGTTGGTTTTCTGGGGGAGGGGCCTGCCACGTGGGTTTTCAGACAGTGATGTTCCCTGAGTTAGGTCCTCCAGCTCCCCCAAGGGGGTGGGCTCTGAGGAAACTGTTTTTTTCAGGCTTTTGTTCTCTGGGGGTTTTTATGTTCTTTCATCTGCTTTCTCTCGCCTTGACAGCGTTTGATGGTTTTTGGAGGTTTAGAGGAGAGCAAACTGCACCCCGACCTCATTCTCAGAGAGAGGCCTCAGAATGTTTTGGAAGAGCTGCTGGCAGAGTCGGTTCTGAGTCACTGTCCCTGTGGATGCAGGACTCCTCATTTTAACCAAAACCAGGGGAGTGGTGGCTTTATGGGCAGCTCCAGACCGCCAGAGAGGTTCCAAGCAGAGATTGCACACTGAGATTTTCCTGCTGTCCCGGGCTGGGAATGTCTGGTTTTTCTGGATGCCAGAGCTCCAGGCTAGCGCCTGTGAGCATGTCTCCCAAGGGAGGGTGTGGGACGCGCGCCTTTCAGGATTGCCTTCTGGCCAGGTTCCCAGCCCCTCAGGAGAGCCAGACCCCACTTGTTCTTGGGTGTGCTGGCGTTCAGGGGTATTGGCGGCTCAGGGATGGAGACCTGATTTCTCAGCCACACTCTCTCAGGCTCAGCGCCAGCGGAGGCTGTCCTGGGTAGGGGGACTTAGGTCCCTGACTCTGACCGCCCAGGTTCCCACTATTTCCCCCTGTGATCCTTTGCTCTTTGTTTTTTTTGAGTGCTTTCAACCAGAATCCAAGTTAATGCTGGTCCCCAGAGGCAGGGCACTCTTGTATTGGGGTATTACTTTCCAATCGGTCACCTCTGGTGGCTCTCTGCCCCTTTTGTTTATCTTCCAATATCAGTCCGACATTCCAACTCCATTTTTCTTCCTCCTGGCGTCTTCTGCCCCCATAGAGATCCAGACGTGTATTATTCTGATCTCAGGCTGATTTCAAGGGTGGTCAGAGTTCTTTGGTAGGTAATCAGCTCACTTTAGGGTACAGGTTGAACAGGCGCCTCCTCCTACTTCCCCGCCATCTTGACTCCCCTGTATTGCTTTTCTGTACTTACCCAAATAGTCACAAAATTAACAGCTTAAAGCAAAGCCAATTTATTCTTAAAATAATAATAAAATAAACCAATTTGTTATAGTTCTATATGTCAGATTTTGATATGGCTCTAATTGGGCTAAAACAAATACCATTCTAAAATGTTTGATTTTAGAAGGGCTAAGCAACTAGAAAAAGGAGAGAATATTTATTGATAGAAGGCAAGAATAAAAATCTGATAGTTAACTTCAATGTAGTAAAAGACTGAATGTTATACCCCTGAAAATGAGAAACAAGTCAAAGACATATACTGTCATCATTCATGTTCTAGCATTGCAAAGTAGGCAAGAAAACATAAAAGAAGCATCCAGTGGAAAAGGAAAAATAAAATTCTTTTCATTTGCAAATGACACGATTTTTGAGAAAATCTGAGGCAACAGGCAAAAAGTGACTAGAACCACTAAGTTTAGTAAGTTTGCAGTATATGAGATAAATACAGAAAATTCTGGGGCACCTGGGTGGCTCAGTAGGTTAAACGTCTGCCTTCGGCTCATGTCATGATCCCATGGTCTTGGGATAGAGTCCCAGACTGGGTTGTCTGCTTGGCAGGGAGTCTGTTTCTCCCTTTCCCTCTGCCTTTCCCCTTGCTCATACTCTCCCCTTTCCCTAAATAAATAAATAAATAAAATCTTTTTTAAAAAGAAAACTTTTGTAGTATTTCTATGTGCTAGTGATGGGTAGTAGAAAATCCAAATTATAATTCTACATAAAAATATCAAAATGGTGAAATATTTAGGGATAAATCTAATGAAAGATGAAAAAAGTATATACTAAAAATATAAAAATTGCTGAAAAAGTTTAACATCTGTTAAAGAATATGCACATAGAATAAAGAAATCTAAAAATATCCTAAATAATAAACTGTTAAATAGATACAATACATTCATAAGAGAAAATAATTGAAATTTCTAAATGATTTTTGAGAAAATCTGAGGCAACAGGCAGAAATTTCTCAAAGGGCAGAAGGGTATTTTAACAAGGAAACACGTGGCAAATAAGCACATCAGTAAGTGCTCAGTATCACTAGTCATTAGGGAATATGAAGTAAAACAGCAATGATACTCTCCAATACATCTTTGAGCAGCTAAAATTGAAAACTTCCATCAATAAGTCTTGGTGAGGATGTGAAGAAACTCTAATTCACTCCTGGCAGGATTCTAAAATGGCACCACCACTTTGGAAAATAGTTTGCAGTTTATTAGAAAGCTAAACATGTACCTCTCACACTCATTCCATTCCTAGGAACTGAGGTACTCATTCCAGTACTTGTGCAAAAGAAAAAGAAATATATGTCCAGAGATGTTTACTAGATATTAATAAGTTTATATTAATAAGTTTATTTGTAATGTCAAAAACTGGAAACAACAGAAATGCTGACCACATGAAAGGATACAATAAATTGGTATATCTATACAATAAGATACCACTCAGATAAAATAGAAGGATGTATTGAATCCAAATAATTTAAGTGAAAGAATCTTCTACAGTCCTCCTAAGAACATATAAAATATATATGAGTTCATTTATCCAAAAGCTTGGAAAATGTGTACTGGAGAGATAGAGAGAAAACCAAATTTCCTTGGGACAAAGGAAAGCTTCAGGGAAGGTATTACTGAAAGGCAGAGGAAACGTGTAGGGATGAGAGAAATGGTGATGGGTTGAGGAGGAGACAAGATGGCAGAGATGTAGGAGGCACTGTTTCAACTGGTTTCCTAAAGTGATGTGATTATCTACCAAAGAACTCTGATCACCCATGAAATCAGCATGAGATTAGAATTATACACTTTGGGGTCTCCACAGGGACAGAAGATGCCAGGCGACAGGTAAAGCAGAGTGGAAATATTGGACTGATATTGGAAGATCAAGTGGGCAGAGCCACCAGAAGTGACCCATTAGAAAGAAATACCCCAAAACAAGAGTGCCCTGTGATTGGGAACCAGCATTAATGTGGTTGAAAGCATTCAAAAAGAGCAAAAGATCTTAAGGGGAAATTGGTGGAATTGGTCAGATAGGGACAGGAGCTTAAGCCCACAGACCCAGGACAGCCACCGCTGGCACTGAGCCAGAGAGAGTGCAGCAAAGAAGCCAGGCCTTGGTCCCTGAGCTGCCAGTGCACATGACAGCATCTGGGTGGCAGCACGCATGAGGGAGTTTGGTGTGGATTCCAGCCAGTGCTTTCTAGAACCACAGCCTTTTGCACTCTGCACACATGCTGCGTAAGCTCCACACCTCCCCTGAGACAGGTCAGTGCTGGCACTAGACGGTGCTCTCTAGGACCGGAGAGTCTGAACACTCAAGCCTGGGACAGCATGAAAATCTCAGGGAGCTATCTCTTGTTGGGTCTGGACCTGCCCAGACAGCTGTGGCAGAGGCAGCCTCTGGAGGCCAGTTCTCTGAACTAGTACTTCTCATGGTTTTTGTAACACTGGAGCACAAGCAGGAGCTCCTGTGAACCCTGAGACCATGACTGGAGACATGCTCTGCTGCTGGCAGAGGGGGAATTTATGTGCTCTGGAGCACCCAGAGGAGAACAGACTGAGGCTTCTCTCTGAGACAGAAGTATGGGTGCAGTTTGCTCCAAACCTCCAAAGAACCACCAAAGCCACCAAGAGGAGAAACAAAAAAAACTTTCCAGAGAACAAAAGCCTGGAAAACGGGTTCCCTCAGAGCCCAGGCACTTAAGAACAAAAGCCTGGAAAACTGGTTTCCTCAGAGCCCAGGCCCTTGATAGGGGGCAGGAGGACTAAACTGTAGCAACCACGTGGCAGGCCCCTCCCCCCCAAAACCAAACAAACAAAAAACTCCCCCCAAAAACCACAAGAGGACAACCATCACTACTTCATAGATACATTTATTTTTAATTCATTCCCACTGTTCTCATTCTTTTCAATTTTTTTTAAAAAAAATTTTAAACCTATTTAAACATTAACCTATTTACCATCACAAGGAGATATTCAGTACAACAAATTCCATAGTAACCTTTTAACTTGAAATTTTTTTTTGATACATATACCTGTGTTTTACTTTTGCTTTTCTATTTTTTATTTTTTAAATATTCATATGGAGATAAGCTTCAAGGTAATCCCCTTCCCCCAATCAATGCAATCCCTGTATATAAACCAGTATATAAACCAGTATATAAACCAGTTTGAATCTCCCTTTATCTCAGAAAAGCTGAGCCCTTTAAAAAAGATATCAGGGCCTCCATGTTCTTTGTTATGCTCCACAAATAAGTGAAACCATATGATACTTGACTCTCTCTGCTTGACTTATTTCACTCAGCATAATCTCTTCCAGTCCCGTCTATGTTGCTACAAAAGTTGGGTATTCATCCTTTCTGATGGAGACATAATAGTCCATTGTGTATATGAACCACATCTTCCTTATCCATTTGTCAGGTGGTGGGTATTAAGGAGATTTCATATAACTGTTATAGCAACACCAACATATTCCAAGCTACATAATGGGAAACTCAATAAAGAAGTTAGTAACAAAAAAGCAGATCCAAATAAAGCCATCTTTTAGTGATCATACCAAAAGGACAGTAGGTATAAAATGCTAAGCTGACTAAGCTTAATCTGAGGAGTTGAGATTTACAAAGGAAGAATGGTCCTTTAATGGATTCTTTCTCTAGAAAAGAGATTGTTTTCCTTCTCTTTCTCTTTGTCCTTAGGAATCATTAGTGAATGAAGGAAGCAAAAACATCCAAAATTAAAGAAGGTGAACCTTATTTCTTTTTTTCCCTTTTTTAAAATTTCTTTTCAGCATAACAGAATTCATTGTTTTTGCACCACACCCAGTGCTCCATGCAATATGTACCCTCCCTAATACCCAACACCTTGTTCTCCCAACCTCCCACACCCTGCCTCTTCAAAACCCTCAGGTTGTTTTTCAGAGTCCACAGTCTCTCATGGTTCATCTCCCCTTCCAATTTCCCTCAACTCCCTTCTCCTCTCCATCTCCCCTTGTCCTCCATGTTATTTGTTATGCTCCACAGATAAGTGAAACCATATGATACTTGACTCTTTCTGCTTGACTTATTTCACTCAGTGTAATCTCTTCCGGTCCAGTCCATGTTAATACAAAAGTTGGGTATTCAACCTTTCTGATGGAGGCGTAATACTCCATAGTGTATATGGACCACATCTTCCTTATCCATTCATCTGTTGAAGGGCATCTTTGTTCTTTCCACAGTTGGCGACCATGGGGTACAATTGTTAATAGCAGCAATGGCCATAGTCGCCAAACTGTGGAAAGAATCAAGATTCCCTTCAGTGGACAAATGGATAAGGAAGATGTGGTCCATATACACTATGGAGTATTATGATTCCAGTCAGAAAGCATGAATATCCAACTTTTATATCAACCTGGATGGGACTAGGGGAGATTATGCTGAGTGAAATAAGTCAAGCAGAGAGAGTCAGGTATCATATGGTTTCACTTATTTGTGGAGCAGAACAAACATGGAGGACAGGGAGAGATGGAAAACAATTTGAGGTTCTTGAAGGGGTGGGTGGTGGGAGGTTGGGGGAAAAAGTGGTAAGTATTAGGGAGGGCACGTGTTGCATGGAGCACTGGATATGGTACAAAACAATGAATACTGTTGCGCTGAAAAGAAATAAAAAAAAACAACAACCAACAACATTGGGGTACACAGATGGACCTTCTTTTCACTACATCTGTATCTTTGGAGTAAATATGCAGCAGTGCAATTGCAGGGTCATAGGGAACTTCTATTCTTAATTTCTTCAGGAATCTCCACACTGTTCTCCAAAGTGGCTGCACCAACTTGCATTCCCACCAACAGTGTAAGAGGGTTCCCTTTTCTCCACATCCTCTCCAACACACGTTGTTTCCTGTCTTGGCTAATTTTGGCCATTCTAACTGGTGTCAGGTGGTATCTCAATGTAGTTTTAATTTGAATCTCCCTGATGGCTAGTGATGATGAACATTTTTTCATGTGTCTGATAGCCATTTGTATGTCTTCATTGGAAAAGTGTCTGTTCACATCTTTGGCCCATTTTTTGACATGATTATCTGTTTTGTGTGTGTTGAGCTGAGAAGTTCTTTATAGATCCTGGATATCAACCTTTTGTCTGTACTGTCATTTGCAAATATCTTCTCCCATTCCGTGGGTTGCCTCTTTGTTTTGTTGACTGTTTCCTTTGCTGTGCAGAAGCTTTTGATCTTGATGAAGTCCCAAAAGTTCATTTTTGCTTTTGTTTCTTTTGCCTTTGGAGACATATCTTGAAAGAAGTGGCTGTGGTTGATATGGAAGAGGTTACTACCTACATTCTCTTCTAGGATTCTGATTGAGGACATGGGCAGATGGAGAGGAGAAGGGAGTTGAGGGAAATTGGAGGGGAGATGAGCCATAAAAGACTATGGACTATGAAAAACAATCAGGGTTTTGAAGGGGCAGGGGTTGGGAGGTCAGGGAAGCCAAGTCGTGGGTATTATGGAGGGCACATATTGCATGGAGTACTGGGTGTAGTACATAAACAATGAATTTTGTTACACTGAAAAGAAATAAATAAAAATAAATAAAAATAAACACACACACACAAAATGATATCAGGGACGCCTGGGTGGCTCAGTGGGTTAAAGCCTCTACCTTCGGCTCAGGTCATGATCCCAGGGTCCTGGGACCAAGCCTCACATTGGGCTCTCTGCTTGGCAGGAAGTCTGCTTCCTCCTCTCTCCTCGCCTGCCTCTCTGCCTACTTGTGATATCTCTCTGTCAAATAAATAAATAAAATCTTTAAAAAATAAAAATAAATTACAAAGATATCCAAATGCATCTGGGAAGAATCAAAATAAACTTCCTCACCCACGTGGAGAATTTATAACCATCTTCCCGTCCTTTTCTTCTGTCAGTGTTTCTCTGTATTTGTTTCAGTTCTGCTAGTATATGAATCTTTTACTTGGGATTCATTTTGACAGGATTCTCTCTCTCTCTCTCTTTTTTGTCATTTACTTTTGTCGGCCTTTTTGTTTGTCTCTTTTTGTTTGCATACTTAATACATCTTACCTTTGGGGCTCATTCGGGCTAGGTCTTCTCTTTTACCTTTTTCCTTTTCCTTCTCTCTCTCTCTAATTTTTTCTTGTTTTTTAATTTTTGGTGGGGACACCTGATTGCTCAGAAGCATTCCAGAGTGCACTTTGCCTGCACCGCAGTTGATAGTTTCAGCTACACATCCTTTCAGACATCTCTCATCAAAATGACTAGGAGGAGGAATGCCCAACAGAGGAAAAATTCAGAGAGTGGGCCCTCTCCAACAGAGCTTTTGGATATGAACATAAGCAGTATGCCAGAAAGCGAATTCAGGCTAACAAGTATCTAGGCAATAGTTAGGTTGGAGAAAGACTTTAATGACAAAATGGAATTGATTATAGCAGAAGTGAAAGACACCAGGGATGATGTTAACAATACAATACAATACAGAACAATAGCTCTCAATGAGTTCCAATCTAATCTAAATTCTTGAGGAGCTAGCTTAAGAAGCTAGAGGTAGAAGATAGATTTAGTGATCTAGATGTCAAACTGAGAGAGAAAAAGGATCAGGTGGAAGCCTGGAACAAACAGCTTAGAAGCCATGAAAACCGAATTAAATAAATGACACCATGAATTGTTCCAAATAAGAATTATCAGAATCCCCAAAGGAGAGGAGAAAGAAAGAATACTAGAGGATATAGTTGAACAAATGCTCCATGAAAATTTTCACAATCTGGTGAATGGAACCAACATTTGTGTCCTAGAGGCAGAAAGCTCATACCCAAGAAGATAGAATCTAGAAAGATCTCGAGACACCTGATTGTGAAAATGATGAATCATAATTGTAGACAGGCACTCTTGAAAGCAGCTAGGAGCAAGAGATTCAGTATTTACAGAGGAAAGCTCATCTGAATAACATCAGACCTGTCCACAGAAACCTGGCAAGCCAGAAAGGGGTGGCAAGATATTTTCAGGGCATTACATGAGAAGAACATGCAGCCAAGAATAATAGAATAGCAAGATTGACATTCAAAATGGATGGAGAGATAAAGAACTTCCAAGAACAGCAAAATTTACAAAAGTATTTGACCACCAAGCTGGCACTACAAGAAATATTAGGGGAAGTTCTTTAAAAGAGGAAGAATATCATTGAACAGAAATTTATGGAGATAATCTATAGAAACAAAGTCTTCACAGGCAACACAATGTCAATAAATATGTATCTCTTAATAATCACTCTCAACATGAATGGCCTAAATTCACCCATAAGCAGCACAGGGTTGCAGATTGCATAAAATGACAAGACCTGCCCATATGTTGTCTACAAGAGACCATTTTGAACCTAAGGATACATCCAGAATGAAAGTGAAGGAATAGAGAAGCATCTTTCATGCCAATGGGCCTCAAAAGAAAGCTAGGGAAACAATTCTCATAAAAGATAAATTAGATTTTAAAATAAAGACTGTACTCAGAGATACAGAAGGACACTACCTCATTCTTAAAGGGTCTGTCCACCAAGAAGATCTAACAATTGTAAATATCTATGCCCCCAATATGGGAGCAGCCAATTACATAACACAACAGTTAATCAAGATAAAGAGTCATATATTTTCTTTTTTTATAAAGAGTCATATTGATATGAATACATTAGTAGTGGAGGATATTAACACCTCTTTCAGTAATAGACACATCATCCAAGCAGAAAATCAATAAACAAACAAGAGCATTGAATGACACATTGGACCAGATGGACCTCATAGATATATACAGAACATTCCACCCTAAAACAACAGAATACTCATTCTTCTCGAGGGCACATGGAACCTTCTCCAGAATAGACCACATACTGAGTCACAAATCAGAGCTTAACCAATGCCAATTAAATGAGATTATTCCCCATATATTCTCAGATCACAATGGTTTGAAACTGGAGCTCAATCACAAGGAAAAAATTGGAAGAAACTCAAACACCTGGAAGCTAAAGACCACCTTGCTTAAGAATGCTTTGATAAACCAGGAGATCAAAGAAGAACTTAAAAAATTCATGGAAACCAATGAGAATGAAAACACTTCAGTCCAAATCCTATTGGATACAGCAAAGGCAGTCCTATGGGGGAAATACATAGCCATCCAAGCCTCCTTAAAAAAAAACTGAAAAATCCAGAATACACCAGCTGTCTTTACACCTTAAAGAACTGGAGGATCAACAAATGAAGCCAACTCCACATACAAGAAGGGAAATAATCAAGATTAGACCAGAGATCAATGAGATACAAACTAGAGATATAGTAGAACGCATCAATGAATCTAGAAGCAGTTTTTTTTTTAATAATCAATAAGATCACTAACCATTGGCCACACTAATCCAAAAGAAAAGAGAGAAAGCCCAAATTAAAAAATTATGAATGAAAAGGGAGAGATCACAACTAACACCAAGGAAATAGAAACAATCATCAGAAATTATTCTCAACAGTTATATGCAAATAGTTAAGCAAACTAGATGAAATGGATGCATTCCTGGAGAATAATAAACTTCCAAAACTGAATCAGAAAGAAATCGACAACCTGAATAGACCATAGACTAATAGACTATTAACGAGGTTAAAGCAATGACCAAAAACCACCCAAAAAATCATAGCTCAAGACCTACTGATTCCCTGGGGAATTCTACCAAACTTTCAAAGAAGAAGTGATACCAAGTCTCCTGAGCTGTTTCAAAAAATTAGTAGGGGCACCTGGGTGGCTCAGGAGGTTAAGCTTCTGCCTTCGGCTCAGGTCGTGTTCTCAGGGTCCTGGGATCAAGCCCCACATCGGGCTCTCTGCTTTATGAGGAGCCTGCTTCCCCCCCTCTCTCTGCCTGCCTCTCTGCCTACTTGTAATCTCTCTCTCTGTCAAATAAATAAATAAAATCTTTTAAAAAATTGAAGCAGAAGGAAAACTCCCAGACTCTTTTTATGATCCTCTAACTAGGCAAAGACCCCACTAAAAGGAGAATTTCACACCAATATCACTGATGAATATAGATGCTAACATTTTCAACAAGATCCTAGCTAATAGGATCCAACAGCACATTAAAAAGATTATCCACCATGACCAGGTGAAATTTATCCCTGGGTCACAAGGGTGGTTCAACATTCACAAATCAATCAATGGGTTAGAACAAATCAACAAGGAAAGAGAGAAGAACCATATGGTCCTCTCAATTGATGCAGATAAAAACAATTGACAAAATATAGCATCCGTTCCTGACTAAAATGCTTCAAAGTATAGGAATAGAAGGAACATTCCTTAGTTCATAAGTCTTTGAAAACCCATATGAATTCATCCTCAATGGGAAAAAGCTGACAGCCTTCCCATTGAAATCAGGAACAGGACAAGAATGCCCACTCTCACCACTCTTGTTCAATAATGTATTAGAAGTCCTAGCAACAGCAATCAGACAACAAAGAGAAATAAAAGGTATTCAAATTGGCAATGAAGAAGTCAAACTCTCTCTCTTCACAGATGACATGATTCTTTATATGGAAAACCGAAAAGACTCCACCTTCAAACTGCTAGAACTCATTCAGCAATTCAGAATATAGCAGAATACAAAATCAATGTAAAGAAATCCATTGCTTTCTTAAACACTAACAATGAAAACACAAAAAGCGAAATTAGAGAATTGATTCCATTTACTATAGCACCAAGAACCATAAGATACCTGGGAATAAACCTAACCAAAGAGGTAGAGGATCCGTACTCAAGGAACTACAAAACACTCATGAAAGAAATCAAAGAAGACAAAAAAGATGGAAGACCTTTCCATGCTCTTGGATCAGAATAAACATTGTTAAAATGTCTATATTGCCTAGAGCAATCTATACTTTTAATGCCATTCCGATCAAAATTCCACCGGTATTTTTCAAAGAGCTGGAACAAACAATCCTAAAATTTGTGTGGAATCAGAAGAGACCCTGAATTGCTAAGGAAATGTTGAAAAACAAAAACAAAACTGGCATCATCACGTTACCTGATTTCAAGCTTCACTACAAAGCTATGATCGCCAAGACAGCATGGTACTGACATAAAAACAGATACATGGATCAGTGGAACAGAGTAGAGAGCCCAGATTTGGACTCTCAACTCTATGGTCAAATAATCTTCAACAAAACAGGAAAAAATATACAATGGAAAAAGACAGTCTCTTCAATAAATGGTGCTGCGAAAATTGGACAGTTATATGTAGAAGAATGAAATTTGACCATTCTCTTGCACCATATGCAAAGATAAACTTGAAATGGATAAAAGACCTCAACATGATGCAGAAATCCATCAGAATCCTAGAGAAGAACATAGGCAGTAACTTCTTCGATATCAGCCACAGCAACTTCTTTCAAGATATGTCTCCAAAGGCAAAGGAAACAAAAGCGAAAATGAATTTTTGGGACTTCATCAAGATCAAAAGCTTATGCACCGCAAGGGAAACAATCAACAAATCAAAGTCACCCCACGGAATGGGAGAAGATATTAGCAAAAGACAGTACAGACAAAAGGCTAATATCCAGGATCTATAAAGAACTTCTTAGCTCAACACACACAAAACAGATAATCATGTCAAAAAATGGGCCAAAGATGTGAACAGATACTTCTCCAATGAAGACATACAAATGGCTATCAGACACATGATAGCCATCACTAGCCATCAGGGAGATTTAAATCAAAACTACATTGAGATTACAACTTACACCAGTTCGAATGGCCAAAATTAACAATACAGTATACAACATGGTTTGGAGAGGTCGTGGAGAAAGAGGAACCCACTTACACTGTTGGTGGTACTGCAAGTTAGTGCAGCCACTTTGGAAAACAGCGTTGAGATTCCTTAAGAAATTAGCAATAGAGTTTCCCTGTGACCCTGCAGTTGCACTACTGGGTATTTACCCCAAAGATACAGATGTAGTGAAAAGAAAGGCCATCTGTACCCCAATGTTCATAGCAACAATGGACACAGTCACCAAACTCAGGAAAGAACCAAGATGTCCTTCAATGGACGAAACAGGTAAGGAAGATGTGGTTCATATACACGATGGAGTATTATGCTTCCATCAGAAAGGAGGAATACCCAACTTTTGTATCAATGTTGTTGGGACTGGAAGAGATTATACTGAGTGAAATAAGTCAAGCAGAGAGAGCCAAGTATCATATGGATTCGCTATTTGTGGAGCATAAGAAATAACATGGAAGACATGGGGAGATGGAGAGGAGAAGCCATTTTAGGGATATTGGAGGGGGAGATGAACCATGAGAGACTATGGACTCTGAAAAACAATCTGAGGGTTTTGAAGGAGTGGGGGGTGGAAGTTGGGTGATTCTGGTGGTGAGTATTATGGAAAGCATGTATTGCAGGGAGAACTTGGTGTGGTGCATAATTTTGAATTCTGGTGGCCCTGAAAAGAAATTTTAAAAATTAAAAATTAAAACAAGAATGTAGTCAGAGATAAAGAAGGACACTATATAATTTTTAAGAGTCTATCCAACAAGAAGATCTAACAATTGTAATGATCTATACCCCCAACATGGGAGCAGCCAACTAAGTAGCCAACTATTAACCAAAATAAAGAGACATTTTGACAATAACACATTAAATTATAAGAGAACTTAACATTCCACTCTCAGCAATAGACAGATCACCTAAGGCAGAAAATTTTTTAATAAAAGACCTTTGAATGATACCCTAGTCCAGTTGGACTTCATAGACATATACAAAACATTCCACCCTAAAACAACAGAATACACATTCTTCTTTTTTATTTATTTATTTATTTATTTTCCATTTTATTTATTTTTTCAGCGTAACAGTATTCATTCTTTTTGCACAACACCCAGTGCTCCATGCAAAACGTGCCCTCCCCATTACCCACCA